>NC_049234.1:39677936-40331436 GCF_011100685.1 Canis lupus familiaris | reverse complement strand
GACCAGAATTTAGACCTATTTAGACCAGTTAACTCTTTAGATGTAACTAAAGATTCCATGGACTCAGTTTACATCAAATTGCCTCAGATATTGCGATATCTGAGGGCAATACTAGGAGAACCAGAATGTGAGCTGCAAATGCTAGACACGCAGATAGTTTTAAATTTTCTGGGAGCCACATTACAAAAATGAACAGAAACTGGTGAAAGTAATTTTAGCAATATATTTTCTTTCAACATATCCAAAGTACTATTTTATCAGATTCCTGGTATAAAAACTCAGAATGAGACCGCTTGCATGCAGTTTGGGGCAGTGCGTTTCCGACGGCCGCAGGTCCTGCATCCCCAGCACCTCTGGGTCAGGCCGGGTCTCGCCTTGTGTCGTCGGCTGCCACCTGCGGCTGGTGCCTGCCGCTCCGGGCCGCGCGGGGCCGATGACCCTCCACCGCGTGCTGACGCGTTCTTCAGGATAAAACTTGATGATGGAAGTCGTGGCTCGAAGTAACATTTCAAGGCTGTACGTGTGGCTCTGCCCTTGCCTTGGGGCCTCGGCCTTCCTCCCCGCCGCCGCGGTCGCCCTCGTGGAACCTGGCGAGGCCCACCGGGTGCTGCCTGGCACTTCAGGGCTTCACGTAGGTTCATCATGGCATGTTTGGGGGCTACGGTTTTGTTTTTCTTTTTTCTTAGGTTCTCCTTTTAGTGCGACTTGACAAGCAGAAGCCCTCCCGCCCTGGCCCCCGCCAGTCCCCACGCGGCCGGTGGGCTGACGCGGGCGCCTCGGTAGCGGCCCTGAGCCGCGGGCCCTGGGATGCCACTGTCCGTCGCCTGTGCGGGGCCGAGGGGGCAGTGGGGCTCGGCTTGCTGGTCTTCACACCCCGACTGGCGCCCGGAGCGCTGTTGTGGAAGGAGGCCCCGCTGGGTGTTTTCCGGGAGCCATCCTCGAGGATGGCCGTGTCCTGAGCCGGGCCGGCCGGGCTGGCCGGGGGGCGTTGAGGCAGGGACTGTCCCCGAGGAGGCCGGAGCCCCCTCTGCCTGGACCCGGCAGCCGCCGTGGTGGCCAGACCTACTAGAACATGGGACTGGCCTCGCCGGGGGAGCGGGCAAGCGGGGAGGCCAGGCCGGCCGGAGGGTGCTTTAGGGACAGCGACCTCGAGCAGCGCCGGCCGCGGTGCCTCGGCCCCGGGGGCCCCACAGCCCGGTGCGCGGGCGGCCCCCTTGCTGCCGCTGCGGCCCATCTCTTCCCCGGCGCCCCCCCATAGGAGATGACCTCACCCCCTGGGGCCGCGGTGGGAGTCACCCGTCGCTGCTTCCCGGGGCCCGAGTGCCTGTCACAGGGCCTCGGAGCCCCTGAGCTGCGGCCCGGCCTCGCTCCCGAAGAGGACACGCTCCTCCCGGCCACAGCTTGCACCGGCGGGCTCTGCACTGGGGCACCGCGGACGCCGGGCCAGGCCCCGGGCACCCTGAGGACCGCGCTTCCACCCTCCCCACCGTTGCTCTTGGCCAGCTGTCCGGACCCGCGTGTTGCTCCCCGCTGCAGCTCTGCTTCTGGGTGTTGTCCGCGACCGGTTGTCCCGGGTCCTTTGCTCTGCCACCAGATTGTCCTCCCGATGTCTGTGACTGGTTGAGCCCTTCCAGTCCCCTTCCAGTGTTAGGTTTTTTAAGCCCAGGCCGTGGCCTACCCCCGACCAAAGAAGTAAAATAGATCTCTGTGGATAGATTTTGCCCAATTTGGATACGGGCTCTCCACCCTAAGTCCATCCCACCATCGATGCCAGGTGGTTGTCATAAATGTGCTCAGGTGGACTTACTCAACTTTTATGACTTTATTTTCGCAGTTACGAGTAACGGTCAGGGAGACGACATGAAGAAGGAGAACTGATTCTGGCTGCTGTCTTTCCTGTAAAGCGTGTCCAGTGTGGTCAGGCAGGGGGAGCCTTGGGTAATGTGGATGGTTTTAGGGCCACGTTGTGTACCTCTGGGGTGCTCAGCCCGGGTTGCACAGCGGATCAAATTGGGAACTCCTACGTGGTACTGATACCTAGACCTATACCAGACCCGTGCAGTCAGTCTGCCCCACTGGGCCTAGGGACCAAACTTGGACACGTGGTATCTCCGGGGTAACGCTGAAGGGCAGCGACACTGCAAGACACTGGTGTCGATCTTTGGATTTTCTTACTCCGCAGAAAGGATGGGGAATGGAGCGTGTAAAGCCGTGTATAGGTTGCCAGCCGGGAACGAAGTGCATGTGGATATTTCAGTGAATCTTTGTACATTGCTCAGTTTACCTCATGGGTCTCCTTATGCTCCTGTCGCCTTCCCTGCTCAGAAATGGTAAAGTTTCTGGGCTGATACTCGATTATTAGATTTGGAAGGCTTTCTTTAAAATTCAAACACTTAAGTCAGTATAACCAGACGAGTAAACACACTTAGTTTATTTTTAGCTGGTGTTATATCCACTCTGGGAGCGTGATGAATTTGAGCCTTTCTGCAGTGTCATGACTAGTCTTTTTTGCTAGCCTATGTACTTTTAGTACGCGCTCGTAATTAAATCTCTTTGTTCATCCTATATTTGTAGCCTTCATATGTAATCATTTGCATTTATAGGAAATACCTCAATGATTTGGTAAGTTTGAAACTCTGGGGCAACTTTATGTTAAGGGGATTATTTTCTCCAGTTTATAATATTTTTTAATGTTTTTATTTAAATTTCTATCAGTAAACATACAATGTAATATTAGTTTCAGGTATAAAATACAGTGACTCAACACCTCCATGCAGCTCCTGGCACGACAAGTGCCCTCCTTAATCCCCATCACCTAACTCACCCATCCCCCATGCCACCTGCCCTGTGGTGTGACCCCCAGTGTGTTCTCCAGAGTTAAGAGTCTGTTTCTTGGTTTGCCCCCTTTCTTTTTCCCTTCACTGGTTGGTTTTGTTTCTTAAATCCCACGTCTGAGTGAGATCTTACGGTATTTGTCTTTCTCTGACTTACTTCACTCAGCCTAACATTCTCTAGCTCCATCCGTGTCGTTGCAAATGGCAAGATGTCATTCTTTGCACGGCCAAATAGTGTTCCATTGTGCACAAGTACCACTTCTTCCTAATGCATCTTCAGTGGGTGGACACTTGGGCTGTTTCCACAATTTAGCTATTGTTGATAACGCAGCTAAAGCAGCGGGGCAACCCTTCGGATTAGTATTTCTGTATTCTTGGATTTATCCTATCATGATGTGAAGTCTTTGACAGGGTAATGTACAGGAAATGCAAACTCCCCACAAGTCCTAATTTACCTGCTTTTCTCTGGTTGCTAAAGTGAAACCCATCTTCGAGACTTAATGTAGCCCACGGGCTTTTCTCTGTGGCCGCGTGCATGGGTGCTGAGGGCTGGCTTCGGGATGTGATTATTTCAAACTCTGAGCTTTAGCAGACAAGCTCCACAGTGCCTTGGAGCCTGTGCTTTGTGTCTGACCATTGTGCGATTGGTTTTGTTTGTGTTTTTTTTTTCTTTTTTATATATAGTTCCCTGCTAACCTTATTGTTTCTACATTTAGACTTGAGGGTTTTTTTAAGGTGATAATGTGACTTTTCCTCTACAGATGGAAATCTTTTTTAAAAGCCAGAGTGTAACCTAGGAGGGGAGAGGAAGTTCTGAATTGTTGGCTCAATTTAACCCCAGATGGCTACTTATTCTTGTCTTTTTGTTTAAAGTTCAGTGAAAGAATCATTACGTGAATTGGCCTTTTGTTGACTTCTTTAGTGAATGCAATTAGGAAAGAAGGGGAAAAAAAAAATCTCAATTTTCTCAAATGCCAAGTTGCATCTTCCTTGATCGTATTAAGTGACTTTCCCCTGTGGAATGTATCCTTATGGTTGGTGGACTACACCCTTACATGTTTTAATTTTAACGAAGTCTGAATACCAAGATCTTAGTCTGCATAATATTTTTCTTTATAAGATATCAGACATTTTTCCATATGTTCAGCTGGAATTGTCCGGTTTTAAAAATTCCATGGACTCGGGCAGTCCGGGTGGCCCAGCGGTTGAGCACCCACCTTCAGTCCAGGGCGTGACCCCGGGTCCTGGGATCGAGTCCCGCATCGGGCTCCCTGCATGGAGCCTGCTTCTCCCTCTGCCTGGGTCTCTGCCTCTCTCTCTTTCTCTCTCTCTGTGTTTCTATAAATAAATAAATCTTTAAAAAAATAAATAAAAATTCCATGGACTCAAACTAGAATCGCCATCTTTACTGCTTATACTTCGTGTGTTTTTAGTCTATTTGGTACCAGACTATTTGACAAGGGAGCTACTTAAAAAGTAGAGTGCGTTTGGTTTTGGTGGCCCAACCACAGAATTGGAGACTGTAACTTTCTTAGCGCTGTCCCTACTCTTCTCAGCGTCTTAAGCTATTACCTTACAACAGTTGACTTAAGAGAAAATGAGATGCAGCATCTGGGCTCCCAGTAAGCCTGGAGTGGTAACTGACGTCTGGCTCTTCCAACCTGAGGCCCCATTTTCCTTTGGCAGGGCGGTAAATAACACCTACCTGTAAATCAGCTCCTGCCTGGGGGGTGGGCTGGAGAGTAGACTGGCGCCACACTGGACTCCCCCCCCCCCCCCCCCCAAGGAGCTTTCAACACCCTGGTGCCCGGGTCCCACCCCCAGGGATTCTGACTTCAGCTGGGACATAGGAGATGAAACAGGGAGCAGTGATAATGGTGTGGACTGCTAGGCAGCCGGGGAGGTGACAGGAAGAGGGCAGATTGAGGATGGTCTGAAGGTAGATCCAATGCTCCGCCGTCCTTCACGGGGAGGATGGTGGAGCATTAAAGAAAAAGCAGAGTGGAGAATGAATAAAAGTTTGGGCCCTGAGCCCAAAATGATGGTGCCATTGCCTGAGATAGAAAACACTGGCATGAAGGCCTAAGAGCATCCCTGCGTGTAAGAACAGAATGGGAAGATCCACTAATATGTGACTAATATGTATGTTTCTGTGCTTTTTTTTTGTTTTTTTCTTAGATATCACATTTATTCTAAAATCAGGATTTCCATCTTCCACTTCTTTCATCTTCTTTGAATATTTTTTAGAGTTTCGGTGCACATAACTAGTAGTGTCTTATCCATCACAGTGGCCTCTGGCAACTGTACGGATTGAATCTGTTTGGGGTTGATATTTCTATTGGTAGAACTTTTCACTCCGTAACCAGAGTTAATGAGAACTTTCATGTCATCATCATGTTCTTTTGGCTCTTGAGGTGTTCCAGGCTGCAGGGACATCCTTCAGAGCGGAGAAATGAACGGGAAGCACTTGCTATAAAGTAGGTGCTAAGCAAATGTTACTTGAATCTGTGTCTGGTGAGTGACTGGGATGAGCTCAAGCTGTTCAGATTTTGGAATCTGGGGTTTCAATAGTGGTTTTAAAATCTCACGGAGTTTTCTCCACATCGCTCAACAATGGCCAAGGTATCCCAGCAGATCTGAAGGGCTGATTTTGTGATTCTAATTAGTGGTGGTAACATGTGGAGGCACACATGTTGAATTAAGAGGCTCCCTCTGCAGTGGGTGATTTTTATTTAGGGTGTGAGAAGGTTCTGGAAGCATCTGTTCAACCCATCCTTGCATCATTTTTGTTCCACCTGTGAATTGGGTAGGGCTGATGGCAATCTCACACATGTGTAGGTGTCATTGCTTTAATGTCATCCAGCTCGGTGCTGGGTCTTCTGTGCCTTTGCAGCCCACCAGCTGTCATTCACACATCCTAGTTTAATCTGCTCGGCGGAGGTTTCTGTCTTCTTCTTTAGCCACATCCTGACATACGAAAGGAAGCCAGCCATGCCTTACTGGTTTTTGTGCAAGTGACTCCTAGATCTCTGAGCCTGTCTTGTCTAACGAGTCTTGGTGGATTCTTTAATACCGCCCAGAGTGCTTATGGCAGACAAGCCATCCCCAAGCCACGTCCTTCCTAAGGTCATGTTGGTATGTGGTGAGTTCTTGGGTGCTCCTCTATGGATTTCCCATTTTTCTAGCCTTGTTCAATGGTCTCATGAGATATTTTACATGTCAGATTGTGCCACTGCTTGTCTTCAGTGGGCAGATGAGCATGTACATCCCCCCTTTTCTCACCCTGAGCAGTGTTCTCTAGAGTAAAATGCTCTTGCTTACGGGCAGTTTATGTTGCTGTGTGCACTGCACTGACTTCTCCGCCAAAGTCATAATTAGCAGGTAGGCTTTAGGTTCCTCGCTAGGTGTTTCTGATGGTTGAGACCTTGTTAAGAAACAAAGGAGAATTATTATTTCTCTCTTGCAAAGTCACAATGGAAGTAAGAAGCAGGTGCCTGTCAAACTCCTCTGACTCACCCTGAGAATAATACAGCAGCAAAATGATGTTACTTGACTGTTTCTGCTTCCTTAAATAAAATGAGAACTAGTCTGTTGGAAACTGTCATGTGTTCACCTATTTTTACATCATAAAATGCTATTTGCTCTAAAAATGAAACTTGAAATAATTCAGATAATTTTCATGGTGGTTTATTTGTATTTTTCCCCCTCGTGTATTTTGAGGGCCGGCTCATTTACAATGATATTTCGGTTGTATCTTCCTATGAATGCATTGCTCCTGAAGTCCATAGGGTTAACTGGCCTGCAAGGATTTTCATCAAATCAGTAACGCTTTTCTCCATGTCTAAAGTGATTAAAGCTTGGCTGCACATTGGTACTGCATTTGTGGTTCTCTGATGACCTCGTAATTTCCTTTTTTAAAAAATCTTTTTAAAAAGATAGCCTTGTGGGATTTGTAGGGTTGGAGGAAACCTGGCGATCATAAAGTACAACACAGTCCCTGGCGCTGCCTGCCTAGCCTTTGGTTACGCAGCCCCTGCTTGAATACCTCCCAGTGATGGGAATCGTGCCCCCTTGTAAAATAGCTCATTCCGTTCTCAGCCAAGTCGAATTCCTAGCAAGTGCTTTCTTGCTAAGAAAGCAATAAAAGCAAGAAAGCTTTTATTTGCTCCACGTTTTGCTGGGCCAAATGTCCCCCATCTTGTATTTGCACAGTTGGTGGTTTTGTTTAGGTCTTAGTAGAGGACCTTCAATTCATCCAAGCTCCCTAAACCTCGAATTCTGATGCTTTAATGCCTTTAGTACATTTATTAGTGATGCCTTGAGTGTCCTTATCCTGTCATTGGAATCCAGGCAGTCTGGCCCTCTAGAAGTTACTTACTCATTTCATCTGTCCAGGGGATCCTTCTGTATCACAGCAGAGAATCATGGGACTCAGTCTTTGGGGGTCACTCACTCTGTACAATATTGTCCTGTTTGTTTTGTTGTTTTCCTCACTTCATTTCCTACTTCATACCTTTGGCCCCCTCCAGCCTCACTGTCTGTGAAGGTCCCTCCTCAATGCTGGGTCTGCCTGCCTATGTCTCTGGACCGCAAGCCCCACAATTCCTAGAAGGGAATCAGATTGGCCTAGCTGGTCAGGTGCCCCGTGTTAACCGTGACACCCCAGGCTGAGGTTATAGGTCAGGAGAGGATTAGAGGGGCAGGAGCCAAGGTGTCTCAGGGTAAGCTCTTCAGAAGGACTTGCAGGCAGGTAGGGGTGGGCAGGTGAAGGAAACCTCTCCTGCGAGCCCTGTCTGTGGATGTTAATCAACTAGTTAAGAACCCACGCCGTTACATTATTGTGGAATCAGGTGCCTCTGTCTAAAAGAATAGGGCTTAGCTGAAAGCCTTGTTGGAATTCAATGCTAAAGGCTCTATTTTATTTTATTTTTTAAAGATTTTATCTGAGAGAGAGAGAGAGCACGCATGTGCACGCACACAGGCACAAGTAAGGGAGAGGGAGAGGACAAAGTAGATTCCCTGCTGAGCCGGGAGCCCAGTGCAGGGCTTGATCCCAGGACCCTGCAGCCGAAGGCTTAACCAGCCGAACCACCCAGACACCCTGAAAGGCTCTATTTCCAAAAAAGGCAAGTCTTTGGAGGCTTGCTGGTCCCTGACGATCACCTCCTTTCTTTAAACCACTCTCTCTTTTTTTTTTTTAATCTCTGACTTTATATCCTGCGTTATGAGAAACACCACTTTTAAAATAGTGAAGGTCCTATTCAATGTTAACCGAATCCTCAATACTCAAGGGAGTGTTGTTTTTGACTTTGAGTTATTTTCAGGTTTTTACCGTAAATCCTTTAGAAATTGTAGTTCCCATTATATAAGTCTGTGAGCTCTGAAAACACTTCTGTAGACTATGTTCATTCACAGTTTCTAATGCACAGGATTCCTTTTCTTTCCTCTTAGAGCGCCGGGACAGTAGTTTCTTGCCTCCAACCTTTGGAACCCCTCTCACTCACGATGGTTCTTCTGAGATTAGTGACAATTCACTTCATGATTCTGCAGGTTCTCACAGTTCTGTAGGTTTGAAGATATATGTGTGTGTGTGTCTGTGTGTAGATCCAGACATGGGTATGCTACACGATACGAGTCCATTTAGAGCAGTTAGGTGCGAGCCCCTACTTTCATTCATGCTTTAGTTCCTCCAACAAATGTTTGTTCTAACTTTTCTAAGAAAGTCTTTTTTTTTAAGATAGATTTATTTATTTATTTACTTACTTACTTACTTACTTATTTACTATAGAGAGAGAGAGAGAGAGGCAGAGACACAGGAGGAGGGAGAAGCAGGCTCTATGCTGGGAGCCTGATGATGTGGGACTCGATCCCGGGACTCCAGGATCACGCCCTGGGCCAAAGGCAGGCGATAAACTGCTGAGCCACCCAGGGATCCCTTGTCTAAGAAAGTCTTAAGTCAATTACCCTAGATAAAGAATGGAGTGGAGTTGAGACGTTCTGTTTTTATTTTATTATCTGTTACATTATACCATCAGTTGCAGGCAGCAGACCTATCCCAGCGATTCCTTGTGCTCCAAATGGAAAGAAGAGAACACTTCCGTAATCTCTAATGTTGTGTAAAACATCTTTCCTTCCTTCTCAGATGTGCGTGCATCTGTTATTATTTGCTCTCAAACCTGTGAGCCAATTTCCAGCCTTTTGCATTATCTTGTTTGTCATCTTTTATGTGTGCAGGAGCACTGGTCTCTATGAAGACGCCTCTCTTGTCCCCTCATCAGGACCTTTCACAGTTGGTCAGCATGGTGCTGTTTTTTTTTTAGGATTTTATTTATTTATTTATATATTTATTTATTTATTTATTTATTTGAGAGTGAGCAAGAGGGGAGGGCAGAGGGAGAGGGGGAAGCAGACTGCCCCTGAGCAGGGAGCCCTACTTGGGGCTCAGTCTCAGAACCCTCAAATCACAATTTGAGCTGAAGGCAGATGCCTAACCGACTGAGCCACCCAGGAGCCCCAGCTCGTTGCTTTAGACAGCCTTCTGGACTCCTGCCCTTTCTAGGTCTTGATAACAACTTGAAGGTGTGTCCTTCCAAATTCTAGAACCCATGTGTGGCTTAGTGTGGTATTCCCCTTTTGCCCGTCAGAAGCTCTCTGATACAGTTGTGTTTTCTACAAATTTGTGTGCACTTTATCCCTTTCACATTGATTAGGGTCCAGTCCAGTCCATGGTAGCAATTCCTCATCTGTTTCCTGCATCTTCTCAGAGATGAATTTGATGCCAAGTCAGTGGTGCTTTTAGCTAATTGAGACTTTGAGGAGATGCCTGGTAGATGTCTGGCAGTTGAAACCCCTCATTGCTAATGCAGTCTGTTTCTGGGCCAATTTTTAAATCTATATTGGGAACATACAATTTCTTTCTTTTATCTGACCGAATGATCTGTGGGCTCTTCCCGGGGAGATGTCATTAGATTCCTTCCATCTTTTATTGTTCTTCTTCCTTTCCTGTTGAGCATGATTTGGCATTAATCAAAATTTCTATTATTATTTCTAGCAATTAAGCATGCCCAAGATGATTATTTTTTCTAGGTTAATATCCAAGGCTGGCAGCCAAGGAAATTGAGTGCTTACCATGTGTGAGGTTCAACACCAGGCATGCCATCGATTTTCGTGTGATACTGTTGAAGGATAGCCTTTCTTCCTAATGTCAGGAATACTTTTTTTTTTTTTTTTTTAGTGTCCACCATTACAGTTCATAGTACTAGTTTTGGAGCTTGCTGCAGTTCAGCATGAGTTCAGGAAGTATTAAGCCATTTTTTTCCTGTTCTAGATAAGAAATACTGTCTGTGTGGTTTCGTACTTGTTTATTTTTAGATCAGTTCCCACAAAGACACTTAAAGGAAAATACCGTTTATCATGTATTGTATGACAGGTCCTGATAGAATGTATTAGTGGGTATCAGGGTAGGCACAGAACTTCTGGGAGTTTTTGGATGCCTGATATTAAAATAGAAAATGTAGAGAACATTTATTACATGCAGGAGACTTTCCTGAAATGTTCTTTGTCACTTCCCCATATTAGAGTAACATACCTGACCTGTGCCCGTATGCCTGTCCTGTCTCAGTGCGTAAGTTCGGTATATCTCTAACACCTATGATTATTCTTAGTTCCTATGTGCAAGTGTATAGATCAAAAGATTAGTATCAGAGTGGTCAAAAGACCACTATATATTGAAAACTTTTGTAGGTGACACTTCAAATAAGAATGGTCAGCGAGAGTGCTTTAACATCTAAGTAGCATCTAACAAGGCCATGAGGGTAGGAGACGTTTATGGGTGGAAAACCTATTAAGCCCAGTAGAGAAAAAATAGAGTTAGAAGTTAGGTCAAGCTTAATTGTTGCATGAACGAATGCATTCATCAGTGTTGGAGCTAGGTTGGTCCTTAGTCAGTGTCCATTGTCTTAGCTATGGTACTCACTGGCTCTCTGACCACGAGCAGTTCTCCACGAGACAGAATTTCCTTATCTTCATCATTTGAGAAGAATTCTTTAAAAAAAGAAGTGAACCCTTCTGTAAGATGAAAACAACCAATTTGTTTTGAAGCAGGTAACCATGTTTTAAATCACTGGGGTAAGTGGATGTCCTTTGTTACAACATTTTGTTATCAGTTATCACTCAGTTGGTCTTGAGGGTCATGAGCTACCTTCCCATTTGCATGAACAAGAAAGTGAAGGAGAGGAAGCTAGGGATGTGGAAAGCTTTTGGCCGTTGTGCTGATTCCTTAGGCTGAAACACATCGTTAGTTCAGAATGTGCTGGACTCAGGGCTTGGTTAGGGCAGCTGTTAACATCAGAGGAGATCTGGTCTAGCAAGTAGGGCCAGTTGGGGAAGGTTCTAGGCAGTCTGCTGATTTTGTGGGGCAGGGTGGTTGCATTATGGTTCCAGGTCCTCGTTCCATGCAGAGAAGAGCAGGGAAGTTAGCTAGTGATTGGTGGCCTGGACCAGGTATGGTGTCGATATCCTACATTAGATGGGCATTGGGGGAGAACTTCCAGCAAAGGACAGAAGTGCCTCTGCTAAAATTCCCTAATATAACAAAATAACCAAAAAATAAAAAATAAATAAATAAATAAATAAATAAAATAAAATAAAATAAAATAAAATAAAATAAAATAAAATAAAATTCCCTAATATGGAAGCTGAGCATATTCTTTAGGGAGAGTAGTTCCTAGAATCAAAACGAGAAGCTTTACAGGAAGATCAAAGATGATCCAGGACAGCTTGACTAATAGGCGATTAGTTCAGGCCAGTCTTATCTGTGCTCCTATGTCCAGGCTGCAGATCGACTGTGATTAGTTTACCGTGGATCCTGTCCCCCAGCTTTAAGTCAAAAATCAGAATAGTGTCTTGATCCTTCAGTCCCTGAGGGCTGCCTGCAGTTGGGGAAGGCGAGTTCTCCAAAGAAAAGCACAGGATTTTTCGGGAGAAGCAGATGCTGAGCTGAAATGAGCAGCAGATGTCCACTGCGCTGAGCCTAAATCAACACCCTGCATAGGAAGGCACAGTGATGCAATTGAAAATTTAATTTCCCTTCTGGCTGTTGTAGTCACGGGCTAGAAATTTGAGATACTAAATAGTTTCTGTTTAATTTCCATACTTTCAAAGTTGTTTGATTTCTTCAATGCCTTCTTTGAAAACGTAGTGTGAGTCTTAACCCTTAAAGCACCCAGTTCATTGTTTTCCAGAGTGGTGGTTTCTTCCTTTTGTGCCCTCTCTAAGCAGCTGCTGTCAAGCTCACAATTGAACATTTGAAATCACTGTCCTGCTCTGACAATGCAGGATACGGGATTGCAAATCTCTCTTGCAGCTCTGGTAACTGCCTCGATATATATATATTTTTTTGCCTCGATATTTCTAATGAAATAAACTATGTGGTAAGATACCAGTGAAAACAAAATAAATACAGACCTATAAATTATACTTAGCTAAAGATTGCTTTGTTCCAGAAACTTGAGCTAAGACAAAAACAAAAACCCTGTTACGTGAGGCCTTCTAATTGTTATTTTAATCAGAACACAGAAACAGTGAAATTTTGGAAAGGATGATGCTTATGATTTCTTAATAAGAGCCCCTCACTTTAATCACACCGAGTTCTCACTTTGTGCCTCTGAAGTCTCTGGCTAGTTTTCCAGTTAATCTTTTATTAGATTCCATGACTGTTGCAAGCACGACTGTTTGCCTGATGACCTCATTCTGTGTCAAAAACCATGAGCAATGACTGTGACCTCTTTAATGTCTAATATTGGAGACCACTGAGCAAAAGGACACACAATTGGACTCTCCCGAATATGTTAGGAGGTAATGTAATAGATACGCTGATTCCTGCTTTAGCCTTGCTTATAATTGCAATAAAGTTGGGTCTGCAGAAACTCAGTGGTTCTGTAACCGTATTACCAGGCAACAGAATGACTTTGTATTTTGTTCTCTTCTCCCTCCCACCTACCCACCCCTGCTTTTTTGTTGCATAACCCCCCACACAGATGACAATTTGAGGGAAAACATTTACTGATTTAATATTGATTTATAAAAATCGTAAGGGAAAATCCATCATTTTACTGTCTAGATCTAGTCACCGGTCACAACCTTAATTAAATATTTTCCAAACATTTTACAAATATTAATACCTGCATCAGTGTCTTGAAGACTTGTTTTCGTCATCTCGAGTATTTTGAAGGGGAGATTAGCGTATCTGGATAGAGGGCAGGCTGACGGGAACTGTATGAACGACAAGTATTGTGCTACATTGCTCACCTAATGTCATTTGATCCTTTTAATCATTGTTTTATGCATGAGGACACTGAGGCTCAGAACATAAAATAATTTGCACAGTGTCATGTGCAAATGTGTATACAGACCTGACCATAAAGCCTGTTCCTTTCCCCACTGTCTCCCCTTCTGCTTACAGTAATGAAAATAATAGCTAGAGTTTTTATAGGTGCAGGAGGAGCCGGGCTCTGTCCCAAGTACTTTGTGCACCTGCATTATTTCATTTAATCCCCACAAAAACCTGTGAAACAAGGTCGGCAGCTCGAGTTAAGTAACCTGCCTGAGGCAACCGTAGCTCCCAACTGGCGTGTCTCACTCCGCAGTTGAGAGACCTTTCTAGAACGCCTTCCTTGACTACACCTTGAGTTTGCATTATTATTGATTGGGATGTTACAAAAAGAAAAAGATGCGTGGTTTTTAAGGATAGGATTGGCTGACTGGAAAGAGAATTCCATTAAGTGGTTAATTATCTGTTGCATTTAAAATCCCGAATTTCCCTCAAGCCTTGGCTGTGGCTCAGAGCAGCACCAGTCCGTGGGGGTGCGTGGCGTCGCACAGCGGTGGCCTGGTAGCGCTGGGCACGGAGAGGCTGTAGGGTCAGAGCAGCTCCCCCTCCCCACCCAAAAAAAGCCCATCGTGTGGACATCCATTTCGACTCCGTCCCCACTGGCTCACCAGGGCCATTATCACAGGAGCCTCGAAGTGCTCTTCCCGCCTAGAACTCGGCGGTGGATTCCGGCCGCATAAAGGGTGTCAATCCAAGTTTCTTCTTGTTTTCCTGATGTGGCCCTGCCCTTCCTTATTGGATGCACCCCAATAAGGTCACAGCACTGATCCTCGTGCGCTTGCAAATGGCAGCCGGAGGGCTCTGTCCCGCTCGTCCCCTGCCGGGTTTGCACCGTCCCTTCTGGAATTCCTCCCTGAGGTCCCCACTCGGCGTGTCCTCGCGGCGGCCTTGCCCGGGCGCGGGCGGCCACAGTGGGGACAGGCGGCCTGCAGGGAGCCCCGACCCTGCGCCGGGCCCCGTGTGCCACATTCACTAACTCCCGGGGCCTCGTGCCCCCCGTTAGGGGCAGACGCGGCTGTCGTCTCCGTCGTAGAGCTGGTGAGACTGAGGCATAGGGACCTTTCTGTCCGGCTTCCGGTCCCCCGCGTGTTTCGGTTTCCTCGCACTTGCCGGGGTCTGTGACTGTCTTGTCTGCCGGTCCTCGGGGTTTTTCTTACAAAAGCCTGGGACACAGGAGGCACTTCCTGTTGAAAGGTGTCGACTGCCCCAAAGTCATTGCATTTTATTCTTTCAGGAAACCTAAATGAGGCGCGCCCTATGATGAATGAGGGACTGATTGTCAAAGGAACCGATGAGGTCTCTGGGCACTCTTTGCGTTCAGAGCCCCCGATACTGACAGCGGCGAGCCTCGAATTCATGCCCTCACACGCTTAGCAAGTATCTCCCGTGTCTCCTGTGCATGTGGCAGGAAGTGCTCCGGGGACACGGGTCTGCATAAGACGCGGCTCGTGCCCTAAGAGAAGTTACGAGGTGGCTGTGCTAAGTCTCGAAATATGATGTCAGCATAAAAAAAAAGTTTGAATTGTTTGTAATACTGTGTGTCTTAAAGGATCAGAGCTTCAGAACTGCAGAAAATTCATTACAGAAAAGCGAAAAAAAAAAGGGGGTGTTGACTGAATGAATGAAGGAAGGAAGGAACGGTTGGCCAGAGTAGGTCGTGATATTCGTGACGAGCAAAAGAAGAATTTGGAAGATGATGCTTGGGCTGTAACGGTGTGAAAAGGCCTCGAAGTCCTCACGTCAGTAATTGTTGAGCGTCTTGTCTAAGGCGCGTGAGCACGCGTGTGACGGGGAGGGTGGCTCGGCTCGCTTGCGGGCCGCTGGTGGGTCCAGGTGGCTGCCGGGGTCAGGGGACAGTTGCCGCTTCCCTCGTCACGCGCGGAGCGCCGGGCCGCTGCAGGTCACAGGAGGCGGCCGTCGCCGTGTCGCAGCCGCCGGCACCAGTCGGGAGATCTCGATTGTCTTTGATTTGGTTGTTGCTCTGCACGAGTGCTGCGCCACCGCCCTCCTCCTGGCGCCGGCAGGCAGCGGCGCCTCGGGGTTTGGGAGCTGCCCGGGAAGGCCGGGGCCCTGTGTGCCCGCCTGGTGCGTCGCGAGGGCCGAGCACAGCGCGGGCGGCGAGGCCTTGGGCAGCGGGAGCGCCCAGCCCGCCCCAGCCCCGCAGCTTCACGCTGCACCGAGTCGGGGTGGAGGAGCCAGTGGGCCCCTCGGCCCCTCCGAAGTCCAGAAGCAGCATCGGGCCCTCGGCCGCGGGGACGCAGGGCTGCAGAGCTTGGCCCGGGGGGAGCCCGGCCTCGCCCACGCTCGGACTCCGCTCAGCAGCAGCTCTGAGCACCCTCTCGTCAGGCGCAGCGGGGACAGCGGTGCTCGGGGAACAGGTGCTCGGGGGACAGGTGCTCGGGGAACAGCGGTGCTCGGGGGACAGGTGCTCGGGGGACAGAGGTGCTCGGGGGACAGGTGCTCGGGGGACTGCAGTGCTCGGGGGACAGGTGCTCGGGGGACAGTGGTGCTTGGAGACAGGTGCTTGGGGGACTGCGGTGCTCGGGGGACCGGTGCTCGGGGGACAGCGGTGCTCGGGGGACAGGTGCTCGGGTGCTCGGGGGACAGGTGCTTGGGGGAGAGGTGCTCGGGGGACAGTGGTGCTCGGGGGAGAGGTGCTCGGGACAGCGGTGCTCGGGGGACAGGTGCTCGGGGGACAGGTGCTCGGGGGACAGAGGTGCTCGGGGGACAGCAGTGCTTGGGGGACAGGTGCTCGGGGGACAGGTGCTCGGGGAACAGCGGTGCTCGGGGGACAGGTGCTTGGGGGACAGGTGCTTGGGGGACAGGTGCTCGGGGAACAGCGGTGCTCGGGGGACAGGTGCTCGGGGGACAGATGCTCGGGGGACAGGTGCTCGGGGGACAGCGGTGCTCGGGGGACAGGTGCTTGGGGGACAGGTGCTCGGGGAACAGCGGTGCTCGGGGGACAGGTGCTTGGGAGACAGATGCTTCCCTGCGGGGGGTGGTGACTGAGCAGACGGCGTCTTCGTGGCACCTGCCATCCCGAGCTGCCCGTCGCTGTCTGTCCTGTCGCACAAAGGACAAAGGGTCTTCTCCTCATTCACGTCAAGAAAACCGCGCAGAGCAGTGGATTTCAGGAGATGGGGCTGCTGCCGGCTGCTTCCACCACTTGGCAGACGCCGGAGAGACGAGCAGGGTGGCTCCGGCTCCGTCCCCTGCGCCGCGGAGCCACCGCGCCACTGCGTCCTCGGCCCCTCCAGCCTGTCACACTGACAGGTGAGGCGAGCGGGGCCGCCGCCGCGGGGTCAGACGGCCGAGTGGGCGCCGGGGCGAACGCTTGCCTGGTTCTCCCGGAGAACCCAGAATGAAGGGGTGGGCCGGGGGTGTCTGTCACGGCGCTGCAGGTCGCCACCCGGGGCCACGTTGGGGTGCCCCGCCAGAACTTGGGGGGCAGCGGGAGACGGGCTGGCTTTCTGCCTCCTCCGGAAGCCCAAGCCACGGGGAGCGCCGAGCGCCGTCCTGCTCCGGGCCTGCGGGGTTGAGGGCGAGGCCCTGTTGGCGGATCAGTTCCGGGCGTCACCTTGGAGACGGCTCGCTCGGGAGGGCGGTCGGGGTCGAGCCCTGGTGGCCCCCTTCTCTGCGCCTGCAGCTAGACCCCCCCCCCGCCCCATCCAGTGTCCCACCCGGCCCCGGCATCCCGCCGCCTGAGCCCCAGGGGTTCAGCTCCGTGTACACAGCCGCACGTGCGCCAGCTTGCCAACACGCTGGTCTCTAGTACCCGAACGCCCCAGGCCTGTGGCATCTGCACTGTCCCGTGCTCAGCGCCATCCAGCCCCCCTACTGGACAAGACAGGGTCACCAGTCTAGACTTTCCCCCTAATTTTGGCAACTTTTTTTTCTTTCGAGGCTCTTTATGTTCAGACCTGGGTTAGGGCCCTACTGGTCTATTAGGATTGTTTTAATGACTCTCCCATTTAAGGCGGGGGAGGGGGGGTCGATTCTAACCCCTTTGTCTCAGGAGATTCCTTTGCTTCATAGATATTCTTTTTTTTTTTTTAAAGACTTTATTCATTTATTCATGAGAAACACAGAGAGAGAGGCAGAGACCCAGGCAGAGGGAGAGGCAGGCTCCCTGCAGGGAGCCCGATGCGGGACTCGATCCCGGGACCCCAGGATCACACCCTGGGCCGAAGGCAGGGGCCAAACCACTGAGCCACCCAGGAATCCCCCCCCTTTTTTTTTTTTCTAAAGATTTTATATAGATATTCTTGAATACACGTTAGGATGTGAGGGGGAGGTGTGATGTCAGGTGCCACCTGGCAGCATTGGAGACCCCAGTGTGACTCTTCAGCTAAGAACCAAAGGCCAGGCCCTCAAAAGTCCAGCCACATCAACTAAATACAATGTGACGGGCATCAGTTCAGAGCAGAGAACTATTTCTTTCCTAAGGATCTCTGTCCAGTCGAGATGCCAGAAACAGTATATGATGAATTTTGTGCTATCACTAAGGAAAATCTCATAAAAGATTTTTAAGAAATTACGGGCAGCCTGGGTGGCTCAGCAGTTTAGCGCCTGCCTTTGGCCCAGGGCATGACCCCGGGGTCCCGGGATCGAGTCCCAGTTGGGCTCCCTGCATGGAGCCTGCCTCTCCCTCTGCCTGTGTCTCTGCCTCTATCTCTCTGTATCTCTCATGAATAAATAAATGAATTAAAAAAAAAAGATTTTTAAGAAATTAAAAAAAAAGAAATTTATATCCCTCTATGTGGTGTCCCATGTCTTAGTCCATTGGGGCAGCTGTCGCAGAGTTCCGTAGACTGGGTGGGCCACAAACAACAGGGATGCATCCCTCACAGCTCTGGAACCTGGGAAGTCCAAGAGCAAGGCACCAGCAGACCCACTCTCCCCTGAGGGCCCACGTCCATCTCACCGTGTCCTCACCTGGTGGAAGGGACAGGGGACCTCTAAGGTCTCTTCTATAATAAGGACACTAATCCCATTTATGAGGGTTCCACCTTCATGACCTAATCAGCCCCCAAATACCCCACCTCCGAACACCCCCAGCTTGGGAACTACACGTTTATGCATGAATTTGGGGAAGCCACGAACGTCCAGTCTGTGACAGTCCATACATAGAATTCTGATGATGTAAAACTAGGGGAGAGGGAAGTTTGTAAGAGTAAAAGATAATCATTAACCGTGTGACCACAGGCATCACTGCCAGTGGGTCTGTAACTGCAGAGCGGATAGGCCAGGGCTCCAGAGTGACGCCACCAAGCCGAGGGCTGTCCCAGACTTCTGCACGCGCCCAAGAGGTCTCCCCAGGTCCGGCCGGGCTGCTCAGCACAGCACCCCTCTCCCCCTCCTCCACCTTACGGGGCCTGCCCTCACCTGCCCAGGACAGGGCTGCACTGTCCCCACCTCTAGGCCTAAGGGACTAACTGGTTTCAGCAGGCGAAACCCCCCAGGTGGTGACCAGCCCTTGGCTGTCACTAGTGTCCTTATCGTTGGGTGGGGAGGAATTTACTTGCCTTCGGGAAAAGAAAAACCCCCCCGACTGAATAGCCACTCCTTTGTCACTTGATTTTTACTCAGTAAACGTTTCCTGGGTCCCTGCTGCTCCTTGGTGCAGGTATTGGGAAGGTGGGGAAGGGGGGTCCCCCGTGGCCTCGGGAGCCCCGCTTTGCGGCACCTGCACCAAGCATTCACTGGGGAGGAGAGGAGGTGCAGGGGGCTGTGGGCCCCCTGGGGACCCCGACTGAGCCCCCCAGGGTGTTCCAGAGGAGCTGTCAGGGGTGCGCAGCCCCTGGGGGAGGTGTTGGCTTGGCTGGATAAGAAGAAAAGTGAGCATCTCATAGGGGGTCCTGTTGGTGGCCCTTCAAGGAAAGGGCTAGGGACGGATTTAATCTGGTCTCACTTAATTCTCACTGGACAGTATAATAAGCAGTTCACTTTTTCTTTTTTTTCTTTTCCCCCCGTTCTTCTGGAACTCGTATTTTTAAAAAGCGTTATCCACACGGGGACAAGAGGTTACCCCATGGAAGTTGCCAGAATCTGCTGCGTTGTTAGAATGATCTTGAGATGGCCTCAGGAAATTTAAAATTCATTGTAAAGATAAATCGTAATTAGCAGAAAGATTAATAGGATCGTGGGCTGTGGTCACAGCGCAGCGTGGCAGTGGCCTATGTAAACCTTAACGTTTACCGGTCTTTCTCGGTCTTCGCGCGAGAAGGAAAACAAAACCAAACACTAGAGAGGCGTTACATGTGTAAACTTAAGTTTTAAAAATATATTTTAAATTACCCCTGTCTTATCAACCTCCTCTGCCACGCAAGAGGCTGCAACGCAACCTCCTCTTCCATTGCAGGAACTGCAGTGGCAACTGGTTCACAATTGTTTGTTGCTTTCGGATATAGCCTCGCAGAACGGAGGGAAGTTGGTGGAACATTTATGGGCAAACGATGAGAAAAATTGCAAAAGGAAGGATGTTACTGTTTGTGAAATGGTTGGTTCTACATGACTATTAAATGCTGCCTTTCAGATTTAGTAGAAATACCAGATGTGGGGCTTTTCCTTTTTTTTTTTTTTTTTTTTGTTATAAAAGAAACACCACCAATCGAGGTGGGCGGGGGTGGGAGGAAGCATATAGCTTTTAACGTATTGACGGGCACTGAGGGTTATTCTGTATGTTAGTAAATTGAACACCAATTAAAAATAAATTAAAAAAAAGAATCCCAAGTAGTTGCGAAGTGTGTTTTTATAGTGGTTTCTTATTGAATAAGGAGACTGTCTGTCTTTCAGGTTATGAGAAGACCGATGATGTCTCTGAGAAGACCTCGCTGGCCGACCAGGAGGAAGTACGGACGATACTCATCAACCAGCCCCAGCTGACAAAATTCTGCAATAATCACGTCAGGTAGGCGTTTCATTGCATCTGTATCTTTGGGGTAAATGCAACGAAATGCCGGGACACCTGCACCCCGATGTTTCTAGCAGCAATGTCCACAAGAGCCAAACTGTGGAAGGAGCCTCGGTGTCCATCGAAAGATGATGGATAAAGAAGACGTGGTTTATGTATACAATGGAATATTCCTCAGCCATTAGAAATGACAAATACCCACCATTTGCTTCAACATGGATGGAACTGGAGGGTATGATGCTGAGTGAAGTAAGTCAATCAGAGAAGGACAAACATTATATGGTCTCACTCATTTGGGGAATATAAATAATAGTGAAAGGGAATAGAAGGGAAGGGAGAAGAAATGTGTGGGAAATATCAGAAAGGGAGACAGAACATAAGGACTCCTAACTCTGGGAAATGAACTAGGGGTGGTGGAAGGGGAGGAGGGCGGGGGGTGGGAGTGAATGGGTGACGGGCACTGAGGGGGGCACTTGACAGGATGAGCACTGGCTGTTATTCTGTATGTTGGCAAATTGAACACCAATAAAAAATAAATTTATTATTAAAAAAATCACATCAGGTAGGGACTGGGGGAGACCCCACGGGAGCAGCATCACAGCAGCACCCCGTGGCCCATCTCACCTCTCCGGCCAGGACAGAAATGATTACGGAGAGCTTTCAGTGAAGTCTGTTAACATTGGAGAGCTTCCTGGGGGCAATCTGAATCTGCTGTTTTCTTCATTTTCTATCCAATGACAAAATGTTCATAAGAATCTGGAAGCTGGGAGGAGCAGAAAGGATACTACTCTCCCAACTCTCTCTCTCTCCCTCTCCATCTATAGTGTCTGAATAGTGAAAGCTGCTCATGGATAAATGCCTTTGTCTCACACCTGTTAACAGAGTGATGAATTAGTGGTTTTGGCCAACAAGGTTTGACATTTTAGAAGAGGTCTTTGCAGTTCTTCACCAAGAACTCCTCTTTTTGTTAAATAGTCTTCAAATATTGGCTTTTGAAAGTCGTAAGATCGAGTATGGTGTCGAGGGATGGAGGGCTGTGAGAATTACTCCACTGTTTCCACGAGCCTCCCTGCCATAAGCCCTGTTGGCGAAGTGGCCCCTGGACTGGAGTGAGCGTGAACACCCCACCCCGTCCCCCCTGACGCTAGCCCAGGGTTCCTCCTGCGGGGGAATTCCTGGATTTGAGACTGCCCATTTAAAATTAATATTTGCAATTTCAAATTCTAGAGTAGCTTTCTCAGTTTGGGGATTGTGGTATGTGATCCTGTAAACTCCTATTTTTAAAATTTTTTGAAGCTTTTTATTGTGGAAAATATTAAACGTAAGAGTAAATGGCACAATGACCCGCCTTGTCCCCATCATCCAGCATCACAGTGATCAACTCATATAATCTCCTTTCTATTTAAATAACAAGAGGAAGGTTGGATGTTTTCGAGGCCTAAGTGTTGATTTCTGACTGTGGATATCGCGGGTGTGTTCAGTGTGGAGTCCTAGCCCCGTTCCTAGAGGGACCATGAAGAAAATTTTAACAGAACCCTAGAACACTTCCCATTTTTCTGAAATTATCCAGTGAAGACGTCTCTATTGAAAGTTACTGGTCTTGCTCAAATTTGATTCTTTTGTGAGATTTTTTTTTTTTTACTAATGTATTATACACTCTCCTAATTTAAGTTGCTTCTTTGTAGGCTACTTTTAGTATGTTAAAAAAAAAAAAAAAAAGATGATTGGCCAAAGAGAACAAGATATTGTGCAGAAAATTGAACTCTTAGGATTTGACATTTCCTTTTACTCATTTTCATGTAGGTTAATGACCATTTGCAATATTTTCCTGGTTTGAAACAGAGGGCAAGTGTTTATCTGATTTTTTATATGATGATAATACAGTTTTGTATTGTGCTAATTGTGGGTGCTAATTATGGAGTAATTAAGTTTTATGCTACTTTTCGTTTTGTTTTCTAGCACTGCAAAATACAACATAATCACATTCCTTCCAAGATTTCTCTACTCTCAGTTCAGAAGAGCTGCTAACTCATTTTTTCTCTTTATTGCACTGCTTCAGGTAAAGTCATGTCATAAAACCTTAGTTCAAAGTCAAATGTTTGGATGTTAATAAATGTTTTTGTTAAGCCCATGACCAATCTTCTGAAGCTTATCTAAACATAGAGAGACAAGCTGGTTTGGGTGGACATTTCCAGCTCCTGCTGCAAGCAATGTCAGAGTTTCACTGACATTTGATTCATTTTTATCAGCCTATTTTAAACATTCTGTAAATTTGATATGGCAGGGATGAAATTTGATGATAAAGGGAGATGGACTTTTCCTTCAAATATTAATTAAATATTAATTTATTTTGGTAACAGTAACTGTCAGTTCTGAACCTTAGAATATAAGGATTTCCATTTTAAAGCTTGTATTTGAGTTAATAATCAGGGGAAAATTTTTCATTTTATTAAAAACCATACATTCAAAAAAAAACAAAAAATCATACGTTCATTGTAAAAATAATTAGAAAACACAACAAAGCCTAAAGAAAAAAAAATTAAAACTATTATTTTTCCTCAGAAGCAACTACTCGTAAAATCGGGCTGTGTATCCTTCTGGTCTTCCATTGCCCCCACTCCAAGTATTGTTTATTGATTTAGCGTACAAGAAGACGATCACGGAATGCAAATGTTTTATATTCCGCTTTAACCGTGTAATGCTATGTGGATGTTTTCCCATGTGACTTGGTGTGTTTTTAGAATATCGTGTTTAATGGTTTATATGGTATTGAACGGAGTCCCCTTTCTCTAGGTGTCAGGAAGCTGGCAACACTCTCTGCCAGCCACTTACTAGATCAGAGCAAATGCCTCACGCACTGTTAGCTTGCCTCAGTGGTAAGATCACGGAGGCGTATTTTAAGAGGCACTAAGACTCAGTTGTTTTTAAACGTGTTATAAGCTTGCAAAGTTCTCACTGGATTTCTTTTTTTTTTCCCCCTCAAATAGCAAATACCTGATGTATCACCAACAGGTCGCTACACAACACTGGTTCCTCTCTTATTTATTTTAGCTGTGGCAGCTATCAAAGAGATAATAGAAGATATTGTAAGTATTTAATTTTTTCATAAATAAATGTGACTTGTTACCGGATATACATATTTTTGAAATATTAGTTTCTCTTTCATTCTTGACACGGGCTGGTTAAAATGCCCATCCGAAAAAAAAAAATGCCCATCCAACTCAAAAATATATAAAATGTGCTCTCGAGTTCATTCCTCTTAGTTTCTACAGGTTTGCTGTTACAGAATACTTGTTAGAGCGTTCTCTGTGTTTATAGTTGAGGAATGAAAGACGTTAACTTAAATGTAATAATTGGCTTGGAGAGAAAACTATTTCAACATTATTTTTAGTGTGCCCAATTTTCAATTTGAACATTATTTCAAGTTAAACACAATAACCTCCAAATTATCTAAATGTAAAGGGTCTCTTAATGTATGTTTTTAATTGGTATGCACCATTTTCATTTTACTAGATGCCTTCGATTTCTCTTCATCTTTAGTAGTTCTAAGCTTCCCTTTATTTTATTGAAAGTAAGGACATTCACTACTTTTATTATTCTGTAGTAGCTAAGAAAAGGGGAGGTCAGTTTACAGTTTATAAAATAAGTTCCCCAAAATAAATTCAGATGTTTCTTTTCCTCTATTTTACTGCTATTTTAGCTACCTTAGTTGAGGAAGGCTATTTTTTTTTCCTGTGCTCTTTAGATACTTGGCCTATCTGAAATGACCTTCTGTTGAACCTGAGGCAATCAGATGGTAAGGTGAGGAAAGCCTGAGACATTCTTCAGGAAGCTCCAAATTAAAGTTTCACAACCATTTATATTATTTCTGGAGAGAATCAAAGTGAAATGGGTCAAGTGGCCATTTAGATCATCCAGTCTCAGAAACATCCAAGTGTCTAAGAGTACAGACAGAGGTCGTATGGCTGCGTGTGTGAAACATCATGGTCCTCTGGATAGGAAATGACCTGCTTGATGGGGACCACACGCTGGAAATTGAGGAGACCCTCTCTTCACCTAGACTGTTCCACACAGACTTACCATCCTTTCGATTGTGCTTGCATCTAGCAATCCATAAGGATTGATCTTTAATTTGTCTCTTTCTTTGCCTTCTATGCTCCCTTTTCTTTCTTTGATATAATTTCGATTGAGCATATGCTGTTTATTAGATGTCGTGCTGTTACTTTTGCAAATGTTATTCCCATTTGATTTCTTCCATACTTTACAAGTTGGATATTAATCCCATTTTAAAGGTAAGGAAGCTGGGGCTCATAGAGATCCTGTGACCTGTCCAAGACATGGTTGAGACCAGAATCTATCTCATCCAGTGCTCTTTTTCTGTATTATGACAAGTCACCAACAATAGTGTTAATCACATCTATTGAGCTTCTGGGATCCATGTACTTGTTTTATGTCCTTTACATTTATTAAGTCTTATAAACACTCCTTAAAGGGTTACTGGAATTATCCTCATTTGACAGATAAGGGGGTGATGGCACAGAGGAGCAAGGTAACTTGCCCAGGGTCACACAGTTAATAACTGGGGCTGTCAGAATTCAAAATTAGGCAATTTGGTTCCAGAGTTCTGTGTTACTATCACTGCTCTAAGCTGCCTGTCCTGTCTTTTTTTCTTTTTCCCTAACAAAACTATAAGTTCTCAGCTATGGTTTTTAGTACCCTTCTCTATGAAAGTAAATGGTAAATAAATTATATCTAAGAGGTTTTTGTTTGGTTTTGTTTTCAAAAAAGAACTCTTATTGGCACAAGGCAATAATTGGGTACTTTCAGAAAGCAGCTTATCAAGCAATTCCTGGAAGATGTAATAATAGCTGTGTGAGGTAATAGTATATTATGTGGGGTACTTTTCCAATAAAATTATCAAGAAATTGACAAAATAGTTACTTAAGAGAGGTTTAACAAGACGTTTGTATCAACTTATAGGTGTTAGAAATTTTTTAAAAATTACTCCCTAGAAAAGGAAAAATATCAAGTAGTTTAGATGATTGCCCAAAGAGTATCTTTATCAGTAATTATAAGGACTGCATATATTTGTCCATTCATTCAACATAATCTATGAAGCAGTGTTTAGGTGCCAAGAATTCATTAAGATACGTATTAGGATGTGTTCATCTTTTGCCACAGTATTATTATCATATCCCAAATGTCAGTGGCTTAAACCTAAGTTTGTTTTTCACATACTCAAAGACACGGCAGGTTTTTGTCTGGGAGGAAGCCAGAGCAGCAGGCACTATTACTCACGCAGTCGCTCAGGTATGCAGCTGAAAGGAGGGTCCATTGGGTGGGATATTGGTGGTCACCAGAGCAGAGGAGGAGAGAATGGAGGTCCAGAAATTTGTGGCCCAGAAATGGTGCACATCACTTCTGCTGACAGGTTAATATTAGAACTAGTGACAAGACAAAAAGGAAGTTCATCTCGGTGTCCACAAAAATAGAAGAAAGTTAGATGTTGGTGAAAACTGGTAATGTCTACCACTACAAGGCCAGTGAATAAAACACAGTTGACATTACAGTCAGTCATCTTTTCTATTATACTGACCATGTACAATAAAAGAGTAAGAATTCTCTCTGGGTAAGACACCTAAGACTTACCCCCACCCAGTGCATTTTAACTCTTGATGCTTTGTATAGCTTAACATAATATGATTTCCTGTTTTTTAACATGCAAGTAGCAAATGACAAATACTTACTTGAAAATACTCTAAAATTGGTGGAGAGCTTTGAATTAAAAAAAAAAAAGGCTGCCTCTTGTCACATGCCAACTCTTACAGTAAGGGTCAAGATTGGTTGTTAAATTGATAATATTCACCATAAGAAACATGCCTTCTTTGCTATCCACTTGTTAACTGAAACTCTGATAAACATTACTCATTATAAAACAGATAGTTTTTCTACAGTCGACAGTGTTTAGAGACCAAATGCTAAGAAGAGGTTAGTGAGTAAAAGTAACCACGAGGGAGTGGCAGCCCAGTAGAGGAGATGGACGTTAATCAAGTAACCATGACGACTTTTACAAGAATTAAGTGATGCACTGAAGTCCTTAGAACAATACCTCGTAATAGTAAGTGATGGATAAACATTGACTGTATTATCATGATCCAACTATCCTTTTGACTAAAACTTAGAAAATGGGATTGGGAGGACACAGGAATTGGGTACACTAGTAAGAAGTATAGTCTAGTAACTGGTATAAAAAAATGAAGAGATCTTAGACCAGGTGGCATTGTAGATAAAGTAATATAGAAAAATGAATTCAGTATCTGTTTAGGAGTAGAATTGACAAGACTTTTCACCATCCAACATGCTACATACCATACTTATTTTGTTCACATTCTCTCTCCAACCACTAGGAGGTAAGTTCCACGAAGAGTAAGGGTTTTGTCTCTTATTCATTGCTGTATCCTCACCAGCAGTAACAGGGCCTGGCTCAGGGTGTTTTGAAAACATTATTGCATAAAGAAGGTTTGGATGGGAGTAAGAGGGAGAAGAAGATGCTAAGGATGACTCTCAAGCTCCTGGTTTGTGCAAGTGGATGATATATGGTTCCATGTCTGAAAACAAGGATCAAGTCTTGGGGGTTAAAAGTCCTAGTTTGCCTTTTGGACACAACTTGAGGTGGCTTTGAGACTGCCAGAGGGGGATATCAAGGGGGCCACTGGGTATAACTGTCTGGAGCTCAGATGAGAGTCTTGGCTGGTATATATTTATGTATCAGCTATAATCGAAACTGCAGGTATGGGTGAGCTGAGCTGGGGAGAGAGTATAGAGTGAGAAGCAAAGAGGGCCAGGGAGTAAGCCCGGAGGAATTCCATGGCTCTGTAACAAGACCAGAGACCAAGAAGGGACCAAGGTACAGGTGGAACCACCTGGGCAAAGATGTGATAAGAAATGCTCAGGAAGCAGGGGGAGGGTTCCCAGGAGGCAGTGGTCAGCATTACATACTTAAGTACCCTAAAGTTCATGGCGCCATTTGTACAGTACAGTTCATTGGTGCACTGTCAATTAAATATTGATAATATTCAGTAGTTTACCAGCCCTCAGTGAAATGAAATGAATTCTCATTCCAGGACAGTGGAGGCATTTCAACTCCTAGAATAACTGTATTAATGTTTTCTGAACTGTTCATTTTAGAAGGAATAATAATGTGCTTGGGATCCAGAGATGCTTTCTTTTCATAGTCATAAGATTAGGATCTGCCTAGCTGGGTGGATCCCTATGTATACTCAACACAATTATTTCTTGACAAGCAACCTAATTCATTCTATGGCGGGAAGGCCAAGGAAAGAGATGCTCCTGCACAAGAATTCTCTGTAGATGGAAAGTAATGTTCAGGATCTCCTTAGGTTTCACTAAGATTAAATTTCCTGTTTAAGTGGAATGTTTCATTAATTAGCTTTTATTTGTCTCCTTCAGTTGGAAGTCTAACTATTGCCTATCATAGATGTGCGTTGTTTTGGAAATATTTGCACCTCCTTCAAATATCTAAATTTGCCTTGGACCATTATTTTGGACCAAAATTTATTTGGGGTTATTTCTAATTTTCTTAAGATCTTTATTAACAATAAAAAAGAGGAAGTATTTCTGAGTCTCATCAATTATAAAATACTCTCTACTTGCTGCTCCGAATTTAAACCTAAAAAATTCACTTAAGAGCATTTTCTGGCAAATTGTAAGCTTACTTTTGGAAGCAGTAATTTGCCTGATGAAAGTCTACATTTTTACAGTTTTATTAATGAGTGTTTTGTTCTGAGAAAGAATTGTAGCATGTTCTTGCATATGGATGTGGCAAGAATTATTTTCTACAAGCCTTCCACAGAGGCATTTTGAATGCTCTATTTGCATTTTGTACAGTTCAGTGGCTCATTGTTTGTATGAACTGAGTTCACGCTGCCAGCCACTATGCCACTCCTCCTGAGTGTCGCTGTGTTTTGGAGGAGTGCTAATCCACAACTCTGGCCTCTTCTCTTGGAGGGTATTATCATATGTGCACTATGATGCTAAAAACCATATTTTTTCTCAAATGGAAAAATTAGGAACTCTTTTTTTTTTTGTCTATTCATTCCAATCCACCTTATAGTCGGGTATATGCAGCTAAATCTGATCTTGAGCTCTAATGATAGGATTTTTGAACACAGTCAGTACTTTTTTGTAACATCAACAGAGGCTGATGTGCTACACTTGATGCTGTAAGTTTAGACAGAAGCCATGGAAAACCTGTAGTTGAACTGTAGACAGGAGAGCTTCTCCTGGCCGCTCAAATTCTCACCTTTCCTCCGACCTATCGTTTCATTTACTCTCTGTCCAAAACCTTGGCTTATGTGACTTCTTCAAACTCACCCACCCAGACTTAGGCTAACTCATCTATTTAGTATTTAATTTTTTTCGTGTTTTTGGGAGGAAGGAGAATAGGTTCGTGTGATTTAGTGATTTATAACGGGGAGAAGGGACCAATGAGAAGCAGTGGATGGAAGAGGCTTTATGCAAATGGTATATGTGTTTGGTTCTACTCATTGACAGACATCAGCATGTCATTAAATTATGGAAGATGTACTCAGCCTAATTAGATAATGAATTTTACAAGAAGCTGAAAATATCTCAGTACCACTATTAAATGGTAGTTATTATAGATAATTCTCTTGGGCAATCTTCTTTTTTAAGTGAATTATTTAAGCAAAAAGCTAAATGAGCCTTTTCTATTACATTAAAATTTTAATCTTACCTGTATAATAATGTACAATCCTTCTGAGGACCACACAGCTGTGCTCCCACAAGAGGAGTACTGTAGGAAGATGCTATAGATTGTGTTTTCAATTTTAAAATTCCCACAGACCCTCTGATTTTTCTAATCACCACACCCCAGCATACCTATAAAATTGATATGGGTATAAAAGGATAAAAGCCTTGAGAAACATAAGTTGAAAGAAGTCTTTTTTGTTGTAGGTGCTACTTTGTTTTATTAGTCTCATCCACTTTTTCACAGTTTTTGTTTCTGCTTTTAAACTTTAGAAACGACATAAAGCTGATAATGCAGTGAACAAGAAACAGACACAAGGTAGGAATTTTACATTTTATTTCTCATATCTGTCAAATATGTTCATAGTAATATATACAAATCACTTCAATTAAATGTAATTCAATTGAACATACTGTCTGCGTCTTAAGTTTTTGTTCCAGCATAGAGCTTCTCGTAACATTTATTAGCATGACACTTAAATTCACATTAGAATGATTTACAGTGGTAATACTTTTGAAAGATAACATTTTTAATACATTTAGATGCCTCATAGCAATGTATTCCAAAATACTGTCCATGAAATCAGCAGTTGTTTTGACATGTTCATGCTGCAAGGTGTCTATATTTTGTTGGTGATCAATAGATGTTACTTTAGGTAAGACTTAGAGAAAATAATCAGATGTGATGTTACTTGTTAAAAGGCATGTTGGAAGCACTTTATGTTATACTGTACACACCAATGATCTATGTCCAGAAATAAATAAAACAGAAACCAGGCCAACTTCTGGAAAGCACATGGCACTTTAAAACATGGTTCTTTTGTTGTGGGTCTGTCTCATTTTGATACAGCAAAACCCAAAATGACCTTTAGCATAAGACCATAAATAGACCATAATGCTCTTAGATTTTTTGAAAAAAAAAAAAAATTGAAAAAAAAAAAACCAGGAACATGTAAAACAGACATCTTATCCCACCCCTGAGCTTGCCCAATTAGTCAAAAACAGTATTTTTATACTGCTGTGATTTTTATGGGACCCTGTCAAATACCCTACTTGTCTTCCAAAGGGATCATCTGCTTATAGCTTCCTCTAGAAGGATTATCTGCTGGTTTTTGACACATTTGAGGAAGGTACATTTATTAAAGTATCACTGAATAAATTAAAAAAATATTTACTGAGATTATATTATTACAGGACATGTGAGAAAACATGAGATGGGAACTATATAAAAGCACAAGATACGATCTTGTATGGATCAAAATGAATTGGATTACATGATCTCAATGTCTCTCTAGATTTTTGTGGCAAATAATGGTCCCTATGTCAAATCCTATATGGATCTAAGAGAAGGAGAGAAAATTGTGGGGTAATTGGAGGTAGATCTTGAATCTTGGGGAACACTTTGAGCAGAGGCATCCAAGTGGGAATACATTACGCGTGTGTTTCATGAGAAAGAAGGAAGAAGAGAAGTCATCCTGAACAGGGATGAAGAAGGCTGCTGCATTGCTTTGTTGAAAGGAGATTCATGTCAAAGGGAAGCAGACACACAATTAAAAAGGAAGGCCAAGGTCAAAGTTTCCAGGCCCTGAATGCCAAGCCAAGGAGATTCCAATTTTTCTTGACTAGACTGAGTAGCTGTTGAAGATTTACAAGCCAAAAAGAGGATGACCATCCAGATTAAAGTTGGAGAAAGAGTGGAATGGAATAGAAGGCTATAGAAGCCAGGAGACAGAGGACATCTAAGAATTGGATGGGAAGAGACAGCCATAGGAATTGAAAGGGGAAAAAATCCAAATGCTATCAGTACTGGTATTTTGGACAATATGCAAAAATACGTTTGTGTTTGTTGCCGTGTTGCTTAGAATACTCAATAACCGCTTTTGAGCCAAAAGTATGTTTTTCCAATACATAATGTGTCTCATAGCTATCTACAATTGCTATCTTCAGGGACTAGCAGTCATTTATCTTCAAGTCTTGGCCCAAGAAATCAATATTGTACGATTAAAGAGCAACCACCATCGCTATGATGATTTTAGGCTGCTCTACCTTGTACTGATGGGTTCTCCCATTTTCCAGGTGCTTACCTACCTCAAAAAATACTCACTTTTGTCTCCTATTTAGAGAAAATGTTCTTTCTTGGTTCATCAGTTTATCTGGGATTTAACAAGATTAACTCTATGACTAAAAATGAAGAACAGGCAAGAGAGAGGGAAAGCTTCAATAGTACATAAAACTAATGTCAAAAATAAAATACTGGAGCTTAATAGCTATCAAAACCATTTTAAATGAGCACAGAACTTGAGAATTCTATATCCAAGAAATTCTTTTAGTTTGATAATTAACATTTATTTTCTGAGGGAATAGTATTTTTTTTCTTTGCCTCACTGAATGTTGGTTGTCTTTTGTTTTGCAGTTAATAGGAGATAACAGAAATGTTTGAGTAGGATACTGTTTGCTGTCAGATAACTCGAATTGCTTAATATGAAAGCCATCTGTTGTCATTAGACCAGAATGAAATTGAATTTGCTTCCCTGAATTGAGGAAAGAATGGGTGTAGGAGTGGAAAGGGGGGTATTTTTGACAGATAATTAATTTTTGACAGACCTTTGAAATATTTGACATAAATTTTCATTTTATAAATGTTTACCAAGACCACGTAATATGTAAGAGGACACCTTTCTGTCAGATTCAAATATTAATCGTCTTTTCTTACAGAAATGAATATTTTGTGTCTCCTTATTTTTCATTGAAGCACCAGAGTGACTTTTTCCTGTCATTCCCTAATGACTTCAAAAATATAAATTCAGGGCAGCCTGGGTGGCTCAGCAGTTTAGTGCCACCTTCAGTCCAGGGCCTGATCCTGGAGTCCCGGGATCGAGTCCCACGTCGGGCTCCCTGCATGGAGCCTGCTTCTCCCTCTGCCTGTGTCTCTGCCCATCTCTCTCTCTTTCTCATGAATAAATAAAATCTTTAAAATATATATATATAAATTCATAATTTCATTTACAAAACTGTTTTCAGCCATTGGACAATAGACTGACTGTCCAATGCCTCATTTTCATGAACTAATGAATCCAATCAGGATTAAATCATGGATTTGGGCCCTAACTCCCAATTTCATAAACTTTACATCTTGAGCCTATCATTGATACTTATGGCAACAAGCCATGTCTTGTCCTGCGGATATAGGAGGTGCTTAGGTAGATGGTACAGTGGGCTGGCAAACGCAGAATTGTATATTGCTCTCTAAAGACCTAGTTGCTGAGGGAGAGCAGAGTAAACTGATGGTCAGAAGTCCAGAGAGTATGAGTTTTCTAGTATTGTGGTTCACTCCTCCCCATAAATTGGAATTCCTTCTCTTGGCTCCCGTGTTTTTCTTGTATGATGGTTTGTGTGGACTTGGTAGGTGCGCCCTCTTACTCATCTTTGTGTTCCCCATTCCTCTTCGCCCAGAGGGTGGAATGGGTGAATGCACCACTCTCCATAGAGATCCTCGAGTACAGACAAAAGAGCAAGAAAAGACCAGAAATGAAAGGAGACTTCTTGAAAATTCATTATCTGGGGTATGAGCAAGAAAGGCAGTGTTTCCAAAACACTGTGTCCCGGACTGTTGCTGATAAAATACTGATATGATGGAAGCTCTTCTGTCTCTTTACCTTCTCTGTGAGGTCATCATATCATCCCTTGGCCTGCTGTGGCCATGGTACTGTGTCCACCTATCACTTGCCTTCCCCGAAGCACCAGAACACTGCCAAATTCAGGATGCCCTGATTCTCTTTGCATCTGAACTTACCTTCATTTCCTCTGATTTCTTCCTCAAGATTTGAACTCGGGGTCTTTGATACACCTCTCTCCGTGTGTCTGCACACACACTGGGGGCAGTCTCTCACTGCTTTCCCTCATTTGGGTGGTGTTGCAGGCATTTGTAAATTGTAGCTTCATTATTATCATTATAATATGTAAATTGAAGGCAGTCTCTGTATGATTTTATTATAGTGGCTGAACTAGTTCTCTCTCTTTTTTTTTAAGATTTATTTATTTATTTATTCATGATAGATGTAGAAAGAGAAAGGGAGAGGTAGAGACACAGGCAGAGGGAGAAGCAGGCTCCATGCCGGGAGCCCAACGTGGGACTCGATCCCGGGACTCCAGGATCGCGCCCTGGGCCAAAGGCAGACGCCAAACGGCTGAGCCCCCCAGGGATCCCCTAGTTCTCTTTTTAAATCGTAAACATATATTTCTTTACATGAGTGTGCTATTATGGCTCACGTGCCAGTATTTCACACGGAATGGTAGTTTCCCTTCAAATCACAATACGGGAGTCTGGGAAAAGATGGGGTTCATGTGAAGACTAAGAAAAATATTTAAGATCTTAAAAATTAAAATTAAAAATTCCCGCCTAATGGAATAGATTTAAAAAAAAAAATCCCAGGTTTGAATCTATTTCCTGAAGGATGGAGTGTATACATTCCACCAGTGAAAATAGATGGGGTTACCTGTGGCATGGAAGTCCATCGTCACCTGATTTGATGCCGTAGTTGAACAAGGGTCACCATCAATCACTAGATTGTTTCACACCTTGCTTTACTGTGTAGCAAACACAAGATTAGAGCTTTTAATCCAGCTGGTTTTCTCGGTTTCAATCTAGAAAAGGACAACAGCAACTAGGTATGTGGCTAAAAATACCAGATCTCATCTTTAGCTGTATCTCCCTTCCCGGGAGCGACATCAGCCTTTTCGGGAATGGAGTTGAGTTGGTGGTAACCCATAGTCACTAAGGAGGCTGCGTCCCTGCAGGGCAGTGACCTCTCTCCCACTGGAAACCATTTCACCTCTAAAACCCTTTATGAGAAAGGGGTAGAGTCGCCCGGGGTGGAATACGTTTTCGAGATTTTAAGCCTGAAATGGCCTACTAACAGGCTGAGCCCATCTGGATGCGTTCATGCCCCGTGAAGGGACGTAGGACAGCACCAGTTTCCTGCTTATTGAAAAAGCCAGTACGCCGACTGCCTTCTTGTCTCCCTGGAGGTGTCTGCGCGTCAGACCCACCCAGTAGGCCTGAACATATGCTCCGCCGCATGTGCATCGTCTTACCAAAGATAGTTCTTGGGAAGCATCGTTTCCATGATCTCCAATGTCGGGCTTGGAAACTGAGCACACGAATGGCCTAGATAATGTTTTCAGACCCATGTTAAGATTGTTCATATTTTCAAATCATTGCCAAGATCTTAGGGTCGTGTGAATTGAACTGGCCAGGTATTTTCACCTGTACCTCCGGGTGGAGAGCAGGTTTCTATTTGAGGGGAAATACAACCCCAGGTTATCTTTCGTTTGTCCCATGTATAAAAGCGGAAACCCTCTAAGGAGACTTGGGGCCACGGTTACGTCAGAGAGGGAAAACCAGGGAGTCAGAGTTGGAGCATCACCTGTCTCACGCTCGCAGCTGAGAACTGAGCATCTCCCTTGCGCAGGACCCGGTGCAGAAAACACAGAAAGAAACTTCCCCCAGGAAGTGGTGGTGGTGTGGCCGAGAGATGGGATGCTCACCAGTGCCGTGCTGCAGGATGGAACCAGCAGGGGCCAAACGAGAGAGCTGAGAATGCCGAAATGCGTTTCCAGGCCTCGTAGAGACGAGGGCCTCGGAGACGGCAGCAGCCGGTGGTCCAGGAGGAGGTGGGAAGGTGTCAGCTGTGTCCTGGGAAAAGCAGATAGTCCTCTCTGGCCGGACCAGAGAATACCCGTCAGGGACACTGCAGGCAGGCCTAGCAAGGTGGGGGGGGGGGCAGGGGGGAGCTTTTTTGGAGGTTTTGGAAACCAGAGTGGGGAAGTTGGAAAGAATCAGTGAAGAGTGTGGCTGGGTTCCCAGTTTGTGCTTTTGAAAGAGGAATTTGACAGCTGTATGGAGATGGGGAGGTGGGAAGAGCAGAGAGATTGACTTTCTGTTTTCTTTTGCTTTTGAGGGGGCCGGGGGGGAGATTGACTTTTGATTAACTAGGGAGCTGGACTAGGGTGGTGAGGATGGGAAGGCAACTTAAAATGCACAGCACGTAGACCCAGCTGGACACGACAAAGGATGGAGAAGCTTGTCAAGTGCCAAATGCTGCCCAGCTAGGCCGTGACACCCACCACGTCCAGCGTTGGAGGAGGCACCCTGCTTCAGGGCGCTCCGCTCCAAGCTGCAGAGCTGCAAGGCCAGGCCCGCTGCACGCCCGCCCGGACGGTCGGTGGCCGAGGCGGGGGAGGGAGACCTCTCTTTCAAGGAACTGTCTGATTAAGTGCAGGAAAGAGCGAACGAGGCACGACGGTGAGCAGGACTGAGGAGAACCAGGGGAAGGAAAGGGGATCGCTGACCCTTGTGCTCTGAGCTCGTCATCTCACCCGTGCTTTTGTTTTTATGAGTCACCAGTTGGCACACAGCTTTCAGGATGCGCCTGTGGAGCTCCTGTAGGCCTCCCCAGCATTTCCTTCTTTCCCTGTTTCTTAAAGATTTTATGCATTTATTTGAGAGAGAGCAGTAGAAGGGCTGGAGGCAGAGGGGGAAGAGAGGCAGCTTCCCGTTGAGCAGGCGGCCCTTTGCAGGGCTTGATCCCGAGGCCCCAGGGCTGGACCCCAGGGAAGGTAGACACCTATGGCCTGAGCCCGTCCAGCACCTTAGCTCTCCATGAGGCTGACGCCCCCAGAGAGGCTGCTCCCCCTGCTTGTGTGCGTTCTCTCTCTCTCTCTCTCTCTGTCAAATAAATAAATAAAATATTTAAAAAGAATGGGTCATCTCTACATCTTGTCCTGGAAGCATCTGTGACGTATTAAGTAGAAACCCAAGCGGCAGAGAACTAAATTTTCGGAGGAAAGAAAGCAAAAGTCCATATGTTCATGTTTGTCTAGAAAAAGGTTCGTGAGGATGCATCAGTGAGTATTCCTTATGTTGAGAACGTGGCATGAGGGGCGCCGGGATGGCTTGGTCAGTTGAACATCTGACTTCAGCTCACATCATGATCTCGGGGTCCCGGGATCGAGCCCCTCGTTGGGTTCTCCACTCAGCGGGAAGTCTGCTTCTCCCTTTCCCCTTGCTCATGCTCTCGCTGTCTTTCAAATAAATAAATAAAATCTTTTTTAAAAAAGTGGTGTGAGATGAGAGCGTGTCCATTTTCCTGTTATATAGCTCTGTTCGGTTGGTTCCAAACATGCATTGATGTTGTATTTGATTAAAAAAAAAATTGTCCACTGAATATGTATTTAGAAATTTCTTAGGGGTGTCTGAGTGGTTCAGTTAAGGGTCAGTGTCTTGATTTCAGCTTAGGTCAAGATCTCAGAGTCATGAGATTGAGCCCTGCCTCTGGCTCAGGGTTCATTGTGGAGTCTGTTGGAGCTTCTTTCTCTCCCTCTCGCCCTGCTCACACATGCATTCTCTAAATAAATAGTAAATAAATATTTTTTAAGATTGATTTATTTATTTATTTATTTATTTATTTATTTATTTATTTATTTATTTATTTATTTATGATAGACATAGAGGGGGCGGGCGGGCAGAGACACAGGAGGAGGGAGAAGCAGGCTCCATGCCAGAAGCCCGATGTGGGACTCCATCCCGGGACTCCAGGATCGCGCCCTGGGCCAAAGGCAGGCGCCAAACCGCTGAGCCACCCAGGGATCCCCGTAAATAAATCTTTTAAAAAAATAACAAAAAATAAATGTTTCTTTGACAAGTAGATATCTGCAGCAAGCCACATTTCCCGCATTCTCTTCAATGATGAATTTTCAGGAAATGTGTGGGTGGGGACAGAGAGTCCCAGTAGTGGGAGGACAGGTGAATTGAGAGACAGGCAAGTAAGAGCAGAAAGACCGGTTAGGGGAAGGAGGTCGATAGGTTCGAATGTGCAGAAAGAAGCAATGGGAGCAAGGTTGAGGGAAAATGGAGACGGGAAGCAAATTTGGCGGATTGTTTTCCATGGTTCTGGGAAAATACCACAGGTCTCCACCCTCGTTAGTGGAGGGAAGACTCCCCGGTGAGGTCTGCTGAGTTTGGGAGGCCTGTCATGACACGTCATCCTCTACAGGGGACCCCGTGGCGTGGTTCAAGCTATTTCTAGATGTAAACTACCAAACATTGGCCAAGTAGCAGCATCTCAAGGAGGGCTTGTTTCTTCTTTATTTTTTTTAAGATTGATTTATTTTAGAGAGCCTAAGTGAAGGGAGGGGCAGAGGGAGAGAGAGAATCCTCAGGCAGATGCTCCGGCTGAACACAGACCATGGGGGAGGGTAGGGGGGTTCTCGATGCCAGGACCCTGAGATCATGACCTGAGCTGAGAACAGGAGTCCAGTGTTTAACCAACTGAACCCCAGGTGCCCCAGGGAGGGCACAGATCACAGATCACAGATCTGGAAGGGGTGGCCTGGAGCAGACTTCCAAGGACACTCACGTTGGTGCATCCGATGGTTATATAAACATTTCCAACGGCCCCCACTGGGATCCTTTTAGGAACTTACAAAAGTGAGAAGTCTATTTTAAGCAAATGTTTAAGTAGTTCATTGGCATCTTTCATGTAGCTGTTTTTTATTGAGTTATAATTCACATGCCCGAAATTCATTATTTTCAAGTATACATTTCAGTGTTTTTTTCTTGTATTTGCAAAGTTATATACCCATCACCCCCAATTCCAGAATATCTTTGTCAACCCGGAAAGAGACGCATCTGTGTAAGCCGTCAATCCCCACCGACATCCATTAGTCCACGTTCTGTATCTATGGATTTGTCTACTCTCACATTTAATACAAGTGGGATCACACACTATGTGGCCTTTGTGTCTAGATTTGTTCATGGTGTAGCACGTGTCAGCATTTCATCCCTCTTTATGACTGAATAATCTTTCATCATTTGGATGTACCCCATTTTATGTAACCATTCATTAATTGATGGACACTTGGGTGGTTTCTACTTTTTGGCTACTATGAATAATGCTACGATAAACATTTGTGTACAAGTTCTCTTGGGAACATACGTTTTTAGTTCTCTTGGAGATACTCAGGTGGAATTTCTGGGTCCCGGTAGTTCTGCGCTTAGCTTTTTGAGGAATTTCCAATGTGTTTTTCTATAGGTAGTCTTTTAAACCTTGTGTGTGTGTTGTTTTTAACATGAGACTTACTGGGAGGCAGGGTTATATCTTCAGTAGATCTATGTAACTCTTACCGTGGCTTCATATGGTCCAAACACACCAGTGGATCCGGCTTTCCATCCAGCAGGTATTCACTGAGCACCTTTGTGTCATTGATGTAATACTGGGAATTGAGCAGTGAGCAGAATAGAGAATGTTCCCATTGTCACAGATCTTACGGTCCAGGCCTGGAGACGGCCCTTACATAAATCATTTCTCAACTAAATATGTAGTAAAACTGAAAGAAAAGTGCCAGAAACTTATGTAGACTTGAGGGTAGTGGGCATCACGAAAGTCCCCAGAAAGCTGAAGATCTGGAATTTATGTAGGTACCATCTAGGTGAGGATTGGGGGGATAATGTTTGAATTATGGAAACGTGCCAAGGATTTGAGGCAGGAAAGAGCATGTTGCTTTTGCACAGAGGGCATGAGGAGGGGGCATAGAGAGGGCATGGGGAGGGGGCATAGAGAGGGCATAGGGAGGGGGCGTAGGGCATGGGGACGGCATGGGAAGGGGCATGGAAGGGGACATAGGGCATGGGGAGGGGGCATAAAGGGCATGGGGAGGGGGCATAGAGAGGGCATAGGGAGGGGGCATAGGGCATGGGAAGGGGCATGGAAGGGGACATAGGACATGTGGAGGGGGCATAGAGAGGGCATGGGGAGGGGGCATGGAAGGGGACATAGGGCATGGGGAGGGGGCATGGAAGGGGACATAGGGCATAGGGAGGGGGCATAGTGCATAGGGAGGGCATGGGGAGGGGACATAGAGAGGGCATGGAGAGGGGGCATAGAGAGGGCATGGGGAGGGGGCATAGAGTAGGCATAGGGAGGGCATGGGGAGGGGGCATGGGGAGTAGTCAGGCACTGCTCATCAAAGGCCTTCTAGACATTTGAACTTATTTTATGAGCCAGGAGGAGCCAGTTGAAGAGTTTTGAGCAAGGGGTGACCTAATATCATATATGTGTATATTAATATATGGGTAAGGATATATGGATTCATGCACAATAATCCATAGTTGTGCATATAAGTAAGATCACTATATATAATCACTGTAGCTGTGCTGTAGAAACTAAATTTGAAAGAGATCAAGAGGGAATGTGGGAAACTAGTGTTCGGGCCAGCTGGAACATAATGGTGGCTTGAGGTAGGGGTGCTGGTGTTGGTGATGGTGGAGGACATATAATTTGGTGGAATTTGAAATGCTTAGGGCATAAAATCTACGGGACATTTTTAGCTCTAAGAATTATTCCTGATTTTTAAAGAGTAGTTTTTGGATATGAGCAGAAGAGTTTAAAACATGAGAGGAATGGTGAGGCACAGGAGTATAATAAAATCACCCCAAATCATAATACGGCTTTGTTAACGAGAAGAATTTAAGTGTCTTAGGAAGTATTGCTACAAAAACAACAAGGAGAAAACCCCACCCAAATGAATAAATGGGTTTAACAAAATTTTAAGATGGCAAGGCCATTGTAGGAAAGTTTAATTCAGTTTCTGTATACTACCAGGGACCAGTGGGGAATGGAGTAAAAACAGCCTTTACAATATAAAAAAAACGTATCAACTATCAGTGAATAAATCTAATGAAAGACCCATGCACTGTAAACTACAAAAACATATTAGAGGGAAATGAATGAAGATGCAAATAAATGTAGAGATATGACTTGTCCATGAATTGAAAGGCTTACCTCAGATGAAAATCCCAGGAATCCCCAAGTCCCCCCAAATTAATGATTTGATTCTAAAATGTATATGGAAATGCAAAGAGCTTAGAATAGCCAAAACAGTATTTAAAAAGAATAAAATAGAGGACTTACCTAATTTCAAAACTTATGCAAAGATTACAATAATCAAGATGGTGCATATTGATGCGAAGATACACAAATTGATCAAAGACATGAATACAGAGTTTCTGTACTATAGCACCGTGTTAGTTTAATTGGGAAAAAAAGGTTGCTTTTTTTTTTTTTTAATTTTCCCTTTAAGGAGAGATACATGTATTTTTTCCCCTCACATCTTTATTTAAAGTCCAGTTAGTTAACATATGTGTAATATCAGTTTCAGGTGTAGAATCTAGTGACTCCTCACTTACCCCGGACCGAGTGGCGGGTGCGTCCGGTGCGCCTGTGGTGACAGGTGGACGTGTGCCTCTGGACGTGGGGGAATGCGCTGTGAGGAGCGACAGGAACCCTTCTGGGGTTTCCTGGCTTGTTAGAAGTGGCGGATTCGCTCTCACGGGACAGTCGCTTGCAGCGACGCTCTGGCCACATCCGTGAGCCATGGAAGACCTTGCGGGCGAGAGCGCTGGCCCCGGCGACAGGTGGCAGGTGGCCACCCATTCCACTCCCCAGGGGAGCCCAAGCCTTTGTTTTCATACCAGATCTTGGCTGTACAAAGATTGGACACTGATTTAAAAAAAACAAAAAACAAAAAACCTAAGTATTGCTGGGGCGCCCTGGGGCTCAACGGTGCATCACCTGTCTCTGCCCAGGCCATGACCCCGGGTCCCGGGATCGAGTCCTGCGGGGAGCCTGCGTCTCCCTCTGCCTGTGTCTCTGCCTCTCTCTGGGTCACTCATGAATAAATAAATAAAATCTTAAAACACAACAACCCTAAGCATCGCAGTCGGGGGAGGAAGGATTAACCTGAGACTGCATCGGAAGAAAGTCGGCGGCGGTGAAGGGCTCCGGCTCCTACTGAGCTGCACTGTCCTGGCTCCAGGTCCTGCACGGTGTAGCCCGACTCGGGCGTCGGCGCGGCGACGTTGACCGGGCACCTGCCGCTGTCCCCCCCCCGCCCCGAGCCTGCTCTGCAAGAGCCCCGGGCAAGCCGGCCGCCGGCGGGGCACTCGCCTTCACTCTCAACGAGGCCCACTTTGAGGAGGACGCTGCTCAGCAGATGACCCAGCCCCGAGCTGCTTCCTCTTTCCGCACGTCCCGACCCTCTCCTGCTCCCGGAGCAACATCAAGGGCAGGTGTACTCCTGGGGTCAGTTTGGCTAACCCCGCAGGCCTTAGGGTTCGGGTAGGAGACGACGGATGGCTTCTGGACGCCTGCAGCTGGGATCCTCGACCCTAGGATGTGAGGCTGTAAAGATCGGAGCTTGAACTAGTGCAGCTCAAGATGCTGTACTGGAAACACTTTCCTGTTAGTGCTTCAGCTTGGAATTATTGTTTTTTTAACCTAATGAAGCTGATTCCCCGAAACGCACCACAGGATGTTCATTAGTGCACTTCGCTCATTTGGATGACAAGCATCGCAGTGTCTTCTGCGGTGGGAGGTTTTATGGAGAGATGAATAAGGCACAGCGCTGTGCTCAGGGAATTTGGAAACACAAAGAAGATTGCATTCATGTTAAAATAATGTATCCTGTGATACTGCAAGGCCAGTTGGTGCGAAATTAATGTTAGATTTGCTATTTGGTATTTTGGAGATTATTATTATGATGATTTACTTGAGGGCTCAGGCTTCATGTTTTCTGATATCAAAAAAAAATGAATCTGATGTTTTACACCTATAAATTAGTCATCCTGCAAAGATTTACTGAATCGCTGCTTGGTGCCAGGGACCGTGCTGTTTCCAGGGAATATTGTATTAAACGGAGCAAATACTAGCTTTGCCCTCATGAAATTTGCTGTCAGGACAATTTGTCAACCAACATCAACTTACTCCTTTTCTTAAGTACTAAGTGCTGTGCTTTCTACCTCATGTTATTGCCTATATTGCTTTTTTTTCTTTTTTTTTTTTTTTATCTTTTAGTGTCTAGTGGTGTATTCAGTATTATGCCCCAGACAACTGGTAGGGAAGGAAAAAAGGTGTACCGAGCAACTCTTCAGCTGTGACGAAGAAATACAGCACCAAAGACCCCTCTAGAATAATTTAATAATAGGTTCTTTCATTTCTTCTTGGTAAACCAAATATGGAAACATCTGCATTTTGTATTGTTCTGAAACTAAAGGTTGCAGATTCTTTATCTGTGTATGTGTTCAATTCTTACCAGCCAATTTGAAATCTGTTTCTCCAGTGATTGTAAATCCTTTTTTTTTGTTGTTGTTGTTTTTTAACATTGCTACTATTAGGGCTTCTGAGATGTTTTTTGAACTTGTCACTCCCTTTCACATCATTTTATGGCTTTCTTCTCCTCCAGCCATGGCCTATAATTCTTTTGTGTAGTGAAGAAAGCCTTTGTAGTGCCAGTGAGATGGCCCTCTGCTAGTAATGTAATAATTTATTGTGGGATCCAAAATGTGCATTGGTCATTTCTAATTCTTTGTATAATTTCGTACATCTTTGCTGTCATAATTAATTTTTAGACCTGTAAAAATTGCTGCTACTCAGTGTTTTTGAGGCTATCCATTTAAAATGATTGTTTCTTCAGAAGCAGGCTTTTGGTAAGTAGTAAAAATGTTGTTTAAAATGTCACCTTTTTTCTTTCCAGTTTTGAGAAATGGTGCTTGGGAAATTGTGCACTGGGAAAAGGTATGCATTGATTTTTCTTTTGTTCCAGAAGGGCATAGATATGTACTCTAGTAGATGTAATTTTTGTATATAATATAAACAAATATCAAGAATTCTAATATGAAAGCTATTTAGTAATTAATGTTGTAAACATACATGGAGACTTCAGTTATTCACTTCCATTTAATAGTTCTGCATTATACCAGAAAGACTTGAAAAGTAGTATTTAGAACTCTTTGTTTTTTCATAGTATATTTTGAGTACTATTTTCATAGATTTCATTTAACCATGGACTGTTTTCTGTTGAAACTTTTTACTTTAATCATCTACTGTCCAAGTAAAAATAAAAATCAGAATTCTGATATTTCTTTTGCAAATTGGATTTCAAATTCATATATTATGACTACACTGCTAATTCCTTAAAAAAAAGAAAAAGCTTACTAACTAAACATCATTTTCTAATGAGCTGGAAGTCAGTTTCATAATATCAAGAGGTTAATTCGCTCACAGAACACGTAACGTGACACTCAGTGAGCCGAGTCGTAATTTAACAAGTGTTATCTAAGTGCTTTTCAGACCTCAGTTTCAAAAGGTAAGCGGTTGGTACTAGTTCTCCCTCAGTCCTGGAAGACCGTGACCTCTGGTCATTCACACCTGAATATTTGTGACTTGGTGAGACTTTGGGAGACAAGGCCACTCTACCCAAGGGGTTTTGTTTTCGGAGATTGCCGGGAACAGCAGAGGTGTGGCGCAGTCAGCGTACCTCCCTCCAGGATTTCCTCGCAGGTTAAAGGCCATGCCCCTAGTTCAGCCCTGAGATGTCCGTAGTTACCTTGGGTCCCTGCAGGCGTAGGATTCCCTCTCCGGTAATTGCATTTTTGTTGATTTTAAATCAGTGGCCAGAACAAGAGATTGACATCTCCTTTTCTAGATGTTTGGAAACTCACTACTCTCTCTCTCTCTCTCTCTCTGGTCTTGGACATAAAAGTAACAAAGAGGAAAATACCTCGAGCGTGCTCTCTTTATTCCCGTGACAGTCACCTCTCAGAGAAGCAAGCTAAAAAATGAGAATGCTCAAAGAACTGTTCCAAAAGAAATTTCTTCACTTACTGGGTTTGTCAGGATAATTAGCATAAACACATATCCTAATAAACTGATGATAGCGATTTCTTACCATCTTACCCAGAGTGCTTGTTCAAAAAATAAGCAGTCATAAAGTCAGGAGATAAGGATCGACAACTTCACTCTGAAGGTAACCTGTTAGAGTGGCTTATTTTCCTAAATTCATATACATATTTTATGAGTGGCTTACTGTAACTTTATTTCATTATTTCAAGATTGAGGGGATTACTGTAACTTTTCCAATTTTTCACAGACAAAAAGTTACCAGCTCGTGATTACTCCTAATGCTGGCGGTTTTCGTTGTCTAGGAGATAAGGCCGCACCTTACCTGCGCATCCCGCTTTGAGAGACTCGGGGATAAAAATGAAAGTGTTGACAAAAGTCACCCGGCCAAAAAGAGCTGATGTTACTTAATAATGTGAATTAGATACTTAGAATTAATACGAGATGCTAGAATTAATAATTAGGTACTAAACTTAATAAAAATTGGTTCAATGATGAATTTAAGATAAATATTCAAAAATTGGGATCCCTGGGTGGCGCAGCGGTTTAGCGCCTGCCTTTGGCCCAGGGCGTGATCCTGGAGACCCGGGATCGAATCCCACGTCGGGCTCCCGGTGCATGGAGCCTGCTTCTCCCTCTGCCTGTGTCTCTGCCTCTCTCTCTCTCTGTGTGTGACTATCATAAATAAATAAAAAAAATTTAAAAAAAATATTCAAAAATTAACAGCATTCTTTTATCAAATTAGAAAAATACAGTGAAAGGTCTCATTCCTTGTGGCATGAGAGATACTTATAAATGAATTTAAAATATGTATATGACCTTCATAAAGAAAACATCAAAACTTTAGGTGTTCAAGATTCATAAAAAATGGCAAATATGTCATATTCCTAGAAACTAAAAATACCAGTTGTTCCAAAGTATTGATATAATCCCAGGGAAATTATTATCTTTTCCTCAGAGTTGACTAAATTTTTCATCCTAATTTCAAAAATAAACAGTTGAGAAGATAGAATATTTTGGTAAACAGTTGAGAAAATAGAATATTTTGGGAAAATGAACGGTGTGCAAGGATGCATAAAATGGAGAGCAAAAGTTACTAAAATTGGTGTGGATCTGTTGCAAAAGTAGGCATCGACAGAGTAAAAATAGAAAGGAAGAAAAGGGGCTAGGGCGCCCTGAAATAAAGCTCATTTAATGTGTGATAAAAGAGAGAAAATCATTAATAAAAGAATTATTTAATAAGCAATGTTAGGATGACAGATTTGCAGTTCCAAGAAATAGTGCAGTTGATAAAGTCACATCCCATGCTAAAATAAATTCCAACTGGCTTAAAGTCAAATGTTAAAACATTGGTTTTGAAAAACCTACAAATAGAATAAAGACTTTAATAACTATTTGGAGGAGAGCAAGATTTCAAGCTCTCTGGAATTTGATCATATAAAATTTAAGAGAATTACAGAACAAAAACTATCACAAATAAGTAGGCACCATATGGAAGATCATAGTTGTACCAAATATGACAAAAGATTGAAAATGTTATATAAATAGGAAATAAAAGTTGGGAGTAAGCAAGGAGATATAAAATAAGCAACCAGACTCAGTATAACCTAGTAATGAAAGTGGCAGATTTAAACCGTAGTGACGTCTCATTTGCTATACTTTACTTCCACATCAGAATTTTTGTTTTTATGGACTATTTCATTCATGTACTGTCATGGATTAGCAGTTTGGGTCTTCATGTTGAGAACCATAAAAGGGGGATTCTGGGAATTTATCCCAAGAAAATAATCATGAGGTGGGGGAAAATATTTGCACATGTATTAAAATGTTTACTATGACATTATTCATAGTAATGAAAAGTTAGACTATGTAGATATTCAACAACAGGGAAAGCATTTTTTTAAATTATGGCATTTTCCATTCTGGCACATTTTGTGATGTATAAAAGCTGTGATTTCAAATACTGCGGCATCACAGAGAAATTCTATACCATTCATTCAGCAAATATTTATGGAGTGCGTGTGCCAAGCACTGAGCTCACTGCAGCAAGCAAGACCTACGAAGGCTCCTGTGTCACAAAGTCTACACATAAGTGGAAAGAACAGAGCCCTGTTCACCTAGACCTCAGCCAAGTACACCTGGGTTTCTGGAACGCTGAACAGGCAGGCCTGTTGGGTTCGCCAGATTGTAGGGATTTTTTTTTTAAGTCTAACTATTCAAAATACGACAAAATAGCCTTTGTCGTATTTTGTGCAATCCAAAATAAGATCGATAAACAGAAACCAAAAGTCTGATCCTCATGCCAAGGTAATATGATCAACCTTAGTGCAAGTGGGCCTTCGTTCAGGGCCCGCCTTCTTTGTTTTCCTGAATGTGCGGCTACTGCGGCTGCCTTTTAATGGTCCTCAGAGGACCTACAAATTTGCACAGCCGACATCCAGTTATTCACAGACGGGCAGACTTCAGCTCTCAGACATAATAGCTCATCCCTCCGGTGTTGCCCGAAGCCTTTGCTCTGTTGGTTAAGGTTAAATTGCCAGTGTCTGGTTTTCAAAGAAAGTACTGTGATTGCAAAGCCCCATACGAGGCACTGCATCTCTACTCTTGACATGTGAGCTACTGTCTTCACTGCCCTTACCACAAAGTCCGATTCTTCATATTGAGATGCAGCTCAGACTGTTCCCAGGCTTTGGAGATAGTAGCAGGTGGAGAACTTAGAAGGAATCATAGAGTCCACCCAATGTCCTTGGTTTTATAGAGAAGCCTAGTAGAGTGGCGAGCTCTATGCAGGTGTACCAGTCACTCTCTAACGTCGCTTTAATGCATGAAATTTCCACCATGAAATGTATTTCTTTGGATTAAGAATTTATATCTTTAAAAATTCCTTATTAAAAATGTAAATATGTCAGGGCCTACAACTGGACAAATATTTTTAAATCAGCCTATTATACTTTGATAATCCTCAGTTGTAGGTACTAGTGTCAGTGATTTGAGAAGGCTCAAGGTAGAAGCCTAAAGCCCTAAATAGTTCCTTAATGCCAATATTTGGGTAACTAAAACTCCTCTGTAGTGATGTTCCTAAAATGAGAACATGTGGTCGAGGAGTTTTTGCCATCTTGATCTTCTCTTCTGTTACTCTTACGTGCAAACCAGGCTGGAAGGGGTGAATGCCACAGAAGGAGCTCAGAACCAAAAAAAGAAAGAGAGGCGCTTGGATATATTTCAAAAGTGATCTAAAACATGCGAATCCTACGCAGGGAGTGAGTAGGTTCCCTGCTCTCCTCCTACCACTGCAAGAACTACCTTAGCTCTCAGTGAGCCCTTGGTTTTCCCAGGCCATTGAAACAAGTAGGTGATACCTTCTAAGGTGCTAATAGTTGTTTTAGTCTTCAGTTTAATGACTGCAGGCCTTGCTTTTGTCTTAACAATGAATAAAGATGTGGGAAAGCAGTAGGATCAATTTAGGGATTTTTTTTTTAAGTCTAACTATTCATCTCTGACGCTATCATGTAGACAAATATCTCAATTTTCTGAAGTATCTAGTCTAATTGGAGAACAAACATTAACACACAAGAGAAGATGAAAGAACATTTAAATGGTAGTCGCACTCTCTAAATGCCCCAGTGGCCTTACGCTTCTTGATCTTGGGTGCTGTCAGAGGAATGTGACAACACGTGAAGGGGCCACATCACACCTATACTTGCTGGGTTGGTTGGTTGTTTTTTAATTTTCCAATTTGTCCTTTTTTGAGGAGGGGATGTTTGATGCCAAGGTCCCTCGAAATTTGTCAATTTCAAACCATCCAGATTTCAGCTAGCATCTCTTTTGAATCAGAGCTTCCCTACCTGGGTAACCAGCATATATACCATAAATTAGAAGACTCCCTCCAACCTTCCCTAATGGTTCCTCCCCCAGGTATATAAAGCAGACTACAGTGGGCTGTCTCTGAAATAATTTTCTTTTGTGGTTATGATTCCCACTGAAGACAGTGCTCTCCTTCCTCCCAATAAAATGTTATGTTAGGGTTTGGGGAACAGTAGGAAGAGGAAAGAATAAAAAGAATCTAACAACTAAGAAGCCTTCTCTCGATTAAGGATTGAAATGAATTCGTAGGTTTATCTGGCTGCTAAGAGCGAGGGCACTTTCCTGATTTAATGGGAGTGGTTATCAGTGTAATTTGGTCAAGTCCTTACTTAGTTGGGGTTATATCATTTGCTGAAAGTTCTGTGACAAGCCTGTCACTTGAATCCCTTCTAAAGGGTTTCTGGCCTTATCGTATCTTTAATTTGTCTTTAGGCCTTGCTCACAAAAATGCTACGGTATAGTAAAACCAGGAAAGGGTTAAGCTCTTTTGGCTTTTTTTTTTTTTTTTTAAATACAAGGGGTCATTTTAGTATAGTTACTTATGCAAAATCAGGCTTTGCAGAAAGTTAGGTAGAGGTTTGAGTGTAAGTAAGCTCTTCCTCCTACCATGATCTTAGGCAAATAAATTAGAAGCTGAGAATCATTTCTTCCTCTCCAAATTGTGAATTGTATATCACACCTATTTCATACAGTCATTGTGAAGAGTATTGATCAAATGTATAAAAGTTGTTTTTTCCAGATGCATTGAGATTTCCTTAAACAAGGAAAAAATCTCATTGGGTAAATTCCTCCTTTTTATTTTTATGTCACAGAGAGAGAATATGAGAAGTTGAGATGTCCATTAAGTGGATAAAATGGATGAATTTATTAAGATAAGTCCTATAGTTGATAAAAACAAAGATACAGTGTTCATATTTTAAAGGACTGCCCCATCCTTGGCCTCACTCCTAGATAATTTTATGCCATGTTGTGAAGATAAGTGGTTCTTGTTTGCCAGTGACCATTTTTTACTGTATTCTATGCTTAAATACAGTGGGTTGTATATTTGTAACTATATTTCAATGCAGATAATTAACCGATTCCCAGTTTTCTTTCAGGTAAATGTTGGAGATATAGTTATAATAAAAGGCAAAGAGTATATACCTGCTGACACTGTACTTCTCTCATCAAGGTAGAGATACCTACTGATGCTCAAACAGTGTAGAGGATGGTTTCTCTACCCTGCATTGACCTTGTGATTTCTCCAAGGAAATAAGGAATAAACGAAGAATTTTAAACCTCTCTAATGATTTTGAATTAAACATTAAAAAAATATGATTGGACTTAATGGACTCTTTCATGCTTGCCATGTAGAATAAGTGATAGGTACTATACCATGTAATTCAAAAATTATAATTACAGTTAGGAGTCTACTCTCTCCCTCTGGATATGTCCAGATCGTTTTCTGTGGACCACTAACTCCTAAGATTTCCTGTCATTTATTTTATATAATACATGGATTGAGTTCTATTGATTTTACCTTGCAATCCTTGTTCATGATAAATTCCTTTATGATGCATTCGTATATCCCTTCAAAGTTTCTTGATCTTTATGGTGCATTAGTACAAGAGAATGGATGAATGATTTTTTTTTTGTCGTCATACCTTTTGAAATGCCATACTCTTCCAACAAAAAAATTAATTGCTCTCTTAAGTTCTTTCTACGACTGAATTTTAGATAATTTTTGTCTTATTCATATTTAAGATAGTCATGAATTAGTATTCAGAACATATGGCACTGTTACCCTTTAAAGAATGTGATTTTCAAATGGTTTGGGGTTTAAAAACTGTAAAACTAGTCCTAATATAAATTAAGAAAAATGTTTTTTAAGATCTTAGAGGTTGTTTATCATCATTTCCTTGGACAGTTTTATTTGTAAAATCCACATATAATTATGGACAGTGTCCTTTTTTCAAAATCTGTTTAATCAGGTCGTTATTTAAAGTGATTGGATATATAACAAGTTAGTGAAACTTAACAGAGCAAGAAAGAGTTATCCAGATATTTATAGAAGTAAGCCTATGGGTAGTTGAGTAACTGTGGGTAGCTTTGCTTTCATATTTTATAGTTGGGAGCTTTTTGTGTCACTTACCTATAGGTGTTGTTTTCAGAAAAATTAAAATTAATATGTTTTTAAATCAACCTTTCTGTTATTAGTTTTCTTTGCTTACATCTTTGATCAGGGTAAGTTCTAAAACTGAAGTAGACATACTGGTCCACACGTGGCTGGGTGAGAACAAGTTCAACAGTGAACTTACTGTCATTGTCTCACATCAGATACTAGAGAAAGCTTTTCTCAGGAGAAGACATTAAGCCAGGGTTCTTACCCATCCTGGTGTCATGATTTTGAACAGAATAGTAACCTCTCAGGCCTTGATTTCACATCTTTTAAAGTGAGGAAGATGGAATAAATGACCAAACTCTACTATCTTCTGATTCTCTTTTTTATTTAAATTCAGTAATCTTTTATTTAAGTTTTAAGAATGTCTAGCCAGCAGACCGATGTGCACTTACTTGGTGGTACTCAGTAAAAGTTTGATAAGTGTAACAGATGACTGACCATCTGAATGTCATCTGATGAAGTTCAAAATGGTAGTAAAGCATTCTAGCAATTTAAGAAAGTAATGATGTTTTCCTGATTAATCTTATCATAGAGACCTAATTTATCATAGAGAGTATCATATATGCGAACCATGAATTACAGTATTTATTTTTTATATGCTCAAAAGTGTGAAGACAGTTGATTATATTGCCCTGACTTTATACTTAATTATGGATGGAAAGTTTTAAAAATATTTTTCATCTGTCTCTGTCCAACCTCAAGGTCTCCCAGAAAGCTTGATGCTCAAATTTCTTAAAGTTTAGAGCACTTTTCCAGGAGTTCTCAACATTAAAAAGATTCAGTGGTGACTTTTAGATATTGTAGTGTAGCTATGCATATGGTCGATCAAAACAGTGTCTACATATTTTTCTTTTTCAAGGTTTTATTTTTAAATAATCTCTACATCCAGTGTGGGGCTCAAATTCACAATCCAGAGATCAAGAGTCACACACCATCCACTGAGCCAGCTGGGTGCCCCAGTAGTTTCTGTATCCTAATATAGCATCCACAGAGATGAACTGGCTCCAAAGATGATTATCTTTAAAAACATTATCTGATTTCATTGCATTTAACTACTTAGTAGAATTCAAAGTAAAGTATACAGTTTCTACAGTTACATATTTCTATCCCAGTGGCAAAATACCACTTTTCATGGTGGTTTTCCCCACCCCCCTCAAAAAGTTTTGCCTTACTCTTGTGAACCTACATTAGCCTTAAGAAACAGAGGTAGAAGTTTTGGGATGCTTGGGTGGCTCAGTCGGTTAAGTGTCCAAGATCTCAGCTCAGGTCTTAGGGTTGTGATTTTGAACCCCACGTTGGGCCCCATGCTGGGCATGGAGCCTACTTAACAAAAACAAACAGACAAACAAAAAAGAAATAGAAGTTTTTGTCATCATTTAACAGAAAGCAGAATCTTGACTTTAAGTTTTATTCTTTGCCATTTAACTTGAGCTAACGCTAGGTCAGCATTGAGATCCTTAAGCCCTCATCTAATACCTTCAGTATGCCACACTGTCAAAATAAGGACATGGTGACTTTTGCCTGTAGGTGAGCACCTTTAACAGTAAGCATAAACAACAGTTTGTAATATTTTAATTTCCATATATTTTTCTATTATTAATTACTAAGAGTGCACCCTCTTTGAAGCAGTCTGAAATTAAAGCATGAACATTATTGAAATTTAGTGTCTGATTGGTTATCACTTTGATGTGAAGAAACTGAGGTTTTAGCGTATGACAAACAAATACATACATATATGAGTTGAGAAAGAATAAAATAGAGCTAAATGTCTCAGGTTGTTAATCCGAGTCCACACAGGTTCCTGGAACGCCTGTTTCACACCCTCTGAGAAACTTTCCCTGAGTTCAAAGGCTTACCCTTTGAAGACCAGGCATCACCAGGTCTCCAAGACTTTTGTTAATTATTGAACAACTCAAAAGGCTGCAATTATGCCTTCTAACATCTTAAGATCCGTATCCTTATAGCTTTGCATTAAAGTTAATGATATGTATGCAGTTAACTTTGAAAATATTTTGGAATCAGAAAGTTTCTAATACTTTTTTTTTCTTTTCTTGTACTGGCCGGGGCGGGGGGGGGGGGGGGGCACCCAGAGGACTAGTATAGTATGCTTGGTTTTTCAAAAGCCTAAAACATGGTTTCCACAATTCTTTCCTTCTTGGCTGGGAGTAAACAGACAGTAGATGGCATGAGAGTGAGGAATTGGAGAAAGGAAAATTTATCAGATAAAGTAGCTCTCTCTTTAAAATTGTTTTTATTTGATAAGAGAGTCTTGTGACAAATCAAAAGTTTCCATGTTAAAAATTGAAAATTGGACTTAAAAGCAAATAATCCTTCACATTTTCTTGTGCCTTTAGACCTGATCAAAATAAATTTTGAAAAAATTGGCATTAGACATTTTTATTAACACGTATTATTTTCTATAATAATTTCAAACTTTCTGTCTCTTTTGTCCATTTGTTTGGTTTTTTTCTTTTTTCTGTTTTTCATTTTTTTTTTCCGTTTTAATTATTTTAAACTGGGACCTGTAGGTGGCAGTAGGGGAAATAGTGAAAGTGACCAATGGGGAACATCTCCCAGCAGATCTCATCAGCCTGTCCTCAAGGTTAGAACCACTGAGTCGTACAGGATGTGTGTATGTGGATCCTCACCCTACAACAGAGAACAATTATACCCAAAGATGGTTGAGTTCAACATCTCTTCCTTTAAAACACAAAAATTTTTATACTTCTTGGAGATAGACATTTTACTGATGTTTTAAAGGCCTTTTATGAATACAGTGTTGGATGCTGTTTGTCCCTCAAGTGGGCAGATTCAGCTCCTATTGTTATCAATAGGAGTCTGTGAGGCATGACTGTAAAGGCAGATTTTAATTTCCTCTACATCATTAACATATATTCGTATTGAACAACATGCCTAAATACGAAGGCGGAATCCAATACCTCTCCAGGATGCTCTTTTGAATGAACAGTGTGAAGCTTTTCTTGAAATGAAGTAATTGAGAAATTTCGTCTTATTCTTATATTCAAAATTTTCTATAAGTTCTGTAGAATCCCTTCAGCAATTATGACTCTAATTTGGGTTTATATAGGGTTTACAGAGGACCCCCTGCACCAAGCTGGATGTTGTACATTTTGTACTGCATGCTTTGGAATCGGTTTTTATCCCACTTATAACTCGTGACAAAGTGCATGTTACTGTAATAAAGTTCAGCTGTCCACTAGTGTCTGTATTGTGATGTGCATCTTGTTTCATTTTTCCACTTACTAATCAAAACGCCTGCTTTGCCTCTCTGTGGTTTGCATTTTGGATGTCACTGTAATTTGCTGAAATATTTATTATCCAGCATGATTCCCCATGTAAGACTTCTTGCTGCTTTTTCGTGCACTATTAAGCACTGCTTCAGTAACAGCTGTCTTAAGGGATTGAGAATGTTCTGAATTTGGATGCCTTTTATTTGCCCCGCTTCAAGTAGAAGTCAGCCATTTGACTTTTTAACTTCCCAGCCATTTAAAGTCCTAGAAAAATTGCTTTGTCGGAAAAAAACAAAAAACAAAAACAGAATGTTATTCTTATTTTAATGTGAGAATGGCTTTGGATATATTGATCACTAATATTTTAATGCATTTTACTGCCAAAATACAGAATCATTCAGTTAGCATTTGCTTCTCATTGTGCTTCTATATTCAGAAGATATGTTTTATAATTTCATAAACCATTTATGTTTCAAAGGTATACATAACTTACAAATTAGCAGCAGTTACCAGAGCCAAATTACTACTGTGACAGTAATAAAAAGCCAAATGTTAAATAAGTGATAGCGTGAAAATATAAATATTGAAAAAATTCTCCAGTTGGGATAAAAGCATCAGCCTTTATGGGAGGGAAAACAGAAAATCCATACAGTAAACTGAAGAACTTGCAAAGTTACTTTAAAAAAGAATCTGTAAAAAAATTAAAAAATAAGAAAATAAAAAGAATCTGTAAAATATTTGATCAGTGACCATGTTTCAGCCTTTTTCACAAACCTCCAGGCCACAAAACTAAGCTACTGGCCCATTTCTGAAACTTTGAATAGAGTGTTTTGCACATGTACAAATTGAAAGTTGATTAGAAGATTCCAGATGTTTGTAATGACACATTTTTTTCCTGTGAATACATATGTTAATCTGAGATTACGTTCAGAGTTATGTGATATTAATTAGACTTATTGTACAGCCAAGTGTTAATGAAATCGATATAACTTGAGAACACTTTTCCTTATACTTGAAGATCCTATTATACAAGTAGAAGGCAAATTCTCCTGTCTATCATTGTTGGGCATGTCAAGTCAGTTTATGAAGGGAAAGGATATGAACAGCCCAGGGTGTGGCACCTGTGATAAAACTGGAGCACACCGACCCCTTCACCAGCCACTGCACACTGGACTTCCCAAAACCACTCTGGTGGGGACCCATGCAGTGGATCTCCTAGGTTTAGGTTAAGGGGTAGGATGGCCAACTTGGCTGGTTTTAGTGTTAGTGTTTTCTACTAGGAGAATCTCTCGAAGGACCTCAAGAAATAGAACAGAAGCAGAAAAAAAAACAAAAAAAAAATAGGAGGAGAAAAGTGGATATCCTCTTTCATTGTAAAATCTGTTCATATGTTTTTTTTAAAGTAGCCTTCAAATGTAAATATTATGACTCATATGATCCTATTCATCTTTTCTTAAAAGGTAGTAAATGCAAGTTTGCACAAGCGGCAATCTGGAGTCCTCTAATCAAACACTTTCCTTAATCAATTTATACATGGGCTACAAGCATGAAATCTCACTTGATATTTTTGAGCTGGAGACAAATCTGGACACAAACTGCTTTACATTTCCGATGCCGTCTGTGTTGTGTCTGTATGGATGAGCAAATTTAGTATCCTATGACAAATCTAATCATTTTCATTATCCTGAAGATCAGTACTGATTGTGGTCAGGAAATTGCTTTTGGGTCCTTCTAGCTGAAAAGCGGATTCATGGGTTGTCCTACATGAGCAATTAGATCGAAAATCAAACTAGAGAGCTAGAGCTTTGTTTAGAACAAAAGGCTTCAGGGAATCTAGGCATTTAAATAAGTTATTATTATGCTTCCTTCCCCCACTAAATCTTTCTGCTTTTCAATTTTAAACAACAGTGAGCCCCAGGCCATGTGCTACATTGAGACTTCCAATTTAGATGGTGAAACAAACCTGAAAATTAGGCAGGTAAGATCTAATTCGGGTTTATATGATGTTTGCTGATTTGTTACATGAAATTAGGAGCTTTATTTCTGTTACTGTCTTGAAGTAATTCTATCTAATTGCAAATGCCTTCTCAATGAGCCACTATGAAGAGGTATCCTCAAGTATAATGGAAGACTCAGATTTATTTGCCTGATGAAATATGGTCCATCATCTAGATACTCCTTGTAATATTTTTAGTATTTTATGTAGTAGTAGCCAACAATCTGATAATAGTACTAATAGTTCTAAGTGCCTTGACATGGGTTCACCTGTTTATTGCCCCTATTTCCCTGGGCCAAATTATGATTTGGCTTTGCTGTATTGAAAAGACAGAGTTAAAAAAAAATAAAATATAAAAATAAAAAATGAAAAATGAAAAGAAAAGACAGAGTTTTTTGCATTGCTTGTTCTTAAAAGCTCACTAATCTCAGGGAATAGTTTTAGATTTCTCTGTTTGCTTCACCTACCGTCCCTGACAGAAAGCAACGATCGTTTAAAGGGACTTCAAAAAAAATAAAAAAATAAAGGGACTTCACAAAACGTACTCTCTTGGGTTCTAGGTAAATGATGGAAATGACACGTGGGAAGGTTGGATGTGGGGGAAGCAGGTCACCCTAGCACGCAGACTCCGCGTGCCCGGGGAAGCAGGGGCCTGTCCACTTCCAGCTGGTCGAATCTATTTGGCCAGAGGGAAGAACTATTTTTGAGTTTTCCTTCTCTGTGGATTAGAAGAACAGAAGCATAATGACTCTTCTTTGGACGCAGATTCTATTTGTTTCGCATTCTCTTTTTTGAGATTCAGCAGACAGACTGTATAGTGCTAAATATTAATTCTATTTTTGGAAGCAAAAATAAAAGAAGACTTCAAAATAATTTTTGAAGACTTCAAAATATCTTTGCGGAAAAGTTTATAGTCTCAAATATGTGTTCAGACTTTCACAAAAGCTGCACTATGCTCAAGCAGAGAGGAAGGTATCCCCTTAAATATGATTTGGCAAAGAGTATTGTATAAGGGGGGAGCTTTGCTTATAAAATAGTGGGATCTCTTACAGCTTCAGGCCTAGGTGAATTCAGAATCCCCCGTTCCTCCCTCCTTCCCTCCCACACGCAATTCATTTAATATACTCTTTTGCGTATTTAAAATTTTCTAAACAGGGCTTACCAGCAACATCAGATATAAAAGACATTGACAGTTTGATGAGACTTTCTGGCAGAATTGAATGTGAAAGTCCAAACAGACATCTGTACGATTTTGTGGGAAACATCAGGCTTGATGGACACAGGTACGTAAAAGTGGTCTTCATAAAAACACAGTGTCCCGGTGTACTGGTTAAGCGTTTTCCAAGCCTGAGAACTTATTATTTTCTCATGCTCTAAGTGTGAATGCTCAAAACCTCTTTCTTAAGCAGCTCTATATTGCTTTCCACCAAGAGTCTTTTTGCAGAAACGTTAGCTCTCGATGCTACGCATGTGGTACAGCTGACAGCTTCCTTGGGATTCCTGACAAACGGACAATTAGATGTTTCCAGGGACATGCCAGGCTTCTGGCACATTGTGTAGTGGCTTATTCTTTGGCCAGAATACTTATGTTGTAGGCCTGTCTGCAATCTCCGTGGCGCGGGTCCTTACCTGTGACCTATAGGTACTTCAAGGAGTTTAAACTACCCCCAAGGGGTTCATTGTACTTGTACAAGACAAATTTCTTGTCTTCTTCTCTATATCGTTTCATATACTCTTTTCTAGGCCATGTTATCATCTGTAGTTATTTTTGCCATTACCTGCTTCCTGCTCTTCTTCCCTTCCCACTTCTCTTTTCCTACCTTTTCCCTCTTTGATTCAACCAGTATTGAGCACCGAGTGGCCTAAGCTAGTTACAGGTGTTAAGGAGACTCCAATGAACAAAAGAGATAAATATACCTGCCCCGGTGAGCTTATTTTCTTGCAGTAAGAGAAAGGCAAAGCGACAATAAAACGATAAATAAGAAAATTTTATACTGTTTGAAAATGATAAATGCATTGGAAAAAGTAGCCCAGGAAAGGCAGACTGGGAGTCCTTGGGAGGGAATCACTTTGAGTTAGGATCCTTACAGTCTCATTCAGCAGGTAATAATTGAACAAGGTGAGTGGGAAGTGAGGACGTTAGCCATTTATATGTCTAGAGGGAGAGGATTCCAGACAGAAGGAATAGTCATTACAATTATTAGTTGTATTATTATTACATCATCTTAAAGTGGGGAAGAAGCACCTGGAGTAGTTACAGAATTTCAGGGAGGCCAGTATGGTTGGAGTGGAATCTCACCAAGACAGAGTAATAAAAGAAAGACCATGCAAGGCTTTGAAGGCCATTGTGTAGGGTGTTACTCTGAGTGGAATGGGGATCCTTTCAGGGGTTGGGGAGGGGGGGATACCAGCAGTACAGTTTTGAACTTATAAATTTGTGTCAGGGAGCCAGGTAAATATATAAGCCTGGAGTTTGGGATAGAGGTCTGGATCATGAGATAAATTTGGGGATAGTTGGCATAGATAATTAAAGCCATGGACGTGGAAGAAATCACTGAGGATGAAAGGGGATGGATAGAAAGGTGAGGAGTCCCAAGGACTGTCCTAGGACTGCAACATTAAGGCTGGGAAAAGAGGAGGGACCAGCAAAAGAAACCCAAACTGGGTTGGTCTGGAAGGAAGCTGAGATAGGGTGAAGAAACTCTACCAAGGCGGAGGAAGTGACTAAAGTGGGTCAGATGTTGCTGCTGGTCAAGTGCAATGAGGCTGAGAATAAACAGTTGGATTTAGCAAAGTAGAAATCCTTGAGTTTGGTTAGAACAGGTGGAGCCTGATGGAGTGGATCTGAGATAGTGGAAGGAGTTGAAAATACGGGGTGTAGACAGATTGTCCAGGGAGCTTTGTTGCAAAAGGGAGCAGAAATGGAGCAGAACCTGGCAGGAAGGGTGGGGTCTTTCCTATTCTCCCTCTTCTTCCTCTTGTGCTCCCTTCCCTTCTCCCTATCTCCCCTGCCTCACCCTAGAGGCCTGCTCAGTACACTAGATCATCCCACCAGCCTGAGGGAGATGATCAGCGGTCTCATTGTTTTGTAATTGCCTTACTCCAGTATTTGAAATCTAAAGGACATTTGAAAGAGACCCTAAACTGTCATCCTCCGTTCAGATCCACCGAAAGCTTTCCTGTAATTTGTGAAGTAATTATATATTGTTCTAAAATTTGCACAGAGTGACCTCACAGAGTGAACATATGGTTGTAGACTAATAATAGAGTTGGCCATGTATATAAGTAATGTTTCTGTAGTCTGACATTCCTAACTGGCCAGCTTCCATCTCTTATCGGTTCCCCATCAAAATCAATGCCAAGCAAATCCATGCAAAGAGAAGCTTTGTATTATAGCGCCAAGATTTAGGGTACAGGGTACAGGTAGAATGTATATAATATGCTTTAAAATATACGAAAGGTGGAAACAGATACCTTTGTATTTGTAGCACATTTAACTTTTACAGTGATTACCCAGAGCTCTTGGAGCCCCTTGGTTTGGAATGAGAGGACTTTGATTCCGTTATTAAGGATGAGAGTCATTGTCTAATGCCAGAAGCTTTGGGATTCCAACTCTGATGATATCTAATAGCTAACTCTTGTTGAGTCTTTGTAATTGAAAGGGGGTTTTTTGGTTTTTTGTTTTTGTTTTTTGTTTTTTGTTTTTGTTTGTTTTTTTTTTTTTTTGCTTTTGATGAGCCTGTATCTAATTCCAATCTATCCACACCACAAATGCTGAGATGACAGTTGTCCTACCCTGTTGTATATGTGAGGAACACTTGGCCCATGTGTACCCCAGAGCATAGTCTAGCAGCTTCCCAAGAATTTCTTGGAAATGTGTTTTAGGCCTCAGGTCCTCTCCCAGCTCTGAAGTGCACAGCAAATCTTGAGGTATACACAAGAGGGGTTCCTCTCCAGATGGGTCTGAAAGGCATCCCGTTGTGCAGAAAGAATAAGAATTATAGGATTATAGACACTGTGTTCTTTTTCTAAGTTGGCATACACCATTTCCAGAGGGCTTAAGTGGAGGCCTTCAGGTGCTGTTATGACCCACACATCTGAATTGATTTCACCTGAGCCAGTTGACATTCGTGTACTTCCTGAAAGAAGATCTGAGGTCCAAGCCTCTGCTAGCTCTAGACACCTACCAGACCTAAACGCCCATCAGAAATGAAAGATTCAACCTCACCTTGCCTCAACGGCCAAAAAGTTCTGAAAACTTTTCTTAGGAGAACAGTTTCCTTCTTTTTACAGAAGTTTTTTTTTTTTTTTTTAATATATTTTTCTTTATACTTGACATTTCTTTATTGCCTTTTTTTTTTTCACTAAAGTAAAGACATACTAATAGGAATCCTTGAGCCATTACATTTTGTGTAGTACATTTCCGTCAAGAATCTCGCTATGTCTGTGATAGCTTGTACCTTTCAGATGTTTCTGCATGAAGCTGTGTCAACCGACAGCCTACCGTAATGGTAGTTTTACCAAGAACCCACAAAAGACCCAACTTGGCCTTTATTCTTGAAAAAAAATGTGGTTTAAAGGATTTGAGGATTATATGGAATAGATAATCCTCAATCTGCTGTCATTTCTGAGGAATAGTTAAGATTTGTTAGATGCTTACCATTTACTGGATACTTACATTTCTTGGAGAATTGATATCCAAATACAATAAATTCCCCTACAGATTTTAAATACAGGGACTTATCTCTGTGGGGCAGGGATGGCAACAGGAATGTATGATGAGATCTGTGTATTTACCTTGCCTTGTCTATATTTTGAACCTTTATCATGCACCAAGCTATTTTTAATTAGCTGTGGGAGGGGGAGCATATCCCTTAATCTTACCACTTCCAAACATCTCAGAAACCTAAACAGACTAAATCAGGAAAAGTCTTAAATAGGTTTGACAATTAGCCTCTGAATTCCAAAACATTGCCTACTATCTTGGATAGTGAAGTTGTAGGAAATGGCTGATTTGGTGCTAAGGAGAAGCAACTGAAATGCTTCCTTCCAGCTGTCCTCATGTTAGAAAATTCTTTACTGGTTAGGAAAATTTCTTCTTTTCTAAAAATAAAGTAAATGTGAGAAGGGCTATTTTAATAGCAGAACCTCCGTTGGAAACTATGTAGTAGCTATAGAATTCTTAAGCGTTTTAAAAAATGTTGTTTCTAATGTCAACATCATCTGCCATAGCACTGTCCCCCTGGGAGCAGATCAGATTCTTCTTCGAGGCGCCCAGTTGAGAAATACACAGTGGGTTCATGGAATAGTTGTCTACACTGGACATGACACCAAACTGATGCAGGTGGGATTTTTATCTATGAAAACCTTTTGGACCTATTCTCTTGAAAATGTGCTATTTGTAGCTCTCTGTGCAATAATCCCAAACATAGCAGACCATCTGTCACAGATTCCTGAGCCCCACTCTGTACATTCAGAATCTCGTTCTTCGGCGTGTGGGGCTATACAGTGGCTCATGCACACGGGAATACTGGGGAGTTCATCAGAGATCAGCGGTGCATGAACTCTTCCTGATTTTATGTATCGGTTCTCCGGCAGCGTTTAGTAGCTGTTGAAGCGATTGGTACTAGCTGTCTACGTACTGATGAGTGCTCTGCATTAAAGTACTTGTCTTATAATTTTACTCTAATGCAGTGATCAAGTTTTATGACTATTTTCCTTTTTTTTCATAAAATTAAGAATTTGTGAGTCAATGTTGACCCTTTTTTGGTATCCTTGTTATGTTAAGCTATTTTCAATCAGCTTTGGCCCTTGTAATGTTTACACGTGGCCTGTGGATGCTTCTTCTCTCGGTTATAACATCGTTGAGTGTTCAGTGGGTAGATGCACAGGCGAAGAACTATTTTAAGATACTATAGGAAAATCTGTTTCAAGGTCTGATAACTTTGTAAACTGTAAAGCCGCAGAGACGTTATCAACAGGCAATCCTTTTAAGGATTCCACCCTAACCATGATGCTTCCACCCGTCACCATTCTATAAATTTTGTAAACCATTATTTTATACCTGAGGAAACTTACTTCTGTTGTTCTTTATAACCAAGACTACTTAGATTGTTGCTACGTTCGGTAGAACAGTCAGGGATGCCACCAGAAATCTGGAAACCAGACATCCTTTCACTGTGGCCTTCCTGCTTTGGAACGTTCCGGTCTCTGGTTCTGGGCACATCGGCCACCATCTCTGGCTTTCTTCCTGAGCTGAGATGCTCAGTGCCTCTAGTCTACCCTACTTGCTAAAGTAGTGATGCACACTGTTCATCTGCCCTGCCGTGATGCAGAAGTTATGTCTGTAAGAGGAATATTATTTCCTCCTCTTAGAAAAAGGCCTTGGTGGTATAGTGGCCTTGAGGGAAAAAAAAGATGATTAACATTTGACAGCTTATTAAGTCTGTGGAATTTTTTTCTCTGTATAATTTTTAGGCATCTACCCATGTCTAAATAGATTTTGAGCTGTAACTTACTTTGTCATCTTCACCAAAATACCGAATATACATTACTAAAACCAATTTGTACACATTTTTTATTGCTCATCTTGTTTCTTTTTACAGAATTCAACAAGTCCACCACTTAAACTCTCAAACGTGGAACGGATTACAAATGTACAAATTTTGATTTTATTTTGTATCTTAATTGCCATGTCTCTCATCTGTTCTGTGGGCTCAGCCATTTGGAATCGGAGGCATTCTGGAAAGGACTGGTATCTCAACCTAAACTGTAAGTATTAAAGTGCCTGTTATATTTATTTTTTCTTTCGTTAAACCACATTTTTGTTTCACGGCTGATGGGATTTCCTATAATTCCTAAAAAGAAAACCTTGTTGCCAAGATAAATGGGCATTTAATTTTTATTTTTCAGTGCAATTTCCAGTAAAAGTAAACTGTTAGAGTCTCTAAAATTTCAGGATCCTTAAAAATACAACGATCACTCTATAGTAGTAGAAAATGTTTATTGATTTTATTCTTATGAATGTTATTCGTTCTTTTTTATTGTTTTTTTTTAATGTTATTCATTCTTTAAAAATATTTTAACACAGGTGGTTAGATAGCTACCTGGTAAAGAAAGCAGAATGATTACAGTAAAAGCACCAGAAGTAGAGCACATGCTTGTAAAATGTATAAGTTGAATGTACTGTCATTTGAACTCACAAATGCAGTACATGTTAATGGTCATCTTGTCTTAGGGAAAGTCCTATTAAATAAGTCCTTTTTTGGATCATCTGTCCTTTTATGATTATAAGATTAATGCACTGTCCCTGAATATTTCTGGAAAATAAGTCTGCACTGCCTTTTGATGAGTACTTAACCAGTAAATACTTCATTTCCAAAGGCATAAAAACAAATTCTAGTAAACCTTGTAGCAGGATTGATTTTTCTTCAGTTTTTATCACATCGATTTAGTTTTGTGGCCATTCCAACTTTTTTTTTTTTTTTTTTTGGCATTGATTTACTAGTTCAACATTAGAACTGTTATGACCACCATCAATTTGCTTCTTCACATACTTTACAGCACGTCTGGGATAGCTGTTCTATTTTCATTATTGGAGAGGAAGGGTGTCATTGCCTGGGATACAGCCACCTTGTTTTTTGCTATTTGGGTTAGTTTTGCTGCTGCTGTTTTGTTTGCTTGCTTGTAAGGCATGCTTCAAATTGGAAGTGCTTTTTAAGAATTTAGGTAAAAGTGATTTTACCCAATTGAGATTTTACATGTGTAAACCCACAGTCCTGTCTCTGATAGCTCTAAACTTCCTGTTTAGAAACAGGAAGTTTCTAAACTTCCTGTTTAGGATTTGAAATACTTGGTAGTACTTTCATTCTTTAGTACCATTATGAAGTTCTTAATAGGACCAGCAACATACTGAACACACACAAAAAGTGCTGTTCCATCTTGAATGTATTGAGAATAAGGTTATGCTCTCAGTACAGTGTTCCCCCCCATCTATCTAGATATGTTGTGTAATATGGAAAAGTTTTGTTACGCTAAAGTTCTGATCAATACAAATGGAATATGTAAGACTATAAATGACTTTCTTCCTACCTCTCCCAACAGATGGTGGTGCTAATAATTTTGGACTGAATTTCTTGACCTTCATCATCCTTTTCAACAATCTCATTCCTATCAGCTTGTTGGTTACATTAGAAGTGGTGAAATTTACCCAGGCATACTTTATAAATTGGGTAAATATAAATTATTATTGTTTTTCATCATTCTAAATAAATGTTTTGTCTTTTTATCAGTAGGGTTTTTTGAAGACTTTTTTTTTTTAAGTAATCTCTACACCCAGCGTGGAGCTCGAACTCACGACCCCATGTTGAAGAGTTGCACACTCCACCATTTGAACCAGCCAGGCAACCCCCTGATCGGGTACTTTGATCTCTCAGAAACAAAATCTTAATGATACCTTATCTCTTATTGACTACAAGGCGACATTTCAAAATATTTTTGACTCTAATATAATTGTAACAAATTCATTGGACATGTAAAAATTATAGTAAAAACTCTTATCTCAGAATCATACAAGTTTACAGACCAGACATTCTGGGGAAGTAGGTCCCCAATTAAGGAAACGTATTTTGGGTTACACAGTGGTCCTGGGGAAAAGGAGCACCATGGGGTTTGCTGTAAAAATATCTGATTTATAGTTGTAGTTCTATATTTACTTGCTGTGTGAACTTTGCCAAGCCACCTGACTTCTTTGAAACTTATTTTCTTGGAACTTTACAGAGGAATGATAAAACATGGTTTACCAGCATCTCATGATGGTAATATATAGCAAAGGAGCATCGCAAGCAGCCTCCTAAAGAGTGGAGTGCTGTACAAATAATACTGTACTCACTGCTTATAACAACCAAAGCTGTCGGTCATGTTTTATACACCTGTGTAGTTTATTTTTCCACACTGTAAACAAATTCAGCTGTGCTTGAATTTTTCTTAATTTTTTTCTTCTCAGACTTTTTTTTAAGTCTTGGAAAAATGTGCTGGACATCTGTTTCATAAATATTTTGTTTATAAAATGCGTTGTTCTTAGTTTTATTTTACCAAAGCTAAAATTAATGAATTTATGTAAATTAAATAAACCTTCAGACTTACTCTGCCAAAAAATTTAATTTTCTTTTCTTTTGAGAAAATTTGGTATTGTTTTTTGATGCTATCTTTTAAAATTATTTTAAAGTCTTTCAAATGAACAATATTAGCATTTTAAAAAATATAACTGATGATCCTTTTGCCTTTGTTCATTATCTTCCCATGGTAAATGATCTACCTCGCAGCTGTCAAATTGCCTAATTCATTGGTAGGTGACCAGTATAATTTAGAAATCTAAAATGAGCTGCAGATGTGGTTTATTTCATACAGGAAATATGTTGCTGAAAAATTATGTAATAAAATTTGTGTAACTACAATTAAAACTTATCGAGGTTTCCCACTTTACAATAAGAAATGATAAGATGACTCATTATGAAAATCAAATAACTAGTCACTTTATTATTGTTTACTTGGATTTTCGATAATAATATTTGCTTCAAATAATGGCATAATTTTAGTGTTGGAGCAACCCAGCAGGCTTATGCTTTTCAACCACCTTTCTATTATACAGAGATTTTATAACATTCCTGACAGTTCTCCTCCTCCCAGGCAGCTTTTCTGTGTGTGGAAATGAGATTAATAACCACCACCCCCCTTTGATACTGGCTCTACCTGAACTTTTGTGAAAATGTCTATTGTTGTTTCTGGACAATAGCCTTGCAGAATATTAGAACTCAGCAGGGGACCTGGGTGGCTCAGTCGGTTAAGCATCTCACTCCTGGTTTCGGCCCAGGTCACGATCTCATGATCTCATGGTCATATGATCGAGCCCCTCATCAGGCTCCTTGCTCTGTGCAGAGTCTGCTTGAGACTTCTCCCCCCTCCCCCTTTTGCACATGTGCTCTCTTTCTCTCTCTCTCTCTCTCTCTAAACAAATACATATTTTAAAAAAAACAAAAACAAAACTAGGCTACTATGTTCTGTTCTTCTATCACATCTTCCCCGTCTCCTTCTGTTCCTTATTAGACTTGATTTCCAGCCTACTCCCCATTTCATTCATTCCTCTCTGAACATTGCTCAGTTGTTTAATATCCTTCTTAAAACATGACACCTATAAGTCAACAGCCTGCTTCAGAACTGATACTGATCAGTCTGAAATGCAAATGTGGGAAAGCAAATTCGTCCTTTTCCTTTGACATGTGAAAATCATTAAACCCTAACTTGCTAATCTAATGGTATATTATAGAAAATACTAATTCTTACAGGGTTAATAGCCAAGCATCATAATGTATGGGTACAAAACAAGTACAAATTAGTACAAAAGCTGTACATTTTTGTTTGGATTTTGACAAGTGCACTCATTTTGCTTTCGAGTATATACTGTAGAAGGAACTTGAGTCAAGAAAGTATATATAACCAGATAGGATCTCTTGGGTAATTTTTCTAGGGGTTTAAAATCTTAGTTATTTGAGCAATGTTCAGTTGCTGTTATTTAGCTACATTAAGTACTTATATTATGTCGGACACCTTAGGAAGCGCTTCACATACATTATCTTATTTCATCCTTACCATAGGTCGCATATCTAGAAAAGATAGAATTATAGAAAATCGGGATCCCTGGGTGGCGCAGCAGTTTAGCGCCTGCCTTTGGCCCAGGGCACGATCCTGGAGACCCGGGATCGAATCCCACGTCGGACTCCCGGTGCATGGAGCCTGCTTCTCCCTCTGCCTATGTCTCTGCCTCTCTCTCTCAATCTCTCTCTCTCTCTCTGTGTGTGACTATCATAAATAAATAAAAATTTAAAACAATTAAAAAAAAAGAATTATAGAAAATCAAGATTGCCTGATTGCAGAGATATGCTCTAAGTTTCATGCTGTCCTGCCTTTACTGTGAAATATAATATTCTATACCAAGTACTTTTCAGGGAAATCAATTGAAATGGCATAGGGATGGCAATAGATGAGAGTGGTTGCATATACAGCTGACTAGCTAAATAAAATTTCAGTCAATCTCTTGTTACCAGTTGCATTTAGTAATTTCTTTTATTTTTTTTCCAAAAAAAAAAAAATAGGATCTCGACATGCACTATGAACCCACAGACACTGCTGCTATGGCTCGAACATCTAATCTGAACGAGGAACTTGGCCAGGTAAACTGAATTTCTAGGTGATATGTTAAACTGGAGGTCAGATTTGTTGTAATTTCTGCCATATTTGCATATGAATTGCTAGCTCCTAATTTCCCATTACTTGAGCAATCAGCATAAATACATGATAGTACATAATTATCAATTTTAATTTTTAGTTAATGAAGTTTTAAAAACATTATTTAAAACCTATTTTGCCCTCAGAATAAGGTATTGTGTTAAGGGATTTCCCTCTGTATATAACCTGGTTAGTAATAAAGTACTGGCTATTTTTGAGTTATAAACTCTTAGCATTAAAATTGCTCATAGCTTTTGACCAGAAAGAGAGAAAAAGTTAAATTGATCAATGAGGCTGTGTAAGTCAATGTATGAAAGTAATCAAACCAGAGTTTTAGATGTATAATTCATACTGTTTTCACACATATGTGTGTGTTACACACACATGTGTGTATTTGTAATCCATATTTACATACTAGCTGAGGAGCAGTTCTTATTCTGTATTTTTGCCGTTTGCTAACTCATACTTTTCAAATAGCATTTTGGCCAGAATTATCCTTTTTCTTACCAATTCAGATGTATGAAGTTAATTGCACAAGCCACTACCAATTCTGTCATTGTTTTTTTGAGAAATACTGGTAGATGTTTTAGGACACCACAAATGTTAAATAGCCATAGTGTCACTTTCTAGTGGAAATTGAGACCATATCAAGGCATATTTCTGTATGGCTGCAGTTTCCCTAATATCTTGATAGTGTTCGCTATTCATATTTGAAATTATTCATTGCTAAAACACTAAAAAAAAAAGTTGAACATATTCCTTAATGAATGTGAAGAAATTCATCAGTTAATAGCATCCGTTGTGTCCATAACGTAACAAGATTGAAGAAAAGTAATTGTGCAAGGGGTATTTTCCCCCTTTGTGAGAGATTGGCATAAAAAGAATTCTGAAATTTTAATGGGAAATTTTAAACTTTTTTTTTTAGGTAAAATACATATTTTCTGACAAAACCGGTACTCTCACCTGCAATGTAATGCAGTTTAAGAAGTGCACCATAGCTGGAGTTGCTTATGGGTAAGTTTTTTCTCCTTTAATTAGAATATGACATGCACGTTTAATTAGTGCTAAAAGCTTGGTATGTTTTGAGAGTTCTTATAGGGGAAATTTTTAAACTATAAAAAGCCCCTGTTCTGACTTCAACATACATGTATATTTTGTGTGTTACAGTTTGGAATTGGTTTTCATTGGGAATTACCTACAAGGTGGTAGTATTTCCATGTTTTAAGAGTTGTTAAAGGTCTCCATCTGGCTCTGGTCATGGAGTACAAACACAGTTCCCTCTACATTGCCATGAAGTTAGAGTACAGCGTCGTAATAACATGCAGAATGTCCTTGGGCACTTTTCAAGTTAAAATATCATTTTTCTCTGATAGTTATCCCTTCAATTTGTTTTTTCTTATATTGTCTCACCTCTTTGCTGTCACAGAGCAATCTAAATTTCTGATGGTGCGAAGGAGGTAGGACATGAAACTCTTAAATCCAGTGTGTAATGGCTACCATCAGAAACTTTTATCACTGACTTCTACCTCTGAAACTAATAACACATGTTAATTGAATTAAAATTTTTTTAAAAGAGACGTTTATTAGGCTTCTAATGTCCTTTAGAATATGCTTGTTAAAAACCCATTTCTTTCTTTCTTTTTGAAATACTTCGGAGGGTAATGTGAGAAAATTAATCTGTACGTTTCCTAAAAGGACATGATCTCCTTGGTTAGACTGACCTTGACCATGACTTATTACCAAATTTTCCAACTGACTTTATCTAACAAGTGAGACTGGGAAATACTGATCTCTTAGCCATTCAAGTAAGGCCACTTGCATTTGGGTTTTGTGGCTTATACCCACTCTTCCCCACTCAACACTCTGTCTCCAAGCAGTAAGCTAGTATAAAAATAATGAATTTTGAAAATGCCTCAGTTAAAATTATAAATAAATAACCATTCGGTCAAGAATTGTAAAAGCAAATGGTTGCTCATATACAAAGGTCTACAAAGAGAAGTAGATGGGGGCAGATATCCTTATTCTTTGGGTCAGCAGAGAATGTGACTAAAATGACTTCAAACCGCGTGTGTAAATGAAGCTGAAAAGACATTTGATTGAATGGCTCTTTCACACTTGCAGAGACAGGATGTTAATTTAAGAAGCATACTTACTGTTTCCAGGGCTGGATGCCATTTTGCATCTTTCATCTATCTATTCTATCCCCTAGAAAAGGCTGTCCTTACTCCTCCCTCCCCACCAGTTGCTTCTGGCCTTGTAATTTGGTTAGCTGCTTTTGTGGGACAGATGCATCCACACCTTTAGACATCCTGCATATTTGACCCACAATGACCCCGGGCAAGAGAAGGAAAGGCCTATTATTACTTCCTGACAGATTTATGGAGGTTGTTTTTACAAAAATTCTGCTTTTATAGGTGAATTTACTTTTGGAGTGATCTGATAATTGACATCCTTTTTTTTTTTTTTTAATCTTGCAAATTTCTAACTGAATAAGCAAGTTCTTCAAATTAGTAGTTACTGATGGTGAACTCACCAGAACAGAAAACTAGAATGAGATCTAGTCTCTCTCCTGCATTTTATCAAGTTTTTTTCTTATTCTTGCAACAAGTTCCTTAAACACTTTGAGGCAGTAGTTCTAAAGAGCAGTGTTCTTTCTGGATCTTTTGCTGATATCATCAGATAGGGTGAGTCTGAGACTGATAAATATTAAAGTAGTATTAAGAGTTAAGAAGAGTCATCATTTAGATTAAGTTTCCATTAAGACAAATTTCCTCTTGGGCAAATAACATAATTTCTATTGAGGTGCAGCCATGAGACTAGTCCTAGCTTTGTCACTAATTCACCATGTAACTATCAATAATTCCTTTCAAATATTCCAAACTCCTTAAAATGAGGATAGTGAGATAAGATGATCTCTGAAGTTCTTTTCCAGATATAAAATTCTGGATATAAAAAAATATAATACCTTGTTTTATTAGAAATAAAAGGAAAGGTGTTCCTTTGTTTGTAAATTTAACTATGTAAACAGAAATACATCCCTTTCCCCGGTGATATGTCATGTTTTTGAGAATACCAGAAGCCTTGCTGAGTGAAGCTGGTTGTTAAACTGCTTCCAGTAATCGTGCAGTGTTGTGTATGTGCGTTTACGATCCTTAATCCTGATTTTTCATCAACGTCCCCTCCCCCAGACATCCTGATGGACAACTGGAGTTGTCAGCATTGTAGAGAGTGGTGATAAATGTCTTTGATAAAGGAAACTTCAGATGCTTAGGTCTTTACAGTAAAAGACACACCACTGTCCCTTAATTCCACCAAACTCAGCAAGAAAAGTCATTACTGCCAGCCATCTTTCTGTGGAATTTCCTCTGGCCACTTTTGGGTTATCGGAACCCAGGCCGAGAAATTACATGGTTTTGCAATCCTTTTGCATTATAGCAGCGTTAACACTTGATTAATATGGGCAACTATGACATATCTGTACCTTTTAACTCCAGCAGAAGAAAGCATGGTGTTTATCCCCCCAGGACTAGCAAAACAAAGGAGAGCACCACACATCATCATATAGTAACAAATGCTTTGGGGTTACAACTTCAGAACTGATCCTTCTTCAGCATTTTTAAGAAGTAACAGAAAGCCTGGTTTTACCCTAGGTAGAGTCAGGGCTGAAATCTGTTGGCTCTTATGAGTTCGAAGAACAAGACTTGTCTTCATTTTTGCCTTGTATTTTCTTAGATTTGTAAGACACTACTGTTTGTTTGTTTGTTTGTTTGTTTATTTATTTATTTATTTATTTATTTATTTATTTATGAGAGACACAGAGAGGCAGAGACACAGGCAGAGGGAGAAGCAGGCTCCATGCAGGGAGCCTGATGTGGGACTCGATCCCAGGACTCCAGGATCATGCCCTGGGCCAAAGGCAGATGCTCAACCACTGAGCCCCCCAGGGATCCCCAAGACGCTAATATTAACACTTAAAACAATGCTTCCAAATTTAATGTTGGCAATTTTTGTCTCATTTCACATAACCACGGCCAAATTGGATTCGTGATGGGCAACACAATAAAGATTTGTCCGTCACTTCGTAGTGATGATTATTTTGTCAAGTTCAACTTTATCCATGAGGCTACTATGTTTAAACTTACTAGATTGTTTCATTTAATCTTTCTTTGATTAAGTGTAAATTGATGTCATTTGTAAATTTAACTTATTAGACACTAGAAATTCTACTGTTAAACATTTGTTAAAGTATCATTTCAGCGAATTCCTTCCTATAGGAAGTGGGTTGGTTTTATCAAAGTAACTGGAATACCAGGAAGGAGTAAGGAGGCAAAATTTTATGTTTCAGTGGCTAGGACTCTCAAAACAGTGACTATAAGAGGCTCTTATCCTAAGTATAATCTTTGTCAGTAATTTAGACCTTACTATTAGAATGAGCTGATGAGCTGGGCAAAGCTTAACACAGTACAAAGCTCTAAAGTTTAAAAAAAAAATCTAGTAAGCCAACTAAATAGTGATTTTTATTGGGTTAGTCATTTAATCAACGTCAAAAACATTTCATTGACATGTTCCCTTTGAGTAAAAACATGAAATTTCCTTAAAAACAATCCTTATGTATATATGAATACAATACGCGAATGGCTTAACACGACAATATTTTGTTTACCAGTATGTTTGCTAAAAGGATCCATGCTTCACACTGAGAAGGGATTCACCACAAGAAACCTCACAATCAAAAAAAAGAAAGAAAGAAAAGAAACCTCACAATCACAGGGCTAATAAAACTTAGCCCTGAGGCCTAGATGCTAACCAACACATTTATCTTACTGCCCACCTGGGCTAGAGCTGGGGAGACACCTCTCGTTTGTTTATTTACATTCTTCCACAAATATTTTTATCTCCTTCTGTACGTGGCACCTTGTTAGATAATAGGGTTGTAATAACCGGCGAAAGCTCCTATGGCTCCTGCTCTCCTGAAGTTGGTGGTTGATTGGAGGTAAATGGGTGTTAATAAGTAATCGAGGCTAACAGGCTGCACGGAGGGGGAGGGCCGGGTGAGTGTGTGATGGGGGGGGATGCGAGCCCATCAGGCAGGCCGGGGACCCCTCCAGGAGAAGCAGAGGCTTGAGCAGCGCTAGAAGAAGGGGTTTGGTTAAGTAAAGAGCTCCACGGGCAGAGACCGGGGTCCCGACACGCTCTCAAACGCCAGCGACCCCCAGCACCTGCACCAGAGCTGCTGGAGCCACGCTGGCGGGGAAAGGTGCACACAGGTTCAGGAGCAGGTGCCCCTGCGGCTCCCCAGGTGCGAACAGCGCCCAGCCCTGCCAGGCCCGCGCGTGCCCAGGAGAAGGGCCCCCGAGCCCTGTGGGACCTCCTGCACGGCCAGAACCCGGGCACCGTGGTCCCCGGCCAGCCCGACCGATCAGCGTGATGCCCCACGCGCGGGCCTGCAGCCCAGGGCGGCGTCTTTGTCTGGGAGCCCGCCCCCGGGAGGCTCGGCTCGCCTCCCCCTGGAGCATCAACAAGCCACCTGGTAGAAGGGAGACTAGTGGGTAGAGGGCACCGCCGTCATTGTGGCTGGACGTGGTGGGCGCTGCCCGGGAGGCGACTCGGTGCGTTGGAGGAGGTGGCGCGGTGAGGCCTGCGCCCGGCCAGTTGCTGGAGGGTGAAGACAGTGCGTGGACGGTGGCGGCCGGAGGGACTCCACGAGTTTTCAGGGAGGGTTATATTTGTCAGAAGCAATGAATGACTTTATATTTGTACTGAACTCTGCATTTTTTTAGACTCTATTGGTAGCTACTAAATTTAAAAGAAAAAATATTGGGATGCTGGATGCCTGGGCAGCTCAGTAGGTGAAGCACCTGCCCCTGGCTCAGGCCATGATCCCGGCTCCTGGGATGAAGGGGGGCGGTTAGGCTCGCTGCGGCTGCTGCTCCTGCCCCTCTGCACCTCCTGTGCATTCTCTCTCTCTCTCTCTCTCAAATTAAGTCAATAAAATCTTAAAAAAAAAAAAAAAAAGAGGGCAGCCCCAGTGGCTCAGCGGTTTAGTGCCCCTTCAGCCCAGGGCATGACCCCGGGGTCCCGGGATCGAGTCCTGCATCGGGCTCCCGGCATGGAGCCTGCTTCTCCCTCTGCCTGTGTCTCTGCCTCTCTCTCTCTCTCTGTGTTTCTCATGAATAAATAAAATATTTAAAAATAAATTCTTTAAAAAAAATAAAAAAGAAAAAAAAGAAAAGAAAAATTATGGAATGGTCATATATAGTGAAAGAAATGAGAGATAAGATCTGTCCTCGCTGCTGAGAGAGTAGAGGTTAAGTTTTCCCACGACACTCACACGAAATGGTAGTTACGTGACCGATGGCGGTGTTAGCTACGTGGTGGTAGTCCTGTTGCAGCATATACAGAAGTGGATCAGACCATCACGTTGTATCTGAAACTTGAACAGTGTTATCCATCAAGTATATCTCAACAAAGCCGGAGAACATTGGACAATAGGAAGAAAAATTTAATAAATACGTAGAGAAGGAAAAGAAAATCTGCTCAGCCACATATTATGGGCCACTTCGGAGTGAATATGTGACTGGCTGCTTAGAACAAAGGCTGCATGTCAGTCGGACTTGTCCCGGGGCTCAAATGAGCTAAAGGAGGAAATTAAAATTATTGATGAATGGTATTTTCTGAGTGAGATAACAAATGGCTTAATGAGTGAATTATGATTTAAGTGAACAATTTTGAGTATCAGTTAATCTTTTAAAATGCAGTTCCAATTAATTATAGAAATCTAGTTGACTTTTACTCCAGTGTGCCTGTTTAAAGATCCGTTACTTTATGGTAGTCATGTTTATTTATTTTTTATTTTTATTTTTATTTATTTATGATAGAGAGAGAGAGAGAGAGAGAGAGAGGCAGAGACATAGGCAGAGGGAGAAGCAGGCTCCATGCACTGAGAGCCCGACGTGGGATTCGATCCCAGGTCTCCAAGATCGTGCCCTGGGCCAAAGGCAGGCGCCAAACCGCTGCGCCACCCAGGGATCCCTGGTCGTCACGTTTATTTCTGATGTGTATCTGGTAGATTTCATCAATGTGATAGTTTGTCCCTAGGTATTAGTTATGTTTGTTTCATTAAAACATTTATATATATATACAATATAATATATAATATGTAATTTTGTGACTGTTATATATGACATATATAATATGTAATTTTATGATTATATATGTAATTTTATAATTACATATATAATTATATAATATGTAACTTTCCATCGGTTTAAGCATTTCCAGGTTAAAACATTTGTTGGTGAATACTGAATTCTTTGAATAAAATGAATCAGTTCCTCAGTGAGAGGCAAGTGAGCTGTCCTGTTACAGAATAATTTTGTAGACGTGCTTAGTTTACCATAAATCATGTCCTACTTACTACACCAACTGCCATTCTTTCAGAATCAACTAAAAGTTCCTTTTCTTAACATTTTCAAGATCCGTCTTTCAGTCCTTCCGTTATTCATGCTCCTCTGTTTCCGGCCTGTCTGTGATGATGATTTTTTTTCCCTCTCTTCCCCCTCCTCTTGCTTTCTGAAGCCATGTCCCCGAACCTGAGGATTATGGTTGCTCTCCTGATGAATGGTAAGCTGCATGGACCTTTCTGCCTCATTGATTCCTTTACAAGGCTTGCATTTCACTGTTTTTTGATAAATACAATTCACTACTTTTGGGGGGAGGGGGGGAAAGCATTATTGTCCAGGTCGGGTAACAGTACTTTATAAAGAGCTTATTTCTTGAAACCCATTGAATATCTTTGATTTTTTATCGCAGGACGTTTGGTCATTTTACAGACATTTAGTTTAATGGTTAGGCTTGCTAGAGCTCTACATTATGTATCGATGACAGAGTCTGTAATGATCACTTTGGGGTCCCTGAGCAGTGAACCAGCTAAGATTTGTTAAAGCCCAAGGTTTATGTTTTCTAGCTCAGCACTGCCACCTTCTGCTGCTATTCATGTTCTCTACAGAGCCACCAAAAGAGGCTCCTGAAACCTACCCAAGGACTGGAAATTTCCATTATATCTCTTTTCATTAGTCTAGTAAATCTATTTAGGGGCTAGAAAAATGAAAATTAAAAAAAAAATAAATGTCTGGAACAAATGTTGGAATACTGTGCTTCCCCAGACTACATTTACCTAGAATATAATTAATTTTAGAATTATTAAAGATGCCATTCTGTCATTTTAATTTCTGTACTTTTGAGGGGTTTTGTTTGTTTTCTCTTAAAATCCCCCCTCCGTGGATTTATATTTTCATTTAGAACAAGATAAGTTTATTTTGGTATTTCTGTAGTTCATTATGATTTGGTGGCCAATGAAGCTTCAGAAAACAGGTTTCTTTTAATGCTGGTAACTGTAGAACATGTGATTTCATAAGTGGTTATATTTTTATTTTCAGGTTGTACATGTGTTGTAGGATTTAGCTACATTTCCAATATGCATGGAAGTCCAATATCATCATTCAATATATTCAACTTGAATTTTATTTCAGTAAAGTGGAGATTTGGTAACGATTTGCAGTAAAATTCATACCCATAATAATGACAGAGGCAGCTAATGAGTCATCATATTTAAGCTCATTGCTTGGAGCTCCATCTAGTTTCAACACCTACATGCAACTGAATAATTTTTAGCATTTTTAAAAATATTCCAAAGTTTCTTACTGTTGGTGGATAATTCAAGTTTAATGTGGTAGCTATTCCCTTTTACTTAATCCTTTCAGAAGGTAGTGAAATTTTGGCTACCTCCATTGATTTTCTGTAATGTTAATGTAATGCTATTAATTTATTTACTAGTATAGAATTAATACACATTTTCTAAGAGAACTTATTTACTCCTAAGAGAAGGAAATTACCATGACCATATTTTCATTGATGGAAATGTAAGAAAAAAAAATTGTTGTGTGTTTACTCAGGTCATTTAAAATATCCTACTTTCATTAGAGGTTATCTTATGACTTTTTTAACTCTTGGAAAGAGAGGATGTTATTATATTATTATATATTATATATATTATATATTATATATATTATTATATTATATTTTTGTAAAACACCCGTTTGGAAAATTTGATATTTGATATTCTAAACTAGATAAATCCAAATAAGAAATGCCAGATTTTTCAATAAATTATACGATTCCACTTAATTATTAGTATTTTTTAAAATACACAGTAGGAAAGGCATTTACCACCTTTATAATAAAGTGAGCTTTACTCTAAATATTTCTTAGACGCCCCATCTATCAGTCACCTGTCAGCCTGCAAAGATGAAGGAACAGACACTCCCTGAGCTGCTCTCTGGTGCTCTGCAGGGGTCGAGGGTACAGACCTGGGGTGCTGACCACCCACGTTCACATCCTGATCCTACCGGTGCCCTGGGAAAAAAGTGACCTAATCTCTCTGCCTACCTGTCCTCATCTGGTAGATTGTGGACGTCATAGGGAGGTTGTGAAGATCGACTGAGTTCTGGTTTATTTATTTATTTATTTATTTATTTAGACTAATTTATTTGGCTGGGAGAGAGTGTGTGTGCATGCGCGTGAGCACGCAGTGAGGGGAGGGCAGAGGGAGAGAGAAAATCAAGCTAGCACATGACCACGCTAGCACAGACCCCAGTGTGGGGCAATCCCCATGACCCCGAAATCGTGACCCGAGCTGAACCCAAGAGTCCGATGCTCAACCAACTGCCCTGAGTGAGTTGTTTTTAAAGCGCTTAGAACAGTCTAGACGTTGTATACTCACAGGGAGTATTAGCCCTGATGTCTCTTACTCAATCCTCATGATATGTTTGAAGAATTGTGATTGACATGATCGTCTTAAAGTTGGTGAAATTTAGGCAAAGAAGCTAATAAGTAACTCCCCCCCCCCCCCCACCAACTACACAACCAGGAAACATGGAAGCCAGCCAGAGTTAAAACCTCACTCAGCCTGGTTATAAAGTGGGCGTTGGTCACTTTATACCCTACAAACCTTAAAGAATTTTAAAGAATATATGCTTTCAGAGCATAAAGTATCCTTACCATTTCAGTCCATTTTTTTCTTTTCTTATTAAGGTAGCAAGACCAGGTACAGTTTTTTTTTTTTTTCTTTTTTTTCAGGTACAGTTTAACTGACTTGAGAAAAGTTAGCACAGGGAACAGAAATGTTGCACATTCATAAATCTGGCATCTCCCCCAAAGCCTCCTCCAGTGGATTTCATGTTGCCAAGGAAACCAAGATCAAAAGCGCCATCCAGGAAAAAAAAAAAAAATGTGATCCTAGCTGAATCCTATGCTCCAGGCATCTGACCATATCTTCATGCTACTGCCCTTCGGGGATAAACTTGAGAATATAGATGACTGTATAAATCCAAAATCAAAGTTCATGCCTGTCTTTCAGCAGCTTTACATTTCAATGTGAAGTTCATTGAATTCCATAAAAACCCTGTAACATGTATGTGTGTGTGTGTGTGTGTATGTGTGTATATATATATATATAGTATATATGTGTGTATATATACAATATATATTATATATTGTATATATATGTGTATATATATAATATAATATATATTTATTACTGCCCCACTTGAACCATATTCACCACAAAAATGTCAAGTTTAAAAAACACAATATTTAACACTTAAATGTGTACAGATTATTTTACATTTAGTGGAATTTGAAGGCAAACCTATGATACTCCCTCAAGAGTATTTTCAAACATACTCTTGGCATTAAAGATAATTGGATGATGGCTGTAGCTTTACTCAAATATATTAGTATAAATAGTTTATAGAGATAAGATCATTCCCCAACCAGTAGCCACTTGCTCCAAAATTGGTACAGTCTTCATGTTATTACCAAGTACCCTAGGCTAACATACAACCTTACAGATTAATTCTTTTCTATTAAAAGTCCACCATTGGAAAAAAGATCTGCTTATTCTCAGCATCCGTGCAGCCCTTAAGATATGATTGTTTTCAAGACTGTGTATTTCCATGGCCATTTTTCCTTTTCATAACGTTTACTGTGGAAAATTTCAAGCATAAACCAAAGTAGGCCGATTACTCATTCACTCGCTTCAATAATGTGCCTTCAGGACCAGTGTCATCTATGCCTTTCCCTCACCATTATTTTGAAGCAAAGCCCAGATAATATATTTTTCTTGACTCTTCAATATAGATTCCATACTGCGCTGGTGTGTTTGTTTAAGTTAGTGCTAGTGAGATTATTCTCCAAAAGGGTTTCCTTAATGCATTCCATGCTTAGTCATTTCACTGTGCTGGTTGAGATTATCATAGTAACGGTGGATGGTACTATTTCCTGGTCTTATTCATCTTCTCATTTCATTCTGGCCTATAATTACATATGGAACGAGTGATATTTATTTTTTGTGCAGCAGCCACGAGGCTCACGAAAACCTCCTTCCAGGTGTGACTGTGTAGTAATGAGACCAAACACATCCAAATTAGTGTTAGTCTTCAAAGTAGTCACGTTGACAGGTCATTTACTTATTTCAGTGATGCAGCCGTTTCGTGGAATGTTTTTGGAATTCCTCTTTTGTAATTGCCCTCAGAAGTACTTTGAGCCACAAGGAGAGGCAGGTCTCATTACTGTGGTTAAAACCAACGTCTGACCAAAATACTGAGTATGATCACTTATTTATATTTTCGGACTTGATGGGACATGACTCTGAAAAACAAACTCATTTCTAAAAATTAAATCTCCCTTTAAGGGATTTTGATTTGCAACCAGTAGCATCGTTTAAAAGCAGGAGGTGCAGATCCTTTCCAGAAATGGGGCTTTAGAGTCACCCTACCTTTATCTTCCTGTGTGTGGTGTGTGTAGTGTGTGTATGCATGCATTCAGTTCATGTGTCAGCTGTGTATCTATTTCAGGTGGCTGGCATGGATTTTGTGCTTGCGTTTAATTTTTAATTTAAATTTGATTTTTTTGGGACACCTGGGTGGCTCAGCAGTTTAGCACCTGCCTGTGGCTCAGGGCATGACCCTGGGGTCCTGGGATCGAGTCCCACATCGGGCTCCCTGCATGGAGCCTGCTTCTCCCTCTGCCTGTGTCTCTGCCTCTCTGTGTGTCTCTCATGAATAAATAAATAAAATCTTTAAAATAATTTTGATATTTTTTTAAGTTCGTAAGGTATTAACATTGCAAATTTAGAGGGTGTCAGGAAGTTTTTCTCCCTTCCCTGTCTTGGAACCCTCCATTTCTCCTCCTGGAGGCAGGCAGTGTCAACAGTTTCAGGTGTTTCCTTCCAGATCGGGTCTACACATATACATACGTGTATTTTTTTTCTCTCCTATGTTTATGAAAGCGAGGCATATACCGTATACCGTATGCCCTGTTCTGTACCATCTTTTCTTTTGACAGTGCATCTTTGAGATCTGCCCAAGATCAGCTGAAGAGCTTCCTATTTTTGGTATAGTGTTGGCCATGTGGATGTACCACAATTTTTAAAAGCAGTATTCTTCAAGTTCTTGAGTTATTTCTAATCTTTTGCTATTAAAAAAAAAAAATGTGCTGCAGAGGCCCCTGGGTGGTTCAGTCAGTGGAGCTTCTGACTCTTGGTTTTGGCTCAAGTCATGATCTCATAGGTGGTGAGATCCAGCCCTGGATGGGCTCCGAGCTCAGCAGGGAGGCTGCTTCAGGGTTCTCTCGCTCCGCCCCTCCCTCGCTCTCCTGAGCAAGCAGGTGCACACACACTCTAGCTCCAGCTCCAGCTCTCAACTAAATAAATCTTCCTAAAACTGTGCTGCAAAGAATGAATTTGTGTGTATGATATTTTGCACTGGGTAGATGGCTAGTATAAATTCCTAGAACCGGAATTCCTGGATCAAAGGGATGATATGTGGCATTTTAAGTTTTGGTAGAAATTACCCCTTTTGGACAATTTTTGATAGAATTGTTCTTTTTAGAACTAGTTATGCCAATTTCATAATCACCAATGGTATGATTTATCTCCTTCCATAACCACAACAGCACAGAGTTGTCAAACTTTATTTCTGCCAAATTGATCCTTTTCATTTTTCTCATTCATTATTGGCTAAACTGGAGTTTGTATTTAAAGGCACTCGTCTTTCCTCGTGGGCTCCTTGTTCTAACCTTCATGATATGAGTTGGAAGCAGTTTTTCCCAGTTTTTTTGTTTGGGCTTTTGATTTTGCTTATGGTAGTTTTTGCTGTGCAGAAATGTTTCAGTTGTTTACAGATTTATCTGTCTTGCTTTCTGGATAATGTTTGATACATAGGCCTTTTCCACTCTTAAGTTATTTAAACATTTTTCCCATATCGTTAGTACTTTTACTAAATTGTTCGTCCATCTGGAGTTTATGTGGTTTAAGGTGAAAAGTATAAATCCAACTATTTTTTCCATTTTTTCCCTAACAATTCTTTTGTTTGGCATGAATTTTGAATTTAAAAATATTTCATAGTCCATATTGTCATATATGAAAATAGGTAATACTGATTAAGCCATACACATTCTAAATGTTAATTTTTATTGCAATGGGGATTCTTCATTTTTTTCTAATTATTTACAGTGTAAATAATTATTTACATTAATTTGGGATCCCTGGGTGGTGCAGCGGTTTGGCGCCTGCCTTTGGCCCAGGGCGCGATCCTGGAGACCCAGGATCGAATCCCACGTCGGGCTCCCTGCATGGAGCCTGCTTGTCCCTCTGCCTGTGTCTCTGCCGATCTCTCTCTCTCTCTCTGTGTGACTATCATAAATAAAAAATATATATATTTACATTAATTTAAATACTTTTTTAAATCAGCCTGCAAGAAGCTGCCATTTATGTGGCATTGTGGGTGACCTGCTCCTTGTTCTCCTCACCTTAATGTTACCCTCCTTCTCTTATTCCTTCTTGCAAAATACTATGATTTCTTTTGTCTCCTGTGTGCATCGTGCCACTTGAAAATTTCTATGGGAAAATCCAACAAAATGTTGATGTTGGCTTGCATTTGTTTTTGTGAGCAGTTTGCAAATTCATCGTTTTGTCAACTGAGTTTAAATTACCACTTTTATTTAATGCAGTTGGTTCTTATTTTGAAATGACATGAGCATCCTAATTTTATCCGTTTACTTTTACTAAAAGTGAACATTTTTTTGTAAGATTTCAGAGAGGGGTGGTAAGAACTCCACGCCTGAGTTATCTAACCCAGGCTGTGTGGATTAGCAGATGAGTTGTTTATGTTTTTTATGATCTTGGAAAAGAAGCTACTTTCTGAGTGAAGAGTTCTTATTTAGCATTATTTGTGGTAGAAGCTTCATTGGTAAATGGAGGGTGGGATGTGTCCATGTAAAGATTTAAATTGCATATCTAGTGTTATTTGTTATAAATACATTTGAACGTTGTATCAATTATGGTAACTGTGATTTATGAGATAAAAGGGTTTCTGGTGAGATTAATAAGACATCTTCAGATTTGCAAAGGCTTTTAGTCTGGAATTCTTTGGAAAGAAAATAGACCTCCACATGCAAGATGTTACTGTGATTATTCCTTGACATTTCAATTTATGTAACAAATAAGTAGGAATGTATAACTAAGAACCATTAATGAATACACTTTAATAATAGGGAGACTTCATGGAGCCCCAGTAATAAACTATTTTTAAGAAATGATAGCATTTGGAGGAGAAATGTAAGCCAACTTTTTGCGTGCCCATTGATAAGTCACTTAAAAGTTCTTGGACTTTTCCCTCCATCTTTAAAACTAAAGGAAGAAAAAAAAAAAAAACTAAAGGAAGAGTAATGTGTTTATTCTGCTTCCTAGGGTGGTTTTGAGAATTCTAAACTACTACATGCTAATGAAGACGTACTTTATTATAATTTTCAGAATTCATAGATCAAACTACCACATGTGCATAAGGATGTACCTTATAAACATTCTTGGTTCACGGAAAAAATATATTTCATTGATAATGTGTATGTTTAGTTATTTCAGATTCTTTTATTCATCAGTGATTTCTCCTTCCTTTCGAACTGCTAGCTTTAAAATATGAAGCTCTTGATATTTGGTGCATTGGCATTGATAATTCTGTAACTGTAAATCACATGATGAAAAGCTTTCAGTTACAGTTATTTAGTATTGGATGCATTATTTTTCCTTGGCGAATGAATTCTAGAATTTTCTTCTATGCACGAAAGCCTGAATGTGTATATTTTCACTGAACATTGCAAAATACACTCTTTTGGGTTTGACATTTCCACTTACATGCTCCTTGTTCTTCCTTTTAATCTCAACATTTTGATATTATATTGCATGGCCATGAGATTCATGATAGCCCGACTACAGAGGCAACTCTGACTCCATTTATTTCCTATGAAGCACAGAAGTGTTTGCTCATCTGAAGACAGCCCCAACACAAAAAATCCCAAACGTATTTATGATTTGTCCTCCTTATATACAGAATAAATGTGATATTTACATAAATAGTATCAGATATCTGTTAGTGTTAGATGTTGATGAAATATATTAAAAGCTTATTGCTCATTTTTATATTGAATACGATAATCATGTAATGTTAGTTACTACAAATAAAGATTTCTCATAGGGTAACGTAAAAGAATCAATATTGTTTTTTTATAGTAGCTTTATAATCAAATTCTAAAAACTTGAAGAAATTGTGGAAGTAGAAGGAATAGACCTCTAGGTATTTAGCGGTGTTTTTACTTTTTACAAAAATTTTCTTAAGCTTCGTATAAGTACAATGTAATTCCACTCCAGAAAAACAAACTATAAAATACTATTTTTTATTACACTGCAGAAGTCTATCCCACTTCAGAATGCTTGAAAATGTATGATTTGGTTGTGAAATTGATGGTATCTTGTCTAGAAATGCAGACTAAATTTTATTTAATCTGTTAAGCGTTTGCTTAATAGAATAAATGATTTATTTAATAAGAATAATGATTTATTTAAGAAGTAAGTTACAAATAGATCAATGGCTTGTATAAATGAACCAGGTCTGCTCCATTTTCTCCTTCAGGCAGAGCTCACAATTTGGAGACGAAAAAACGTTTAGTGATTCGTCATTGCTGGAAAACCTCCAAAATAATCATGTAAGCAACGTAAAACCATTATCTTTTTGTTAATGAGTGAAAGCTAGTGAGTCTCTTTGTGAATTATCTTCCATGTTTATATATTTTTTTTTGTTTCGTGATCATGTTTAATACTTACCAAAATCTGTTCTTGTTTAATCTTTTTTACTCGGCTCACACAAATTCATGGCTGTTAGGAATTTAATTTTGAAAATCTTGTTAATCAGTATACTATCTTTTCAAAACGTCTAATATTAAATAATCAATAGAATTCTGTGTGTATGAAACAGCTCACTGCTTACCATCTCAGAATATCTGTAGAAATGAATTACCTGCTCAAAATGATAGGCCAGTGCCCAATCTACACAATAAGAACTCTAGAAATTTCCACCCAGTGTGACCATTGTACCTACGAAGTTACTTGACACTTAGTAAAATTCCATCGGATCAGACAGTTTGGCTTCCTGGAGGATAAGCCCTCGAGCCTGCTCTCATCATCACTTCAAGTTCGCTCTATCAGAACTTGAACTCACTACCTCAAAACATGGTCCTTCAGCACTGGTCATCTTACTAACCTGTGCCCCTGGGTGGAGCTCTAGCAAGGTGTCCCTACAGGTATTTTTTTTTTTTTTGTCGCCTTTCTTCTTAAAAGAGATTTTAATAGAATATGGGGTTCAGGACCCACGAGACCTACACCACCTCTTCCCCTCTGTGTTTTCAGGGTCACGTTGCTTCGTCACCTATTTTAATTCTCTTTCTAAGGACTTAAGAGCTGCTTTGGATTCCTCTTCTTCCATCCATCTCCAGCTGCATAGGGTGGCCAAGCCCTTATCAGTAGTGGCTTCTAGAATATACCCTAAATGTCTTCTTGACTTCATTCTCACTTTCCATCCCCTAGTCCAGACGGCCAGCATCCTTGCACCAGTGCACAAGTCCCAGTACAGTTGCCAGTGTCCTTGTACCCTTTTGTTTCCCTCCGATTCTTGTTGTACGTGGCAACTGAAATGATGGACGTGGAAATCAAATCCCATGGCTTCCCTGTTTAAAACCATCCTCTGGCTTCCCGCCTACCTTCCAGAGGTACGTGGTCTGGCCCCTGGCAAGTCACCAACCTCGCCTGGGTCTCTCTTCCTTTCCTTCTCCTCACGCCCGTAATGGCTTTTGTTTTCTCAAACACACTTCATTCTTTCCTTCAGTAGGATCTTTTCAGTCTTATCGGATTGCAAAACTCTTGGCTCAATTCCTCGTGAAGCTAAAACCTCAGTTTTAAGTATCACATTATCTTGAGAATAACCGCAGACTGGCCCAAATCACGTTACATGGTATTTGCACATTCTCTCCCTTGTAGTCCTTTCACACTATGTGTAAATATTTGTGTATTTATCTCCGTTCTCTCATCCCCACAAGTTACACTTTGCACTGCGGGAACCATGTCTGTTTTCTCCGCTGTACTAACCTGAAAACAGATTTTTCGTTGTGATTTGCCTTTCCAATCACTCCCATTTGTTTTTTTGTTTTTGTTTTTGTTTTTGTTTTTGTTTTTTGTCCAAGAGCATAGAAGAATCTTTTTATTTGATATTTCTCTTCATTAGCAGCAAGATATTTAATTTAAAAGGTCTGCACCTTCTGGGGCACCTGAGTGGCTCAGTCCATTGGGCATCTGTCTCTTGATCTCAGGGCCATGAGTTTGAGCCCTGTGTTGGGCTCCACACTGGATATGGAGCCTACCTAAAAAAAAAAATAAAAAATACAAAATAAAATTTTAAAAAATCTGGCTTCTTTTCTTATATAAACTCCTTGCAGAAAGGATCCACTTCTATGTCTTCCTCAGTCTCTGAGAATCCGTTGTACACAACAATTGCTCAGCCAATTCTTTTTATTTAGTAAAACATGTGTCAGGTTAAGGTCATCACCCCAACACAAAGTAGTGGAACCCCAGTGAGAACAGATGCCAAAAGTTTAAATCTAATCAGGAATTAGATCCAGGTAAATGAGCATTTTAGAATTTCTCCCCTATTTTCTGAGGACAGGGTTTGACCCTATCTGCCTTTTTATCACTGGGCTATTTTCATTTGAACCACCAAGTTGTTTTGTGTAAATGTTTGGAAAATGAGTGAGAGAGAGTGTAAGAGCGAATGATTTTGGTTAAAAATGTATTTTCTTCATAATAGATGTTGACTTCTTTGTTGTCAATAACCTCACACCTCAGTGCTCAACAGCCAGTCTTAATAGACATGAAGTAATGTTGCTGCCATTAGTGTCAAAATGTTTAAGTGAAAGGGTTGAATTGTGTTTATTTCTTACAGCCAACTGCACCTATAATATGTGAATTTCTTACAATGATGGCAGTTTGTCACACAGCAGTGCCAGAGCGAGAAGGTGACAAGATTATTTACCAAGCAGCATCTCCAGGTACAAGGAAGGATTTATAATGTAGTTTTACAGTGGGAATTATTCTGAAATTTGATGTTGTCTAGAGAAAAATCAGTTTAATTTGAAAAAGCAAAATAGCCAACTTGTATGTTTTAGATAATAGCAATGTTTTTATCAATTAGAATAACCTAGCTTTCAGAATTAAGTATGTATGTGTATAAGGTTATATATTTTTGGCATATGACATAAATTGCATAGAAATTTGAATGAGAAAATTCACACAAATATAAAGTACCTTTTTATACATATAGTAACTATTCTCTTCTTTGAAAATAACAATTTTGCTTTCCTCTTTTGGAAGTAATAATAATCTGTTCCATCTTTTGGAAATGATAATCAAGGAACTTTTGTGTATTTTTTTTGGATGAAGAAAGTTCACCCATTTGAAAGGGATGCCATAAAATGCATATTAGCATGGTTATCAATGTTTAATGTCTCAGCTTGATTTTAAACCTATTTTCAGTGTAAAATTGGACAGTCAATATGATAATTGCAAGATTTTAGGAAAGAAGCAACATACTTTAAAGACCTTTAAATGTTTTAACTGTATTCTAAACCAGCACCCGTGACCTTGCAGAATGTACTAAATTCCTAAGAAGCAGAAAAAAAATTACATCTCATATTCTTAGGATGGACACTATGTGAATGTTCCTAATCCCACACCCTACCCTCAGCAACAAGAAAGTTTGATACAATATGGCAATGAAAGTAATTAATGTATAATAAAATAAACATCGATTCATTTATATCCATTTCTTTCCTTGTCTAAGCTCCTTTTTTTTTTTGAGTAGTGTTGACACACAGTGTTATCTATGTTAGTTTCAGGTGTATAACCTAGTGCATTTATATCCATTTTTTTAAAGATTTATTTATTTATGATAGACATAGAGAGAGAGAGAGAGGCAGAGACACAGGAGGAGGGAGAAGCAGGCTCCATGCCGGGAGCCCGATGCGGGACTCGATCCCGGGACCCCAGGATCGCGCCCTGGGCCAAAGGCAGGCGCCAAACCACTGAACTACCTAAATTGAGTCCTCAATTAGTATTTTTCTACATTTAGTGTTTTAGGAGGAAAAGCATAAAATGTAAAACAATCTTGTGCATTTATTTTGAGAAAGGTTTTTTTAGAGAATATTCTGAACCAAGGTGACATTTAAATTTTCCTTCTTAGGTGAGTTGACCAACAGTGAAATAGGACTTCCAGTGCCATACATGTCTCAGATCCTTAAAATGACTCTACTCATTCCTTTGGCATTATCATATAATTCTGAAAGAAATAGATTTCAGTAACAGAGGCCAGAATAAACAAAATTTTAATTCTTTTACAATTAAGTAGAAATTATAGTAATGTATTTCGGTTGTAATAGGGATAATTTTTTTATCTCACCATGTATTTGCTTTCACCTGTTTTCCTAAAACAGATGAGGGAGCATTGGTCAGAGCAGCCAAGCAACTGAATTTTGTTTTCACTGGAAGAACGCCGGACTCGGTGATTATAGATTCAGTAAGTTATTTATTTTTAAGTCTCTTTTTCATCAAAATAATAACATATGCATAACTTCAAAGATACAATAATATCAAAGGATGATAAGAAAGTAGAGGTTCCCTACTCCAGTTGCCTTCTCCAGAAGCAACCACTTTCTTTTATCTCTTTCTTCTTCAGGCATTTATGAATCTCATATTTTCAGAAACATGTGATTAATATGTTTTGATTCTTCCATTTGACTATAACTCCTGACTTTCTGTTCTGTTGTGTTAAATGAGAACTTATCTCTCTTGACTCACTATCCCTTCCTGGTATATATTTACTATAATAATATTACAGCTTTTAGTTAAACACATATTCAGACATAATTTTTAAAATAGGCAAAAGACTCAAATGAACATTTCACAGAAGAAGGTATATGATGGAAGGGGAGGTGGGTGGGGGTGACTGGGTGGTGGGCACTGAGGGGGGCACTTGACGGGATGAGCACTGGGTGTTATTCTATATGTCGGCAAATTGAACACCAATAAAAAATTAAAAATAAATTAAAAAAAGAAAGGCCACTAAGCACATTAAAAAAAAAATCATTAGTCATCAGTGAAATGCAAAATAAAATCACAGTGAAATGCTATATACCCACTAAAATGGCCAAGACTAAAAACATTGGCAGCACCAAATGTTAGTGAGAATACAGAGCTAGTGGAACACCTGTATGTTGTTAGTCATTCCAAAGGCGTGAGCCCTTTGGGAGACCTTGTAGAGCTCCCTAACGCAGGTAAACATGCCGCTGACCCAGTAATTCTACTCATAGTTTCCCAGAAGACATGAAAGTTTCTGTCCACAAACAGATACCTGATGGAATGTTCTTAGCAGCTCTATCCAGAGTAGTCAGACACTGGAAACAACCCAAACATCCATCAATAAGAGAAGGAATCAGCAAATTGTGATATACACATACAATGAAATATCCAAATGGTAAAAAGGAAGGAATTACTGATCCGTCAACAACATGGATGAACCTCAGGAGCATTATGTGGAGCAGAAAAAGCTAGACACCAAGGAGTGCATACTCTCTCCAGATGAGACAGGAATGATGCGGGGATAAAATTCAGAGTGGTGATTGCCTCGGGGTCAGGGAGGAGACAGATTGGAGGAGAGCACAAGGAATTTCCAAGGTGATGGGAATGTTCTACATCTCAATTGGGGTAGTGGTCACACCAGCATTCCACTGTAAATGACACAGTTTACACTAAATTATACACTTAAGGTCTATGTGCTTTTTGTATATAAGTTGCATCTCATTTTAAAAAAATCATTATTTAGTGCTTTTTATGCCTAAACCAATATTCATAGTTGAACATTTTTGTATTCAGCATTTTTTCCCTTTTTTTAATTTTATATATCCTGACATAAATTATTTCCTGAAAATAATTTTTCCTTTGTTTCCTAAAGAAGTAAAGAAGTCCCTTATTTTTTTTTCAATTGACGAATTTTCTTTCTACCTATTCGTGATTGTTCCCATATCTCCCTAGTACACTCCTACAAGTACAGTCGCACCAGGTAGTCTGTCAGATGGCAGTTCCTACCTTGAGACACCCCCATCCCTCTAGAAGTCCACCATTCTTTTTGGTCTATGCCAGTTCTAATACTTCTACAATACTTGGAATCCCTTTGGATTTTCTTCTGTGTAGGATTATTTCCTGAATCTCAAATCTTCTTTCTTAGTGAACTACCTTGTTTGGATGCAACACGTGTCACGTTTGATTCTTTAGGTTAAAAAGTACCTCCCAAAGCAGAGGACATGGTAACGATAGCCCTAAATAGGTCTCGCTCCTGATCTCCAGCTCTGAGATGCACTGGCTGATGGGTCACCATTTTGTTCATGGTTATCATCCTGGGATTGCTTTATCACCTCCCCGAGGACTTTCTTTACTTCTTTCCTGTGTTAGATCTTTCATTCCTAAATCCCATGTCTGCCTTGTTCTTAGTTTACTCTTACTAAAATACATCCTTTAGTGGATTTGGTGGAAATCTACTCTTTATCACAGAGTGGATTTACTCTTACATGGAGAGTAATTTAGTTTGTAGTCCTTTCAAGTCTAAACATTTTCCATCCTACTGTTATATGTAATTGATAGTCTGGATGAATATAGAATTACAGGATTGAAATCATTTTCCTTAGAAATTTTTATTTTTCCACTATTGTCTGGTTTCCAGTATACCTGAGAAATCAGAAGCTATTGTGATTCCACATCTTTTGTGACTTGCCCTACCCACTGCTCCATACTCTGGAAGGTCCTAGGATCTTTGTCCCAAGAGTTTGGGTTTTTCATGACAGTGTGCCTTAGTGGGAATATCTTTAACCCACTGTACTGAGCACTGATGGGTCCATTTCCATTTGGAAAATTCAGTTCTGGGAAATTTTTCTTGAATAATTCCATTTTCCTTCCCTCTCTTTGCCCTGCTGTCTCTCTTTAGAATTTTTGAACTAATCTTTAACTTTTTACTTCTGCTTTTTGTATCTTTGCCTTTTTGCTCTGCTTTTTGGAAGTTTTCATCAGCTTTGTCGTAGCTTTTTTTTTTTTTTTTTTAATTTCTACTCTGTATTTTTGGTTTTGAAAGGCTTTTGTTGTTCTTTCAGTATTTCTTTTTAATAGTATCCTGTTCTTGTTTCATGAAAGTCAAACTTATATTACTTCTCTGAGAGAAATAATAATAGTTTTTTGAAATTTTCATTTAAAAAAATTTTACAAGTGTTTAACAAAGCTTTTAATTACAAAACATTTACAAGGCTTTACTTGAACTATAGTTTTTACCAGAATATAAAATGGTCTCAAACTGTCACTGCAGTGATTTTGGTTTTGGGAAAAGTGTACTTCACCAAAAGTTAAATATCAACTTTCAGATGTTCTTTCCCAAAGTTTCTCATTTTCCACTGAGGAGAACAGAGCAGCATCTAATTACTGTGTCCCTTGCATATGGACGTATAGTAGACTCTACCAGGTTTTTGACACAAATTGCAGAATAATAAGGCCAGTCTCCTCCCATACGACCAAAGAGAAGCAACCAGACTGTAAACATTAATCACAAAAACATAAGAATTATTATAAACAACTGTTTCCCACATTTTTTTCATGAGTCCCATTAAAAAGCATATACTGGCTAATGCAGCCAGTATTTCCAAGGGTATGGAACACTGTGAAAAAGTCTTATGCCACCAGAAAGCCACAGTAATCCAGCTAATAGAACAGAAAATGCCACATATGACACAGGTGACAAACTACTTCAGTCTGGTGTTGAAATTAAAGTGAAGAGGCATCCGGGACCTGCTTGCCAGCCTCTCCTGCCCATCAGGAAACCCAGACCTGAAACTTCAACAATCTGTAGGAAATTTTGGTTTTGAATTCTTTTTCCTCCAAATTGCTTTTATCCATTGGTTTTGGACATCTCTGTTAGCATTTGTTAATCTCTGGTACTCCTACGGTCAAGACGGGAGACCTTGAAAGCAAGTTTGGCAATTCAGAGCCTGAGGGGGTTATTTGTCTATACTGGGCTTCACTGTAGGGTGGTCTGGTGGGATTAATTTGGGAAGTCGGCGTCTGTACCTCTAAGACTTCCCTTGGCCTCGTTGAATTCCCCAGAGAGTAATCTCTTGATTTCTGCCTGGGAAGGTTTGGCTGAGTAGGTTGGGATATTGGGGCTCGGCATTTAATATGAATGTGGTAACAATGCCATGTCTTCAGCTGTGCCAGTCAACTTCTTGACAAAAGATTCTTCTAGACAAAAGGAAGGGCCAGTGCTGAGAGCTGCTTTTCAAGCGGTGCTTACCAAGTTCTCCCCAATTTAGGCCCCTCTTTTGCTTCACAATTACCTCACAATTCTAGAGCTATCTGCATTTTCACATCCTTAAACCGCTTAAGGATTATGTGGTAACAATCAGGTGGGTTCTCAGCTTTTCCCATGACCACTATAGCATTCAGCTTCTCAGTATCTACTAAGATGCATCCACTCATTAATCTGCGTTCCAAATTTCCAAATTTAGAAAAATTTCCAAATTAGCTTCCAAATTTCTGGTGATATTGTCTCTTTTCTTTTTTTCATGCCATTGTAAGCTGCTTTCTTTTTGAAGTGCTTGCTATAGTTTTAGTGAGGCTTTGAGAAAGACAGAAACTAAACTAAACTAAAGACAGAAACTAAACTAACTATTCAGCCCTCTCTCTTAATCCGAAAGTTAATGAATCCACTTAGAGGATATATTCAGAAGGAACGCTTTGTATTATTTTTTACATTAAAACTTCATGCATGCAGGGTTTATTTCCAAGAAGCCAAAGATACTTCCAACTGGATGTAATCACGTGTTCCTTTCCTTTATAGCTGGGGCAAGAGGAAAGATACGAATTACTCAATGTTCTGGAGTTCACCAGGTAAAGCATCTGCTCTGTGATTTTTATCTGTAAGATAAATTTCTGTATATTTTTGCTTTTTCCTTTTTAAATAACTAAAAGGTATAATTTATTGTATTTTTTAAGTTTATTTATTTATGGAGACACAGAGAGAGAGGCAGAGACACAGGCAGGGGGAGAAGCAGGCTCCCTGTGGGGACCCCGATGTGGGACTTGGTCCCCAGACCGAGGATCACGCCCTGAGCCAAAGGCAGATGCTCAACCACTGAGCCACCCCGGCGTCCCTGTTTTATTTTTTATTTAACTAAATTTATTTAGAAAAGATATTAAGTTAAAATCTGCAGTATAGTTTGTAATTGTCATAGCTGCTGATAAATCATTAACACCTACCTTCAGAATATTACAAGACATGATTCCTGGAGGCAGTGTAAAAATATTTTTGAACGTAGCCGGTCTGCATCACAACTGTGGGGTATAGGACCAGGAGTCTTATGGCTGGTGATCTGGAAACATCATTATACTTAGAGGCTGCAGGATTTATGTGTGCTGAAGCTGAATCAAGAGTTAGGAACCCAGCAGTCTAATTCTGTGCTCATTGTATCTAATTATCTTTGGGATTTCAGAAACCATATCCATCTCTCTGTTAGGTATAAAACCAGTTACCATCTAGTAGGAAAAATCAGAAATCAAGGAGAATATCCTACTTAACTTATTTTTTAAGGTCAAATAATACAGACCTTCTAATAGTGATCAGTGACATCTCTATGAGTTCAGTTTTTTATTTTTGCTTGACTATATAGTTTCTGAACTAACCTACACTCTAGGTTATGGGCCTAGATAACCTATTAATGGTAAATGGGCCTCAGTTAACAGACAGGATGGCCTTTAAAGATTGCATCACTATTAACAGGACACTTAAAGCCAAGCCACAACCAGGAAGTAACCCTGCTGTTCAAGGAAATAAATGTTCACCTAGAACTTTCTTCTCCATAAGGCAAGCTTGTACAGTGACTAGAAAAGGCATTTCTTACAGTGTGGAGGTTCCTCAAAAAGTCAGAAATAGAGCTACCCTAAATTCAGTAATTGCACTACGAGGTATTCACCCAAAGGATACAAAAATACTAATTTAAGAGGACACACGTACCCTGATGTTTATAGCAGCATTATGAACAATAGCCAAATTATGGAAGAAGCCTAAATGTCCATCAACTGATGAATGGATAAAGATGCCCCCCACACACACACATACACAATGGAATAATGCTCAGCCATAAAAAAGAATGAGATCTTGCCACTTGCAGTGACATGAATGGAGCTACAGGATATTATGCTAAGCAAAATAAGTCAGAGAAAGACAAATACCACATGATCTCACTCATATGTGGAATTTAAGAAACAAAGCAAACAATCATAGGGGGAAAAGAGAGAAACTAAGGAACAGAATCTTAACTATAGAGGACAAACTGATGGTCACCGGAGGGGAAGTGGCTGGGGGCACGGGTTAATAAGTAAGATTGCACTAAGGAGGGCACTTGTGAGGAGCACCGGGTGTTGTATGGAAGCGTTGAATCAGTAAATTGTGCACCTGAGACTAATATTACACTGTATGCTAACTAACTAGAATTTACATAAAAACTAAAAGAAAATGATAAAGACATGTAACTTCTTGGAAGGAAAAAAAAAAGGAAAAGGCATTTCCTTTTCTTTTTTCTTTCTTTCTTTCCTTCTTTCTTTCTTTTTTTTTTTTTTTTTGGCATTTTCTTTTCTATGACAACTTTGCTGGCTGTCTTGGTTGGGAGTGACCATGTGCCATTGGTTAATATCAAAAATAATAGGGTCTGTCTAACGTGTTACTTAAACACTGTTTTTCCTCACTTGTATGCACCGAAGGGCTCAAGGGAAAATGCATGAGACATTGATGAGTAAACTGTAATAGAGTATTTCCAAAATGTATCCCCCACCCTTTTCTTTTTTTCATGTCAAAGTGGCTGTTTTTCCTAAGTCTACTTGCATTATACCAGCAGATAATTATAAGTAGTATATCAGTTAGCATTTGGGTATGTTTGTTTATCAGCACATACCTTAAAGCACCACGAAGAGAAATAAAAGAAGATTGGGGGTTTAAGATCTTGTTGGGATTCAGTGATGGGAGTAGGTGTGAGGCTGAAAGTGGGGAAAAGTGACTACGGTGGTATTAAAAGAGACTCTGGAAAAAACATTAGTGGTTTAGATGAGGAATGATGGTAGCACAAAGAAAGTAAAGTTGATAGAGTCCAGATACCTTTTGGAAGAATGTCAGGGGGCCTTTGGGATGGGTTGGAGGTGAAAGAAGAAAAAAGGGAGGGGTTAGAGTCTCTGATTGAACAGCTGGGTGGGAAGAGGTTCCGTTTATACAGATGGTACGTACAGGAGGAGTAGTGACTAGATGAGGTGCCCGTGAGATATGCAGATGGAGGAGCCACAGGTGGGCCGTGGGAGGTGAAGGCTGGGAGGAAAGGAAAGCCTGTGGCTAAAATATTAACTTGGTAGTTGTTGGCCTGTAAATGGTAATCAAAGCCACAAAAATGAGTTGAATCTCCTGGATATAAAATATAGGGGGTGAGGGGAACAAGAAAATCTGAAGATCGCCCTGTGACTGTGTCCCAGCTTCTAAGTTGATTAGGAGGAGAGGAATCGGCAAAAGAGACTGCTTCGTGCTTAGTGATGTAGAAGATAAAGAGAGGGGAACGGTCAGCGAGGAGGATCCTTTTCGAGGTGGCAGTGATCATCCGTGTCAGAGACTGCAGCAGGGGTGGTGAGCTGAAGGTGGGCAGTACTTGCTGACCGGAGCCCTTCGGGGGAAGGTCAGGAAAGAAGCCAGGTGGGCCTGATGGTAACACGCAGGGGATGCAAGGGGAGGCCGCAGGTACAGTGGCCGTGGGGGGTGGACTTGTGAAGGGAAGTGGCTCCATGGGGTGGGCTGTGCAGGCCTGGGTTTCCAGGATGGAGACCCTCACCCCGTTACGTACTGATAAGGGAGACCCAGCTGGAGGGGAAGATGCAGACTGGGAAAGCAACATGACTCTGGGAGGGACGTGCCTGAGGAAGAGAGGGGTTCCCAGCACGTAGGAAAGGAAGGCCTCTGAGGGGAAAAGAATTACTTGCTCCATGGTCTGGGAAAAGAGGCGGAGAGGATGGTGCCCAGCAGACAGCTGTGTGAATGTCTAGGTCTTAATGGCAGAAAGAGTAAGAAATTCTTGTCTGGGGCTTCCACCAAGGTGAATTGCAAAAATTTCTAGGGTCCGGAGTAGGCGGGCTCGTCACGGGCATGGAGAGCAGAGAAGGTGCTGCGAGCCCTGCAGACGGTGAGACAAAGCCACCAGAAGGAGGTGGCGAGTTGCAGGCCAGTGGGGAGCATGGTAGCCTTGCGCCCTGGCTTTCCTAAGCTCGGTGGCCCAGCAACTTTTCACCCCACCTGTGTCCATCCTCTGTGATGCCGCAGAAGGGTTCCCGTTTACCCAGGATTTGGGAGTTTTGCCTGGAGAAGATGAGAGCAGGAAAGCTGATGAGTTTGGGGCCACCTGTCATTGAAGTTGGGTTAGAGAGAGGCACGCAGGAGGGCTGACATAGAAGGTGGAGTCTGCAGGGCCGTAACGAGAAGGCTCCAATTATACGTCTTCCATAAGCACAGGAATGCTGATCGGAGGCACTAACGTAGAGGGGAGATGGAGAGAGAGAGGACTGGATGTTTCTGGATGCCTCGGAAAGAAACCCTTGACTGTCCTGGGGCCAGGACTCCCTGTCTAATGTCCTATTTCATACTGGGCTCATCTCCGTTTTTAGGCAGAATGTTGAGGTAAAACAAATAGATACAGACACTTGAGAAGTCCTTTATTGCCCTGATTTCTGGAAAGAATGCCTAAACGCCATTCCTTCCAAGTGAGGCTCGTCCTGTGCGGTGCGGTGCCGGTGGGTTGTTCACCGTTACTTGCTGCCTCGTTGTCACCAGAGATGCCCTACGTGTCACCACCCGGTTCTGTATTGCTGACACGGTATTAAAATGTCTGTGCTCATCAGCTTCACTTTGTCATGCAAATAGATTTTTTTTTTTTACGTGATGCCAGGGGTTCGCTAATAATCATTGAAAGATAATAGCGGTGCATGCTTAAGTCAGTTTTTAAGTGCCCACGCTTGCCTTTCTGTGTGATTTGGGTATATGCTCTAGGTGGATCATTATTTCTGTGTATGTTAAAAGCCATAACATATAATTTGCCCTTAGATACCAACCCAAATATTTTTTTAAATCTGAAAACATTGAACCAGAATATTCTTCTGCCCAGGTGGGTACTAACTCCTGCAGTTTCCCAGGATGCATTTTGTAAATGATTCCTCTAGGGCAGCAGCTGGTACCCTGGTGCCTTAAAAAACATAATGTAAGTCTCAAAGGTACCCCACCACACACCCAGGGGATGGCTTGTATATGTGGAAGGACAGGGCTCATAATTTGGTAAAATTTATTTTTCATTGCGAGTATTAAAATATGTGAGGCATGACAAACATACATATGCGTATCCTCGGTACGATGACACATTATGGAAAACCTCTTTCTTTCAGCGCTAGAAAAAGAATGTCCGTGATTGTTCGCACACCATCCGGGAAGTTACGACTTTACTGCAAAGGAGCTGTAAGTTTTTATTTTTGCCTTTTACAGTTTTGATTTATGATGGTTTATAATGTATACGTTCAGCATTCTGCTGTGGAAATGTAACACAGATGTTTAGCATAAAGTTGCTGACATCCACTTTCCTTGGTGTTTTATAGTGATAGTGTTGAGCCTCTTCTGGTGAAATGTGGAATTCCTTCTGGGTAAATTTGGTGCTTTGAAAAAATTTGGCCTAGCTTACTCATATAATTCAATCTTGATACACAATCTTTGAGGTTTATGTTATAAAATATATTAAAAGACAATTAAATCAGAAAATGCCTGGGAATTTTATTAGAAATGTAGGGATCCCTACCAGTTTGAATGTAATTTTTTAAAAACCATAAAAAAGGGGGGGGGAATGGATCATAGTTACTACTGTAATTTCATCATAGGGTTATTACCATTTGTCTTGCATGTTTTAATTATAACGGAATTTCTGACTATTGGTTGGCTTTGGTGTATTGGCAGATTATAGTGACAGAAATAGTAAAATGTCATTCAGAGTGAATTTCCTTAGTTAAAATCTGTTTATGCTCTTGGAAAAATGAGGAGTCTACTGACCAGACCTGCCTTTTATTCCTAAAATTAGTATTTTCCTTCTGAATTATCCTTTCCAGGTACCTGGTCTACTTGGAAACTAGTCAGGTAACTTAACCAACTTGGAACTTTCCAATTTTAAATAGAATCAAAAACCTTGATCTAGTAAATGAAACTTGGAAACTGCACTTATTAGGAAACCAAAGCTTATTAACTTAAATTTTTGTTGAAAATGTTTTTCGATGCCTTGGTTTTAAAGCATTAAAATGCCATTTTGGGATGCTGTGGTTTTAAAGCATTTTGGTAGGATTATTTAATGATGTCTCATAAATTTAGTTTTAGAATGCTGTGGTTGTTGATTGAAACAACTAATATTTATTCATTACGTGCAGTTTATCTACCAGACTTGAAACTGGATTTTGGAGAAAGGAAGATAAGACCCAACATTTGTCAGGAACTAAGCCTAGTCACAGAATATATATATATATGTAATTTATTATTATATATAATTTATTATTATAAATATATATTATATATGAATTATATATGAATTATAATTTATAATTATATATACATTATAAATTTATTAACTTATAAATTATATTAAATATTATAATTATATATTATATATAATATTTATATATATAAAGAGAAGTTTAGGATACAATATTGAGGTGTATTGTAAAGCTCTTCCATGTTCCAGTGATAGCATTTAGTGATAAGGGAATAAAGAGCCTTAAGACCTTCTCCTTTAAATGATTATGCGCCCGGTTTACACCCAACACACATCCTTTCTTTCTTAGTTTTGAGTAATCTTCCATCTAGAACCTCTGTTTAGGGAGTTAAAAGCATTGAATAAAAAATAAAAACATTGGACTTCCTTTTTGACTAATCATGGAGGTGGTCTGCATACATTAACTTGCTTATTGCATTGTTTCCCCTCCCTCCCAAGTTGGCCATGAAATGTGGTTGACTACTAAAAAGGCTGAAATGTGCAAAGTGGCAAAGTACACTTGAGAACTGCATGTAGTTTGGCAGAGAATAGCAGGCTCAAGGCTGGGAAGGTGGGCGTGTGTTAGGTCCTGGGGGGTTTTTCATGCTCGATAACTTGTACTTTTTTCTGAATTGTTCTGATGCCATTTAGGAAGATGACTGAAGACAGAAAGTTGCATACTGAGTTACCCTTGACGCTAGGGACCACAGTTCGAGAGTTGATAAGGATCTGAACCCAGGCAGTTGCAGAGAGGATTGAGTAGACCTGAGATTTAGGACTTAGTCACTAATTACATGTACGTGGTAGGGAAAACCATGACCGAGGATTATGACCCGATTTGGACTTGGCCAGGTAGACAAAGTAGTGCCACTTCCCACGGTAGAGGGTTGGGAGCCACATCTGGGCCATGAGGCAGAGATGGCTTGGATTTCACAGGGGAAGGAATCTGGAGTGCGGATGCGGATTTAGAAATTAGCAAGTGTAGCTGGAAGGTGAAAGCAGGGGATGGATGAGACCTTGTAAGAAGGAAATACTACATGGAGAAGAGGAGGGCAAAGGGTGAAGAGTAGAGGATACAGGAAGAGAGATCAGACTTGGAGGAGAGTCTGAGGAGTGTTGATTCCCTGGTAGAGTGAATAATGAACAGTGACGAGTGCCACAGAGACTTTAGTAGAAACGTCCTCTACGGAGTCAGCGATAATACTTTCCAGTCCGGTTGACACAGTCTGTTCAGACTCTGACATATATCCTCTATTCCAAATACATGAGATGGATATAAAGAGGGTTGAGCGGGGTGGGAGTCCCAGGCCCTGGGTCAGAATCAGGGGTTGGTGGTTGGAGTTTGGTTTCTAAGTGTTAGTGGGGGCAAATAGTGCTTTCTGTAAAATGTGGATGAGAGCCAGCCTCCCCTCTTTGATGCCTGAGACAGTGGTGAGCTTCCTAATCATGAGAAGAAGCTGAGAAAAATTCATGCCAACTCTATATAAAACCACTGGATAGGGCTGTGCACAACCAGGCGGCGCAACACGTGGAGACACAAGAGGAAATCTCCTGCCAAAGAGGGAACAAGCACGTAAATAACTGGACGTGGATTCACGCCAGGTGAAATCATGTGTATAGACCTGTCTGACCAAGGATGCTTAGTGCTCAATATGATTTTTCTAAAAAAATCACAACTATTCTTAAGCAGAAATAAATGGGAGGTTTGGGCATATGTGTGAGCTAAATTGGAAATCATAAATTTAAAAGAAAACATCAGATAAATGGAATACAGTCTAAATTAAACAGTGGCAGGGGTGCAGTTAGTGAATCAGAGAACAGTACCGAAGAGTCCATCTAGAACATAACATGGGGAGACTGTGGCTGTGTGTGTGCGGGTATACGGATGATTTGCATTTTTCCCTTTTTTCCAGGGTTTCTGCAGTGAGGTTGCCTTGCTTTATTAATTTTTAAATGAAAAAAAAAAAAAGGAGAAGTACAGTTTATGTCTGCGATAGTGGCCGATTTAAGAAAAGTCACATTTACACAAACAAAATCGTAATTTGTTGAAGGAAATGAAAACCCTACCCCGATACTTACATAGTGGAGGAGAACTTAGAAACCTGTTACACTTAGTGCATTAGAGAGCTTAAAGAAAACTTCTAATTAAGTGCCCCCTAAATAAAATAATAAAATCCCGTGCCACGGATCAAGGAGGACCACATGCGACGTCAGTTGTGTTCAGCATTTCAGCTCCCGGCCAGCGGCAGAGAGCCGAGAAATCTGAGTGGCACGCACACGCCCAGAGGACGTCTGTCTACACTCACGTGTGGCTGCGGCTGGTGATTTCAGCCGGTGTCCCAGATCACAGGGGCCTCACGCAATGTATCGGCCGTCCCCGTTGACCCGACAGCAGGATCCGATTCCTTGCGGGCACCTGCTTCATCTGTGGCAAGATCACCCAGATAACTTCAGTGTAAAAGGCAGTGCTTAACCGGTTAATTGCGTAAGACCTCTTTTCTTCTCTTGGCTGCCTTCTTACTCCTAACTCTCCTGTTCCGCTGTGCCATCCTCCGTTATTTGGCAATTTGGAATCATCCGCTCTTCCAGGGATGACCCGGGATGACCTCAGGTGGTGTAGTCACGTAATGCATGTGTTTTGAACACGTGCAGGATGCGGTCGGTGAGGACAGCGCAGCGCGGGAACTGGAGTCTGAGAGATGAATAGGAAAACGACTTTTCAAGTGAAAATTGACCCAACACTAGGACACCGGATACGTGAATCCAGTTAGGATTTTCTGCCAATGTAGACTCAGTAGGTTCTAAATCTGATCTTAGGGGAAATAAGACATATACGCACATGTTAGTTCCTGGGAAAAAAACATTTTTTTTTTCGTCCTAACCATGGGCCAAACACTTGAGGTAGCTCTCTGAATCTGTGAGTGTTAACTCTGGGCAAAAAAGGTTATTTGCACGTATTTATTGCTCACATCTACGCGTGGCCAGCTGTGACGGTCACTTACAAACATACTACCTAATTCCTGCAAAGGGCCGCATTCTGGCCCCTGCTTTCCTGGATACCATAAAGTAGAAAATTCTATTTTGAGCATCGGTTTTTTTGAAAACGTGGCTACATGGCACAATTTCCTCTCCCTTATCACTTCTTGACTTTGATTTTTTTTTTAAGATTTTCATAGTTTTAAAACCCCTGTTTTTAATTTCACTGAAAATGTCATTAGCCTCTGGGAAAAAAAAAAATAGCATTCGTAAGTTATACCTCTCATTCTAGAAAGGGAGCCATGAGGGGAAATTATCATTTCCTTTTGCATTGCCCCCCCCTTCCCCGTTCCACCCCTGAAAAATGAAAAGAAATTCATAATTGGGGCCTGGAATATTCCATCTGTGCTGAGGTCACCAAGTTCTTGTTTCTCTCAAGGGTTCTAAATCATACTCCATTAGTCTGCTTCCAAATCTCAGCCCTGAGACTGGAGACCCCAAAATGGGTAATACCACTGAGAAAGTAATTGCAGGTAAATGATTTATTTTTTCCTAGTCTAATAAAACCGTGGAGGCCAAACACTAAAATCCTGAAAACGTTAAACCCAAGCTGAAGAGTAACGAAAGTAACAATAAGCAGTTTTTTAAAGGGGCAAAACTCAGAGAAAACCTAAGTGGCGCATAACACTCAAGCTGAAAGGGACTGTGAGGATCACCCAGTAATTGAATTTTACAAACTAAGTGAATCGAGGTTTTCGAGGCTAACGTGACAGTCAGAAATATGCAGCTATCGGTCTGTGCTCGGTTTGTTGGAAATTCTCCCTATAATGCCCAGCAGGCCACTCTGTGCATTTGGACCTGTGTTTCTCAGAGTTTGCTGTGCGTGCGCCCCGGTCCCGTACAGATGCCCCAATCTCCAGCTCGGATCCACGTTGCGTGAGCTTGGGGCCTGCACCGTATGGCGCCCCAGAGACCCACTGTGCACGTTAGCATTGTAAAGACTCCAGAAGCGTCGCTGCAGGGCGGGCTTTGTTCAAAGCAGCATTTCCCAAACTTTCTGAGCGCTGGGCCATTCTCCCCTGTGGCACCTGTGTATTCATACGGTGCCTATACCCTGCAGCGTCCTGCAAAACCTTCAGAGGTGGGGGGTGGGATCTTGCACGGTCCGCGAAGTACCAATAGGATGTGAGACGTTGAGCACTGGAGTGACTAAAGATTTATTCAGGAGGGAGAAGGATGGAAATATCGGCCTTGACCCTGGCTTCGTCGTATCATCGGGGAAACAGTCTTACTAGGGGGGAAAAATATTTTGTGCTTTAAAACTAATGCTCAAGGTGATTGGTTGTTTTTTTAATACCGATTTGCCGCCGATACTGTTGCCAACATCAACATTCCTGAACTCAAAATGCTTTATTTTAACTGTATCGTGCCTTCTATTTGTTTTCCAGGACACCGTGATATACGATAGACTGGCGGAGACTTCAAAATACAAAGAAATCACCTTAAAACATTTAGAGCAGTTTGCTACAGAAGGTGAGCGTAATGCGGCAACAAAGTGTGATTACGGCAGAAAGGGGGTCATACCCGCCTCAAGTCTTGCAGGATTGTTGTTATCTTACTTGGAAACCCCTAAAGTAAGATAACAGTGTTGACAACTTAGGTTGTACTCTATGCCGTTCCCATTATTTTCGTTTCGCTTTCCTGTGTTAAAATTTTAGAGAGACTGGGCCCCTGTGTTTTGGGGGTATTGGGTCTATAAATCTGTTTACTTTTTAGAATGGGTACTATTCAAGCTTTAAATACGGTGTATCTCTAGAAGTGTAGAAGGAAAAGAAGTCCAAAAACTGGACAGTTTCTCGGTAAGAAAGAGGATAAGAAATAAATAAGCTGGGGCACCCCAGGGGGCTCCGTCAGTGGAGCGTCCGCCTTCACCTCAGGTCGTGACCCGGGTCCTGGGGTCAGGCCCCAGTCGGGCTCCCTCTGCCTCTGCCCTTCGCCCCCTGCTTGTGCTGGCTCTCTCGTGCACACACTCTTTCTCTCTCTCAAATAAGTAAGTCTTTTAAAAAAAAAAAAAAAAAAGTAAAAATAAGCTTCTAGAACTATTAAAATAGTTATTCACAGTGTAGGTTCCAACTGACCGCTTCTTAAGCCCCTAGCCCACGCCAGGCTCTGTGCGAGGCCAGGGAGTCGTGCAAAGGCCTGTCTCCATCCTCCTGAAATACGTGCTCTGTGCAGCCCAGCAGGGCACGTAGTCCAGGGGGGTGATCTCCGTTAGATGGGAGGACGCGAGAGTCCTCAAGCAGTACGGCCACTTACTACACAAGTTTGTAGAGTCTTATCTCTGAACTTAACAGAAGTAGCCAGAGCTGTACCTGAATCTTCCATCTCAATTTTCACTGTGCATCAGCCAGGACTGTCGCCAGTAGGCAGCAGGCCTTGACCTCCGACCACGTCCTTTGTTCCTCTTAATCCAGGCTACGAAAAAATAGGATTGTCTTAAAAAGCACGAAGCTTTGAAAAGCAGGGACGTAGGGAACCTTCTCTCCCTTCTCCAAAAATGCAAGAGCATGGAGACACTCGTGTCCATAGAGTTCAGACGCCTGGAGGCACGTCCTCGGCTGGACTTGGCAGGGGCAGCCTAGCTGGCACCCGGCACCGGTTCCATCTCGGGAAGGGGGACGGAAGGAGCATCACCCTCTCCTCTGGCTGTGATAGGAAGACCTTTCGGCTCTTGGGCAGAGCTGATTTGGCTTGGCCTTCACCTCCACCCTTTTATTCCTGGCCCTCGGCTGAACAACAGTCTGACTCTGTGCTACCCCAGAGTCTAAGTCTCCAGCCAAGTTTCCAGAAGAGAAAAACATGTCCTGATGTAGCCCCAAAGGTTTAAGTTCTCTGCTCAGTGCGCTGGCGGTAGGCAAGCCTACCCCTTCCTTCTGGGCCCTTCATGTCCTTGTGTCCCCTGCGGCTTGTTCCTGACATGCCCCCTGGCCACAGTCGATTGGCCTGAGGTCCGTAGCCCCCTTCCCGCCCCCCCGTTGTTCTGAGAGCTAAGGACCTTGAGTGAGGGTGTTGTCTTCTCAGGAACCTGATTAACTGCGTTTGTCCTGGCTGAGAAACGCTTTTGCTGCTGCTTTGCTCCAGTCCACCTTTTTTTTTTTTTTTTTCTGGCTGAGGGTAGCTTCCTGGTGAATTATGAAACTGATAGGCATGGAGCACAGGGCGTAGGCCGCCTCAGACAGCAGCTTTGAATGGTTTCCCAGGGTAGTTCTGATGAGTACTTTGTTTAGTCACCATCCCTCAGTGTTTTAAGACTCTTTATACTATAAATTTACAGCGATAAAGAGCTGTAATAAATAGAACCCTGCAGCCCGGGAGGCAGATGGCCTAGCAGGTAGACCCCGTCGGGGTCCCTCTCTTTCTTCATAAGCCGCAGTTATAAGCGAGCCTCTGTGCTCAGCTCTGAAGCTGTAGATCGGAGGAACCCATCCCCTGCAAGAGCGGTACGCTCATCCTGGATGGAGATCCACAGGAAACACAATTGGAAACGCCGTTCACACCATACGAGCATTTTGGGGATCTCTGCCTCTAGGGTCTGAGCGAGGTGAGAATCATCAGAGTGATGATTTTAAGAACTGAGTCTTCACGTAGATGCAAGGCAGATGTGGAGGGAGTTGGAGGGAGTGAGACGGGGAAAAAGTGACCGGCATGTGCCCAGGCCTGGGGAAATAAGAGGAAGATGGCAGAGAAGGGGGTCGAAGGTCCTTGGTGTATGGGGCGAGTGAGCCAGACTTTGGGGTTTGGACTTCATCCTGGGGATGAATGATTGAGAGATCTCCAACAAAAGAATAACCTGATAAGCTTAGGATTTTGGAAAAGTCACAAAGGATGTATTGAGAGAGCTGGGAATCGAAGGCAGAGCTCCAGTCAAAGGTAAGGGGAGCGTTGGCACGCATTTTACGCCAAGTTTACATCCTAACGGAATCGGACCAACATACTGTCTGAATTGAACCAGTCTTTTCAAAATGCGACTTAGTTGTATCCGAGTGGAAGGGTCAGACTTCAAAACGAAACCGTATTTGGTGTTGGGATGTGTGCTGCTTTTTTCAGGGTTAAGAACCTTATGTTTTGCCGTGGCTGAGATCTCGGAGAGCGACTTCCAGGAGTGGCGAGCGGTCTATCAGCGCGCGTCCACATCTGTGCAGAACCGGCTGCTCAAGCTCGAGGAGAGTTACGAGCTAATTGAAAAGGTACGTGAAGGATTACTTTTGCTCATAGGGAAAGTTTGGTTTTCAGATAACTTCAGTCTTTTCAAGGAGCCAATAAATAAAGATCAGAATGTCTGGACGCACTGCTTACTGTCGAGCCTCCCCTGGTCTGAGCGTGAACAAATGTTGGCCGTGGTTAGAGCTTTTGCCGAAAAGTCTGTGGAATTGCTTTATGTGGACCTTCACTCTTTTTTGTGATTTTGGATCCGTGAGGTCAGCCTGTCTTCTTGCTTCTGTGTACTGTTTCTTCTGCGTCACTGAAGAGAAGCATGCTCTCCTCCACACATACCTGCACACAAGCGACGTGTACAGCCGCGTGTGCATGTAGGTAATCAAGGTGTGTAGTGGGGAATACAACAAAATATAACACAAACACAGCTGTGGGGCTCTGTAGCTAATGACAAAGAATATATAAGTGGACGATCCAGTGTATTTGTATACGTACCTACACATCTATGCGCGCGTCCCTCATCTGTGCCACAACTGAAAATACTCCCATTTTACAGACAACCAAGGCTGTTCACCCAAAAAGTGACGGACACGCTGTGAGTGATACTGTATAAATAGCAGGAAGTTGTGCTTCCTTAAAAATAGCAGACGTTTTTATGTGGTGTTCACTGCGTGTCACGTGATGTCTGGAGGATTGACTTTAATCCTCACGGCATCCCTTTGAGGTAGGCACGATTTATTTATTTATTTTTCCAGTTTTACAGATGAAGAAATCAAGGAAACAGGTCAAGTAATTTGGTTGAGATGACACAGTTCGTAAGGGAGTGAGGCAGGACCCTCCTTCTGGCTCCAGGACTCATGCCCCTCGCCACTTAGGCACCTTCATCCTCCCCTTCCCCTTGTCAGCACATAACTTCCTCCCCACGTGATCCTTAGCCCTATTTGTTGCTTTTCTTAGGCTTCTGAAAACTAAAACAAAGTTTTCTCTTCCAAAGACTTTGGAAACAACTTTTCTCCTGTCTCCTGACGTACGCGGCCTGAATGTGATGTGGCCTTTACCCTCCGTGGCAGTGTGGTAGGATTAATACACGATGAGTTACCGTCAGGTATTTGAAAATGGATCCTGAACATTAAGTCTTGTGTCTACACGAAGTGCCCTGTAGAAAATTCTGAGGTTGGATGTTAAATGTAGCTGGTTAACATGCTGACTCTGCGTGCCCTGGAGCTTATAGGTTAGATTTTATAGGTTTCACAGTTGTTGTTGTTTTTTTTGGGGGGGGGGTGTTTATAATAATATCTGGTATTAAAAGCCTTGTGATTTCCATCTTTTATTTTAATTTTTTTGTTTGTTTTTTTTATTTCCATCTTTTAAATGAAGCAGATGTTCAGCCTTCCTTCAGCAGGTGGCAGTCGTGAGTCACTGAAATTCTAGTTGCCTGGGGAAGTGGCCTTAGCCACACATGTACTTTGAGCTTACAGATACAGATGCCTCCCTGGGACGGCCTGTTGTCTACACCGAGTGAAAAGAGGGGTGGATAGCTAGTTCCATTTGCATTCTGATAAGCCATGGTCTCCACGTTTTAATGAAAGATCTAAAAGCCAGAATGATGAAGGGATTGGTTCCCTTGCTCAGCCAGCTTCCAAACAAGGACTGGACTTCTGTGTCCCTCCCGACCCCTGAAACCATAATCTCATTCGGGTATTAGGTTCATTAACGCTACCAGGGCTGCTACTAGATGTTAGGTATCAGGGAAGCTCGAGCACGCCAGCAACGCCCGCTCGCCTGAGACTCTGAGCATCGCCGGCCTAACAAATTTCTGGAGTCAGGAAATCGAAAGGAACCCAGAGTGGTGCCCCCACACACTTGGTCCAACGGAAGATTCCAGGGAAGTGTTGACTTTTGAGGTGAACCCCAGATGATTATTATTTTACCAGTTAAAGGAGATCAGAGGTCTTTTTTTTTTTTTTATGCAAAAGATCAGAAATCTTTACAGGGCGGCGGGGGCGGGGGCGGACCAGGCACAAAGATACTGAAGAACTGGCAACAGAGAGCTATTTTTCAGACAAATGCTTGTCCCGTCCCCGATCATTTGAAGACCATAGGGTTTTTCATGTATCTAGAGCCAGGGCAGTATGACCCCTTGTGTGGCCAGAGCTTCCATTGTTTGCTAAAATCATCAAGGGTTAGTGTTACACCAGAACTGGCTGCCCCAAAAACCACCTACTGAGGCAAGTTTGGGCCTGTCCGAGCGCAGATCCTGCAGGTGCCTTGCCCTAGCTTGACAGTTGCTGCCATAGCAGTACGGGTCAACGTCTTGGCCTCTTTGGCTACTTTAGTGAGGCGTGTTGATGATGTAATCTTTTTAATGTGATTGGAATCTGTTTTTTAAGTAGACCACCATGTTGGGCTTAGCATAGAAGATAGTGAATTTTAAACCATGAGAATGGTTTTTAAGTCCTTTTTTTTAAAGAACAGAACACATTTTCCAAACAAAATAATGCCTGAATCATCATTTATATAATAGAGACAAAGCTGCTCTGTTTTAAAGAATGGAGGAGTAGGGAGGGGCCCCACATGGGCTGTCCCCTCAGCCTCAGCACCTTGCCCTCAGCACGGTCTGGGAGGAGCTTTTTGTGATTTGGCGGCTCCACTGAGCACCATTTGAAAACCATATAAATATTCCATCTATTTGTGAAATTTTTAGAAAATGTGCTCCTCAGAATACTATAGATTTTTCAAGACTTTTCGCTTCTTGATGAAAGACCAGATCGTCCTCGCGGTCCTGTATACCAGGTGTTTCTGAGCATATTTGCATCAATGATACAAAATGCCCCTGACATGTTGGTGGTAGTGTCATGCTAAAGACATTTGAAATTTGAAGGATTCGTAGAACCTTTCCTGAAAACAAGAATGTTTTTAATGTTACCAAATAAGTGAAAACTTTATTTTTTTGGGGGGCGGGGGTTTATAAGTGAAAACTTTAAAAGATGAAGAAGGTTGTACTTTTAAACCTTATTCTCGACCGTATCCCTTCATTGTTCAAACAAGTAATTCGGTTTTTGAAATTTGATCCAACGCTTATTCCTTCAGGTATAACGCGCTGTAACCCCCAGCAGAAGCTGCAAAAATATCCAAAGAGACCCAAGAACATCCAAAAAGTTAATGACATTGGTCCCTTGCCACAGTACTTTGTCACTTTTCTTTCCCAGCAGTCTGAGCACTAGAAAGTACTCACTCCACCCTCCAGGACACTCTGACAGTCTCTGTCCGAGAAGAGGATTGAGGACTTCCGCATCCATCTATAAAATAACATCTCTGCCATCGGGCGGGACGGTCTAAGCTCTAACACTTGCATTCAGATGGTCAACCTCTCAAGATTAAAAAAATAATAATAATTCTGATGCTCTGAGTTGTTGCAAGATGTTCCCGAAACATCTTTTTTCTATTACTAAAGATAGGCCAAGAGGCAGCATTTATTCCCAGAGAGACGAAACCATGCAGGAACGAGAAGGTTCTCATAGTTAAAATGCAAAAGGAGTTGTTAGAAGCCTATCAGGCCCTTCAGGTGTCTTGACCTAGTTTAGGAAGAGGATTGTGGCATCGCTTCAGGTTTTATGGAAGGAAATGCCTCTTCATGTCTTCGTCACCACTTCAGAGAACTTAGTTGTCTCCTTTCAGACAATATTCTTGACCTGCTTTACCTGCTTTAACCTTGTTCTTTTGAAAGATAATTGATGTATTTGGACTTGTAATTCTAGGTCATGAAACCACCTATTAGTGTTGGTTTGCATTTTTAAAAATCCGATTTTTAAAATGAAATTTAGAATTAATTTACATGTATTTGGTCGGGAAAATTACAGATAAGTAAGAGAATAATTATGAAGCTTTATGCTTCATTAGCAGTGGTTTCCCTGAAATTTCTCACCTTGTTCTTTGATCTGTCACTTTACATTTATTCTGACGTCTTTCTAAAGCAGATTTTTTTTTTACCTCCTATTCAAACTCTGCTGCTGGGTTCCTTTGAAAATTAATAGAGCGGAGGGCTCTGATCTTATCAGGGAAGATTTTTTATGATTAAATCATTGGTTGAAATAGGAAAGTGTGCCTTTATAGTAAATACAGGGTTTTTTTTTTTAAAACGTTTTATATTTATTTGCTTCAACAGAAGAGTGCAGCTGTATCTTCAGCATTGCACAAACCACCTACTAATCGCATCTCATGTTTATGAAAGCAAATTATTTATCTTGAGCAATAACAGAAAACAGAGTGGGTTATAGCAGGTGTTTAGATTGGGCAGTGATTGAAGCATTTCCCTGATGGTCAAATTGGGTTTTTTCTCTTTTTTTCTTTTTCTTATTATGAGGCAGAGATTATGAACTATGTTTTTAAAAAATGATAACTTATGTGATGCAGTTTTGTAATAGATTTTAAGTCAGAGAGGAGCTTAAGAGTAATCAGAAAACCGTAGCTCTGACAATCTAGCTCTCCTTTGAATCAGGTAAGAGTGTTTTATACACATTTTGTGACTTTTGATTAGTGTTGAGCATCTCCTAGATTGAAGCGTCATGAGGGCAAGGACTGTTTTTCAGGTATTCATCACAGAATTTCCAGCGCCTGCCCATCTAGCCTGTGTTAACTACTGAATAAATACTTGAAAAGGGCAGCCCGGTGGCCCAGCAGTTTAGCGCTGCCTTCAGTCCAGGGCGTGACCCCGGGGTCCTGGGATCGAGTCCCGCATCGGCCTCCCTGCATGGAGCCTGCTTCTCCCTCTGCCTGGGTCTCTGCCTCTCTCTCTCTGTGTGTCCCTCATGAATAAATAAATAGAATCTTTATTAAATAAATAAATAAATAAATAAATAAATAAATAAATAAATAAATAAAGACAGACAGACTTGACAAAATAATAAATGATTCAATTAAATGGTTTATCCAGAAGCGAAGTTTCTTTGGTGGGTGCTTGCTTAATAAAAGCCTGGCCCCTACTACTAATACAGCCCATGCTTTCTACATGGCGAGGATGTTCGCATCGCATCTGATTACTCTTAAGCTCCTCTCTGACTTCTAATCTATTTAAAAAACTGCATCAGTTATCATTTTTTTAAAAACATAGTTCATAATCTCGGCCTCATAACAAGAAGAAGAAAAAAGAGAAAAAAAAACAATTTGACCATCAGGGAAATGCTTCATGTTTGTCACTGAGGATTAATTTAGGGATGTGTCGGGGGAAAGAGCTAGTAATTTTGAGGAATGCATTCTGTAGAAGTGTAGACGCAGCCACTTTAAAGACGTGTCTTCTAAGTTACGTAATCTATGAACATACGAAGCACGGGGTTGGAAAGATCCAGCAGCACGTGCCCGAGCACGCAGCAGGCTCTGTTCGGGGCCGTGGGGCGCAGCCCGGGACGGAGCCCAGGAACCAGCTCCCTGTCTTCAGTCTTAGTGGGTGGAGATAGGACACTTGGAAACTGAAAAATCTAATTCCCGACAGGACTGAGTGTCCCTGAGACGGGACAGCCAGGGGTCGTGAGCTTTTCTACATTATTTCCTTTACTCTTCCCCCCAAATGGGGTTGACGTTTCCAGGATCTTTTTAAGGACTGCTTTGATGTGGCATCGTATAGATGAGCCATCACACTCCGCGTGACTGAGCACAACAGCTTAGCGCCCTTCGCGGCATGTGGCAGCGAGTGGTGTGGAGGATTCCTAGAAAAATATAAAACTTAATGGAAAACAGGACTTTTCTTGAGCATTTCTGACTGCCAAGTTCACGGTAACCTCTGTGTTAGAATGGAGTGCTTTTTCAGATAAAACCACCACTTTTATTCTTGGTAGCTGCAAATATCACTTTCATTTGTACTGAAAAACGAAATGTACTGGATGAGAATTTACATGGTGTACTAGTGATTTCACGGCTTAAAATTCCAGTAGTTTCCTGTTTTACTGTTTGCTTAAGAATATTTGTAGTCTGTCAGCTTGTCTACTAATAAGACCTGCCGCGTTTTGAGCATTGACCACGTTCCAAGGGTCCTGCTCTTTATCCTGATTATTTAGATCGAGGGCCAATAAAGTGGGCTACAGAAGATGATCCATTGGGGCGAGCAGGAAAATGTTATAGCTTCTGTTTCTATTTACATTTTATCTCCGCTTTTTTTAAAAAATAGTTTTCTGGTTTTGCGTTCTGCAAAGTACAGGATTTATTAATGTAAACAGAACAAACATGTCCTACAAAAATACAGTAACATCCTAGGTAAGAACTCAATGTTTTTCCCTAAAATACTACTCAAAAAAAAAAAAAGAATCTTGAGATGACTGATCTAATTCCATTCTCTGAACTACCCTATTCAGTTTGTGTTTTTAGTCTTCTCTTGCTGATGTAGAAATTCTTAGGAAAGTAGACTTGCTGAAGGACACACTTCCAGTGGTTGGCAGAGCGGGGATTCAAATCCCAGTTCTGTCTTAATTCCAAATCCCGTGTTAATAATCCGTATGTTAAAAAAAATAAATAAAAAAAAATAATCCGTATGTTATTCTGTGGGTTTGGCTTAGGAGAAAGCAAGACTGTATGCGAAATGCCGTGACCCTGAAAAATAAAATGCCCCCAAGCATGTGGTCGCGTAATCTCCCGATTGGCACCTGAGAGGTAGGCGCGGGGCCAGGACACGTCCCACGAGGCTGCGGGGGTCGCCTCTGTGTATCCTGTCTTCTTTAAAACTTGGAGGCAGACCCTTGTTTTTCATGATTTTCCATCAGCTCATCTTTAGAATCGTATTTAAAGTCCTCTGGTTTCCCTTCGGCCTCCCCGTTCCCACCTGCTCTCCTCTCTGGCCTCGTGGATCCCTTGCTGTGAGCGCTCGCTCCGTGGTCCTCTCGCCACCCGGGGGGGCGGGGGGCAGGGCATTGCTGTCTTCTCTCACAGAGATGGGTAGTGGTTTTGTAGGCTACGCCCAGTCTCCTCTGGGATCCCGATCCCTTGTGGCTGGGTGTGTGAATGCTGACCTTACTGGGCAAGCCCTTGGCTGCGTGAGACTTGGGATAGGATTTCCGTGGTTCAGAAAGCACCAGGGTAAATCTCCTTCTTGGCCTTAGAAAAGCTAAGCGGCCCCCTGGTTTCTCCAGGGGTTCGATGCTCGCAGGCCTAGCATTCTGTAACCCCACGTGAAACCCCACTAAAGGAAAGGAGTACGAGCTTCGCCTTCTTAAAATAACAGCCCACTGTTGCGTGCGCCAAGACGTTGAGAAGAAGAGCCACAGGACGGAGTGCTGACCAGTAGAATGCACCACAGAGGGGAGCCCGCGACCTTTGCAGACGAGCATTGTCAGGTGGCCCAGGATACACACCCACCGGGCGTCCTTCTTCCACTTCCCATATCTTCAAGCTAAATGGGGTGATGACTGCTGTCGCCTCTTACCTGGTCATAAGGCCTCTGTCCCTCCTAACCCGTCCCTGGTTGGCCACCAGTAACCTTTCTGGAACGTAAATCTGATCCCAACCCTCTGCTAAAACCGCCTCCTCAAATAACCTTTGTCTTGGAATCTGCAGACCCTCCCATTTCCAGGCCCTACTGGCTTTCCCAGCCTCATCTTGTTCTCACTGCTCCAGAGTTTGAGATGACTGATCCAATTTCATCCCTGGAGCCGTCCTACTAAATTAGCATTATTTAAATCGCCACCACACCTCGTTCTGTGAATTATTTCCATATTGTCTAAATGGCAACTTCTCAAGCACAATAGGCTCTTGCATACTTCTGCCTTCGCGCGTGAGATTTCTCCTGTTTGCAATGCCTTTGCCCATCCTTTGCACACCACGGCCAAGTCTTAATTCTTCATTTAAGATTTAAGGTCAAGTGTTCACTCGTGTTGGACTGGACTTTTTGGGCCACCCAGACTAAAGAAGAGATCTCTTCCTTGTGTGTCTCTTTGGTTCCCAGAGAGTATGTGTTATTTACTTTTTCTTTTAATTTATTTTTTATTGGTGTTCAATTTACCAACATACAGAATAACCCCCAGTGCCCGTCACCCATTCACTCCCACCCCCCGCCCTCCTCCCCTTCTACCACCCCTAGTTCATTTCCCAGAGTTAGGAGTCTTTACGTTCTGTCTCCCTTTCTGATATTTCCCACACATTTCTTCTCCCTTCCCTTATATTCCCTTTCACTATTATTTATATTCCCCAAATGTGTTATTTACTTTTAAGATAGTGTATGTGGCATTTGGTAATGTTATCTGGGGAGAACTCTGACGGTAGCCCTGTGTTCCAGGTACGAGATTTTGGCTGTGGTTTGGGATTTCAAGGAGAAAGAAATGGGACCAGAGGATCTGAGACCATGGTGAGGAAGAAGGGTAGGGTTTGGACAAGGAACTATCCAGAGCAGTGAGGCTCAGGCCCAGTGCGGAGACGGGTTGCTCACAGGCGTTATGCACCAGGGGTCTGTGAACCCACACAATGGCCAGAGGCACCCACTGCATAGTTCTGTAAATAATGTTTTATTGGGGGGTTCCTGGGGGGCTCCACAGCTGAGCGTCTGCCTTCAGCTCAGGGTGTGATCTCGGGGTCCTGGGATCGAGTCCTGCATCAGGCTCCCTGCATGGAGCCTGCATCTCCCCCTGCCTGTGTCTCTGCCTCTCTCTCTCTGTCCCTCATGAATAAATAAATAAAATATTTTAAATAAATAAATAAATTTTTATTGGAACACAGCTACACCCACTTGTTTACACACAGTCTGGCTATTTCTGTGCCACGACAGAACAGAGTCATTGCAGCAGAGAATGCACGGCCCTCAAACCCTAAATACAGTATTCACCGCCTGTCCCTTCACGGAGAAATGTTGTCAGCCGTGCTCTACGTAGGCAGTTGTCAGGGCTGTAGGGCCTCAAGCCCGTCGTGCTGCTGCCGTCGCACCTGGTCTCACCTCAGGCCTACTCAGTGAGTTCTGGGCTTGGGGCCTAACGATCTGTGGGTAATAGGTTCTCCGGGTGACTCTGAAGACCACCACAGTAGGCTCCCGGCCCGTGGCTAATGACTTGGGGTCTTGGGGAAGCAGACACCGGTAACAGGAAGGAGGCGCAGTCCGAAAGCTGTGGGGAATCCGGAGAGGAGTCTCTGCTGGCTCATTCTAAACTACAGATGGCACAGAGGAGAGGACTCGTTGTGTCCCCCCCTTGCCCGGAGCGTATCTGCAGGAGAAGGAGGGCAGGCCTGTGTGCGGGGAGAGGCGCCAGCCCCAAAAGGTGACTGGGAAACAGGGAAATAGGTGCACTTGGCAGGTGTCGCTCAGGACCGAGTCTGAAACCGACTCAGAGACGCAGAGTTACTACCAAAGACTGAGAACCGAAACGAAGCTAACGATTTGAATTAAATTCTAACTTTCATTTAATCTCGGTTTTACTCCTTAACTTCTCATTAGCTGCCTTTTGGGTGTTTGTTGATTCCTGGGATTTCTTCTCAACCATCCGCTCAGCTGCACGTCTCTTTGACCTTGGATAATTTACTTCAACCTCCCCAAGGCTATTAACTGAATTAATACATGCAAAGCACTTGGCAGTATCTGATATATTTTCTCTAGTAAGGAAATCTTCCTGGTCCCAATCTTATTTTATATTGAAATAGGGAAAAAAAAGAAAAGAAAAGAAATAGGGGTTACCAAATGTTGCTCGTATTTGCCCATATTGACTCTGGTAGGAAGACTTTGCTTACTGACGTTCTTTCTTTATTTGTCTTTAAAGAAACTTCTGCCAAATAGCCCATGTTGTAATCTGAAGCCCAAGTTGATACGAGTTTGATTATTATGCTTTTTATCTTTTAGGAACATTATCACAGGCTTTTAAAAAATACAAAATAATCTAAGTACTAACCAAACATTTGCTCATATGGAAATAAGTCATTTTGAGGTTCTGTTATTTAGCAAAATATACATGTACTGGGAAAAACATAATTTCTAAATCCATCATAATACAATTTACCGTACAGTTTTTAAATATGCTGCATGAAGCCTTTTATCTTTACTCGGGTAGAAACTCCACATTTTTGTGCCTTTTAAAAAATTCTGCATACATTATGAACATCTGAAAGGGAAAATGAGGTTATTGAGGGCTTTACTAGGTGAGTAAATATTATTCCATGATTTTTCAGTGATAATTAAATCTACATTATGTCGAAGAGTCATCAACCTGAAACCTTTATAAGTTTCGGCATAGTGACATTTTAAAAGTAAAATTAGTGTTTGAGGTTGTTTTTTTTTTTTTTTAATTCCATAAATGCCATGGGAATTTTATCACGTTTCAACACTTGCAGAATATGTAATTCCCATAGTGCCCATTAGTGGCCATCTGTGTAAGGTAATACATGTTTGGGATGAAATTGATTATGGCTTAAACACTCCTGTGTTATGATCAGGAAAAGCACGCAAAGTTCAAATCTTTTCTTCTAATGGGCCTTATGTAGCTAAAGATATTAATTTCCAGGGCCAACACACCCTATCACTCAAGATCTTAATCTCACAATAAATGACACCGGGGCCAAAGGAAAGGAGGCTGTAGAGCCTTCTACTAAAATTAATAAGTGCTGAACCCAAGGAGTTCTTAGGATAAAAGGAAGATTAACAGGCTTGGGAACACAGTTTTTCCTGTATAGACGTCCAAGTAGACCCACTGCAGTTTTGCTGAATATTCAGAACTGTTTCATTACCCTTTTTAGAAATTCCTGTTAGGATAGTCACCAACACACCGGGGTAGCCTGCTTGTTGGCTTTTTCTCCACATCCACGTCGCTGGCCCTACCTGTTTAGTCCTTAATATTATCTTCACCTGGTTTGAAAAGTGTTTCCTTTTTACTTGTGCAAAACCAGGTACTTTCCTTCTTTCAGAGATGGCTTCAGTGTGATCCCCCCATGCAGTCATGTTATTTTTATTGGATTTGTGCATGATGATACATAGACCTGTATACTTCCTGAGCTCATGACCTTAGCGTTACAAGACCCACAAATATATTTATGTTTTTCTAATGAATATGTTCACATCTTGACTCTCCTATTAGCTAGGTACCCAAGGATTTTGTGAGACATTATAAAAAATCATAATTTTTAGGTTAGAAAATTTTGAAAAAAAAAAGAAAAAAGAAAATTTTGAGAGCTTGTTTTACTGAACTGTCCCCATGTTCATTAAAAAAAAAATCTCATCATGCCTTCTGTGGAATATTTGATATTTGAACACAGCTACATTCTGATCTTCCCCGGGATGGGGGCCAGGATGGTTTAGCTGCAAATGCCCCAAAAGTGGCTGAAAGAATGGATCAAATCATCGTCTAAACTTTGAAATACAGCAATTGTCGTGTTGGCATGGTTGTTGCTGAACTATTCTTCCTTTTCATTCCTGAACTTCTTGATGATAATTATTCATCAGGTTATGATAGATTTCAAATCTGCTTCCCATTAAAGATAATAAAATAATACTATCTCCTTAAGGAAGGGAATTTGCTTCCTGTCTTATGTATTATAAACTAAGAAGTCATGCATCAAGTGAATCTAATAGCTATATAACTTATTTGGAGTATATTGAAAAGAATATGGTCTAGATTGCAACAAACAGTACTTTATAATATTTGGGTTTTGGAACCTCTCTGTCTCTCTCTCTGTCTCTCTCTCTCTCTCTTTTTTTTTTTTTTTTTTTTTGTCATTCACTCACTTTCACTAATGCACCAAACACTGAATGTTAATGTCAGTATTCTGGAGACGAAGTATAAACATGAACAAGACATGGTCCCTACTCTTGACAAAACTCTCAGTTGTATATTTAAGCACTTAATCTGAGGAGCACCTGGGTAGCTCAGCGGTTGAGCATCTGCCTTCAGCTCAGGGCGTGACCTCGGGGTCCTGGGATTGAGTCCCACATTGGGCTTCCCTTCAGGGATCCTGCTTCTCCCTCTGCCTGTGTCTCTGCCTCTCTCTGTGTGTCTCTCATGAAAAAAAAAAACAAAAACAAAAACAAAAAATAAATAGTTAATCTGAATATGATAAATTAAGATGTGAAGATGAGCAAAGCTCCATCAAGGCACTGCAGAGGGGAAAACTTGTTTTAGAAATAAAACTTCACAGAAGCAGTAACTTTTGAGTTTGGCCAAGCAGGAGGAGCCAAGTCTCTCCAGGCAAAGTAAGGGAGAACGTGTGGTGTGTATCTATAAACATGCACGCACACACAGATACACACGGACAGAATCACCGATGCATGTGCATGCCTATCTGTAAGCGCTGTGGCAAAGACTGTTGGCTGGCTAATTTAACGCCCATTCCCATTCCTCTTCTCTCTTGCCATCCCACAGTCAAGGCTGGAAAAGCTAAGTACTAACACTTAAGGATGGCCGTGTAAATATAATTAACCAAATAGGGCGGTATTTGGAAATCTGCTAAGGACTTTTAGGAACGCTTTTACTTTCAAATAAGAGATGGATACAGTGGGCATTATTCCCGGACTCCTGTCTCAGGTTGTGGCTAATGTAATTACAGTCGTAGCAGCCAGCTGGAGGTGTTGAAAGAGACCTGCAGAGGGAGTTGAGCTGTTGGTCTCAGGCCCACAACTGCCTGTCCCAGGACTACTTATGGAAGGAACATCAAATCTTCATTTAAGCCATTGTTAGATTTTTTTTTTTCCTGTTACTCCTAGGCAAAAGCATTCCTAACACATACATCCATAAACTCTCTCGTGCTTATTCATGTGTGTTTGCGTATATTTCCAATGCCTATCAAGACTTAGGACTAAGTTTAGACTTACATTTTTGGTAAATAGTAAACAGAACTTAATGTTAGAAGGAAGACAGACTATGGAATGCTTTCTTTGTTGTTACCAATTTGGACACTCCCCTTAGCACTTGATTTCCCTTGTATCTGTACTGTCCTTGTCTGGTGGTTTTTTTTTTTAAGATTTTTATTATTTATTTATTCATAGATACACACACACACACACACACAGAGGCAGAGATACAGGCAGAGGGAGAAGCAGGCTCCATGCAGGGAGCCTGACGTGGGACTCGATCCAGGGTCTCCAGGATCACGCCCTGGGCTGCAGGCAGTGCCAAACCACTGCACCACCAGGGCTGCCCTTGTCTGGTGTTTTAAATAAACAAAACAAAAGTAAAAAGGGAGAAAAAGCTTAAAAAGAAAGATAAACGTTGGGGTGGATCATACTGGTGGTTAGGTTACAGGGGAAATCCAGGAATCGGTCAACTGTGGCTTAGTTGGTCACTGTGCATTCCTGTGTATTTAAGACCAAGAACCATTGCGTCTATTTACATGGTGAGCCAGTTTCCCTAACAACCAAGAAGTTGTTCTCTTTTTTCCTCCGTTTAAGAAGACAAGAGTAGAAACCTTTCTTCTTCTTGGTGAACGATGAGAAGAGCTTTCTGCAGGACATATTGATTGTGGTCGCTCTTGTATGACACACACCACCTAGCGAGCAAGCAGTCTTTAACAGACTCTGGCCTCCTATTACACAAGTAGGGAGCAACGTGAGAGGTGCCCAACCTGCTCTTTGCTACAGAGACTGAGGCCGTCCCTTGGATTCATCCTCTCTTCCTCGGCATTTCTAACTGTATGATGTGTGTATATTTTCTGCGTCAAATTACGATTTAATCATATAAGCTTTTTTTCAAATGCTTTTTCAAACAGGTCAGCAGGATTGCTTCTTTGCTGGGTTGATCTTCCTTAGTTTTTGTCGTTGGTGTTTGTTATGAGCCACCTGCTCCTCTTTAACTCCCTTTTGATTTCTCCCTGCCATATGGTTTTTTGTTGTGTTTTTTTGTTGTGTTTTGTTTTTATAGGAGTCCATCCCCTGCCTTAGAAAGGAATAAGGTAGTACAGATATCTTCAAGTTCATGCCGAAGTACTGGATTCAAAGTTGGGGATCCTTAAGAGAAAATTCAGTGGGATGGTTGGATTCACATCAACGTCTCTGTGTTACTGTTTAGTCTCTGATCGAAAGACATATGCACACTTCAATTCTTAAAGAATCTAAACTGGTTTTCCTCTTAAAATTTTTTCCTCTCATCTTCTCCAGAATCTTCAGCTACTTGGAGCTACAGCCATTGAGGATAAATTGCAAGATCAAGTGCCTGAAACTATAGAAACTCTCATGAAAGCAGATATCAAAATCTGGATCCTCACGGGGGACAAGCAGGAAACCGCCATCAACATTGGTAATTCACCTAATTTCAAACTCTAAATTTTGATGCTTAACACGTTGACATATTTTAGAAGACAAATTTGAGATATTTCAAGATCTGAAAGACGTGGTTTTGTAAGATCTCCATTTGTAATAGTATTGGGCTTACCTGTTTACTAATGGCCCCTTTGCATTTAACAAGTCTCCCACAACCACAAAATAACCCTCTCTCACCTTTGTATTTTTACCTACCTCTACCTTCCATCCGTAATTGACGCATGTAGGTAACATCTCTGCAGCTGTCTGTGAAAGTCTGGAGACTGGGTTTATGGCAGGCTTGTATAGTATTGGCACTTGTTCATGTGACCGAAGGAGATTTCTAGGAAGGGAAATAAGAAGGTTGCCAGTTCATCCCACATTCATCCTGCAGTTAATTCATTCTTCAGAAAGAGGTTTTATTAGTCTGCTCACGCTGCCATAACAAAATACCACAGATTGTGCGAGTTAAATAACAGAAATTTATTTTCTCTCAGTTCTAAAAACTGGAAGTCCAAGATCAAGTGTCAGCAGGTTTGGGGTCTTCTGAAGCCTCTCTTCCTGGCTGGCAGTGGCCACCTTCCTCCTTGTCCTCCGTTGACCTCTCCTCTGTATCTACAGAGGATGCACACTCCCGGTGTTGCTTTCATTTCTTAGAAGGGCACCGTTGCTATTAGATCAGGAACCTGCCTTCTGATCTCATTTAGTTCTAACTTCTTAAAGGCAGGTTCTGCAGATATTGTGCGTTAGGGCTTCAGCATGTAAAATGAGGGGGACACAGTTCATAATAGAGGTCTTACTGAGAAGAAGGTGAATATTTGGTGTGAGGCCTATTATACCAGTAATGTGCAGGAAAACGTCACTTTTTTTTTTTTCTTCCACATTCAGTATAGCAGGTGGCCTGCACTCTGTAAACCCTGACATAGATTTTGCCTCTGGATATTAATGATATGAATTACATCCAAAACTCTCCCAAAGTCGAAGAAACTGTTCAGAGGCATTGACAGCATAAAACCACATTTTTAGAAAGTCACCGTCAAATATCATTATTTAAGAAACATTTAGCTAATACTCCTTTTAGAAGTTTTAGTAATCTCAGTATTCCTCATATATAAAACCCCAGATTTAAAAAAAAAAAAAAAAAACCCCAGATTTATACCAAATGGCTGATAGTAGAGGAAAATTATTTTTTAAAAGACACCAGCTAGTAGAAGTTTAAATCTATAAGCCACGCAAATGGTTAATTTGGGTTATAAAAATTATCACTGGTGTTAGAGACAAATGGAAAGAAAATGTGCAAAGGATATAGAATGCCTTAGAGTTGGGAGACCTGAAAAAGACAAATATGCTGAATTGAAAACATGGCTACAGGTGGAGGGAGACTGTGTGGTGGCAGAGTGATACCTGAGGAAAATAAGTTCAGGGTGTGTAGCCATGATGACAGTTCATGTGAAGAGTACGGTGGTGGCATCTGGTAACATTTAACTTGTAGCGTCTTGGGCAATAATCTTTGGGGCCTTTTTCCTAGAATAAAGCTGGTGAGACTCATTCATATAGCAAATGGTTACGGTGTGTTGCACAGAAGGATTCAGGTTTAACTGAGAAGGTCAGAAAGAACTCATCGAGATGGTGACATTTGAGAAATGACCTAAGAGAGTTGATAGAGCTTGTCCTTCGGATGATGAGGGAAAGCTGTCTTCTGTGCTGGAAAGAGAAGAAATGCAGAGAGGGAGAGTAGGAGAAAAGGATAGTGTAACGGAGCCCAGATTGGATGGGGCCTCCCAGGCCCCAGGGAGGGAGGGGGGCTTTGTGTTTACTCTGGGGAGATGGGCAACCCCAGGGTGGTTCTGAGCAGAGGAAAGATGGGGACTGGCTTTCCCATGAAAATGACTTTCCACAGTCTGGCCTGTAGGCTGGCTGAGAATGGACTGGAAGGGAAGAAGGGGTAGAAGCAGGGAGACCAGAGAAGAGGCTGTTACGTTAATCCAGGTGAGGCACAGTGGTGACTGGGACCTGGGTGGTAACAGTGAAGGTGATGAGAAATGGCCAGAATATTATTTTAAAGGATTGACTAATAGATTGGATGTGTCGGGTATGAGAGAAACACGGACTCAGGCATAACTCCGAGGAATTTTAGCCATTGTGACTGAAGGATGGGGTGGTCGTTAACCAAAATGGGGAAGACTGAGGAGAAGCAGGTGCTCTGGGAGGACATCAAGAATCTAGGTTTTGGATATGTTAAGTTTGAGATGCCTGTTTTGCACCTCAGCGTCTGCTGTTAACACAGACACTGGGATGTGAGAGTCTGGGGTTCAGGAAAGAGCTCTAAGTGGGAGATGTGAGTCCCAGAATGATCAAGGTGTAGGTGGTATTTAAAACCATTGTATCTGGGGCACCTGGGTGGCTGGGTGGCTCCGTGGTTGAGCGTCTGCCTTCAGCACAGGTCGTGACTCCAGCGTCCTGGGATCAAGTCCCACATGGGGCTCCCCGAAGGAAGCCTGCTTTTCCCTCTGCCTGGGTCTCTGCCTTTCTGTGTGTGTCTCTCATGAATAAATAAAATCTTTAAAAATAAACAAACAAGCCATTGTATCAAACGAGCTCACAAAAGGAGCAAGTATAGGTGATATTATTTTACGTGCGATGGTCCTATTTTAAACACCAGTCAGCAGGGTGGCTTGTTTGGCTCCAGCCACGTTCGTCTGTTTGCAGATGGGTTCAGAGCAACAGAGGTGGTTCAACCAGTAGGTGATTTTGCTCTGCGGCAAGTACAGCAAAGCAAGAGGACGGGACCTCAGAGGGCAGGACCACAGTCCAGGGGCAGGGCCATGGTGGTGTGGGATCAGGTCCTGCACCTTCCCCAGGAACAATCACCAGCCCCTCTTCTGCTCCTCGTGTTGGTCATCAGGAAGGCTATTCCACGTGAATTTATTAGGTTTTGGGACACTGAAAGTCATTACCATATTGTTTTTCCCTACTTGTTGATCAAGACAACCTTAACACGCCCAGTGTTACCCTTGTGTCCCTCCTATAAGAAGGAAGAACGTGCCTTCAACGTCCCGCAAACCTGGAAACCGCTGACTTCATCAGCGTCCTAATAAAATAGACAAAACCTTAATTTTATCTATAAATAAGATTTAGGTTATTTTTAGAGTGTTACCACTGTAGCATCTTCACTGCTTCTCTCTAGAGAAATGGATTCTATCAATTAATCTACACTGTGTTTGGACATAGGACACTCCTGCAAACTTTTGAGGAAGAACATGGGAATGATCGTTATAAACGAAGGCTCTCTTGATGTAAGTAAAATCATTTTTTTAATCCTTTAACAACTTAATCATCTTGCAGTATTTTATCTTCAAATAGTTTTGGAAATGTTTGATCTTCCTCAGGTTAAAAGATCATTCTCGCTCCTGCTCTGGTGTCACGTAACGTATACTGGTCTGAACCACGTTGATGTAAATAGATTCCAGTTTTATGTCCACAAGCAGCTAAAACAAGTCACTGAATGATTTGCTTGATGGTGTGAGACGAAACTGCTTTACAAAAGCATCATGTCAAGAGGTTATTGAGTGATTACAGTTTATTCATATCTACCTGGGAATTTTGTATATTCATCACTTAATATCTGCTTTAGCTTCCAGGGTTCATATATATTTTGTTTCTTTAAAAAGAAATCTGTGGAACCTATTAAATGGCATGAATTCACCATTCCTTATAGGAAAGTCATGTTGTTCTGTTTTGGGTTTTTTTAGTGTCCTAATTTCTGGGCCGAAATGTAAATCCCTAGGATGTCCTTTTTTCAGGGCTGCGATCACATGAAGTTATATTTGGGAAAGAAGGGAAGATTTGTTGCGTGTACAGTGTAAAATAGAAGTTACGCCAAAAAAAAAAAAAAATTGCAGGTCAAATGACCTGTAAGAATTTTAAAGTAGAGGTGAGTGTTTGTAACTTAAGGTGGAAGACAGAACAAGGGAGGTGACTATACGGCTGCTTGAAATAGCCACTGACGCAAAGAGCGGAGCAGAGAAAAACCTGTTATTAAAGACGAGTGAAGTGGAGAGGCCACTGTGTTCGAGGGATGGTGAAGAGGGAAATGTTCAGAAGTCAGAAGGAGAACAGAAATTATATGTAAGAAGCGATTTGACTTCTGATTTTTGGATTGGTTGATGGTCTCTTCATGATTTGGCCTCAAAAACAATCCCTGTGATCCTTTTCCCTTTCTTGTGAAACCTTTGAGACACTAGTAGCCTAAAGAATAACACATGATTTTTGAAACTGTGAAAGTTGTTCACATCCTTAATAATAAGTACATTGTGTGAACCTACAAGCACAAACTTAAAAAAAAAAAAAATTCTAGCCTGTGGTTGGAAGACTTTCCTTTTTATTTACTCATTCAGTAGACCTCTGACAGGCACCAAGAATATGCCACTAAGTGAGCACTCAAGGGACCCCGCCCCTTCTGGTTTGTTGTCTCTGTTCCCTAACCCCTCAGGTTGTTAATTTTTTGGTTTATTCAAGTTACAATGTCATGAAAAATTATGACTGTGCTAGCCTTGCCCTTCAAAAGCTCACAGATAATAAGTAAAATGCAAACAAGTAAAGAACAAAACGGATACCAAAAATTTTTTTAAAAAATAAAAATGAACAAAACAGATACAGAAATAAGGTAGGTGTCTTGCTATGAAATTATATATTGTGAAGCTCAGGGAGGTGTTGTTAAAGTAAGCGGCATTTAGTTAGAGGCTTGTAGCTGAGTGATGGAGGAACACCTGAAGCAGAAACTGAATGCAAGTCAGTTCAAGGTATATTTGGGGCATGAAAGAGGAGCGTTGAACACAAGGTCATAATTTTTTAAAGTTTTCTTGGACTAAGTGTAGGCACGTAAGGGGTAAAGTTAAAGCTATAGAAAGGGGCAAGTGCACGTGTTAAAAACGTGAATCCGCCTCCCTCACACCCAAGCTCCCTGGTTTCTGCCCCGAGGGATGGCCACCAGCTCCAGTGTCCGAGGGCTCGTCCAGGGATGTTGTGCTATGGCTGGGGGCTACACACGTGTTTGTCGGCGCACAGACCCTGTTATCAAACACAAGTCACAACATGCGGTTCACGCTGCTTTATACTTCCTCTCCTTAGCAGTTGCTCTGCAGTAGCATAGGTGAAGCCACCCAGGTCGTCTCCAATGGCGGCACAGTGGAGAGATGATGGAGGAGTGGAAGCTGGAAAGGTGGTCTCAGGTCAGCTATGGGGGTCTGGGCCAGCTCTGAGGACTTGCTTCCACTACCAGGCAAGGGAGGCAACTTCATCAGCCTCTTCAAAGAGGCGGGATGGGAGACAAAGGTCGGAAGGGTGGTGAGGCATGGGGTGCAGGCAACGGGCTAGGAGACGTAGGTAAGAAGGGATGGGGGTCCAGGGCCGGCGATGTGGTATGAGGGAAATTCGGGGAGCTTACCCCGTGCGATCCCTGGAGTGGCTCCAGAATTGGGTGGCAGTTGTTGACAACTCCGCAGAAACGTCGGGAAACGTTCTCTGCATCTCCATAGACGTTTAAGACTTTGTCAGCAGCATGGGTGACAGGTGCTAGATGCTTTTTCTGAAAGACATCCGAGGTGAGGCCTGTGACACTGATGCCCAAGTATGACCGGCCAGGCTTGATCTGACGCGTGAACCTTTCTGTCCTGGTGTAAAAGCTTTCACCCCTTCCAGGCTGTGACAGCAAGGCTTCTTTGGTTGTCGTCTGCCTCATAACTGTTCTCCCAAGTCGGATACACATGTTCTCTATGTGTCGCAAGTAGTGAGCGATAGAAATCATAATCCCAAGGGGAGAAAAAGAGAAAAAAAAGAAAACTGAAATGCCAAAAATATTCAGTGTACCGCATCATGATGGTTAAGAGCAGGGCCTTTATTTTCATTTTGAAGTTTTCAGGGTGGTGACTCATAAGTGATGAGCACCTGGAAAGTCCCTGCACGACCTGTCTCTCCTGGACCCAACCAGGTGGGGCTCCCAAGCCAGTAGTTTCAGTGAAAGCAGGGGTCTGTGCCTGCCTGTTTTGCTTTCTAATTCTCCAGCAATGCCCAGCAAATTGCCGACCACACGGTGAGTCCTCCGTCTCTATGTGAGAATTAAGTCACTGAGTAATTATAAATTAAGGATTTCCCTTAAAAAAAAATAAAGTTGGGAAAAAAAAATTTTAAAAAGCTGGGGACCCCCCCCCTCCTGCCAGTGGCTCAGCGGTTGAGCGTCTGCCTCCGGCTCAGGGCGTGACCCCAGGGTCCCCCATCAAGTCCTGCATCGGGCTCCCTGCATGGGGCCTGCTTCTCCCTCTGCCTATGTCTCTGCCTCTCTCTCTGGGTCTCTCATGAATAAATAAATAAAAATAAAAATATATATATAAAAATAAAAATTTTTTTAAAGTTGTATATCGGTTTTGAATTCAGCAGTATTGATCTTGTCTGATGAGGTGTTTAGAAAGGCCCGTGGCTGTCCAAGTGACCGTGTGGGGTGGGAGACAAACGGATTAAGGCTAGTGTACCCAGCTCTCTGCAGCCTTGCTTTTTCTCTCACTGCATCTGGGGAAGGTTTTTCTCCCAGGGAGTTAAGTGGTGACTTTACAAATCTGGCTGTTTGGGGTCAGACCCGCTGTGGTGCTCTCATTTGCTTCTCAGCAGGAAAGGAAACATCACTTTGCATAGCTCCTTCAGATCTTGCGTCGTAAAATCCACAGCTGAGATTTCAAGCAAATCATTAGATGTGCTAGAAAGCCTGTAGATAAATCATGATTTATTTCTCATTGTCGTGGGAAAGCAAAGCATCCTGTGTGTTCAGATTGTTACCGAGCCTGATAAAATATGGGATTACCATTCCATCAGCACAAACAACTCACGTGTAGGTGATAAACTTGGCAGGAGGGTAATATCTTAGGAAATCATGCAATAGGAAATGCATTGTGGGTGTGTGTTTCATCAAGTGACAGTTCTAATGAGCGTGCTCAGATTATTCTGTAAAATGATACAATTGTGCCCTATTCTGAACGGGAGACCCTGGGCAAATTGAAATTAGGTCACGTCTCCGAGCCAGTTTTGCTGCCTGTAAAGGGAGGATAACGTCACCCTGGGCACAGGACTGGTATGGGTCGTACCCGGCACGGCGTGTTGAAGAAAGACACAGTATAGAGTTTCGTAGAAAAATAGTATTTCAGCAGCTTGCAAGTTGTTTTGCGGAATGATCATTTTCACTACGAAAGATCTATTATTTCACCATCTTCTAATTCTTTTTCTAAGCAAGATATAAATGTAGATCTTCTTTTGCCTAAGTGACGCATGTTGCTATGAACCGTGCACGTTTTCTACCGAGATATTCCTAATGCTAACTGTTCATTTTAAAACCGAATCTTTTTTTTTATGTTGAACTTATACACGTAAAATATTATATTTGGGGCTCTTCCGTTTCCACGTAGAAAAACCTTTCTCCTGGCAGTCACCATAATGGGAATTTTTGTCTTCCCATCTCTAGCTCATGTCAAAAAAAAAAAAAAAAAGTTATTTGGCTTTCTGATTTTCTCATTTGGAGTTTGCATACAATTATCCTTCTTGAAAAATTAACGGCTGTTCAGCATTTTTTAAAACCGTTAAGTAAAAGTATGAGACCAAACCGCAGTTGAAAATACCCACCATTTGCTTCGATGTGGATGGAACTGGAGGGTATGATGCTGAGTGACATAAGTCAATTGGAGAAGGACAATCATTATATGGTCTCATTCATTTGGGGAATATAACAAATAGTGAAAGGGAATAAAGGGGAAAGGAGAAAAAATGAGTGGGAAATATCAGAAAGGGAGACAGAACATGAGAGACTCCTAAGTCTGGGAAAGGAACTAGGGGTGGTGGAAGGGGAGGTGGACGGGGGCGGGGGGGGGTGACTGGGTGACAGGCACTGAGGGGGGCACTTGGCAGGATGAGCACTGGGTGCTATTCTATATGTTGGCAAATTGAACACCAATAAAAAATAAATTTAAAAAAAAAAAAGAAAATGCAGAGTGAAAGTCTTGCTCTAAAGATCTGATTTGGAAATCAGGACAGGCCTCTGCCCTTCCTGGCTCCCTTCACATTCACAGCAGGAGCAGCAGCAGCCCTGCTAAGGTGCTGCCCGGAGCACACAAGTTGTTCACGCCCAGGCCCCTGCCACCTGTTGTCCCGTATCCACAGCATCAGCAAAAGAGTTTCCTAGAAAGCTTAATCATTTTTTTTCTCTTAGTTTAGAAAATAAGAGTTTCATAGGTAAGCACCACGGAGAATCATCTAAAGCTGGTCAGAATCTATTGGGTATTTGTAATACACTGATCATTCAGGGAATTTGTATCATTTCTTCTTGTGCTACTGTGAACCCCTTTATCAGTTCTGTTTATGTCCTTGGCAGGAGACGTTTCCTTACGGGTCTGCAAGGGCAGGAATTTCAGATTGCTGGCTCGAAACTGCTGTACTTCCTCCGTCAGTTCCCAGCAATGCCTGGGAAGTATCCCACAGACGTCTCAAGCCCCGTCCACTTCATGACCTAGGTCCAAGGGATTCTTCTCACATCTCTTTCATATCTTTAGTTTGTCATGATTTGTTCAAAGTCTGTCTGCTAAAACGGGAAAAGTCTAAAAATGTGAGCTAAGAACTAGGGAATCTCAATCTGTCTTCAGCAGCCGGTGTCTAATTAAGGCCTTTCCAATCCCAATGCCACCATCCTCATCTGTCAAGTGCAGGGAGGATAGGAGAGACCATCATGTCTTGAGCCATTAACCCCGTGGGCGCCAGAACAATCTATTTGGGTCTCCATAATATAACCTAATGTCTGTATTACAGCGTGATATACTCTTAACCTTGGTCTCTTTTATGTGGGGAGTTGCTGGATCTGTCCTGGGATCTGTCCCACGCGGGATCTTAAACCTGTTCTCACTGTTCCCTCCTTTTCCTCTCTAGTGTCTGGCTTCCCTAGGGAACAAAAAAGGGCAAAGGAGAAAACTGTTTACTATCTATGTGTTGAATCGGGGGGAATGATGGTTAAATGTGTACATATGTACGTAGAAAGCTTGGAGAAATAAGTTCCCTGCCCTCAAAGTCAGCAGGCTTCCAGCGTGTACAAGTCTCACTGACTGAGCTGAGCAGCCCTGCCTGCCTCTCCTTCAGAGCATCGGGGCAGTCCTAGGACGTTCACGTTCAGCCTGAGTAGGGGTCGGCACCTGATACGTGGGAAGCAGGGAAAGGCTCCCAAAGCAAAATGCAGCTTTCTGACTTTCCGTGAAAAGGGAGCCCTCCTGTCCCTGCAGAGCTCAGTGCGTTGCTGGGACCATCATAAGAAAAACACCAGCTCGTGTTTATGAAGTGCTTATTTTTTGTACCAGGTACCGGACTAAAGACTTTATAGGGACGATCACACCCCTGAAAACATTAATAGGCAGATACTATCACGCCCGTTCTAGAAGTCTAACTTGACCTCTGGTGCTGACCGCCATGGGAGGACGGGTCCAAGGCCTTGGATTCCGGGGTGTAAGCAAATAGATTTTTCTGGGCCTCAGTGACCCGCTACTCTTGTAAAACTAAAGTGGTGATCATATCCATCTCAGGGGTACGTGGTGAGAATTAAACAAAACAGTACCTTCTAAATACTAGACAATGGCTAGCATGCCGTAAGCTCTTTAAAAATACAGACCATTATCATCATCATCATTATTATTAGTTCTCTTAGAGTTACTATTCCCAGGGAAGGTGGTCCTCATTGCCAGCTGATGTAACAAGTGATTTTATTTATTTTTTCTTTTTTTTCAAAAAAGATGATATTCAGGGATCCCCGGGTGGCCCAGTGGTTTAGCGCCTGCCTTTGGCCCAGGGCGTGACCACGGGAGTCCAGGGATCGAGTCCCATTTTGGGCTCCCTGCAGGGAGCCTGCTTCTCCCTCTGCCTCTCTCTCTGTGTGTCTCTCATGACTAAGTAAATAAAATATTTTTAAAAAGAGAGAAAGAGATGATATCCAACAGCTGCCCTTCTCACTACTTACACTTCTCTGCTTACTTTGAGAATATGACCTCAAGCCAGCCCGGGTTGGGTTATGGATACCGATGCTTTTCCCCACTGATATATTTCATAGAAAATGAATTCTTAACCGCATTTGATACTCACAAGCATAAGAATATATATTTTTCAACACCATGGTAAAATAAAGCACCTTATGAGATTGCTCGGTTTGGGGTTTGTTTGTTTTTTTTTCTCTTCTAGCTGAATTTGATTTTCTAACACCATGTAAGCTTCAAATATAACTTACAGGGCCTTCGTGACATAAAGGGTGAGGTTGTCATCTGTATCCTTTTAAGCTCGACTTGTATGTATTATGCAGACAAACCTCACTGTTTGGGGAACCAGCCACCGTTGAGTGGCCTCTGAAAGACATCCAGAATAAGCAAGTTACTGACTTGACTGCAGAAAAAGGAGGAGGGAGAAAGAGAATTGGGGCTACCTCAGGTTTTGTCTTGATGGGTCCCGCGAGCCCAATACAATACATTTTGTATTGCTTTGAAAAATAGTTTAGGCAGGTTTTAAACCACACTGCATTCGCCTCCACCACCAGTGTGGGAGCTTCAGGGTTGTGAATTTTCTCTTACCATTAGCAAAGCTGTCTCAGCTTTTTGGCCGGAAAATTTTAAGATCTGCGTTTAACTTTTGAGGTGTTAATATATCCCTATCAGAAGCCAAGTTATGTTTTTAAAATGTCCCGTTGCAGGATGACTGTTCAAGTGGTGCCTGGCACACGGCTGACTCTGAGAAGCTCTCAGCGAAGAAAGCCAATTTTGTTACATTTGAAAGAAATGAGTTACCAAAAAAAAAAAAAAAAGTAAACATGATTAAAAAAATGAAAATAGCATCTAAACAAATAATCTGTTCTATTTTCCTCTGATTTGAGACGCCACCTGCCACAAGCCAAACTATGTGGCTGAGAAAGTTCCATCGAACGCATTGCTTAGTCTCCTAAAAACTAAATGTGACCCCTTTCCTTAAAATTCAGTGATCTTGGCTGGCGTGCAGAAGTCTAAGTGAAGTTGTTCACGAATTCATAGTAGTTCTGTTTTGAGAAATTTTTCCTATCCGCAAGCCTGAATATTCTTTAGCGCGTTCACTTTTTTTTTTTTTTTTTTTTTTTTTTTTTTTTGCTGAACATCTGAACTCCTCCAAGAGATCCTCAAGTCCTAGAATTACAGGTAAATGCTTTCTAACCAGTCTATCCCTGCCACTGTCCCCAGAGCTTGTTGACATTTTGAGGGCAACAGGCCACGCCTTGTGACTTTTTTGCATCCCCGCCACCCATTCCTTCTGATGAGTCATCACAGCCATAAAATTGACAGTTTAGAGGAAACCTACTGTCTGCCAGGTGTCTCTGCTCCCACGGGGCTGGGCTTGGGTGTTTCGCTTACAGGGAGAGACTTTGAATTTGCACACCTAGCAAGTGCAGAATCCTGAACTTCAACCTCGGTCACTCTAAGTCCAAAACCATTTTTTTTTTCTTTTTGTTTTTGAATAACCATACCTTCTCCAGTGGTGGCAGAGACGCAGTCCCAGGAGGAAGCTTTCTGGGAGGAACCCCCCACGTTTCCTACTATGTCCTTCTCTCCCTTCCCACTCACCACCAGGACTGCAGAAGCAGCTGAAAGCAGGATGCCCTTTTGGAAAACTGTGGTGTTTCAGCATCTTGCATTTATGGGGTTCAGGAAAGACTCTACGTTTCCTTTTACTAATACGACAATTGCATGTAAGGTTTTATTGAACGTCCATATGAAGTGATGGAAGTGGTGTGCATTTGGGATTTGCACTGAGAACATACAGCAGACATGGAGTCTTTTGCATTCCTACACTAATTAATTCAAATTATTAGGAAAATGGGCCCAACATCAGCTTTCTCTTTGGTTCTTGCTTTATGGGGATGACAGTTTCTCGCAGAGCCCCATTTGTTATTTCCTCTAAATCGTTGATTTGGTAATTTGCTGACTTTCAAAAAACCAACTGTGTATTCCAAGCAGCCTCTCCCTGGCCAAATCGAAGACAGTATGAGAGACTGGATGTCTGCTGACCTGGTTCCTCTGGAATCTTCCTTCTGCGTTTGAACCCCTGCCACCACCAGAGAATATTTAATACCAAGCCCAAAATAAGTGTTTAGGAGGCTTTCAGTGGTGGTTTAAAATAATTACCATGAGAGCTTTGGAGAAAGCCTTCATCCACAAAACTACTTAAATTATATAATTATACCCCCTACTTCACTCTTCCTTCCTTTCTCTGGATTTCTCTTTGCTACGTGCCCCTCCCCAACACTGAAACTTAGCCTCGGACCCAGACTCGACACCACTCTGCCCCCCCTCTCTTCAGTGTAGCCCAAGTGAGACTAGATGCCTCCTAAGGAGTTATTTGCCTGATGGAACCTATCATAATCCCACATCCCAAACCTCTGCCCAGGGGCCAATTTATCCAGCACTACAACTTCCTCTTCTTTCCTTCTTCCATTTTGTAACCTTGACCTTTCTGATGGCATGACCCTACTGGGAGACTGGACTGCTTCCTCAGTTACTGTGTTTTATATGTATTCCCATGCATATAAAAAGCCCATATCTATGTAACAGCAAAGCATGGGAATTCTTTTTTTTTTTTTTTTGGTCTCTTTCCCCTCTTCATTATATTTAGCAATATGTATTGATTAAATGCATTCCCTTGGCTGCCTTCCATTATGCTGTTTTTGGAGGACCTCTTTGCCCATATGTTTTTAATGATTTCACCTTCTGTCTGCCCTTATCCACTTTGGAAAAATTACCGTATGTTAGTTTGGTTCTATACGAATATGTTTTTTAAGGTTATGTTCTTATATCGTCTGGGAGTTTAAAAACACCAGAGCTTTTTGGTCAAAAACCATGTCCAAGAAAGCTGGCGATCCTACTGGAATGAATACTAAATGGACCAATTATATATAAATGTAGTTTCTCTCTACTCTCAGGCCTACATTTTTTACAGCTTACTGCCGCCTGCGCTAGCTGATGGAATAGTGGATGTATGTGTTACACAGACGTATGTGGAACGTCCAGTGTTCCACTGAATCAATAACACGTTGTCGAAAAACAAGTAATAACCAGTGGTTTATCCATGTTGCTATTATGGGAGTCGTAACTCACTCTTTAAGAACTTGCTAACATTGTCCATACTTGATATGGTCATAACATATTATTTTAGAATGTCCTTGGAATGTTCTGTTAATTTGTAATTTTAGGGTGCGAACACTTGGAAAGTGTAAAAGTAGAGAAAGAATGAAATGTTTTTGGACCATAAATTTGTAAATACCTCATGGCTTAAATGACGATGAGGTGGGGCAGCAAACCTCAAAAGCAGCTAATATGTGTTAGTTTAAGATTCTTACATATATCCTCTTATTTGACATTTTAAATTAACTTATAATGGGTCTTAAAAGAGAGACCCTTAGCAAGTTACAGTAAGATTTTTTCACACACACACACACACACACACACACACCCTTGTGAATATTTATTTTTCTGCTATTGTAAACCATCAGTATCTGTGAATTTAAGTTATGGTGCCATATCTGAAGAAAATGGCAGCAAAACAAGGCGTCTGTGTTTTCTTTATCATTACTTATTTTAAACCTAGTGTTTAGGAAGCACTCATTTGCATATGCAATGCTATTGCATGTAACTTTACATATATATAGTTTTACATTCTTTATGGAAGCATAAAGCCTAACATATTCCTTGAGGTGGTCATCTATACAAAAAAAATAGAAAAATGACAAATCGATTTGTAACTTTCAAGTTATTTTCCACTCTCGAGTTGTATCAGTTTGGAGACAGAAATTAAGAGATACAGAAAAACAGCCTAGTTTCGTTACATAAATACTTGTCTTCCTACCATGTACCAAGAGCTATAGGCTGTATGAGAAGAGATAATGCTAATTTCTCTAGAGTTGAGGGTAAGACAGGTTTCCAGATGCTTTTTATGTAGTAGAAGTATCTGGTTGAGTATTAACAGTCAGAGGTGGATTGAAATAAATTGCCAACGGGAGATTTCAGAAGGAAACTCAAGATTCTCTTCATGGTACCACGTGAGTTGTACTAACATTATACGGTATCTGACGCTTTCCAGATCCTTCTTTATCAGATGGTGGTACCTCCATTAAAACTGATGTCAGAGGAAGGGAAAGAACTAGTCTTCCTTGGATGTCATCTCTGAGTCAAGCACCAGGCAGGGCACTTGACTCACAAGTAGAGGAGTTATTTTGTCCTCACGGTAACCCTAAAACAGATATTAACTCAGTCTTATGAATGAGAAAATGCTGATTCCAAAGCGCCTGAGTGGCTCAGTCAATTAAGCATCTGTCTTTGGCTCAGGTCATGATCCCGGGGTCCTGAGATTGGGTTCCACCTCCAGCTCCCTGCCGGCTTTCTCTGGGTCAGTTGGTGACTTTGCACATCAGCTGACAAGTTCTGAAGACTTAGTTAACAGTAGGGGCTCACTCCAGTGAGTTAGCTTGTGTTAGCAGAGTCCCCAGCTCTGTTCGGCTAGATTCCTGCAGGTGTTTTCCTGTGGCATTGTGTTGCATTTTGCCTCTTTTTATGGAAAGTAAGTGAAAACAGAAACCTGTGGTGCTTACAGGAAAGTAAGAAGTGCAGGCTTCGTAAACTTCAGTCTGCCTGACAAGGGTGAGAGTTGAGTGTCTCCCCAAAGTGATTCATCATTAGCCCCAATTGTATGCTTATTTCACTTAACCAGTGATGAGCTCACGAAGGAAAAGAATAAATCCAAGAACAATGAGGTACATTGTTAAATACTGTGTCTGAGAGTCAAAGTGTAATTCAGAGTTTTGATGTATTATTAGTCCCTTTCTGGGACTAGAATTCTCCTTAAAACAGAAGTTTATCATTTTTTTTTAAGTTTATCATTTGACCCGCACATATTTTAACAGATTCCCGGGAAGAAATATAAATGTCAAGTGCTCTGTTTGTTGTCAGACCCAAACACCAGCAAATACTTTGGAATAAATAAGTACACTTCTTTCCTTTAACGTTTGCCATTTGGGCTGAGCCTTGCGGACGCTACCCTCTGGGACAGAGATAAGTGGTCCCATCACCATAACTGCAGCCCTGGGCAAGGCGTGGAAGCCACGACCATGCGGTGGTGCCTGCTGGACTACTTAGCTGTGATCTCTCCCTCGTCTCTGCTCGTTAGGCTTGGTTAACTAGTCTTCTAGTCAAAGGCTAAAGGCTTTTATTCTGCTTTCCTTAGGGATATCTCTCTATGAGGGTGTTCCTTGGATGTGTTCTCAAGGGAGACTGTCCATACAATAAATCTCTGAGAAGTATCAGTGGGTGGGGGGTAACCCAAGGCTAGAAACTGGAAAGGGCCATCTTTTATGTAGGTGCTTTCTGCAGCATTACATTTTGGGCCATCAAAAAAAAACATAGTTCTCTGGTGGCCTAACGTGTTCTTTGCACATCTGGCCTCTGGGTTCTTCCAACTACGTCAAGCAGAGTTTTTGTCAAAGTGAAAGTGACATGTTGCATGCTATGACGCTTTCCAAACAAATCAGGGCTTTCACTTTATCTCACTATACAATTGTGTCAGATTTCCCTGTCTAGGGTGCCCTGTGTGGTTTTTATCAAGGGTTTCCCTGGTAAAAGTCATGTAAAAGCAATGAAAAAGATTGCCGTAAATCAGGTCTCTGATTTCTTAAGGACTGTTGTATTTTATTTCGTTGTAGGGTATTCTATGAACACGTTATCTGTTTCGCCAGGCTATCCCCTAAAGATTGAAATAGAACTCCACTAGGGGCTTCTGGTCAGAGTCATCTTTATGAGGAATTCTCCTGGCCTCATTATCTGCCAAGCATCTTTTTCTTTTCCAAGCATATTTCTTATAAAACAAATACTGTTTACTTGGCCCACTGTTATAAAACCTGGTTTGATCACTAAATATTCTATGTTTATTATTTTTACTAGACGATTTATATTCTATGAGACAGAAGGAGATGTTAGATCATCACTAACAGCTTGTTCTCCATTTCCTCTATAATAAGATAAGCACGTTGGGGGCACCTGGGTGGCTCAGTCGGTTGAGCATCCAACTTTTGATTTCAGCTCAAGTCATGATCTTAGGGTCGTGGGATCAAGCCCCACGTCAGGCTCCACGCTCAGCAGGGCATTTGCTTGAGATTCTCTACATCTGCCCCTCTCCCCACTCAAGCACACACTCTCATTGTCTCTCTCAAATAAATCTTAAAAAAAAAATAAGATAAGCACATTAACTTTTTTTGTTGTTGTTCTAATTAAGAATATCAAAAGGGTACCTGGCTGGCACCATCAGTAGAGCATGCAACTCTTGATCTTTGAGCCCCACGTTGGTTATGGAGATTACTTAAAAATAAAATATTTTTTAAAAAATATTTTTATTTATTTATTCATGAGAGACACAGACAGAGAGAAGGCAGAGACCCAGGCAGAGGGAGAAGCAGGCTCCCTGCGGGGAGCCCGATGTGGGACTCGATTCCGGAACTCTGGGATCACGTCCTGAGTTGAAGGCAGACGCTCAACTGCTGAGCCACCCAGGCATCCCTAAAAATAAAATCTTTTAAAAAAAGTATCCAAGATATTCTTGGAGTTTTATAGTCAGCAAAACAATCTTCAGAATAGTCACACAAGAACCATTGTAACCTCCCACAAAGTATCCTGTAACCATTAATAATTTGCTTGGTGTTTTGTTACAAAGCTTTTATTTCTTCATCAGAGGCCTCAGTCCCAAAGAGAAAAAGAGATATAAACAAATAAACGACTATACAGCATGCTCCATTGCAGAAGTGTGAACAAGGATGTGGCAAATCCAAAAGATGGTAGTCCTCCCGTACCTGGAGCACTCAGGAGAAATAGAGCCGTGTCTGTCCACTTGCCCACTGTTTTCAGGGTCTGGTCTTAAGGGGAGGGCGGATCTTGACAACGGGGAGAGTGAAAATGCAAGAGAAAAGGGAGGGAAACCGAGGGGAAAGAAATTCATTTCTTCCCCTGCCTCAAGAATTGGGGGAGAAAGAGGTGAAGGGAAGTTTTGAGGTTGAGGGAATCCTTCCTGGCATCGGTGTTCTCAGTGAAGCAGGTGTACGTGTGCTGAAGTGACGAGGGCCGAACGTGGGATCTCGGAGAGAAGGAAAGGTCTGGAGCAGCCGGTGGGCCTCTGGCGCCCACTGGGCAGTGAGCACCCGTGCGACAGAAAGGGGCTGCAAGAGCCTGACCTCGTGCTGACGTGTGTTGTCGAGACTGAGAACCGAGGGGAGCGTCGGCTGTGGCCTGAAGGGTGAGCAGGCAAGGCGGGAAGCAGGCAGGCCGGCCAGCGCCCCAGAGCCCCTGATGAGCACCCGGCGGGGCGCGGGGTGGGGGCGGAAGGAGCTGAGCGGAGTGACTGGAGGGACCGATGGGGCCAGGTTCCGGGGCACAGCCACATCCTCGGTCCCTCCCTTACCTGGATGGCTGCCCGGGAGGGGGCCCTGGGCCCACGCTGCGTCCCCAGCTTGCCTTTACCTCCCACCGTCTCCGAGTATAGCAACACATGCCCCTTTTCCTTCAGCCCACAAGTAAGACCGAGTAGAATAAGGAGATTACAGAGCTTTCATTTTGTTCTACTCTGTGGTCTTTTATCCTTCTTCTGATTTAGCTTCTCATTTATATATTTTCACTTTCACATGTCACTAAGTTTAAATGTTTAAACATTTCCCCCTCCAGTAGCTCAAAAGAAAACAAAGCAACAGCTAATATAGTGATAAATTTATTTCTGGCTACAGGAGATAAGCTTCAGTGCAATGTGGCCATAAAGTATGGCTCCTAGGCTTAGGGGAGAAGCAATAAACTTTCATAAATAAAATAATCTAAAATACTCCTCGCAGTCTAAATAAGAGGAAAACATAACTTGTAGCTGGCAACACACAGCCAACCACGGAGCCACTTACAGAAGAGGGCTCTGGACTAAAATAAGGAAATGTTTGCAGCTTTGTGGCCGTCACCTGGCCGTCTAGGCGGGCAGACGGGAGGAGTCACGGGGGGAGGCGTGTGACTCCCGCATCTGAAGTGCCACCTCTGTTACGAGTCCTGACACCTTCTGATTTGCTGCAGACCTGTGATGGCCACCGAGGGAACCCGGGGGTGCTGATGCTGCAAGTGAGAGAGTCGGCGGCCGTTGCAAGGTCGGAGGACAGACCCCTCACAGAGGGGAGAATGGGGTTACCAGCTGGGGGGCCCTGGGCCGTGCGCCCTGCCGCTGACCTCGCAGGGTGGGGAGCTCTCCCGAGGGCCGTCCCGGCTTGCATGTGGGGTTTCAGCTCAGGACTCTCATGGCAAAGGCGTGGCTCTCGCAGGGGCGCTGCAGGGGGCAGTGCCTGGGTTTGAAAGGCTGTCGAGGCGATGGATTCCTCTCGAGACAGGGAGCAAGCAGGACACGCAGGACTCCCTCTGCATGTGTGTGTGTGTGTCTGTCTGTCTCTCACACACACTCACTCTCCAATCAGAAATGCTAACGGGGGGCCTCTGGGTGGCTCCGCGGGTGAGCACCTGCTTGGGCCCAGGGCGTGACCCCAGGTCCCTGCATGGAGCCCGCTTCTCCCTCTGCCTGGGTCTCTGCCTCCCTCTCTGTATCTCTCAGGAATAAATAAATAAAATATTTAAGAAAAAAAAAAAAAAGAAAGGAATGCTAACAGGGAGCTGGAGAGCCGTGGGCAGGATGAAATCAGAGTTCGTGGGCGCCCTCCTCGAGCCGGCTCTTCCCGGGCGTCTGTGGGCGCAGTGCCCGTCGCTAAGCAGTGGGTGTCCCGTGTGCCCCGTGGGTGGACCTTGGTGGCCCCGGGGCCTTGCGGGCCGCGTGGACTGAGCTGCGAGGGCTGGCGGGTGAGCCGAGGGCCGGGTGCGTGGGGCCGGGGCCTGCTGCTCCACGGACTCCGACATTCCAGGGCTCGGCGCCCTCGGCATTGGAGTCCAACGCAGAAGCACCTTCCCAAATCGCCAGTGAAGATTTTGACCACTCGCCGCGGCTCCCTCTTCGTGAACGTGACCGAAGCCACTGGGCCACGTTGTTAGGTGGCGGCAACCATGCGCTCTCCCGCGGACGTGGCCAAAATCGCGACGGCAGCGTCTTCCGTATGGGTGCACGTGGGTGCCCGGGTACACGGCCCCGCACCTGCTCCGCCGTGGGCTTCCGGACAAAACCCCGGCGGGAGGGGACTCGCCCCTGTGTTCTCCGGGCACAGCCAGGGCTGGGCTGCTCCGCGGCGCCCAGGCTTTAGTAAGGTGGGAAGCTGGCCCCACCGGGTTACAGGAAGAGTCTGTGGGATTTGGGGAGCAAAACTAAGCATCCCGACGCTTTGTGCCTCCGAAGAGCGGGGAAGCAGACCTTGATAGAGGGAGGTAAACACGGCGCCTCTGTGTCGGTGAGGTGAGCAGAGCTTTCCTTGAGGCTGAACATTCCTACGTGTGGACAGTAGGTGAACCCCCTTGGTGGAAGGGGTTCTTCTGCTCGCTCCATCAAGACCACCACGCCACATGTCCACAGCCCCAACGAGAATACAGCGTCATGAAATCATGACCGAAGTCACAGAGACCAACTGTTGGTGTGGCCAGAGATTGCAGCTACTGTGTTCCCCCCTCTTGGTTCCTGGGAATTAAGCTTCCATAGCTTAGGGATTCCGAAAAAATACCCGTAAGTTATCTAAATTATATTCCTTGGCTTTTCCGACCGTGGGTTCCTGGCTAAGCAGTTCTGACTCGTTCATAAATTAGGACAGTGTGATTGTCTCATAATAAGATAATTTACCGAAAATATCTCTGCAGGGTTGTGAGCGTGTGGCTGGACTAACGAGCAAAGCCTCTGCGGAGGCATCCGCGGTTTGTGATGCCCGCCCTGGTGGGCACAGATGTGTGACTTTAATAGAGTAATTTGCTTTTTCTGATAACATTTGTCCAATCTCCTTTGAGGGGCTTTTGCGAGAATAAAATGAGCAGAGTTCTGTGAAAGCAATTTAAAACAGTTGAAAGCACTAAGATGAACTAGCTGTAGCTGCCCAGCGTCCTTAAGGCATCTCAGTAGAACAAACGGGTGTAAACGTTGCGGGTGCTTTTGTGTGGTTTTGCAGGCAACAAGGGAGACTCTCGGTCGCCACTGCACCATCCTCGGCGATGCTCTGCGAAAAGAGAATGACTTTGCTCTTATAATCGATGGGAAAACCCTCAAGTACGCCTTAACTTTCGGAGTCAGACAGTATTTCCTGGACTTGGCTTTGTCATGCAAAGCTGTTATTTGCTGCAGGTAAGTTCTCCCTAATATTGTCAGGTTGCAGCGAACAGCACCTGGACCCTCCGCTCTTGATTTTTAAACTTCCTCCAAGCGATTCTATCCAGAATTTGTACATGTCAGGTTATTTGTGATTTTGCTCACTTGACACTCAAGGTTCACAGCCCAGAATAGAGTTTAGCTGCAGAGTTTTGGGTGTTTTGTTTTGTTTTGTTTTGTTTTGTTTTTAGGTGAGTCCTACTGATGATCTCTTAGTCATCCTTGTTCATAATCTCCTGTGTTCCACATCACTTATTTACCCACATTTCCATCGAGACTTGGTTCCGTAATGGTTCTGTTTTCTCCACGTCAATCTTTGATCCTGCTCGGAGGACTTAACTTTGCGGACTGGCACGGGGACTTAACTTTGGAGGTGCCAAGTCATTTTCCCGAAGACGAGTTCTTGACTGGACATTCCTCTTTCCTGTGATTTTTATAATATGGACCATTTCCTAAATGAGAATTGGTTTTGCATTATCAGGGCTTAAGCCACAGAACTACATTTTTATAAGCTATTTAGCTCTCGTCCTTCCAGAACCTCCCATCAGAGCGTCTTCCCCGTATCTTGGTCTAAATTGTTCACACTGTGTCGTCCTGAAATTTCAAGCGTGTTCATGACTCTGCCCGCTGTCTTCACTATGAAACCTAAGGGTAAAAAAAGAAAGAAAGAAAGAAAGAAAGAAAGAAAGAAAGAAAGAAAGAAAGAAAGAAAGAAAGAAAGAAAGAAAAAAAAAAAAGAAACCTAAGGGTTTCCCTCTTTGCCATCGACGCACAGAGACTCTTAGACCCAGCTGGTCACCCCAGGGTCTAGGGTGCAGTGTCTCCAGTTTGCTTTCTCCCCCAGGGAGATGAAATCTTAGCAAGGCTTCTGAAGAATTTCCCAGAACTTTTTCTTTTAACATGATTGTTAAGATATTATTATTATCTTTAAAAACATATTTACTAATAAAAGAATGTTATTTTTTTTAAAACCCTCTTTGTCTAGGGTTATTCACTTGAATATCCTGTATATAATTTATAAGTCATGCCTTGTATATATTTCCTAAGTTTGTGAAATAAGATTTAATAAGTACCTTTTATAAAGCATCATTTCGACCTATAAAATTATATCCTACTCAGAGAATTAAAAGTTGCTTATTCCAGGAACCATATTATTTTAGCCATTTATTTTTCTTCACTGTAGTGTGTATTAATAAACGTTCCCATAGAGCCCTCGGAGAGCCTAACGTACACACGTATTTAACATCAGTAATAATCAGGCTCTCTGCTGAATGATGAAGAATTAGAAATTAGTTTATCTCAGAGATCTCATTTGCATTTTGTAAAATTTGCTTTTCCAGGGACTTTTCTCGATTCCTTGCTGATAATCTCTTGACCACGTCTTAGTAATGTTCAACTCTGATACTCTGCCGTCAGCATGCTTGTGTGCCAGCTCTGGTTGTTTAATCGCTTTCACTAATGGGATCACGAGAATCGACAAAAGATTGCCCAAAAGCACATCAAGTGCTAGGACTGTTGGCTCCTGGTTGAAAACCAAAGAGAATACAAAGTGCCCAGATGCAGTGAGCGAGCTCCAAGTCTGCACCTGTGCCAGGCCTACTGTGCGCTGGGCGGGCAAGGCTGAGCGAGACTTCCTGCCTGCTCTCCTTTGTGCCCCCCCTCCCCCCGCCTTTTAAGTAGAATCACAGTTGCTTTGAAAGATGTGGGAGGCCAATTTTCATAATGCAGTCACTGCAGCTGAGCCTCATTCTTAGAGCATTGCTTAACACAGTACCTCCCACCATTCTTCAAAAAGTGGAACCACAAAATTAAACAATAGCAGAGGGAGAGAAGAAGTAAAAAGCGGAGTCGAGGGAGAAAAAATATGTTGTGCGCTTGTGAAATTCCCTCCCGAGATCCTTGTTCTGGATGCTCACGAGTCACGTGGAGCTCGGGGCCCCACCAGGCCCAGGCCCCGGGGAGGGACTCACACTCAGCCGTGCACGTGCAGAGCAGCTCGGAAACTGAGCTTATAAAGATGTGTGTGGCCCCTTCCTCCCTCCGTCCTGTTTTATGCATGTTTGAGGACCTGAAGGTCCCTATGCAGACACTGGGTTTTATTTAGAGTTTTCAGGGTTTGTTGTTTTTTGGGTTTTTTTTTTTTTTAAGTAAAATATCTTTCCTCAGCTTTTTTTCTTCTAATTGCCTTCATACTCTCTCTTTTCCCATAAGGACCATGGCTCAGCTTCCGGTCTGGTGTTGAGAATTCATCTAAGCCCATAATTACATCAGTGCCCCCGCTGGAGTTACGTCTGTGCACCTTCTTGGCCTGGTGCCTCTTGGCATTTCAACTACTGGCCCAGACCATTTTCTTGTCATTTAGCTTACTGACCTTGAAGTATAATTTCCATGATAATGCTTCTGTCACTTGTGAGGAATAGGTGGGCAATTCTGTATATCTTTCTTTACCATTAAATGCAAGTGTCACTCCAGGTTTCTCAGAGGATTACAATCCCCGAGCCCCAGGAAATTCTCTATTTTACTCCACTAGAACAGACACTCCAGATAAATACTGAATATTATTTCAAAATAAGGTGCTGTTCCACGACTTTGTTTGTGTCCATTCTGGCTTTATGGGTTTTCCCCTCATGCTACTTTGCAATCTTTTTTTTTTTTTTCCTTTTGTCCTCACGTGAAGATAATTCAGAGTCTGCTCTCTGCTGCAGGCTTCTCTGTGCCACAGCTAGAGTGGCAGTGGAGGGGAAAGCCTTCCCATAATGGATAATGAGGCTCTCGATATTAGTTCCATCTTCAGGATGACATCAGCCACTTTCCTCCCTGACATTATCAGCATAAAGGGCAGAAGGCAGTTTTCAGTGTTTGTCTAACTGACACGGTTATGAAGATGAGCATTTTTCCCTACAGAGCCTACAGCAGAATTGAAAGAAACAGTTGTTCTCAGTCCGTCGTCATTATATCTCTTACCACCACTTTCTGAAGGGACCATTGAGAGACAGAAATGATCCCCTCGTTCCAAAACTATTCGGGGCTTTGGAGTCCTGGTTTTGGTTTACAAAGGGGAGATTTCATGTTATACCTCAAGTAATTTTTTCTAAGTATGTAAAACACAAGAAGTAAAATGAAATCTGTCTTGATCAGCCCAGCAAGGACCGTGTTTTGATAGCTACCAGGCAGCTTTTGTTTTTACTTCCTTGCACATCTACCTGTACAGCCTGAGCGATCTCAGAGGAAATACGCATCTAATGTCACAGGAATTTCGACAAGTTTTCCTGGTTATAGATGTAATCTCCGTGTCGTCCTTCTTCCCTTCTTTTCCCTTGCTCGGGTACAACCAAATCTTATCACCTGGTGAGATCAGATACTTTTGAAGAACATAAAAGCTGTGGATCATTCCCCCCAATCCCCCCTGCAAAAACAAAAACAAAAACACTGCACACAAATGGGTAAAATTGAATGCACCATGTTAGGGGCTTCACAGACCCCTAAAACTCCTGGACAGGTAGGTAGAAAAGGGAAAAGCTTGCTCCCGGATTTGTGGAGATTTTTGTACACAGCTAAAATCAAGAACTGTTCTGCAAAGTGGCATTTTATCTGAGGATTCATGAAATTCTTGTTCTAATTTTACCTTGCTGGCACTCTGGATACCTAATGGAATTTCTCTGGCTTTGGTTTTGTGGCCTATAAAATGAAGAGCTTGGCATATAGCGGCGATTCAAATCCTTCACGGAGCCTGGATGTCTAAGCAGCTAAGAGTAGAGCTTCTCTGGCATGGAAAGGTGGGAGATGCATGCACACACGCACCCTTCCTTGGTAATTTCCTTCCAGCTTGAAAGCTGCCAGGACAGAGGACCCCCGCTAGCCCTTTCACTTCTGGACCCTACTCCTCTGTGGCCACTTTCCACTGGGAAGCGTCTGTCTACTGCTTGGATCAGCTTAATTTGGGGAAGCATCTGTTCTACCTCTTTTAATATTCCCTCCAGAAGAGGGTGGGAATGTTGCAGTGAAGTATTGCTGTGTGTTAAATAGCATGTGGTTTCTGAGATCCTCATCAGTTCACATAACCCAGGCTTTCAAAGAATTTTACATTTTTTTCTGTAGTTGTCAGTTTAGTTTAAACATATTTTGAAACTTATGTTCTGTGACAGTTGGTTGAAAATTGGCCTAGAGCCTCCAGCTTTTAGACTGTCTAGCAATCACCGTTCTCCTACATAATTTATGTACTCATGTCTTCTGAAAAGCAGAAGTTAAATTGAAGTAAGCATTTTTCCCTACTTGCAACATCTCTAATCAAAGTTTAACCCCCTTTTAGGCCATTTTCCCCATAGCGCATAAAAAAACACTTGACTTCAGTGAGTGTCGTCTCTCGGGAGTGGCATTCCAGGCAAAACCTTTCACCTTAGTCTGATCAGCGGGTCCTCCTAGAAGGGGAGGTCTAAGGGGACGCTTCGAATACTTGCTGTCATAGCATGAGTACGTTAAGTAGAGGGTCAAGACAGATCTACTTCTCAAATCTTTCAGGATTGTCTTAAACTTTAAGGATTTCTCTAAATAAATGTTTTACTTAAAGGGTAGTCATAAAGCTCAAATGAAGCTAATAAATGCTCAACAGACATTCCTTTAAGGAAAAAAATTCGTGAGCACCGTTGGATGCCAAGCAGATGTTTGGCTTTGAGAAGACTTACAAACTGTTAATGAATGTCAACCCCATATTTGCGTCCAAGAAAACATGAATAAATGTTGGAAATGTTGAGAGAATATTTCTTTCATACATGTATGGCTAAAAGAGGACATCCTGAATAAATTTTATAACTTCATAACACGGCCATATTTTGCTTTGACATAATATAATAAGCTGGTTCAGCCCAGTCTGTCTCATTTGCTTCTCTGTCTCTACTGAATAATGTTAAGAGTAGCAGCAAGGCCGTGTTACGGCCTGTTGGCCACCTACGATGTGCACGTCCCCACCAGGGAAGTCCATGTTTGACAGTTAAATTTAGATTGATGAATCTCAACACTTGAGAATTCCACTGTAATTCAACATTACATAGTTTTAGATGTGATCGGTTTAGAGAAAACCACCATCGCCCAGCACACACACACACACCAGTTAGAATTGCAGATCGTATGATTCTAATAAAACACAGTTTTAGCCTCTATTGGAAAGTACATAACGTGTAAGCATGCAACTTAGTGAATTTTCATAAAGCGAATACACCCCTGTACCAAGTACCGTAGCATAATGAGCACCTCAGAAGCCCCCTCGTGTTTCCTGTAGCGTCATTATCCTCCCAAGAGTATCTGCCATCTTGATTTCCATGATCGTGCCTCCTAAGTGATGTCTTATTCATTTCAGTTCTTTTTCTGTCTTGTATCTTGCCAACTTGGAATAAGTGTACGTATCCTCCGTCACTGCACTCAAATGCTTGATGATTCTCTTCTGTTCAGCAGTTTTAAGTACAGACTCTGCAGCTTCCCACCAAGAACTCCCTGAAGCTTTACATAAATCAGTAAATCAGCACTTCTAATGTATTCTTTAGTCAAAAACAAATCCACCTGACCCATTACGTGCGGTTCTCCGGTGATAGGATAAAGGTCTTCGTTCTCCGGCTTGTTGAGGACATGATATATGTAAACCTACAACATTTCTTCTGTCTGTCTGTCTACGGACCTGATTTTGTGTGGGAAAGGAAAACAGAATTACTTTGGTGTAGTTGGGTCTCCTTGAACCCATGAGGTTGCTAGTGATTACCTTCTTTCTCATAAACCCATCTAGCCATCCCTGTTTAGATCTTGGAAAACAGAAGGCATATTACCAAGGGAACAGACACAGAGACAAGCAGTGGACATAAGACAAGCTTTATGTTAAGGCAAGAAAGAGGAGGTGGTTCCGGATAGCATTTTCCAAGAGGAAGTGAGTATTTCATAGAGCAAAGGTGGGCAAACATTTTCCGTCAAGGACCAGATAGTAAATACTTTGGGCTTTCTGGGCTGTCCAGTCTCTGTCATAGCTACTCAGCCCTGCCTTTGTGGCACGAAAGCAGCTCTGGACAAAACGTAGATGATAGTAGGGGGAGCTACGATCCACCGCTGACCTTAACACAGTCCAGTTCCATCAATGCTCCTTTGTATGTTTTATGCTTTTTGAATAGTAAGGACTTCCCACTCATAAAGATATTCTCATACATTTCTTCTGTTCACCTCACAACTTTCTGTTTTCCTTATAGGTCTTTACTCCGTGCGACGATTATTCTTGTACATCTTAGGAAGAAGGGCTCAGGTGTTATTTCTACGTAGCAGATTCTCCTGGTGCCTCCTACTAAACAATCTGCCCCTTCTCTCTCCAGAATCTAAGTCCAGGTCCTACCTCCTGTTAGCTCAGCAGTATGTTCTCTGACTTCTCCAGCTTTAGCTGTTTCTTCGTTCTTGAAAGAAAGTTAAAATTAATCGCTTTTACAGAGTTATGAGGAAGAAATGGGTTAATATGTACGTTCAGTGCATTGGTAGCTATTATTAAAAATTATGTTACTCTTAGAAATCTATCAAATCTTCTTTTATATGGTCTCACTGGATACTTCTGGAGAGAAATCATAAAGTGTCTTCTCTTTTTCTTATCCCTAAACCCTTATGCTCAGTCCTTCTGTAGGATATAGTGGTTAGGAATATTGTCTCTCAGTCCACACTGCTCAGGGTCGAATCCTAGGTTCACCACTTACTTGCTTTTTGCCCTAAATTATGTAATCTTTCTGTGCCTCAGTGTCTTCATTTATAAAATGACAGTAACAGTAACCTGTCTCTTTTAGGGCTATTCTGAGGATTGAATGAATTAAGATTTTATTTATTTATTAGAGACACAGAGAGAGAGAAATGCAGAGACACAGGCAGAAGGAGACACAGGCTCCATGCAGAGAGACTGACGTGGGACTCGATCTCGGGTCTCCAGGATCACGCCCTGTGCTGAAGGCAGCGCTAAACCGCTGAGCCACCGGGGCTGCCCGAGAATTGAATGAATTAAACAAAAGCTTAGAACGTAGTAGAACACTTAATTACTCACTAGGTGTCATTATAAGGTATGTCTCTTAGACACCATATATTGCTGGATCTTTTTTTTTTTTTTTAATCTGAGCTGAGAATCCCTTTCAGTCAGTGAATTTAACACATTTACATTCATTATAATTATTACTATGTTGGCCTCATTTCTTTCATCTTATTTTGAGTTTTTCATTTATTATGCCTTTTGTTTCTTCTCCCCCTGCCTTCCACTGTCTAAATCACATTTTCTTCTGCTGATTTGCAAGCTTCACAATCTATATTCTATGTCTGGTTGTTTCTAAGGTTTTGATAACCATGTTTTTGCTTAATGTCTCTATGGATTAGTAAGTATTCCTTCCCCTGCCCACCTCCATGAGGAGATGAGAACTGAAGACTTTAAGGTAATTTTGTGTATGCATCTAGTGTCAGATCTTACTTCTTTTGTAAGTAATCTACTTTTTATCTCTAGAAACCTTTAGAAATTTTTCTTAATCTTAATTTAACCAGAATGTGTCTGGAGATAAGTACCTTTTTCTTATATTTCTTTTTTTTCTAAAGATTTTATTTATTTTTTCATGAGAGACAGAGAGAGAGAGAGGCAGAGACCCAGGCAGAGGGAGAAGCAGGCTCCATGCAGGGAGCCCGACACGGGACTTGATCCCGGGTCTCCAGGATCACGCCCTGGGCTGAAGGCGGCACTAAACCGCTGAGCTACCCAGGCTGCCCTTTTTCTTTTCTTTTCTTTTCTTTTCTTTTCTTTTCTTTTCTTTTCTTTTCTTTTCTTTTTTTTGGGGGGGGGGCACTTTTAATAGAAGGACGTGTCTTTCTTCTAGAAAATGTCTACTTCATTCTGTCCTTCTTTATTCTCTTACTGGATTCCTATTATGTATCGTCCCCCATATTGCTCCATTTCTTTTCATTTTTCTCAGAATCTTTCATTTTCATTTAATTTCCTCATATCTTTTGGGACAGTTTTTTAATTCAAAGTTCTGGGTTTGATGCTATTTAGTATCAAGTTTACTACTGGCTTTTTTATTTTAGCAGTTATATCTTTATATTACCTATTTTCAACTGGTTCTTCATTGTAACTGCTTTTTCCAGTTTGATGTTTTCAGTATCTTCCCAACTCTTTCCAAGGCTTTTTTTTTTATCATACCTTTTAAAAATTTTTGTTCTCTCTGTTTTTACCGATTCTACTTCCTTATAAGTCATTGTAATCTCTTTTGTACTCATAATCTTCTCTTGTTTTCCCTGTGACATATTGTTCCTCATTTTCCCTGGTGGCAGTAAAGTCCCTTGGGAGGAAGGTTGGTAGCAACATCCCAGCCTGCGGTAAAGTTGGAGACGGGGCTCAGTCTGAGCTTCATGAATGCCTATTTTCCCCTTGTTCCTTTGCCCAATATTGCTGTTGTGAGAGGCAGCCACATTTTGGCGGAATTACCCAGGTAAGGCAACACTGAAGGCTCTGTTAACACACCCATGTCATTGGCACCTGTCCCTGCCTGGCTCCATGCCCCAAGGTTGACTAGAAAACTCTAACTTTCCGGTTCCAAGGTATGAAGTTGGAACTTTCCTGGGGTCTTGGATTTAGGGCATTGGACACACTCCTGGAATTGGGGAGCCTTTCAGGCATGTGACTTGGGGGACTCTGAGTTTCCACAAGCTCCAAGCCTACACCAAAGTTTTCAGTTACAGTGAGAGAGGAGCCCCTCTGCTCCATCCAGCCCAGTCTCACCTCCCTGCCCCTGGTCGGGTGGGCTACGCAGGCACAGGGAGTGAGCAGTCCTGCTGAAAACCTCACTTGCCTATTTGTTTATCTGTGGCCACCACTCTTTACTTCTAAGCCATTTACCTCCCAACAGGTATCCTCTACTCCATGTCTCTCCAAGGGTTTCTCATAGAGTTTTACTAATCGTGACCTTCAAATTTACCAAGCTTCTTTAGCTCCTGACATCTTCAGGATTTTATTTTGATTTCTGTCAGTAGCCAGCACGAGCCCTTGTTTCATCTTCCACTAGGTGTTTCTAAGGGGAGAGAAAATTTGGTGAAACTCATTTTACATAGGCGAGAATTCTCAAAAAGGCAGGAGGGAAGGAAGAAAGGAAAGGAAAGCTGGTTTTCTTACAGCCTAAAGAGTCACAAGAAAAGGGAAGAGAGCCCATGCCCACGTGGGCTCCAACCAAGGGCCAAGAATGGGAAGAGATGGAGGCCGTAGCTCTCCCCACTCTGACAGCTAGGTCACAGAAGGACAGAGCTAGAAAGGGGAAGCGCTCTAGTCCTTCTTGAGGAGATACACTTTCCAGCAGCCAGCACAGCTCTCCTGTAGACGGAGAAAGGTAGCTAGACCTTGAACCGTGCCGGAGAGGTTTCTGTCTCTCCCGCCGCTCGTGCCTCCTTGCAGCAAGAGTCCGTAGAGAACCACTGTCCTATATGTAGGCTCATGAGAGTAATTCCTGGTGCAGCAGTTCTTAAGAATAAAAGTTCTTAAATGAATGACATTTAGGGGCAAAAGGAAGGTCCTAAGATCTTGTACTTTCTTCTCCTTCCTGCCCTTTATATTCTTCCACAGAAATTTCATCACATCCTAAGGGATAATTAGACACTTGATGAGTGAGTGAAGCCTGAATGCGCATCAGTTCTGCATTTCTTTTCTGAGCCTAGTTCTGACTCTTCAATCAGTACTTAATGATGCCACCAGGATATCCCACTGCTATCTGAACTTCCCTAAGAATTTTCCTCTGTAAATCTCCCGGCCTTTTCTATTAATGTTTAGACCGTCATTTTCTCAGTCACTCACGTTGGAAAACTCAGGGTCATCTCTGATTCCAGTTTCATTCAAAACCCCCTACCCCACCCCCTGTGTTTCATTTTCTTTTCAATTCAGATACATATATACAGATAGGTATAGGTATCTACCTATATTAAAAAGGTACATTTTGGTGGGTAATCCAAATTCATATTTTTTAAAAAATTTTATTTATTAGTTCAGGAGAGACACAGAGAGAGAGAGAGAGAGAGAGAGAGAGAAGGGCAGAGATACAGGCAGAGGGAGAAGCAGGCTCCCTGCAGGGAGCCCGATGCGGAACTCGATCCCAGAACCCCGGGATCACGCCCTGGGCTGAATGGGGCACTAAACCACTGAGCCACGCAGGCTGCCCCCAAACTCATATTTTTGAAGCAAGGCTTGTCCCATGCTCTTTTTTTTTTTTTGGCAGAAATGCTTTTTAATCAACATCTCTTGTTGCTTAGAGCTAGCTGTGATAGTCAGACTTTCTTATCCTGACATGCAGAGGCCCCCTGTCACCTGACTCTAACCCATTCTGAATATGCCCACTTTCGCTTGAAGAAGTGGTATGTTTCTTCTCCACTTAATAATTTTCAATCTTGATTGAAATAATTTTTCCTATCCCTGTGAGAAAGCCTGGAGAATCCAATCTCCTTTATGCACTTCATCTGCCATCTAGATACAAAGCAGATTAAACATACTTGGCCTCCTAGCAGCACACAGTGAAAAATGAGTAAGAGTTGTAGTGTTCGTATAATAATATAAGGGGATGATGAATTTCTCATTTTTACAAAATTATCATTTATCCAGTTCCAGTACCATCTTTACCTCTGCTCTGGGCTAAATATAATGCTAGGTTCCAGATAACCAGATGATATTAAAAAAATAAAGGAGAAAGGGAAAGAAAGAGAGAGAAAGGAAGGGAGAGATAAGAAAAAAAAATAAACAGTCACACTGTGGACAGATGGTTCTCTAGTGTGAATACAATAATAAAGATTTCTATTATCAGGAATTTTCTTTTTGGGGTTTGTATGAGGTATAGTTGCCAGCTCGTAGTTTGGTATGAACACACACACATGTGTATTCAAATGTCCACTATCCATACAATCAGTCCCTATTTAAATTTTATCAGAACCATTGAAAGTGGAGACCGTAGTAGTTTACCTATAACAACCTGAATTCTAAAAAAAAAGAAGTAGCAGTAGTAGTAGTTTTGCATCCAAAATGCATTGCAGGGACTTGTGGGTGATTCAGTGGGTTAAGCATCAGACTCTTAATCTTAGCTCAGGTCTTGATCTCAGAGTCATGAGCTCAAGCCCCACCCACCCTGGGGCATGGAGCCTACTAATTCACAAACAAATGAACTAACTAAATAAATGAATAAAGAAAATGCATTGCAAAAAGACATCTTTTTAAAAGTTACTTTGCCTTTTTTATCTTGTGGAAAGGCTATCCGTATTTTATTCCCATAGACTCACTCCCCGTATTATAAGGCCCCCTTGATGCCTCTGACTACAGGGTGACTCCACAGATGTTGCTTTGGAGGCGAGGAAGTACTCACTCTCCAGTCATTTGAATAACACAGTTCTCCACGTAGAATGTTTCATTACGTACCATATGCAAGTATAGCTTGGGGATGCTATGTAAGCAGCTCTTTTCATTCCAGTAATAAGGAAATCGATGATGAGTTTCTAGAAATGTTACCACATTGATGTGATTCTGGTACAAATAACCAATTTTTTTTTTGCCAAATTTTAATTCCTCTTCAATTCAAAACGTTACAAAGGAGCCTAACACATTTTAGTTCGAAGAAGAGTCAAGACCTCAAAAAGGTTTTCTGTTCGATTTTTTTCCTCTTTTTATGATTTTCTCTTTTTTTTTTTTTTTTCAGAATAGGACTCAGTAGGGAATAAAATAAGACTCAGTAGGGAATAAACAGACCAATATCCACAAGGAGAAATCTTAGGAAGTATGTTGTGTAGGAAAATACAGCAGAACCCCCACTAATTAATGATCCTGATCTCCAGATAGTCACTAGGAGCAGCCCCCAAGCTTAGTAAACACAGGGGCTCTATAAAAAACATCTCGGGATAGTTAAATACTATCTTCCTCCATGCTCTTAACATTTTTTTTTCTAGATTCACTTCTAATGACAACTTTATATTAACTTTTAAGTCCAACCTATCAACATAATTTCTAGTGTATCTGTGAGATTTTTTAGGTCATTAACCTAAAAACACAATACAGTAAGGTAAATTATTGTACTCCTTTTGGCTACCTGTAAAAAGTCCCCTAAAATATTCTTTATTATGTGTTCTGCACATACAGTCTTTATCCATAGTCCATTCGAAAGGGTGATCTCGTTTAGCTAATCCCATTGAATGAGTGCAGAGTGAGGCTCATTTAAGACGTGCCACCCTATATACCTTCCGCTTAAATGGGAAAAATTTCCAGTGTTCTGATCTAATGTTCACAGGGCAATGAGAGCTATTACGTAGCAAATAAGAAAAAATAATGAACAGCATGTGCAGAAACTACAGCCAAAATCCTCTGAAGTGCGCTTTTGCACTCAGAGCGCAGCTCAGTTGCACCACGGAGAACCCCCTTCTGTGTAGTCACAGGAAGACTGTGGGGCCTTCACAGTACAGGCTGGGCACATAGTCTTTTTCCACAGAGGCTCTGACTTCTCCTAAAGACGAAGGAGCAACAGTGGAGAAGAGGACTAAGTATAATTTAAATCCTGGTGCAGATCCGTGCGTGGTTTACAAAAAAAAAAAAAAAAAATCTGGATTAGAAAGCTGTGCTTTTGTAATGTTTTTGAATTACGCATTGGGTCACTATTGGCATTTGTAAAATTTAGGTTTCAGGTATTCCAGCCGTGAATATATGATTTTTTTTGATAGACATTTGGAAAAATTAGCATGTAGTAAGGTTGCTCTAGACTTCTGGAAAGTATACAAATAGAGGAGCATGCGTACAGAAGTCAAGAAAGTAAACTGTCACGTGTGAATTCAGTTAGCGACCTTCGGTTAGATGGAAGGACAATGGTAGAAGGAATACATTCTAGGTAATTTTGAACGTGAAGAAACTTAGTGTGTACTATTCCTTTTGCCTGACGTGAGCTCTCCTCCCCTCGTCAGGGCCACGTCAGATTCTAACTGGTCAAGGAAGCCTCCTGCGGCCCACTCTGATGTGCGCATCCTCTGAAATTATGGAGTGCTGGCAAGTACACCAAAGAGCTCTATGCCACACTCCTGTCAAATGTCCTGTAAGTCTGTTTTTGCTATCATGGAACCCCCGATAGCAAGGGAAATTTTTTTTTAAGTGGATGCTGTAAAAAAAGATCTTTTTAACCGATTTCAGCTTGACTCACCTGAGTCCCCGTGAACCACATTCCCTCCCTAAGTAAGACACACCGTTGGTGCCCACCGCGCATCACACCAGAGCTGGAAGGACATTCTTCAGGACACACCTGCGCTTTTGCGTCTATGAGTTGACTGGGTGCTTCCTAGGAATCAGTCAAAACTGTCGCTAGGAGAACCAGGTGTAATGCTCTAGAGAGACGTTGTGAGCGGTCCAAAAAAAAAAAAAAAATGCTGTTTAATGTAGAGCGGGTGAGAGAACCATCAACTGGGGTGGAGGCCTCATTATGCTCTGAGCTCCACTCAGATGGAACCAGCGTGAGTAGGTTTTTGCCACAAAAAAACATGCAGAACCTCAGACTGCAGGCCCCTGTGCAAAGTCGGTTCTTCGCTCCATGTCACAGGCTTGTACACTTAGGAGTTAAATGTCCGATGGGTGTGTATTTTGCTTTTTTATGAATCCTCCCTTAAATCAGACATCTTTTTTTTTTCTTCTTCTTAAGCAACCAACTGCTAGGCACGTCAAACACATCAGATGTGAGGGCTTCCACTGTTTCTTGAATCTTCGTCCAAGCCCATTGTCTGCTGTTAGCTTGTCGAGGAAGCGGATGCCCCTGCTAGCGACGGTTGCTCGGGGAGGCCTCCTACTGCATCGTCACCCGTTCTTGCCAAGGAGATTAATATTCCCATTTTTAACACCTGAGCTAATAACACTCATGAAGTGGGTGAAAGTCCTCAGCCAGCGTTAACCTGGGGGCACTGAAAATTGCAGCGTCAGGCGGAGGAAACAGCGGTTGGTTGTAATGACCATGAGAAGAGAAAACAGAGTTAGGTCCAGCTCTTTTCTGATGCTGCTTTAAGTCACGACTGTTAGCTCACCGTGCAGAGATTTCTCCTTTATTACCCATTTAGCCGATGCAAAAAAAATACCCCCGTTTTCTAGCTGCATCGATCCCATGGTGTGACTTCACAGTTGTTTAATGGTGAGCCTGTTACACTGTGAAGGGAACTTGAAGAATGTTTTCGGATGCTGCTCTCTTTCCGTGTCCACTCCCCGCTTGCTGTTTAGATCATTTCTCGCCGAGCATTCCTTTCTGACATTCACGAAATGTTCGCGGCGGTCCCTGTTTAAAACACTGGCCTGGAGCCAGCGCGCTCGCCAATTTATATCAGCCTGTTAGGAAAAAATTAAATAATGTGTGAAAACGAAGGGAAAATTGCTTGGAAGGAAAACGCGGGCTGAGCGCTGAAGAAGCCCGTGACGGCCGACACTCCCCCCATTCCCTGGCTGTGTTCACAGTGGGGTCATTTGTGCGGCTGCCGGGCTCTGAAGGGAAACCCAAAGGGGGAATTGAACGTCGTTCCTCCACAGAGCAGCGGTGGTCGAGGGCCTGGCCTGGACCGGGCCTGGCTCACTCTGCGAGGAGCTCGCCGGCTCATGTCATGATTCTCCAGCGTGAAATAACAGCCAGGCTGCTCCGAGGGCAGGAAGCCTCCCAGCGGGGCAGCGGGGCCTCCGGAAGGGACATGTTCGTGCAGAGAATGCGCCGCTAGGAGTTGCTCCTGGGGAAAGCCTCAGGAAGGTCCCCAGACGTGGCCTTGCAGAGCGGCGGTGTCCGTTTTCACGTAGAATAACGGAGGACCCAGGCATGCTGCGGCCGATGCGCGTCGGACACCTGCTCCGCTCCACCTCGACACAGGCTTTGACCTGGCTTGTGTTCCTTGTCGCTCCTACTGTGTGTGTTGGTCATTGCTCTGCATTTAATTAGTCGTCTCCGTTCCCTGTGTCGGTTGTGTCGTGTTCCCCCTGATCGCCGGTGGTTGTGCGGGTGCGGTGACCACACGGGTGCCGACCGCCCGTGAGCCCTGAGGTCTGTCTCTTAAGTGACCCCACAGTCTGTGATGCGTGGATCCGAGGTGAGCATCTAGCACGGCGTTCCTGCGGGTGCTGGCCGCCTCTGTCCTCGGCCCGCGCCGGTGTAGGAGGCTGCGGGACGCCTCTTGGCTCGCAGGACCTTCCGAGGGAGACGGAGGCCCGCGCCAGCCCTCGGCGTTGGGCAGCTGCCGGTGGGGGCGACGGCAGGCCCGGGGGGGGGGCCGAGCCCCTGCCCTGAACCTGGAGTGGAAGCCGTCTTAGGTGGACGGGACGTCGTCGAGGATCTGCTCCAGGTACAGGACGGGGCTTGGTACGGGCCGAGGCTGGCCCGGCTGCCTCTGACCTTCGCCGCACGGACGCAAAGCCCTTGAAACGTCAGCGTTGTTTGTTAGGAAGGAATGGAATTTCTAAACACCAGGCTTATTTCTTTAACAAATTAATGCAGCTATTCTGGTAAAATAGTGTTTAACAGGGCGTCCCCGCTTCTGCCCACAACCTAGAGCCTTGCTTCTTAGACTTCATTTTTTTCCCCTCAAAGCAGCAAACAGGTTAATGGGGAAACTGAACGTTTGCAAAACTGACTTTTCCATAATGGTACTTCATAGAACTGCCCTTTTGGATCTTCTGCTTCTTTTATGCTTCCAGATCATGACATTTCGGGGCACCCGGGTGGCTCAGGGGGGAGCATCTGCCTTTGGCTCAGGCCGTGACCCCAGAGTCCCGGGATCGAGTCCCGCGTCAGGCTCCCTGTATGGAGCCCGCTTCTCCCTCTGCCTGTGTCTCTGCCTCTCTCATGAATAAATGAATAAAATTTTTTAAAAAAGATCCCGGGTCTCCAGGATTATCTAAAAAAGGATAAAGACATTTCAAAAGTCCTTTTTTCTTTTTTCCAGAAAGCAGAGGTAATTGATCATTTGCTCTGATTTAAGGGTTTCTCCTCTTCAAAAATCTGAAGTTGTTGAGATGGTCAAGAAACAAGTCAAAGTCATAACGCTTGCGATTGGCGATGGAGCCAATGACGTCAGCATGATACAGACGGCGCACGTGGGCGTTGGCATAAGCGGCAATGAAGGCCTGCAGGCCGCCAACTCTTCTGACTACTCCATAGCTCAGGTAAAGCAGCATTTCTGCAAAACACACCATTGGTCTCAGCTGGCAGGATGAAAAGAAAAATACGAATTCTTTTCCATCCTAACTCTTCTCTGCTTTTGTTTCATTTAGTTCAAGTATCTGAAGAATTTATTGATGGTTCATGGCGCCTGGAACTATAACAGAGTCTCCAAGTGCATTCTGTACTGCTTCTACAAGAATATAGTCCTCTATATTATTGAGGTAATAGCAGGTTGTTTAAAATTCTTGTCGGGTGCATAGATATTTTCAAAAGTTTCTCATTGTTTGGGTGAATCCTCCATTGGCCCACTTTTTACGACTTCCAAACACGTGGAAGTCTGTTGGCCACAGAGAATAATTAATATTTAAATTTCTGGCTAAAAATGTCACATGGTTTTGGTAAGGTATGTTGAATGAGAATTAATGAAGTAATGTTTTCAGTGTTTTTATTTTTTTTTTATTTTTTTGGTTTTGTTTTCAGTGCTTTTATTTTTTATTTTTTTATTTTTTCTTTTTTTAATAATAAATTTATTTTTTATTGGTGTCCAATTTGCCAACATACAGAATAACACCCAGTGCTCATCCCGTGAAGTGCCCCCCTCAGTGCCTGTCACCCAGTCACCCCCACCCCCTGCCCACCTCCCCTTCCACCACCCCTAGTTCGTTTCCCAGAGTTAGGAGTCTCTCATGGTGTGTCTCCCTTTCTGATATTTCCCACTCATTTTTTCTCCTTTCCCCTTTATTCCCTTTCACTATTATTTATATTCCCCAAATGAATGAGACCATATAATGTTTGTCCTTCACCGATTGACTTATTTCACTCAGCATCCTACCCTCCAGGTCCATCCACGACGAAGCAAATGGTGGGTATTTGTTGTTTCTAATGGCTAAACAGTAGACTGCATTTCCTGGCATGATTTTGAGATTCATAAAAAAATGCTATGTAGTCTATAGTCTTTTAAAAACACTGAAAACAGCTGAGTAATAATATTCCATTGTATACATATTACTCAGCTGTTTTCAGTGTTTTTAAAAGACTATAAACTACATAGCATCTTTTATGAATCTCAAAATCATGCCAGGAAATGCAGTCTACTGTTTAGGGATACTCACATGGAAAACCATTTAGAAGGAAAGTCCGGGAATGACAGACAGAATCGAGGGTAGCAGTTCTAAGGGGTAGAATCAGAAGGGATACGCACATGGTTTGCTAGTATTGGTCATCTCGTAGTTCCTGCTGTGTTTCAGACTTACTAATATACAAGTATCGCTTGCTATCCAGACCTGTTTTGGCTTCTGAGTTGATTGCTGGGTATAATGAGAAATTTGTCTTAGAAATTCTCAGAATATTCAATTCCTGTGTCTGGATAGCAACGAATTTCTGTATTCCTTTCCTGATGCCAAATATAACATTATTATTAACATTACAACTTGGGATGCTCGGGTGACTCAGCGGTTGAGCGTCTGCCCTTGGGCTCAAGCTGTGTCCCTGGGGTCCCAGGATCGAGTCCCCCATCGGGCTCCCCGCAGGGAGCCTGCTCTTCCCTCTGCCTGTGTCTCTGCCTCTCCATCTGCGTCTCTCATGATTAAATCAAAAACATTTAAAAACGTAAATTAAAACTTAACCCCAGTCAGCAACGTCACCTCTAAAAGGCAGCCTTCTGCTTTATAAATGTTTTTGCAGCACCTACTGGGTGCCAGGCGCCGGGTTTAAACTCAGCAACTACAAAGTAAACCAAGCATGGTTCCCTGTCCTCCAGGAGCTTGCCAGTGAAATACAGTGCATAAATAAATATATGTAATTTCAAATTTTCTAGGCTCTAACATTAGCAACAAGTAAAAGTGAGAGCCCCAGCTAATTTTAAAATAGTATTTTCAGTATGACCCTAGAGACCCGAGATCAAGTCCCACGTCGGGCTCCCTGCATGGAGCCTGCTTCTCCCTCTTCCTGTGTCTCTGCCTCTCTCTCTCCCTGTGTCTCTCATGAAGACACACACAGAGTGTGTGTGAATAAATGAATAAAATCTTTAAAAAATAAATAAATAAAAATAAAATAATAAAATAATATTTTCTTAGTATATTCAAAACTATTTCAACACGGAATTGCTATAAAAATCATTAACGTAGTATTTCACATTCTTCATACTAAGTGTTTAAACTCTGGTGTGTATTTTACACTAGCAGCACATCTCAATTTGGACTAATCCCATTTCAAGTGTTCAAGAGCCACATGTGGCCAACGGCCACCATCCTGGACGGCACAGCACCTGTGGATAAATTAAACTAAATGATTCACTGGGACATGATGGATATGTGACTTAGCTTCTTTTTTTTTTTTTTTTTTTTTAAGATTTTATTTATTCATGACAGAGAGAGAGAGAGGGAGAAGCAGGCTCCATGCAGGGAACCTGACATGGGACTCGATCCCGGGTCTCCAGGATCACACCCCGGGCCAAAAGCAGCACTAAGCCACTGAGCCACTGGGGCGGCCCCCCCTCTTTTTTCTTTCTTTCTTTTTTTTTTTTTTGAAACAGCCATTTTATCATCATTTATACATACAGCAGCTGTATTTGTGAGTCCTAAACTCTAGGCGTTACCAGTGTCTTGCTGCCCCAGCAGCTCCGCGGCAGGCAGATAGGGACCCTGTAGCTGGTTAGGGAGCCCTGGTCTCCCTCTCCTGTCACAGCACCCGCCCTCCCCGGCATCAGCCCGCCCAGGTTCCCCTGCACGCGTTGCCCTCTGGTCTGCTGTTTCTGCACCTCTGTCCCCAGAGTCACAACCTGACCATTTGCCGGGGGGGAACTAAGAGCTGATAGTTTGCACCAGCCAAGTAACACCGCTAACAAGGACCTCAGTGGCTTTCACAGTTACCCCAGTGGTCGTCGGTCGGGGCCTGCCGCCCGCTTCGTCCGGCTGTCCTCTGTGCCTCTGTCGGAATGCTTCTCTCCTTATTAAGCTGTTGACGGAGCAGAGTTCTTAGGAGTCCAGCTAGGAAAACCTTGACATTTAGTTCCGAAGCATGTGGGCAGTTTCATTTACTGGTCACGAAAATTCTATAATTAGGTTACAACCCGTTAGGTAAAATAATCAAACCCTTGGAGACGTAAACAGGATAATCTGTGAGCTCATTGTTCATTACCATTCAATTCTCGCCGGGTTAGTCTTGTCTCTTGAAGCAAAATGCACTTCTAAAAATAGCTTGCAAAAAGAAAATAAAAAAATAAAAATAAATAAATAAAAATAAAAATAAATAAAAATAGCTCGCAAGATCCAGAAATGCAGTCTTCAGTGAATGTGCAAATTTGTGGTTCTTTCTCTGAATTAATAGTTCTCGATTCCCAATCCCCTCCTATAGTCCCAGTTTTTCTTAATTTTCTTCTCGTCCCAAACACCGATATTCATAAGGATATCATTTTATACAGTTTATTTACAAATACTGTTGAAAAGAATATTGGTTTATACAAATATCTTAAAGCCACTGGCAGAGTAATCCTTCTTACAAAAATTTAATCTTATCAAATGAAGCGAGTGCTCAACCTGTTGCTGTTTAAAAATCTAGATTATTTGATGATTGACAATGAGGTGGAGAGAAACGTACTAATGGGGGAAATAAAATACATTAAACTCACATGAAAGACTGAGCCTGCACGCTCTGTTTCAGACCCAGGGTTATGCGATTTGTGTTAGATTAGCCCTGAATTTCACTTGGCTTTGGATTTAAAGCCTCTTCATGAGATATTTAGCACTGATCAAATTCTTCACACGTTGGAAGGGAAGTTAAGTCCTACACTCTCCTGGAAATCTCGCTTTTAAGGTATTTTTCTTTTAGCACTTTATAGAAATATATGCTGAATATAGTTCAACTGTTTTGGAAAGGAATTGACCTTTTAAATCCATTCCCAGATACCCAACTTCTGCCAGCTAAAACAAGTTCTGCAGATGTTAATGGCTCATGTCACCGCCGTGAATGAATAGAGAACACATCACGGGGTGTCTCTGGTGAGGACAACTGCCAGTCTCCAATCTCGCCTTTCAGTGTTTTGTGCTGACCAGGCGTGGGAGCAGAGGACTCATTGACCGTTTGTAAGCTGCTGTTTAATATGCAGAAATGGTCCATGAGGAGAAAGTCTGTGAGGCTTTAACTGCCACGCCTCTGCTGGGATGTGGAACTCAGAAAATAATACCGGGAGACGCAGGTCTGCAGTTTCTTTGCTAATAAAGGAATAGCCTGGAACACTGTGCGTTTCATAGATTATCTGCGGCCAGGGGTTTTCCCGTGGCTGCCTTGCCAGGAAGGTCCCTGTCCAGCTCCTCCGTTGCCATCAGTTACAGCCAAACACATAAATACAGATTTGGCAGGTGGCAGCGTAAGACGCAGACGCGAGGTGGCCGCCCCGCAGCAGCCCTAGGTGTTCATTGAAATTACTGGCTCTTTCTAAAGGGATTTCTCCCTCTCTTTCTCTCTCTCTCTCTGAAATATCTGACTCCCTTCTAGCAAAATAGGACCTTTTCTTTCAAATGATTGATCGCATCCAGGTTTTCTGGTAAGATCCCAAAACAATGTAAGTGTCTCTAAGTTGCAGAAGCCTTGATTAAAGTCAGTGAGGTGATACTTTGCCAGCACGCTGTGCTGGGATATGGATTTCTTATGAATTTAAATAATCTCCACACCTCCCCAGAAAGACTGGTGTTTTCTTTTTGTATCCATGCTTCCGACTGAGTCAGCGGAGGGGCTTTTATGTGTTAATAGTCATCGAGGTGCTGTTTTACTTAGTATGGGATGTGTCTCTAATATATCTTTTTTTTTCTCTCTCTCTCTAATATATCTTTTAAATACAAATCGGATGGGCTTGAAGTCAGCCGTTTGGTAGACTTCTTCACTATCAAAGACCTTCTCTTTCTCCTTTGAAATATGTACATTTGAACGCCAAAATATTTCTGTAAAGGTGTAGGGTACTATATCGAAGGATTCTGTTCATCTTCTAGTCATGTCTCCTTTTTTAAAGAAGAAATTAGAATAGGAATTTTGTATTGCAGGAAGGTAATTTATAAAAACATACTCACCTACCTCTCAATAGGGGAAGTAAAAAGGGGAAAAATGTGTTGATAGCTTTCTGCTTAAAAATTTCTACATGTCTTCCATAAAGCAGTTAAAATGGGCATTTTTTTGATGCAGTCATGTTCACTTATTCGCAAACTATTTTGAATGTTAAGCTTTCTGTAAATATTACTTGATTTGAGCGAGGTTCTTTTTTTTTCTTTTTTTCTTTTTTTCTTTTTCTTTTTTTTTTTTTTTTTTTTGAGTGAGGTTCTTAAATTTCAAGCTCATGGTGGCATTTGAATCAGCACCGAATGTCACGTACAAAGCTAGGAGACCATTCGTGTTCACAAATGTTTACTCACGCACAAATTTAACGTATTTTTCTGGTTGTATATAGCACTGATGAGTGCAGATACATTTATGACTGTAGCCTTTTGAGCCAGGTCATGTCCATTGGGTAAGTTTGGTACGCATCTTTTTTTCAGGCCAACAATGATTGGATCACATCTTCATAGACTAGTGAGGCCATAATTTAAAACTCTCTGTTTAAAAATTCCCTGTATTTCCATCATACCCTAAGATATCTCAAAGAGCTTCTCAGCATGTATTGCTGCAGTAAATCACAGTCCCCTCCGGGGAGAACATTACCATCACCCAGAGTATCACAAATATGTATTGACATAATCCACATCTGAAAAAAGGCCAAATGTGAAAACACTATACAGAGAATTAAAGCCTGTTTTGTCACCTTGTGTCTACTTACCCTTAAAAAAAAAAAAAAAAAAAAAAGGTGTAAAGTCAGCAGCACCACCCGAAGAATAAAGTTAACTTCGCATAAACATACTAAGTTCTTTTAAAGCACGTACGAGTGAATGACCCGGCTCCTAGTCTAGGGCAAATGTTCATTTTTTTTTTTTCAATAAACAGATGTAGCAAAGCACACAAGAATTTCAGATTTGACTCCGATTCCTATGCTGTTGTTATTGTTGTTGGTAATGCGTGTTACAACCCTGACACAATTTGGACTTATTTTTCATGTGCTATCGCTCCTTTGTGTTCTTTTCCATCTCATGAAGCAGACATTCGTTTTTATATATGCTCAATCATTCCTTCCCACTATAAAAAGGAAAAAGATCAATGTGGGTACAGAAGCTGTTCATAGGGAGGCCAGCCTGGGTACATATTGATAAATGGTGAATTTGTAGCAATTCATGCTTCCATAATGAGGTTAAATGAAACGTGAAGTGTAGCAGAGTCCCTGCGACTCTGATTCAGAAATTCACTTGACTGGCATGTCAAGACTGCTTTCCTCCAACAGGTTTTGTGTCGTCGTTATGCTCTGGTTTTGTGAGTGTGCGTTTATGTAATCTCGTTGCCAGGCCAGACTTTTTACTCTTCCAGACCAGCTTGATTTTTTTTTTTAATTTTTAATCACATTTTAGGTCTGCTTTCTTAGAAGAATATATATGTGTTTTTGACTTACTAACAGTCACTTTAATTTTCCATTTGCCTTAAGCATGTTAGAGACGGGTGTTTTTGTTTTTTGTTTTTTTTTAAGATAACATCTTTCATTTTGTATCCAAAGTGAAGGCTTTTGTTTTTAAGAGAATTGCAAAATATATGAGAACATTACGCCTTATTACTTGAAGATTTATGCTTAATGAAAGCATAAACTCAAGATATCCAGGTTTTTTTACTGTATAAATTCAAATTTCACATTCCAATGGCTAGACTTATCAAGAAATATTAAAAAGTCTATAAACTTTAACCCATTAATTCTACTTCTAAAAATTTATCCTTGAAAAAAAAAAAAAGGACATCCAAGGAAAGTTTTAGAGGTGACGGATATGTGTATCACCTTCATTACGATGACAGTTCCACCACCATATACATATGTCCAAGCTTACCAAACTGTATACCCTGACTGTGCACAGTCTTTTGTATGTCAGTCATACCTTAACGTAGCTTTTACTTACAAAAAAAAATAATCCATCCTTAGAAAATAGAGATGTACAGGATTTTTGAACAAGAATATTTGGCTCAGAATTCAGTAGAATGGCAAAAACTGGAAGCAGACTAAATATCCCGAAATGGTTATAATCCCACTGTAGGGGATGTACATCTATTAATCTCATTTTAAAGGATATGTAACAACTTAAGAAAAATTATATACTGTTAAGAGGGAAAGGAGCAGGACCTGACACTATGATACGACAGGTCTCCAGTAGGGTAAACCTGGGAGTGTATATAAATGAGCTATCTGAATGCAGCCAGCATGGAATAATTATGATTATATTGTTATAGGAAAGTCATTTCATTTTCTACAGAAACATGTTTTTTTGCGTAACCAAAACAATTTATCTCTTTAATCACCAGTACATAGTTATCTCTTTAATTAGCAAGAGGTACATATTTTAAAAAGGAGCTAAAGCTCTAAAAATTTAGTGACATAAAATATATTCCCCGAAGTGCCTTTTAGAAAATAAGGTTTATTTAATTTCCTTTAAATGTACGATGCCTATTAATATGACTCTTTTTTTGACTCGACAACTGCAACTAATTCTGACTTAAATAACAAATACCTTCTGAAAGCACCCCTTCAGGCTAGAAAGCAAAACAAAGAAATGCCATTTTCAAGAAAGTTGTGAAAATCATATGTTAACACTGCTGTTATGCAACGGCTGAGTTTTTGGATTCTAAGGGATGCACTTATGTTTTTTATGTTCTAATTTGGGGGCTTTGGGGTTGTTTTCATCCTAGATCTGGTTTGCCTTTGTGAATGGCTTTTCTGGACAGATCCTCTTTGAGAGATGGTGTATAGGTCTTTATAACGTGGTAAGTTTAAGATGTTTGATTTTTCCTGATTATTATTAAATATTATTTAATATTAAATTTTATAATAATTTAATATATGATATTAAATACTTTGAGGTTAAAGTTCACCTTGCACTAGGCTCCTTGAAGTAATGACCAGCGTGTGCCCTTTAGATGTTTACAGCAATGCCTCCCTTAACTCTCGGAATATTTGAGAGATCCTGCAGAAAAGAGAACATGTTGAAGTATCCTGAATTGTACAAAACCTCCCAGAACGCCCTGGACTTCAACACCAAGGTAGGACACGACGGCCCCGCATGTGTTTGGGGCGGGCAGTGGGACTCACTCGACTGCTGTGATTACACGGGGCGTCTGGCCTCCCGGAGCTAAGGACACAAACGCCAGGGTTCCGACCGTGACAAGTCGTGTTTGCCGCAGGTTCGGATGCGGACTCAGAAGCATTTCTATTGGTTTGTTTTCTTATAAAATTAACACATAACCACAGTTCACTAGAGTTTGCCAGGCGGCAGTTAATCGGGTCTGAAAGACAGACACGAGTGTCCTCAGGCCCTCGCCGTTCTGTGTCTGCAGCATCCCGGGGAAAGCCTCACCCCTTACACGGGTCGTCCAGGACCGGCAGGGTCTGTCCTTCCTCGTGCAAAGTGGTGGTTTTCTGTTCCATCAAGTCACCTTGACCCCATTAGAGTATTAGCTTGCATTATAGTCTCTGGTCAATAATTCATTAGGTCATAATACTCAGTAATTCCAAGCCATAAAATTTTAAATACAAGATAAAATATCTGACATTTTATCTAAAATCACATTCTGAATTTATATTCTACAAAACACGTCATGGACTGTTTGTGATTTGTGATCCCTTGGGGTCCGTGACAGTTATTTGTCCCAACCACAAAAATCTCTTTTATTTTCTTTTTCTTCTTCTTACTTTTTTTTTTTTTTTTTTTTTTGCATAGTTTATTTTCCTCGAAGTTTGTATTGTAAAGTCTTTCCACTGGTATTTGTTAGTAATTCAGGTTTCAGTTCAGGAAAAAAAAAAAGTGCTTAGTCTCGTAACAGTCAAGGCGATGCCACTTTGAAACAATAATAAAAGCAACAAATACAATAATACACCTTCTCAGGACTTTTCCCATCCAATACAGTGCATGTTTGTTAGCCTGTTACTAATACTTAGATGTAACTAGTTCTTCCCATTTAGGAAGGTTAATGTAGGATATTTTTAATGTCTATTAATTTGCCGAGCCCTCATTGATGTTCATCCTCAGCATACCGAGAGAATAAAGCAAACGGATGCCCCAGCTCCTCTAAGCTGTAAGTGCCGGTGCCCAGTGGATAGCCAGGGTGTTGTTCATCCTCGGAGACCTCGTGCATGTGTGTCCAGGCATGCACACACAACTCGTTGCCATTTTTTTAAATAACTGAGCTTGGTTGATTTAGGAAAAAAAGGGAAAAAATTTAAAAAGCTGAGAATTATCTTAGACCATGCTCTCCTAAAACTATTAGTAAGTTATAATATGCGGTATCTATGCTTTTATTTTTTTTAACATTTTATTTTTAGATTTTTTTCAAGATTTATTTATGTCCAGTTTGTATTAAATTGGACCACCTTGCTGTAATGTTTTTTTTTTTGTTTTGTTTTGTTTTTTAATCTCTGGTGGCTATTTTCAAGTCACAAGACAGATACAATGGACGGTGAACTCTTGTTTTCCTGGAGAGAGAGATTTGAGAGCTGAGAAAGTGCCAGGCCTACTGGGGTACTAGCCGTGATTCTCACCCACCTGGAGGCTTGTATCAGCCTCAGCCACAAGTATGCGGTCCACCAGGGCTCAGGCTCCCCACCGTGTTAGCTTCCCAGCCGCAAACTTGGCCGGGGAACTCTTGCTTATAAACAAAAATTGATCCTCACAGGATTATCCAGAGCCATTCCTGGAAAGTCCCATCGTTTCAGACCCTTCCCACATGGCCACTGAGACAGTTGGTGGCCAAGGAAAAGGCAGTCCGTAGTTTTCACGTGGAAGCATCATTCCTTGTGTCCTTTGCTGTCCTTTTGTTGTTTACAGAGTATTTCATTACCCGCAGAGCCCGTGCATTTCGAAAAGTCATCAGTCAACCCAATAGATCACGCAACTAATTTCTCTTCCCTTTCAACATTTATACACAAGCTGCCAACCATTTCTTAATAGTGTACATGGATGTTCTAGTGGTTTCGGTGAAAAATCTTTGATTAAACCCCTTCTAAGTGTTTTAAAATTCAGGGACAAATGGCTACAAAATGCATAGTTGTACACACAGCAGTTGCTGTGGGTCCCCAGTGTAGAAGCATTGTTGCCCTGAATGACGATGATTACGTTTGTTATGGTAAAAAGGGTCGGAGGTCCCGAGGTCATGACAGGGGTTAAAGGATTAGCATGTGACAATAAGTATCGGTCAGGAAAATGGAAAAGTAGAACTAATTTTTCTTGCACCCACCTGTGCTTTCTGTCAAATAAAAACTTGCGGTAATGACATAGTGAGGAGAAGAGACAAAGGTTAATGAGTAACACAAGTTCAAATGTGTAATGTATTGGAGCGTAAATTGGATCATACCGTCCAGGGTGGCTGGGTGAGCTAACGGGGCAGATTGAGATCACAGTGGAAAATTTGGGGAGGCAGGCAACTTAATTTCTGTTGTTTGAACAGCTTAAAACTATTAATACATGCCGATTTTTATTTAGCGTGAGTTTTGCTCGCAAGCAGCCCTTTTCAATGGCAAAACTGCGACTCTTCAAAGGGCCATGAGAATTCTAAACAGTTTTTCTATGACTTAATCTTTCCCATCCCCGCTACAAAGAAAGTACCCGCGGTGCCTGCCCCCTTTGCTCCTAAAATGCAGGATGGAAGAGTAATAACGATTAGATGGTGTTCTGATTGTTGGAGGCTTGATGTTGACGAGTCTCAGAAATCGTGGAAGCCTCGTAGGAATCCAGTCACCCCTACAATGCCTTTAGGGATTATATGGCCTACGTGCCACCCCGTTATTCTTAGTTTGTGCAGAGGAAGGTGGGAGAGAGGGAGGGAGGGAGGGAGGGGATGCTTTACCACCTTCGGGAGGTTGGCACTCCTGCTGCACGTGGGAAGGGCAAAGTAGGGACTTCCCCCATCGCTGTGTCTTCCCAAAGGCTCTTCTCCGAGAATTCTGAAAATGACCCCACCTGAGGAACCGCGGGAGCTACACGTTCCCGTTACGTGTTATTTTCTTGGTCGGGCAGAAATTTAAACTGTTCATACTTGGTTTTTTAAAAAAGCAGGAAAAAATTTCGGTGAAGCTGAAAAAACATTTTGAGAAACATAAAAATAAATAAATGACCCATGAAGGTCTAAGAGGCAGAAAGTGTCAGTTCTATTAATTCACAGCCGTGGCCCGACAGAAACACGTTTTGTGAATCCAGCTCACAGATAAAAAGAAAGGTCAGAGTTCACGGAGCTAGTTTATCGCAAGTGGTTCTCATGGATTTTTGTTTTCCCTCAGGTTTTCTGGGTTCATTGTTTAAATGGCCTCTTCCACTCAGTTATTCTGTTTTGGTTTCCACTGAAAGCCCTTCAGTATGGTGAGTAGAAAGGATATGAATGCTAAGAGATGACTTTCTGCGTTTTCAGAAAATAACTCATTGTCAATATATGTTAAAAATTATAGCAGTTTCACTCTAGGCTGTTTTCCTTGACCTAAAATGCATGCATCCAAAAGCTGTACACACTTTAAAGATTTTTATTATTCCTTTGGGAGCAAAGTGATTTAATGTATGCAAAGCCTTCCTCTCGACTTCTCATGTTTTCCAAACTTGCAGAGAGTTAAATTTTAGGGCTCTTTTTTTTCCCCCTTCCTCTGTTGATGCGTAGTTTGAACATAATAGTGCTAATGTTTTATGTAGCCCATTCTTTACACCTGTGAGGCCTGCCCCGGCTCTTCATCCCCAAGCTGATGAGGAATGCCAGTGTCCGCCCGCCTCCGTGAGCCCGGGTTTGCAATGAGATTTCAGGGTTTCATGCTCTCCCCGGAGCAGCAGCATCCGCTCTGCTTGTTCTGAGGGGTGACGTTACTCTGTCCGTTGTGAGACGGGCGAGCCGGTGCATCCCGACGCCCGGACAGGTGCTCAGGTGGCCGCTCAGCACAGAGCTGCCCGCGGCGCCCCTGCTCCGCACCTGCTCCGGCCCCCACCCCGCACCTGCTCGGGCCCCAGGCCCCCGCCCCATACCTGCTCTGCCCGGGCCCACGCCCTGCACCTGCTCGGCCCCAGCCCGCCCTGCACCGGGGAATTGGGGACAACTCCCCCACCACGGTCCTGCCCCACCGGCCAGGGGGCCCCGCACATGGTAGGTCCACCAGGTGCCTGTCTCCAGAAACCCACAGACCTCTGAGGAGCCTCGAGGGAAACGCGGGCCCCCCCTCAGGCCGCCCCCCCCTGCAGGGTGTTCCCCCCTCCGCAGGCCGTCCCCTCCCTGCACACGGTCCCCTCCCAGACAGGGTCATCTCCCCCCACAGACCATCCCCCCCGCAGGCCATCCCCCTCCCCCCACTCGCAGACTATCCCTACCACCCCCACCCCGCAGACCATTCCACCCCCATGCAGACCATCGCCCCCCCGCAGGCTGTCCCTCCCCCATGCAGACCCTCCCCTCCCTCCTCTCCTTTTTTCCTTCCAAGGTGTTATTGGTGTATTTCAGGAGAGCGAGCGAGCCGGGCCGAGGGCCGCAGAGAAGCAGACTCACCCGCGGAGCGGGGCTGGGGCCCGGGTGTGGGGCTCAAACGCTGCCCTGGGGTCACGGCCAGAGATGGAGGCAAACACCTGATGCACTGAGCCACCGGGGCCCCTCCATGTCCTGAGTTCGAATCCCACTTGCAGGGGCGCCTGTGTGGCTCCATCAGGCTCTTCCATCCCAGACGGTGACCCTGGGGCCTGCAGCAAGCTCCGCCGCTCTGGGGGAGCCTGCCTTGCCCTCTGCCCCCCCCTTGAGCTCGCTCTCATTCTGCTCTCTCTCAAAACATAAATCTTAAAAAAAAAAAAAAAAAAGAATGAGACTTCAGAAGAGCAGGGAGTGCGTGCAGTGCAGGGAAGGGTGCGCGGCTGGCCGGTGGAGCCATGCCTGGCAGGGTGAGCACTGCAGGCAGGGCATGGGCTGCGGGTCCTGACCCCAGGGTCTCGTCTCGCCATTAATTTCTCTGCTGGTGCCCTGAATGGTTCTCACTTTCTAAGCCATGGAAATGATGGTAAGAGAATCCAATTAAAATATAGCCTCTTGGCTCCAGTAGGCCGGGAGAACCACAGTAGATTTTTTTTTTTTTTGAGATAATAACTCACATGCCATAAAATTGCCCCTTTTAAATTATACAGTTCAGTGTTTTTTTGGTATATTCAGAGAATTGTACAAATTCACTATATCCAGGGGATCCCTGGGTGGCTCAGCGGTTGAGCACCTGCCTTCGGCCCAGGGCGTGATCCTGGAGACCCAGGATCGAGTCCTGCGTCGGGCTCCCTGCATGGAGCCTGCTTCTCCCTCAGCCTGTATCTCTGCCTCTCTCTCTCTCTCTCTGTCTCTCATGATAAATAAATAAAATCTTTATTAAAAAAAACTCACTATCCAATGCTAGAACATTTCCATCACCCCATTAAAAAAAACCCACACCCATTATCAGTTACTCCCCACACTCTGCCCTGAGCCCCTGGCAACCACTGATTGTTGTCCTTGAATTTGCCTATTTCGGACATTTCATAAGAATGGAATCCTGTCATATGTGGCCTTGGTTCATCCATATCATGGCCGGATCATTACTTCACTCCTTATAGCTGAATGATACTCCATTGTATAGATTTACCACGTTTTGTGTATCCATTCGTCTGTTGATGGACATTTAGATTATTTCCACTCTATTGAAATCGAGGGTATGATACAGGACTGTAGCCAAATTCTCTAGGTGAAGTTTATTTTTGAATTGCAGAACCGATACGGGTATGAGAGACTCAGCACGTCTGTCTCTTGCCGTTCTAACATTCTAACTTAGAAAAAGGAAAAATGTAATCTCAAAGGTTATCTCAAGCCAAATAGCATGTGAAACACCTGAATGGTGACAGGGTTTGAAAGGACAGACCCCTGGAGTAATTCCAGCTCCTGGAGAGCAGATCCTGGGGCCCTCTTTGCATTCGTTCAGCCCCAGAAAAGGTGCCGCCTGTAGGACCCACACCTCGCCGAGGCCCAGCGCACGTGCGGTCTCTTCTTAAGACGTCAATGGCACGTGGCGTAAATTACGTCTCAACATTCTAATGTTGAGGGGTTTGTTGTTTCTTTGCCTTGTTTTTGATTTTCAAATAAGGAGAGGCTTTGGGGTTTTTTTTTTTTTTTTTTAGGCTTTTGAAATGATGAGGTACACAAGAAATGTAAGTATATAAAGGGCAGCTACAGATGCATCTGGATACACACTCCAGCGGTTCTCACGGCCTATAGACCCCTTTATAAATACCCACGATGACCTTTTTAGGGAACCCGAGGTCACAGTTTCATAATTTTTGCAGTATTAGCCAGTCATTGTTTTTATTTTTAATAAAAATAAAATAAATAAAATAAAAATAAAAATTTATTTTTGTGAGCTGAACCAGCTACTTTCATGAGGTCACGGAATCCTGCAGGAATTTTAAGATCCACCGGGGTGTCCAGTGGAGCCATTGATTGTGATGTAATAGGGTACTGAGGGCTCACTGATCAAGTTTCAGCTTCCACACCCTGACCTTTAGGAAACTACTTGCTGAGTTTTGATGTAGTATCAAAGAATATCCACACTCATAAGAAAAGACGATTAGAACACTCCTCCCTTACAACTTTCTCTGGGAAGTAGGATTTCCCCCGTATTTCAACCTGACTCTGAGAATCCAGCTGCCTTCTCGTAAGCAAGGCATTAAAGAGATTGTAAAAATATAAAACAATGCAGGTTTCTCACCTTTTTTGTTGGGGAGAAAAGTAAAATCTGTTCATGTTATGTGTATTGGGTTTATTGCTGTTATCTTTAGATAAATTTAGATAAATCGGTACATTTTTAAAAATATTCTGCTTTAATTTCTAACTTGGTAAATAAACATTGGTAGATATAAACCACATGAACAAAAGCTTTTTGGGATCCTCAAGAATTTTTAAGTGTAAAGGAGCCTAGAGACCAGAAAGTGTGAGAATGAATCATGTACCTGAATCATCCAAATGCTGAATCTGACAAATCCCACAATAGGCCTTTAGATTTTTTTTCTCAGCGTGATCTTAAAATGAATCTTTGGGTCCTTCATGATGAACCAGTCATGACCAGAAGGCGGCTTACGCGGACCCAAATATGATTATTCTTGATAACTTGTGTACATGGGTTAAAGGACCTACATAAACGCACTCAAGTCCAGACGTGATTGTAAGATATTTTCGGTTATTCTGTAGATTGCTGAGTATGTTAATTTGGTTGTATGGAAATTTGCAGATTAATTGCAGGTACGAGTTTGTAAATACTGTGCTCGTAAGACCAGCACATCGGGGAGTACGTGGGTGGCTCAGCTGGTTGAGCAACCAGCTCTTGGTTTCAGCTCGGGTCCTGATCTCCTGGGGGGCAGTGGGATCAAGTCCCGCACTGGGTTCTGGGCTGAGTCTGCTTGAGATTCTTTCCCCTTCCTCTCCCTCCCCATCTGCCACTCCCCCCATCCCTGCTCTCTCTTTCTCTTTCAAATAAATAAGTTATTTATTTATTTGAAATATTATATATTAATTAATAATTAAATTATTAATAATTATATATTAGATGACACCAGCACACCAAATCCTATATTCTTAATCATGGAATACCCCCACGAAGACGAGGGGTCTCTAGGTGGCTGGGCTGTTATGAGGCAGCCCTTCCTGACTACTACTCACCAAAAACTCCAGAGAGAGTAGGGTCACAGCATGGAGCACGGGCCACATGCACCCAGTGTTGGCTCTTACATACGAGACCTCATTGTAATAGAAAACCCCACTGGGGGTAGGTAGTTCCACTCCTTCTTTTAAGTGAAGAAGCTCAGTCCCCTTGGAGATTGATTATGTAAACCAACATGGCACAGCTAGTCACAGATGCTGAGCCTGGTCTGTGTTTCCCAGACTCACCCAGCTACTCCTTGTCTTCACACCAGGGCCACGCTGCCTATCTCATCCTATACTTTATTCTACCAGATTTTGTCCTTACATACGAGATTTTTAAATAAATATTGTTGAATATTTGCATAAGTAAAATATTGTACTGAGTATTGTACCACAGGTCTTAATTTTTCCCATGGTGCCAATGGGTGCCAATTATTCAGTTATTCAGTTTTTATTTTTTTTAATCAGTAACCGTGGTGTTTGTTAGCCACCACTCCCTTCATCTAGAGCCACATTTGTTAGTCATTGCTAGGTAACAAAATACTTTAAAATATTCCCCCAAAATTAGCCAAACCTTCCAAGAGCCATGTGCCTAGCACCATATTGGTGCTCCTCAGTCTTCTGTGATGTGCATTCATGAATCCCGTCTGGTCTGATGCCAACAACTTCATTGAGAGAGAGTTAGAAGGTTCCCTAAAACTCTCACCTATGTTGCTAACAAAGGTCTCTAGTGAGGGTTCAGGATGTCTTCTCCTGTCTCAGCGCCCATAGAATTGGTCTTTCATTGAACAATTAGTTTGATTTTTTTTTCTTTCCCCACCTCATGGGTCCTGAGAATTGGTTAACAAGTCAGGTTTCCTACTCCATTGTTGGCTATTAGAAAATTGCTTTTCATTTTGACCCACATTTATAGCAACTTTGTGAGACTTCTCATAACTTTTTTTTAATTAGCCTAGTTTATGGTGTAATGCTTGGTTCCCTTCTTTTGTTCAACAATTACAAATTGATTTGTCTTTGAAAGGATTCTGAAAGGACCGCTTTGATTTTCATTTCTAATAAGCCTCTCTTCTTGTCATACAGGAAATGTATTTGGAAATGGGAAAACCTCTGATTATCTGCTGTTGGGAAACTTTGTTTACACTGTAAGTACAGAGTACTTGCCTAGTTTGTATATAAAAATCAAATCCTTTCACTGTATTTACAAATTTAACTGTGGGCATTTCTGAACGTAGGGTTGCTTGCACTTCCGTTTAAAAATAATATAAGATGTTTTGACTATTAGGAGCTTATTTTATGTGAGGTTGTTAATGTGTCATTTAGGCTCACTGACTTGATAGGACTTTCGTTGCTGTTATTTTCAGTATTCCCTCTTTTCTTTTAGTGCCCTCCCCCAATTCCCATTTTTCTCTTCCTTGTCTCTTTTTCTTCATTTTTATTTTACTGCCCTTGTTAATTTTTTTTTCTTTTTGCTTTCCTGAATTTATGGCAGATATTATCATACTGTTCTTGGGCGGTTAGCCAGTCATGATTCTAGGGTCTCTTGATAACTAAAATGGGAGAGAAATCACTCTTTGGGGACATTTCATCCACACAAGGCATGGAACCCACTGTGTTAAGTCACTATCCAAACACTTGTGGAGGACACACACGAGTGCAAGCCCATGCCTGCCATAAAGGGCCAAAAAATGTCTGAAAACCACTTTTCCCTTAGAAGTCAAAAGCACTACGTGAATGCTAAAGGCCGAGGTCAGTAGTTGGGTGTCTGGTACGTTTACTATAACCTTCAACTCTGAATTCTCAGGCCACATTCCTTTCTCTAATTCCTTCCCGAATGAGGGCGGGGTGCTGCTCCAAATATTAAGCAGATATCAACATGACTGACTCAGTTGGCAAGAAAACTAGAATGTGATGTTTAAATATCAAGTGTTAAAACTACTGAATGATAGGACAGTAAGGCCATTAAATAACAGAGAGATCAAGTTATTTTCCTGGGGTGTCCTTTCCGTTGACATCAACCCACAGAAGTAGTAACAGAAAAGAAGCATATGTTTGGGGGACTGGGACTTGGTCTCATATAACGTGAGTGCAAAACAGAAATAAGTAAGTTAAGGTAAGTTTAGAAATTAGTCCAAGTAGGGATGTCTGGGGGGCTCAGCAGTGGAGCATCTGCCTTCGGCTCAGGGCATGACCCTGAGTCCCACGTCGGGCTCCCTGCGTGGAGCCTGCTTCTCCCTCTGCCCGTGTCTCTGCCTTTCTCTCTCTCATGAATAAATAAATAAAATTTTTTAAAAAAGAAATTAATCCAAGTATATAGCAGGAATGTTCCTTAAGGATACATTAAGATACTCAGGTCTCAGGGGGGTGTTACTGTTTAATTCAATGTCAAAATATATCTCTTAGTTTTAAACTTTTTATATAGCTTGTTAATGAGTACTTACATTTTTCACAGGAGTTTTATTTCTACAGATATTAATCCTACATTGGCTTTAAATGTCTGCTGAGAAAGCCCAAATGCTTCACCCAGGCCTGACTCTGTGACCCCGTGGGGAAGCCCCTAATGCTGTGCAAACCCAGAAGTAGAACTAGGTAGGCAGGCATGTATTGATCAGTGGTGCAAGGCCCGCATCACACTTCCACCATCCCAAACTGCTCAAAGTGTACAGAGTTCCCTTGACTACTGACAATATTTAAAATTTCATTTTTACCTATGAATAGATAATAATAGATAACAGTGCAGTGCTAAGCACTGGGGTTTAGACTCCCTCCCCTGTGCGGTAGGTACCAGGTTACAGATGAAGGAGCTGAGACACAGAGGTTGGGTAACTTGCCTTGTTCCTTAACCAAAACACCCAATAAATGGTGGAGGCTTGAGCACAAACAGTCTGACTCCAGGGCCAGCCCAGCTAACCTTTGTGCCACCCTATGGAAAGCGCAGGGGTAAAAAATAATAATAATAATAATAAATAATAAATAAATTTTAAAAAATTAAAAAAAAAAAAAAGGAAAGCACAGGGGTGCTTACATTTTTAAGCATTAAAAACTAGTTTAGTTAAACTAGTTCCCTTACTTGGGAATTAGCAGCAGAGTCCGTGATGGGAACGGGTGTGTACATCATGGAGAATGTAACAGGCTTTTATATCCTGAGCCGTGGGGTCGTATGTAAGTAAAGTTACAGAGAAAGTGTTTATTAGGTTTCTAAATGTCCTAGTTACATTATCTTTAGAATTTATCTCTAAAATTTGGAAAGTAGGGGCTTTAGCATTCCAGATGATATGAAATGTATTTTTTTTAAGATTTTATTTATTTGTTCATGAGAGACACAGAGAGAGGGGCAGAGGGAGAAGCAGGCTCCATACGGGGAGCCCGATGCAGAACTCGATCCCAGGACCCCGGGAGACAAAGGGAGATGCTCAACCACTGAGCCACCTGGGGGACCTTGATATAAAATAAAATGAAAGCAAGCTTAAAAATCCAAGTTACTGCAGACATACACTCACGGTTCACGAATTGTGCAAGAAGCAGGCAGGCATAAGTCCCGTGGATGGACTGCGAGGGCGTGCGGGGAGGAGGACAGGGGTGATGGCCATGGTGGGATGCTGCTAGTGGGCCCATCCCGGGCAGCCTCCGGCTCATTCACCTGTTCCTTTGCTCGGTGGACACACACGGCGAGCTGTGCAGAACCTACCAGTCCCGTAGCACAGTGAACACCTGGTCTTTACACACCTCACTTTTAACATTTAAACTCTCACACGTATCAAGTGAAATAACGTTCTCCCTTCTGTTTTAGTTTGTGGTGATAACTGTGTGTTTGAAAGCTGGATTGGAGACGTCGTACTGGACGTGGGTAAGAGCATCCCTGACCACCACTGGGCCGTGGCACGTTGACACAATGGCTCTTCATTCTAACTTATGTGGCCCTGTTCCCCCAGGCTGTTCCTTGTGAGGGGTCTTGGCTGGAGGTGGGGAGGGCTGGGGACTCTAGTTTGTCTAGTTTGGAAACAGCGAGTCAAAAAAAAAAAAAAAAAACTCAAGTTTATTGCCCACAAGATTTTCAGCGCCTTTAAGATTTTATTGTGACTTCCCCGGGGAGAGCACGCAGAGCAAACATAAAAGAGGTTGAAGATGAGCAGGTAGGGGAGGAGAGTCCGAGGAGGGAGCCCCCAAAGGGAGCAGACAAGGAATGCCCATCAAACCGCAGATGTCCTGCCACCGGGGGGACAGGAGCGTTGGCGCTGATGAAAGATCCGGTTGGAACGTGCACGCGTTGTTACTGGAAATTCCCAGATGATATTTTATGGATTACTAAGGGCAGGTGCAACAGCGTCATTCGGCGCATCTGTACGCAGCCTTGTGACTACACGTCTTGTGACCCGTGTTCCCTTCCTTCGCAGTTCAGCCACATAGCGATTTGGGGCAGCATCGCGCTCTGGGTGGTGTTTTTCGGCATCTACTCCTCCCTGTGGCCCGCCGTTCCGATGGCCCCCGATATGTCAGGAGAGGTAACGTGTCCTAGGAGCTCACGACCCAACAAATCTTAAAACTTACTGTTCATTAATGAGCCTTGATTGTTCGGCCTGGATTTATATTAACGTAGTATTTGACCGTTTAAACGCTGTTTTTAAATTCCATAGTTGCGCAGGACGAATCTTGGGAGAATGTTTTAAACTCGGGCATTTTACTTAAATCCGATTCATCCTTTCATGAGCACAGCTAGATCGATAAAATGTGGTCATCAGGAGCTTGAGTCGCATTAAGAATCTCCACATAGAAGATGCCATTTCAAAAGTTGGCCGTAAAAAAAAAAAAAAAAAAAAATTGGCCATAATTGCACAAAATACTTTTTTTTTTTTTTTTTTACAAAATACATTTTGGAGAAGAGATTTGGGGAATGGTGGGCTTATGTCATTGGGACAGTCCCACCATTTCTTCTGTTGTCTCTTCTTCTAAGGAAAAGTCTACTCTCACTGGATTAAGTGCACCTGGAGAGTCATCGTAATGATACCAGCTTGCTTTTCGTTTCGAACGAGTCGGGGCATCTGACGTTCCGGCCTTATCACAGTCCATTTTCAACCCTGTCTCTCGGTTTCTTGTTACGCTGGTAGGAACTGAGTTATTAGGTGTTCATGGGGGGAGTGTCATAAGATCTCCTTCCCTTCAGAAGAGATTCCAGCAGTAGGAGGGTTTATGATTTCAATTGCAGGAAATTTGACATAAAATGTATAAAAGAAAATGTGGAAAACATTTCAGGATTTCCTGTGACCTCACAGTAACTTGCAAGTCAAGGAAACGTGAGCTTCGTTACAGTACATTGTTGTCCTGCAGCCACAGGAAAGCTTTCCCGTGGTTTCCATGGATTTGTTGCCCCTAAGTACTGCCTGAGTACCTTTCACTTTTGACAGTCTGGTTTATAGATCATTTTCATGAAATTTTATCTGACAGCATCCTGCTTTTTATAAATTAGCAGAATGCAGACACATTCGAAAAAAAATTTTGTGGTCGAATTTATTAGAGAGAGGCATTATATACTATTACGGTGAAACCAGACGTATCAAGGAGCAAGCACTTCCTTTTCCACCCAGAGTGAAGGCCTCTTTTTAAAACATGTACTAGGGATCCCTGGGTGGCGCAGCGGTTTGGCGCCTGCCTTTGGACCAGGGCGCGATCCTGGAGACCCGGGATCGAATCCCACGTCGGGCTCCCGGTGCATGGAGCCTGCTTCTCCCTCTGCCTGTGTCTCTGCCTCTCTCTCTCTTGTGAGACTATCATAAATAAATAAAAATTTATAAAAAAATAAAAATAAAACATGTATTAAAAAAAAAAGATAAAACATGTACTGCAAACTCTAGAAAATTCACAGCATGTATTTTGAGGAAAGCAGAGAGGAAGCTCTGAGTGCATCTCCTCCTTACCTTGGCTTGAGCTCCTTTTCCCGGAAGAAGTCAAATCAAAAACCATTCGTGTCTGAAGATGCCACTTGGCAAGTCGGTTCTGTTCCTTGTTTTTATTTGACGTGCGCTGTCTGGTCGGACCTGCTTTTCCCTGAGGCTGATTTCAATTTGAGATCATTTTCACTAGACCTGACTTTTCCATCTCATTTCTTCATGTTTTACCTTCAAGATGGGGAACACCAGAGGTGCTGAGAGTCAGGTAGTATAAGCAACTGGAGCCAACAGCTTTGATGACAAGAGCTGAGTTTTTGACCGCCTACTTCTAGAACAAGTGTCAAGTTGGGTTGGCTTCTTGCCAACCAAATATAATCCTCCCCTTGCCTGTAGAATTCCTGGTATTTCTCAGACACAAAACTTCGTATCATCTCCAGAGACTTGCGGTGATGCTGTGTCTAATTCAAAGTGAAATGACTGTCAGTACTCCATCACGTTTCTGTTCACTTCGTGTTCAGTGGGAAGCGCTAACAGCGGCTCTTTTTCTTGTTATTTTTATGGCTACTGATTCCTCGAATATAATGTTTAAATAGCTGGTGCTCCACTGAAAATATGACGAGTGGATTAATTTACCTGTGGGCTTGACTAGCTTGTGCGAAATGTGAGTCTGTTGAATTTATTCAGAGAAAATGCTTTAAATTTATATAGTACTTATGCTCACTAAGCATTTCGATGTGTGTGTGCGTGCGTGCAAATGAGCCCCACAACTCCCAAAATAGCATGTAATCAAAATGCCACTCAGATCCTCAGGGAGGATAGGTAGTCATCTACATTTACTGTTTCCTGGGTTTTGGGTACAAAATGCCAAGAAATCTGTGTAGCGGCACTCGATTTCTGAACTTTTTTATTGTATGTAGAGTCACTAGTTCTCTAATCCAGTTAGTTTCAGAAAGAGGCAACCACCCTTAGGTTTTACGTATTTCGAAGCTTAAAATTCTATATTTCAATCAAGAGTAGAGCCAGAGGGGATCCCTGGGTGGCTCAGTGGTTTCGCACCTACCTTTGGCCCAGGGCACAGTCCTGGAGCCCCGGGATCGAGTCCCGTGTCAGGCTCCCAGCATGGAGCCTGCCTCTCCCTCTGCCTGTGTCTCTGTCTCTCTCTCTCTCTCTCTATGTCTATCATAAATAAATTTTTTAAAAAATCTTTAAAAAAATGTTTTAAAGAGAGTAGAGCCAGATACAAGGGCGCCCAGGTGGCTCAGTGGGTTGAGCGGCCGACTCTTGGTTTAGCTCAGGTCATCACCTCAGGGTCAAGCCCCACGTCCACACCACACTTGGTGCAAATCTGCTTGTTCCTCTCTCTCCCCCTCCTTTCTCACTTTCTCTCTCTCTCTCTCAAAAAATAAAGTTTTTTTTTTAAAGATATAGCCACATTCACACGTGCATACATACAAACAAGCAAATATATGAGAAATGCATTTATGTGCCAGTGTTTGCATGTATGTGCATGTACGTAGTTGGCCAACCATCTTGAATAACACTTATTCAGCTCTTAACTTTCCTAGCAAAATGCTGTCGTAGATCACATATATTACTGAGTGTTACATGTAGTCATATGTTATTATAAATAAGATCGGGGTAGGTGTAAATATTAGCCCTCCTTAGCTGGACATGCTTTACGGGACCCACGTAATGCAGCATGGCCTGGGCAGCCCCCGGGGTTTAGGGCTACCCCACGGGATGCGTGGCATGGTGTGTACTGACTTCCTGGGAAAGCCACTGCTGGGTCTCAGTGTCTGATGCCAACGCTGCATGTGCCCTAGGACTCCAGACCTTTCCTATATTAATGGGGCAGCAATCCCTCCTAAGACAGAGCAATTAATTAAATATGTGTGCATGTTTTGGTTGCCTGAGAGCTTAATAAGGGCCTACAGGGTAGTGCAGAGGTATTCATGTAGTCGATTCACCAACCGTTTGTTGAGATTCTTCAATGCATCAGGCATGGTTCTAGACACTGGGGATTCGTTGGTGCATAAAACAGACAAAACGTCAGGTTTTTCAGCCTACTTTTCTGGTGGAAAAAGACAAAATAATGAAGTGAAACGGAGATGAGCATATAGAGGAAAATACAGCAGGCAAAGGGGGTGGAGAACCCAGCTGTCAGCTGTGCTCCCCACACAGCCTTGTGGCTTTCACTTCTGGTCAGGGCGAGAGCCATTGGAGGGACTTGAGGGAGGGGCATGGGCATCTGACTTAGGTTTTCATGGTAGGACCGTGGCTATTGGGTTACAGCCCGTGTGAGAGGCCACCCCGTGAGCCCGACGGGAGATCGTGGTGCGTGGCCCAGGAGGACGGCAGCCGTGGACGTGGCCAGACTCCCAAAGCCCTTTGGAGGTAGAGCGGATAAGCTGTGCCCGCGGCCGGACAGGAGGAGCGAGAGGGAAAGAAAGCACGTGGCCGCCCGGTGTTGTCAGTGAACTTGGTCAGGATGCGCCGGGCCTCGGGTCCCCGGGTCCTCACTGCAGACTTGTCGTAACCAGTGTACAGGTGAGAGGACCGAGACGCAGAGAAGACCCAGAGGCAGGTTTCGCGCCCCTAGGACGTCTTCCAGCATCTAGAGAGCCAATAGGCAGTGATGCCTGGCGGCAGCGCGGGATCCCACACCCCCTGCAGCGACCCTTTCCGTGCGGTCGGGCCTGGTGACCCTGAGGCAGGAGCTCACCTGCGTCTCCCCGGCCACCTTCCAGCTCCTGCGGTTGAGATTCTCCGTGGGCTTCCCTTCACTCCGTTCTCTCCACGGAACATCGTAAATGTCGCCGGGGCGCAGACTCCTTCGCCCTAGTCAACGGGACCTCGGGGTGCAAACCGCCCACAAATCCGGCAGCTTGCAGGTACGGGTCTCATGCCTCTCTGTTCGGCTGGACGCACATTCACACCTTGGGTCCGGATCTGACGGTTCACCCCACAGCCCCCGCTGAAGACAGAAGGAAAATCCTTGCAGCACGGAGGGGGGACAATGGCTCACACACACTGCTCCCCGGGCACTGTTTGCTCCCAGGCATTCCTTGTTTGATTGAAATCTGTATGACGAAACTTTGTGGCAAGCGGAGCAACGGCAGGTGGCCCAGAGACTTCATCCCAGGTTTTTGTCTCAAATGCATTGGGATCTAAACACCTTCCCTTTGGGCCCTTTGCTATTCTTTGCTCCCAGGTGGGAATTTTTTTTATTTCTTCCTTCCGACAGCCTTCTTCCCTGCATTCCACTGATTTCCCCGATTTAGCAGCTGTTCCCACGACACCCACGGCCCCAACCAGTTTCCCCAAGTTAGCCAGTCACAGACGTGATCCCATCTCTTCTCCAAAGCACCTGGGTTTCCAGTCCTCCTTTTGCAATACCTGCCTGACTCCCTAACACATGCATAGAAATTCCATCTCAAAAAAAAAATAAAATAAAAATAAAAATAAAGAAATTCCAAAAAAAATTAAAATAAAATAAATAAAATAAAATAAAATAAAATAAAATAAAATAAAATAAATTCCATCCCGCTCCATATCCTGGCTGCTTGCCTCTTCTTAACACCAATATTAGTATAAATAATATCCCTCTCATTCAAAAAAAACATCGAGAACGCCACCACCATCGTTCGAGAACGCCCAGGAATCTGTTGTCCAAACGCCTCGGCGTTGGCGTCTCCAGCTACGGCCGGATGGGGTGGCCCCCCGTCGGTGGCCGGGGTGTTTCCTTGTGGGAACCTTCCCTCCGATGGTTTCGCACTTTTGTTGCCGTTACAGCCATTCTCCGTCTCTGTCCCGGATGGCGAATCGACGACGGTGATTGACGAGTGTCCCGGTAGCGTGGACTATTGAAATATTTAACTGTCCCGAGGAAAAGCGGCCGTCAGGGTCCGAGGCAGGGCAGTGGATCATACGGAGATAGAACATGCAACACTAAGAAATCATCGAGGAAGGGGAAAAAGAAAAAAAACAGTGTGACAGGCTCTGCTGCGACTTTAAATATGTCGCCGGCTTCCTCTCACAAATATGGTTGTGATTTAAGAGAAGGACTTTTTTTTGTTTTTTTTCAGACCTGACTTGTATTTTTTTCACACCAGGACAACAATTTATGGGGCAAGGGAGACCCCGGTGAGAAGTGCTATGTTATATAAACATATGCTGGCCTGCTTTTCCGACGTGCCTAGATGATGTTACTGGGGTTTGGGGGGTGGTGTTGTTGTTTTTTAATTTCCAGAAGAAAATATTTTAGCCAGGATGACTAGTACACCAGATTAAAAACTAAAAAAAAGCAAGCTGTGTACATCAAGGATCATCTCATATCACGATTGATACCAGAAGCTTAGTTTCGACAAGACTTTTCCATGTGTCGTGGCTTTGCAGACGCGCACCGTAAGGTCCCCCCGAGCGCCATCTGGTTCTGCTCTCCCTGGCCTAAGGGATCTATAAAACTACCGAAGGAAATTGAAGTTAAGGAACGAGCATGTGTTTTACAGAATTTCAGATCTCTTGATTGAGGTTTGTAAAGTCTCTCTGAAAAACAATAAAAATCTTTGTTGAGCCCTTTGGTGTCACCCCCGCAGGAAAGGTATTAATACACTACGTTAGTGACATGATTTTCCCAAGTCTCGCCACTGCCCCCTTTACCAACACAATAAATTACTTTACATATGAGGAATTTCCTGGTTAAAATAGTCTGTATTCATCTGTCCGCCTTTAATCACCTAGATAGCATGAAATAATTTATGGGCCACAAGTCCAGTCCTTGCCGACGGGGTGAGGCAGTGTCATGATGCGACGATGCGACGGAGGTTTGTCCAAGGTTACTGGGGGAGCCAAGTAGCCTAGAGGGAACCACTACCCTGAACTCGGTCAGATGTTCCTCAGGGAGCCAAAGGCGGGGAGCTCCTGCATCAGGTCGTGCCGCTGGTCGGCAGGCCTCGTGCCCCGCAGCACGGGAGGCCGGCCGGGTTCTCGCAGCGCAGAAGGAGCCGGCTGCATAGCCACCTCCAAGCCCGTTGGCATAGAGAAGCCCTTGTGGGAGCAGTAGGAGGGGAGGAGAGAGGCGGCTGTGACACTGCAGTGCAACGCGGGCCATTCGGAAGTCGGCGTTCTGCGGGGCGGCCTGCTGCCCGTGGGCCCGGCGTCTTCCCGGGCCAGGCTCCGTGTCAGGCAGCAGGACGCAGGATAGACTGGGACCCGTTCCCGCCCTGTAAGGCGGCACGTTGATGTCAGAACATCAGGTGCCGCGGCTCTGGTGAGCAAACCGTAGGAGACGGGACAGAACCTGCTGTTGTAGGGCAGAGTGCCGCCCCTTCTCGCCAGTCGGCCGTCCCGTGAGCACGTGTTGGTGCGGCCGGATCCCCGCTAGCGTGAGGGCTGGGGCGACCAGGGAGTGGGGGGAGGAACCCTCGCTAAATCAGTTCACAGGCGGCTAAGGGTAATTTCACAAAGTGGCAGGAAGAAAACGGGGTGCTGTGGGAAATGGGAGACGGACAACGGCCGCCCCAGGAAGGTCTTGTTGAAGAAGGAAAGATTACGCTGAAAGTCAGAATGATGCGTGTGTGAAGAGCATTTCGGGACTGAAAGAGCAGCAGGTACCTGTGCCCCGGGGCAGGAATGCTGAGCCGAGAGGGCGCCCAAGGGTGCTGTGAGGAGTCTGCGAGGCAGGCAGAGGGCGCGGCGCCCCCACGAGCTCAGCATCCCCACCCCTAAGACCAGCATGGCTTGGTTCTGAGGGACAAGCGAGAGATTCCATCGGAAGGGCTCATGAAGGGAACCACACGTCGCTGTGTGATCTGCTTCAATAAATCCTATCACTGAACACAAGTCTTGGCGTTCTGGGTTAGAGTAAGATAAAGGGATCGCCCGGGAGTGGTCAGGAGCTGCTTCGTTCCATGTTCTCACTTCGGCTTCCTAGCACGTATCAGCTGCACAAGTTCTTTCGTGGCATATTTTTTGATGCTTCAGTGAAAAAGCGATTGTGGATTAAATGTAAAAGAAGCTTGGTGATGGCCATGCAGTCCAAGGCCGCTGTGGCAGCTACGCAGTCATCAAGAAACCAGGTTTCTGCTCTTGGCTGCCCTGCCAACCTCGTCAGCCCAAAGTGGCTGCTTCCGCTCTGGCTGTTTTACCAACATTCCAGCCAACGAGAAAGGGAAGAAGAAAGATGAACCCTTTCTCTTTCTCACTCTTTCCTAGACCTTGCCCACCACGTTTCCACCTAGGTGTCCTTGGCTAAGAGCTAGACCACAGCTAGCTGCCACAGGAGAGCCAGGGGAATATAGTCAGAGCTGGAGGACAAAGTGTCCAGCCAAGAACCCAAGGTCTGCACCTAAGAAGAGGAGAGGGGATGCATTGGGGAACAACGAGGAGTTTTTACCATGAAAGTTAGTGATTTTTCAAAATAAGCCATTTAACAGCTTTTACAGGCCTTTTTTACAGCTAAGTGCTTTTTGACTTTTTTAGTTTTTTAAAAATAATCTCCTAAAAGAGATGGGAACTATGTGACAGGCCAGAGGTGTTCACTAATGCTCTGGCGGTACTCATTTTGCAATTTATAAACATACCAAATCAACACGTTGCACACCTTCAACTTACCTAATGTTATACCTCGGTGATAGCTCAGTAAGGCTGGAAAGTAAATTTAAAATTTTTAGAAATGATCTTCTACAATTTGAAATCTATAGGTCAGTGTCACAGATTGCACTACTAGTGATTGAAGAATTGGTGCTCTACGAGATAGTTTTTGAGATAAAATAAAGAGCCATCACAAAATTCTAAAGAACTGCAGAAATGATAGAGGAAGTGAGGAGCTTGAGCCCTGGAGTGATGGACCCTGTCTCCCACAACTTCATCCAGGATCATGACATTTTTCAATTATATTTCTTAAAATAAAAAGAATATTTGGTTACTAACTCTGCCCTCATTTTTCTACTTTTCAGTTTTTTTTAATAGCACAATAAGGACAATCAAAATAAAACAAATTCTGTTCTTAATTATTTTCACTATTCTGGGAACTAGATCCCCAGAAAATAGAGTTTCAGAGCCACACATATCCTGGCAGTCTCGATTCTTTTTTAGAAAGAGGATTTTGTGTCTTCAGTTCTCAGTCTATATTGGTCTATAGTGAAATTTTGCTTCCTTTTTTTTAAAAAAAAAGTTAACTTATCAATTCAGGTCCCAACTAACTCACTCTCTGTCCCTTTCCTCTGAACATCTTTCGTAATCATTTCTCATTCCTCCCTTTGCCAGAGGGTGGAGATGCAAAGGCTGCTCCTTGCATCATACAGCTAGATTGGATATGGGTTCGGAGTCCCTCAGAGTGATCCCTCCCACTGCAGCCCATCACCACCATCCAGAGATGTCAGTGGGGGGCAAAAAAAGCACATAAATGCTATGAGCTGGGATCTGATCTGCATGTTTTTTCTATGATTTGGAACAATCCTATTTTCTCAGATTTTTGTTTGTTTGTTTGGAATAAGCCAAGGGTTTTCTTTGTCTCTAAATAATCAAGAGCTTCTGGGAATAATTGCAAGCATACTGGAGTTTATTCAAAACACCCTTCCTATTTTCTGGGTGTTCTGCTCTGTTTTTATGGAGAAAGTAATAATTCATCCTGTGTAAGAGCCCGAGTTCGGCTCCACACAACTGAGATTTACAGAGCGCCCGTGTGTCAAGACCTATACTGGGTGTCAGTGGATCACGAGGTGAGAAAAGAGAGTCCTCTTGAGGTTGAGTCTTACGGACCAAACAACCGATCAGCAGGTAGTTCCAGCAGGGTGCTAAGTATTGTGCCCACGGCGCACAGGGCCTGGCAGAGGAGAGGACCCTCAACCCCTAGGCTGTAGTTTGGATAGTTTCTTGCTACTGCTGTTCCCAGCCTGTGCAAGAAGGCAAGCGGGAGAAGGACTTTCCAAGGAAAAAACAGCCCAAGCAAAGGAGGAGTTTGGGGTCTCCACCACAGGAAATGGTTGGAGCTAAAACTGAAAAGTTAAGCAAAGACCAGGTCACAGAAAGCTACTCTCATGTCATTAATGTCATTCCTTTAAGCCTGGGTGGATGGCTTTTCTTTGTGAAATACATAGTATTCTAGAAAGTATCTGAGAGCCGTACAATAAAGATTTGGGTCAGAGGACCTGACAAATAAATGCTAATAATAAACTAGTAAAGGAGGAAAGACATTTTAAATTTTGACATAAATATGACATAACTGAAGGTTTGCAAGAATTTCTTTTCAGCTAAAATAAGACATCAAAGGCCTTTCTCAGTGATAAGCGCCACGTGGACCTTGGCATGTGCATTCCTCCATCTTTGGATTTTATCAGAGGGAGGTTTGGAGCTAGACGACCCAAGATGTGTGGCCACTGAAGGATTTCAGTGGAAGTTCGTGTCTTCAAGCCAACGCTTCTATGGACTTGAAATTTGTCTCCAGTAAAGGTACAAAGTGGTGTGAATGCACGACAGAGTGCTGACCCAGTGATGACTTAGGTACCACCAGATTCAACCCCAGAGCTAGGAACCACAATTAACCTAGACAGAAAGGCTCAAGCCTATAGAAAAGGCTCGCACAACTTAGAGACCCTGGCAGTGCCACACCACGGTGTCTCCTGGGCCTTGGACCCAAAGACACCTTTCAGAAATGTTTGTGAGATTAAATTCAAATAGCCCGGTCTGAAAGCAGCATTGATTTTGGTGAGTCAATATGAGGTTCCCATACGTCAGTGGTTCTGTTGGCAGGAGAAAGCACGATCTTGATACACTAGTGTCCTTTTGACGTAAAATTTCTATTTTGCCATAAAAATACAGATGTTAAAGTTGTGAGTTTCAGCTTTCAGGGTACCAAAAGCCACCGTCATACCTCAGGTTCAGAGCACCGGCTCTCCCAGGCCCCTGAGAGGAGGGACTGAGATAAGGAACCAAAGGAGGAAAGACCACATGAGTAACAGGCCGGGTAAGATGGGAGTGAAAGTGGAATATAGCAACACAGAGTCCGCCTTCTCCGACGAAGTGTCCAGCATCCCAGGCAAAGACGAAGCATTGAAGGGCTGTAGGGAGAAGAGAGCCGCGATGTGGTTGGAAAGACCCAGAAAATTTGTATGAAAGGGAACAGTCTCTGAAAACCTAAAGTTGAGCATTGACTTTTCTTTTATGAAAATGATTTCATGAACAAGATGGCTAGAAAAAACAGTTACACTCTTGGGTCCAACACCCTATTGACCAAAATCCTAAGAAGCGCCTTCTATAATGGGATATAGAAGCTATATATAATAAACGTTTGGATTTTTTTCCCCAAAATTTGTTAACTCCCTTGGAAAAGCCCTAAGTCTTCAAAAATAAGCCCTCCTATGCAAAGAAAATGAAAGATCCCATTCACAGCAACAACAGGAGAGGACTTCAGCCAGTTGTGTATATGGTTAGTGAGAAGAGAGCTAGAAAATTAGAGAAGTGAGAGAAATATTTAAAAAAAAAAAAGTTGAATAAACATCCCATGTTCCTGGATGGGAGGATCACTATTGAATCATCCGTTCTTCCCAATCAGAGAACCATTTGGGGAAAAAGAAAAAGAAAATACATCTTCTCTGCGTGATTGTAAGTGAGCCTAGGAAAAGAATCCTAAACGTGGAAAGAGAAGCTAGGGTCTAATTGAAAATAACGGTTTTATTATAACTATTTTGAATGTTTCACCCATCGGTGAAAATTGACGGTATTTCTGCTTTTTAAGGTAAAACTCGTGATTTTGATCTATGTGAGTAGCTGAGAGTTCATTAAATACACTTTGGAAAATAGAGGGAAAAAAGTAGCACTGCCCCTTGCCCGGAGGTAGGCACTGTTAACATGCCAGTCCTGCGGGGGGTTTACCTTAATCTGTACGCTTAACTTGGATCAAACGATTTATTCTTTCAACAGTGATGCAGCAAAGGGCTCTTCTAGTTGCTGGGGATACAGCAGGGAACAAAAGATAAAATCCCTGCCCTCAGGTTCTTATATTCTTGGGGGGGGGGGGTGAGTCTCATCGGCCTGTCGTGCAGTGCGTTGGCCGGTGGCAAGTGCCACGGAGAACCGTAGGGTAGGAAGGACGTGGGAGTGGGAGTGGGGTGCAGCTCTAGGTGGAGAGGTCATGGAGGCACCACCAAAAAGTGGCCTTGCCCGGAGATCAAAAGACCTGGTAGGGACATAGGCCAGGGTGGAAGGGCTATGAAGTGTGCAGAGTCCGGATTTGGGTGGGGAGGACGGTTTTTATTAATTTCTTTCAACATTTTTATTTGACAAAATGTACCTAATTGACTGTTGATCAGTTCAAACATCTTTATAGGCGTACGGTTTAGGGATGCACTCGCCGCGTTGTGCGGCCATCGCCACCATCCGTCTCCAGGACTTTTCCATCGCGTCAAACTGAAACTCCAGACGCAAAAAACAATTACCCCGTTCCCTCCTCCCTCCAACCCCTGGCAGCCACTGCTCTACTCTCTGTCTCTGAATCTGACGGCTGCGCGTACCTCACAGACATGGAATCTGTAATGTGCCCTTTTGTGTCCGGCCGATTTCATTCAGCAGGGTTCATCTGTTACAGCATGTGTCCAAAAACAAAAATTTTTTTAGACTGATACCCCGTTGTATGTAGTTTATCCGCTTATCTATTTCATTTATCCATTTACCTATTTGCCCGCATTTCACTTACCTATTTATCTATTGATACTTCCACCTTCTGGCTGTTGTGAATGACGCTGCTGTGACCATGGATGCGGATTTTGTTATTAAGTAGAGCAGATGGGATTTGCCAAAGGCTGGATGTGCAGTTTGGGAGAAAAGCGGGAAGCAAGGATGACTCCTCTAAGTTTTTTTGGCCAGAGCAGCTAGAAGGATAAAATCTATTTGTTGAGATGGGGAAGACTGGGGGGAATAGATTCTTCTAATTATTTGACATTGCAAAGGATTCACATAGCTGATAAAAGGCTTCGTTAATGTTGGGAGGAGACTTTCGTTCTCTTCCTGCCCATTCTACGTCCTCTCCTGACTCCCCCCCCAAATTACAGCATTTCCAGTTATACTTTCCCCAATTCACTAAAATATTTCTGTTGGTTCGGCTGGGGCAGGGGGTAGTTTAACACACCTCGCTTTTAGTGAATGTTGCTCGGCTTTGTTCGTTTTAAAATTTTATTTTTGAGTAACCTCTACACTCAACAGGGGGCTCGAACCCACAGCCCCAAGTTCAAGAGTCATACGCTCTACTGACTAAGCCAGCTGGGCAGTTCTGCTGCTTGGCTTTTTTTTTTTTTTTTTTTTTTTACAGAAAAGACAACCTGTGTTGAAAAAGGACAGTTAAGGAGCTGGATCCACCTTTTATCCCAGCTCCCCAGGTCACATAAACACCCAGTTGTAACTGCTCCACGCCAGGACACAGGAAAGCCAAGCCAACTGTACCCGCCACATCTCGGGAGCAGGGTCCCAATGCTCTGGTGTTTCTTTCAGTCTCTCCAAACACTGGGTTGTAAGAATTTATTTATTCAATAGTCATTTACTGAGCACCTGCTCGGTGGTTGAGCACTTTGGTTGTGAGAATTCATCAAGATATACTTCTTCCTCTTAAAGAGATTATGGTCTAATTGGAAGACAAAGGAGCACCTAGAAAATGGGTGATAGAAATAGAAGCCCAGGGTAGAGCCAGCTAAGCGGTGTCTAAGGAGGGAGGTACCATCTGATGGGAAAATTGTTTACTTTTAAGGAAAGGGCCCAAGGATGGGAGTAAGCATGGGCACCTTCCCAGAACTGGAGCACCCGTGTGTAGCGAGGGCTGGGAGCTGGCTTCAGAGATGGCACGTGGGAAGCAAGCAGAAGTCACGTGGGCGGGGTCTTAAGATCATATAAAGGAGTTTGCACTCTACCCCCCGGGGCAGTATGAAGCCACCGAATGGGTTTAATCCAAGAAACGCTAAAATCTAATTTGCACTTGGGAAGTATCCCTTTGACTGCAGTGTGGAGACGTGGCTAGAAGCCGAGCACCACAGGCGTCACTAAGTCCAGCTTGCAGGCTGTCAGGAGGCTGGGCACGTTTTGGTTTTTTGTTTTTGTTTTTTGTTTTTCTGGGCACGTCTTGGACAGAGATGACGGCGGCAGGGTTGCCAAAAAGCCGATAGGCCCGAAGATGTCAAGCAGCACAGAACCCGATGGTGTGAAGGGACCAGAATGGAGTCCGGTTCTGTGTCTGTGTCTTACACGGTTGGTGATGAAGCCATTCCCTAGACAGTTCGCACGACGGAAGAGCAGGTTTGGGGGGCGGGGTGGGGAGCAGCGTGCGTGAGGTTTGAGATGTGTCGAGTTCCGAGTCCCCGTGCGGTGTTCAAGTTCAGAGCTGGACGGTGTGTTTGAAGCACACGCAAGAGATGTGAACCCCAGGGCGAGGTTGTGACTGGTCCCCGTATAAGAGGAGAAGCCGCCAGCCTTCCCGGGGATGTGTTTACTGGTAACAGAAGCCGCGGACACTGCTAGGATCCCTTACCTTCCCCTTTATTCAGGGCTCGTTTGGACAATCCATCGTGTAAGAATTACGGCCTGTGCCCGGCCTCCTGAACAGCGGGGATGCTACCCTGCAATGTGGAAGTGCATCGGAACCAGCCGCCTGGTGACCTGTCGGCCTTCACGGCTTTCATGGCTGTTCTCCTCCCTACCAGAACCCACAGCGAGTATCCGCATTCCCCACAAGTACTTCGGCGGGAGGCGTGCGTAAGCAAAACGTGGCAAAAGTGCCCCGTGGTGGATGACTACATTTAGAAACCTTGACTTAGAAAACCGTTGCGGGGCGCCCGGCTGGCTGGTTGGAAGAGCACGTGACTCTTGATCTCGGGGTCATGAGCTTGAGCGCCGTGTTGGGTGTAGAGGTTACTTAAATAAAGCCATGAATCAGTGAACAGGTAGCTGTTCAGTAGGGTCCTTTGCGGTGGTGTCTCAAAGCCTCAGATGTGCTGCCGTGCAGTGTGACGCGTCAGGAGGGTGCTGCTGGGGTTTCGGTTATCCCCTTACTACGGCCTGGGCCCTGACGGGCTTCTCGGGGGCCGTGCTCTCAGGCCTGATAACCCCAGAGCAATTCCACGGGATCCGAACCTATCCGCAGAAGCTGTCCCAAGTTCCGACACGCAGCTCCAGAAATTGAATTATCCGATTAGCAGGAATGAATGTTTACGTCCTTGATGCACGTTGCCAAATGCCTCTCCAGAGGCGAGGACGTGGCCAACGGAAATATAAATCGTTACAAAGGGCTGTTTCTCCCACACCAACCGTGACAGTCAATTGTTCCAATCTGATCTGATCTGTCCTGTTTCTATGACGACACACAGGCGCAACATTTTTTCCGTGGTATTGATTACTTGCTGCGGCTTTCGTGAATACCTTCTCTGGTCTTTTGGCCTAATGTGTCGGGTCCTTAGCTATTCTTATGAAGATAAATGGTCTATTTTTATAAGCAGATATTAAGGCCGGATTTCATATATTTGTGGCATTCGCCCAGTTTCTTACCATTTGCTTTTTCGTTATGTTCTTTTCGAACGTGTGGAGCTTATACATTTTTATGAGTCCAATCTTTAAAGCCTCTTTTTATAGTTTGTTGTTTTGTTTTGTTGTTTTGTTTTTTTTACTGTTCTTAAGCTTAGAAGTCCTTTCATAAAGCTTTATCTAGACACTTAATAATCACTTCTTGGTTTTTCGTTATTATTGGCATGAACTCTTCACCTCCCTGGAATTTGTGTTAATTTATCTCGCTGCCCTTCCCTCCCTGTGCTAAACAACCAAGCAAGATTTACAGGGCTGTTTTCGGAATAATTTCCCCTTCCTAAAGGGATATATTATGCCCGGGCAGGCTCTAATAATTCTTACAAGAAGGATATTTGTGTCCATTTCCGGAATGAACAAACTGAGGTGAGCGGTCAGTCCCCGGGTCAGTGGCAGCGCTGAGCCGCGTGTACCGAGCCGTAAGGTGGGGAAGGCCGGGACACCTGCCAGCCGCCGCCGCAGCTCCCGCAGCTCCCGCCGCTCGCTTCCTTTGATACTGTGACGAACCGGTCTTCCTTAAAGCTCGGCCTGGGGGAGGGGGGAGCCCCAGAAAGAACAAGAGGCCTAGAGCGATTTAAGAAATGTGAAAATTTAATGAGGCGAGCGAAGCTGCTTAGTCCTGCCAGTCGTCACGGCGGCCGGTCCGCAGCACTGGGTCGACTACCGGGGGCTCCGCGCTTCTCCCCAAGGCTGAGGCGGGCAGGGCGGCGGTGCCAGGACTGCTCCAGGGAGGTCCGGGGCACCCCAGGACTCCCCGAGGGGCCTTCTTTGGCCAGCACCCGCACCTGCTCCCAGAGCCGGGCCACACCTGGTCCCAGAGCCAGGCTGTACCTGGTCCCTGAGCTGGGCCACACCTGGTCCCAGATCCCTGCCACACCTGGTCCCAGATCCCAGGCTCACCTGGTCCCAGAGCCAGGCCATACCTGGTCCCTGAGCTGGGCCATACCTGGTCCCAGATCCCGGCCACACCTGGTCCCAGAGCCAGACCGCACCTGGTCCCAGAGCCAGGCTGCACCTGGTCCCAGATCCCAGGCTCACCTGGTCCCAGATCCTGGCCACAGGGCCGTGCTCCGCCACGTGCCCTGGGTGGGAAAGGCAGGCTGGAGGTGAGCAGCGCATCCCTGGAGCGTGCAGACAGGTGGCACGTGTAGACTGCGTGTCCTACACAACTGACCTTGGGACCCCGCGAAGGGCAGAAGAGTCGTCTGCGGTGTGGGAAAGCAGGCGGCCGAGGGGCCCCGTGGTGCGGTCGGAGGGGCAGCCCCCACCCAGGGCCCCTGCCTGGCCCGGAGGCACCTAGGCCCGCACTCCGCTGTGCAGCCCCCGCCCCCTCAGTGGAGTCGAGCTACCCCTGGTCCCTGGCGCCCCATCTGGGCCCGGCAGCCCCGGGTGGCTGGGGCGTGGGCAGGGCCTCCACTCACCGGCCTTGCTGGGGGGCCCCCCCCAGGGCGCCCACATTCCATTTGGCCAGAGAGGCCTGGGGGGTTCGGGGGGGGGGGGCTGCTAGCCACGACCCCCCAGCCCTCCACTGTGGGGGGAGCCCACAGCCCCATTGTCTGGGCGCCTTCCCCGACCTGCCTGCGGGGCAACGTGTGAAAAGTTAGAGACAAAACTGGTCTCTACAGACTGAGGGGGAGCTTTCTCTACAGAAAGGAAGGAAATACCTCTGTGGGATTTTATTTTTTTCTCTTCCCCTCCCTTCTCCATCCAAAAAATACAAAGAGACTCTGTCTTTAATGCGAATGTCGGCTTTAAATCTTTTAGGTTTGGATTAACTCTGCAAAAGAAAAAAAAATCTGACAGCCTTTCAGATATGACGCAGAAAAACTTTTTTCCCCTCAATTCACGTTGTTCATTTGTAAAGCCAAAGGCTGGTGGACTGAATAGTGGGCGCCAGTTGCTTCCCATTCATAGTTAACATCACAATGGTCAGAATTAGCAGCCCAGAGACTCCACCACCACTTTTGCCTTTTCCACCAGCGACGTTTAGTACAAGGTGGCAAAGGCAGGCATAAATCGTTCTTCCTTTGCCCCTAAACTAAAATAGATTAAAATGAAGGCAAGCAAATGAGGCATTTTCAGCTGCAGGACATAGACTCTTATCCACCTTTCACCCCAGAAGGAAAAAGAAATGTAGTTGGGTTTGTGTGTGTTTGAGCATTTTTCTTTTTGCTTTTTTTTTTTTTTTTTGCAGTTACCTCACTAAAAAGCTTCCTTCAATCTAAACAAAACCCACTGATTTGATAGACATTTCCTATTACATAGTAATTGTTGGTTTTCACTATTGAAGATGTCAGCAAACATGTTGAATATCATGCTTTGCTTATAAAATAAAGTGACTTTTATGTGAATATTTTTCGTCTTGTTGGTGTCTAGAATATAGGTGCTGTTTCACTGAATCCACGTGGCCACATTTATTTTCTGAAATTCTTTTGTAATGGCATCTTTTTAAACATGCTCAGAGCTATTTAATCCTATATAAGGGGGAAAAAAAGACCATAACATCCTTGAACTGACAGGCTATCTCAATGAGGCCCTGTTTAATGCAAAAAAAAAAAAAAAATCAAGCAACCGTTCCTGGTCTTCCATTGATCGTCAAAACGGATAGGTAATCTCAAACTTAGTTTAAAAATCTCAAACTTAATTTAAAATTAGTGATCCTCATATTAGGCAAAGATTGATTAGGATCGTTAACACCATAAGAAACTCTAGGTCATTTTTAACTCCCAAACCACACTTAATTTAAAGAAAAAAAATTCTTGTGATTTTGAGCAGAGTATAAATGTGCATGCATGAGTGACGGCTTTTTAACGGAGTCGCAGCAATATATTTATGCGCTTGAGTGGGCACTGCAAATTTAGTCTGATAAATAGCCTCAAAGTGAAACAAAATATTTCTTTTGGTTTTATTGTATGACATACTCCTTTTAAACTCCGTGTAATCTGATTATATTACAGAGGGATTTTATTTTATTATAATTGCAAATAGCTAATAGATTTATTAATTTTTTAGCCATAGAATCATTTTCTTTGCAACCTGAAAGTTTCTGATATAGTGATTTGTTATTTAATACAGAGGAATGGTTGAAATTATTTTTAATACACTGTTATTTGGGGTTTACACACTAATACTTGGTTTGACTTTAGCAGTAACAGGACATACCAATAGGAGTCATGTAAATCTTTGAACCAAATTTTATTCTAATGTAGATATCTTAATTTGACTATACTGTATCGTGATTTATCTGGATGATTTTTTTAAATTTGTCTAATATTTTACAAAAGTTAATTTTTATTTGCCAGGAATAGTAAATTTGGTTTCTAAGTAGGATTTAATTTACATGTTGTATTATAAGAGAATGTAAGCCAGAGTATTATTTGAAATTTGCTCCAAAAGATTGGTTTTGATATTCTATGTTATAAAAAAAGGTCAAAGTTTATTACTCCGCATATTGACCGCAGTAATAAAAACCTCACGTAAAAAAGTATGAAAATATTTGGCACATGATAAAACCTTGCTCTATTAGCTGCTTAAGGGGGAAACAAATGGATGTAGTAAATACATGTCTTAACACATTTGGCTTTTAATTCCACATCGTGCCCAAGTTTGGATTTAAAGTCCTTGTTTATCCTCTCGCAGAGTGAGATTTTTAAAAATCATTTTACCTAAAATCGTATGAAAACTAAACATGAATGGCGTGCGTCTTGGTTGCTCAGGTAATGTCGTTTCTGATGGTTTCCTCAGGCTGCCATGCTGTTCAGTTCCGGCGTCTTCTGGATGGGCCTGTTGTTCATCCCTGTGGCATCATTACTTCTTGATGTGGTGTACAAAGTGTGAGTATAGTTCTCAGTTATATACACAAAAATGTAGATGTATATTAGTCCTCAGAGGTCTCCGGTTTATAACATCAGGCCGAGGATGTAGTTCACAAAGTGGGAATTAGTAATATTAATTAATTGTGCATCTGTAAATAAAGAAGAAATGAGTGACTAAGGAATTAGGAAATTAGTGTGAAGATGGAATGAGAAGTAAAGCAAGTACTTTCAATGAATATTAAACAGTACACTGTTAGAAATCAGCTCAAGGAACGCCTGGGAGAGTCTGCCTTAGGCTCAGGGCGTGATCCTGGGGTCCCCGGATCGAGTCTCGAGTCGGTCTCCCACAGGGACCCTGCTTCTCCCTCTGCCTGTGTCTCTGCCTCTCTCTCTCTCTCTCTGTTTCTCATGAATAAATAAATAAAATCTTTAAAAAAAAAAAAAAGAAGAAGAAAGAAAGAAAGAAAGAAGAAAGAAAGAAAGAAAGAAAGAAAGAAAGAAAGAAAGAAAGAAAGAAAGAAAGAAATCAGCTCAAAAAATCCATTCAAGGTAGAAGAAAAATCTGTTATCTCAAAACACATATATTTTATTAATGAACAGTAGTTGGGAAAAAAACAGGTTTTCACCTACCTTTTTCAAAGCAAGGTACAATATAGATCGGAAGAAACTAAAACTTGATTAGAAGAAACTGGAATGAAACAAAAACTTTAGTTTTCCTCAAGGACTATCAGTTTTAAAAATGGTATCTCTTCCCAGAAAAATAAAGATATCATTAAAGTTAATTACATGACGTTTTTTTAAGAACTGTAAGAGCTGAAAAAAAATAATAAGAACTGTGAGAGCTTTAATAGTATAAATCTAAACCATTCCTTGGAAGACTGTTGTTTCTGTAATTACATAATGCTCCAAATTACTGTGATTTTTTTTTTTTTTTTTTTTTTTTTTTAGATTCTATTGAAAAATGCTTGCCTGTACTCTGGTTCCTGTTGTACCTAGCAGCACATAATAAACCAGTTTTGCAAAGTGTTACAAAGTCTGCACACAAAGATTTACATGCAAATGCTTTTTTCTGTCCCTCCCAGCATCAAGAGGACTGCTTTTAAAACCTTAGTAGATGAGGTTCAGGAGCTGGAGGCGAAATCTCAAGACCCAGGTGCAGTTGTGCTTGGAAAAAGGTAAAGTGCCCATCAAACATGTTCTTCCCCAAGAGAACTTTAGGTTTTACTGGTGGTAAGAAATAGGCGGTAAAACTTAGAAGTAAGTGGTAAAACTCCTATTTATCACCTAAGATGAATGAGGCTGGCAGTCGATGACCCATTTCAGAATCAGAGGGACGTGGATTGAGATCAACTCCGTCCTTCACTGAGCTGTGTGACCTGAGCCAACTGGCTCAATGCCCTTGAGCCTCAACTTTCTCGCCTATAAAATGAGGATAATAATACTTCCCTCATGGCTCATTTTTAGAATTAAGTAAGATATAATCGACGAAGCAGGTATCTAGGTGTCTGGCCTTCATGAGCCTTAAATTAATGGTCGTTACAAATATTATTGTATTATTAAAATGAAAGGGGGTAAAAAACAAAAAGTCTTTTAGCTTGAAACAATTTCCGTAACAAAATAGTAGGTGATGGAAATGAGCGCGGATACAGGGCAGCGTGTGCTGCGCTGGGGACGGAGCCCGCGTGCGTCCAGGTGCCGTGGCCTGTCGCCCGGGTCCCTCCCGCACCGCCACCCCAGCCAAACAGGGTCGGAAACTGATCAAGTTCACCGCGGTCACAAAACAATGTTGGAAAGGAATCTGAAGGATTCGGAGACGGTCCGTGGTAACAAGATGATGGCGGAGTCAGGTGCAGGAAGGGGGCTCAGGCTTAGTCTACACCACAGGCAACACGTGTGTGTCTGCCACTCACAGAGCACTCCCTAGGTGCTGGGCACTGCACACACGCTGCCCATGGGATCCCCCCAGGATCCCAGACAGATTAATCACCCCGTTCTTCCCAGAGGAGGAAACTGGGACTTGCAGTTCTCACTCAGAAATCACAAAGCAGGGCCTCAAGCCCACATCGACCAATTCTGGAGCCCCTGCTCCTACCCATTCACTCTTCTCCCCCCTTTGCTGTCTTCTAAGACTAAGGGATACCAGCAAAAACAGCCCCCGCCAGCCTGGCCGCGTGCTTGACCTCTTGCCCTCCTCTGGGTTGGCGTCCCTGGGTTGGACCCTGGGGAGCTCAGTGGTTCGGCATCTGCCTCGGGCTCAGGGCATGACCCCAGGGTCCTGGGATCAAATCCCTTGTCGGACCCCCGCAGGGAGCCTGCTTCTCCCTCTACCTGTGTCTCTGCCTCTCTCTGTGTGTCTCTCAAGAATAAATAAATTAAATAAGAAGAAAGAAAAGAAAAGAAAAGAAAAGAAAAGAAAAAAAGAAAGAAAGAAAAAGAAAGAAACAGAAAAAGAAAAAGAAAGAAAAAGAAAGAAGAAAGAAGGAAAAGAGAAGGAGGACAGATACTGCCCCCTTCCGCCGCGTCACTCCAACTGCCTACTCCGCACTCTACCTCCCTCCCACCCCACTCCCCTCCCGCCCTACCACTCACCGCCCCTCCCCTCCACCCACCCTCCTTCCACATCTCCCTCAACCTCACTCTCAGCTGCCTGCCTTCCCCCCTTCCTTCCTTCCTTCCCTCCCTCCCCTTTCTCCTCTCCCTCCCTTCCTCCCTCCCCTTTCTCCTCCTTCCTCTCCTTCTTCCTTCCTTCCCCCCTCCCCCCCTCCTCCCCTCCTCCCTCCCTCCCTCCCTCCCTCCCTCCCTCCCTCCCTCCCTCCCTCCCCTCCCTCCCTCCCTCCCTCCCTCCCTCCCTCCTCCCTCCCTCCCTCCTCTCCTTCCTTCCTTCCCCCCTCCTTCCCTCCTTCCTTCCTTCCTTCCTTCCTTCCTTGCCTTCCTTCCTTCCCCCTCCCTCTTCCTTCCTTCCTTCCTTCTCCCTCCCTTCCTCCCCCCCCCCTTCCTTCCTTCCTTCCCTCCCTCCCTCCCTCCCTCCTCCCTCCCTCCTCCCTTCCCCTTCCTTCCTTCCCTTCCTTCCTTCCTTCATTCCTTCCTTCCTCCCTTCCTTCCTTCTCCCTCCCCCTCTCTTCCTTCCTTCCTTCCTTCTCCCTCCCTTCCTCCCCCCCCTTCCTTCCTTCCCTCCTCCCCTTCCCCCTCCTTCCTTCCCTCCCTCCCTTCCCTCCCTTCCCTTCCCTTCCTTCCTTCCTCCCTCCCTCCTACCCTTCCCTCCCTCCCTCCATCCTCCTCCCCGCCCTCCCTCCCTCCTCCTCCCTCCCTCCCTCCCCTCCTCCCTTCCGTTGCCCCTCCCGTCCCGCCCCCTACTTTGAGAGTTCTGAGCTCCGCTCCCGCCGCCGTCCCCGTCTGGTCCGCTGCTGCCACAGAGGGTTGCTCCGCCAACCTTCACTCTCTCACTGTAGCTGCAACAGGGACGTGCAGGACCCGAGCTCACAAAATTGTGACTCGGACTGTAGACTGAGGACCGTGAGGGGGGCTCGTGCGTCCCGCGTGCGTCCAGGTGCCGTGGCCTGTCGCCCGTGCTGTCACTGCCCCTAGCAGGACATTGCTTGTACCGAGGAGCGTACTCACAGGCCTTAGGTCGAGGCCCGGGTCAAGGCCTGCGTGCGATCCCTGCTCGTCCCGGCTCCTAGCACGTGGGCGACTCTGGCAGTGCAGGAGTCGAGCTGAGGTTGTGATGTGACCTCGTGTCCTGGTGACTCAGTGGCTCTGCCATGTGGGCCGCTCCTGCCACGAAAAAAAGAATAAGTCACAGGGGCCCTTGGGTGGTCAGTCGGTTGAACATCCAACTCTTGATTTCAGCTCCGATCATGACCTCAGGGTCATGAGATTGAGCCCCACATCAGGGCTCCCTGCTGGGCAGGGAGCCTCCTTCTCCTCCTGCCCCCCCCCCCAACATTTACCTGCTCACTCGCTCTCTCTCTCTCTCTCTCTAAAATAAATCTTTAAAAAAATAAGTCAGAGGAGCACCTGACTGGCTCATTGACCTAGACCATGTGGCTCTTGATGTTGGGTTGTGAGTTTGGACTCAACGTTGGGTGTAGAGATAAATAAAAAAGAGAGAGAGAGAGCCTGAAAGGAATGACGTGAGCTCCACCTAAGCGAGCAGCTTTCCCATAGAGGGTGCGCAGGTAAGTTTCCGCGGCTGCGTCATTTGCCTACAGTGACGGCTCAGCCTTTCTCAGGAACGAGTTTGCTGTCAGCTGAAGGCCACAGACGAGGCCCGGGGAGGCCCCACGGCCCCCGATGCGGATGCTGCGCCCTCCTGCAGGGCACTGGCTGCCGGAGAGGAGCCAAGGGGCCCATGAGGGCAAGAGAATGGTGACTGCTCGGAAAAGTCTCCGCTCGGAATAACGAACAACGTTCGAGAGTAACTAGGAATCATCACGTGGATTTCGCTGCCAGGATCTTTTTTTTTTTTTTTTTTTGAGACTTTATTTGTAAGAAATCTCTACACCCAATGTGGGGCTCGCGTGCTCACAGCCCCGAGATCAAGACTCGCAGGTGCCCCGCGGACACAGTGACGTTAGGAACCTCGGAATGAGATTGATGTAAAATCTCAAAAAAGTTAGATCATCTTATCTACATTTCCAAAGAGGAGGAAATCATGATTTCTGCGTGTTCAAGCAATATCAGACCTATTTTGGTTGCAGAACACCGGGTTATTGTACACCCCCCTGCCTTCGCACCTGCTGCTCCCGTGTTGAGAAGCTGATGCCCTCCTACAGACGGGCGGTCTAATCCCGACAATTCTCAAAACTCAACTCAGGTGCGATTATCTCGCCTTTCCTGGAGTGAAGTTAGTCCTACTCTACTGTCTGAGCGCCTCGTGCTCCTGTTGTTACAGGTATTACAGTGTGTGTGTTTACCGTGTGTCTCAGTTTCCCCCACTGGACTGAGGGCCTTGAAGAAGCAGCCTCCTTGTCAGTCTGAACCATGACCCAGCACCTAGCGCAGATCCAGGAACACCGTAGCGCACGATGGGCGATCGGATGGTCCAGGGCAGGAATGGAGGAGTGAATGAATGAATGGATGAATGAATGAATGAATGAATGAATGAACGAACGAACAGGTGAAAGAATGGCTGAGTAGTGGGTGGTAAATAAATAACTGACCCATGGGTAGTCTCAATAGAAACACGATTCAGAAGAACATAGAACCCCACATAGGTTCCATCTCCCGAACGAGTCATCCGAGGTAGCCGTGGCTGACCTCTCACCTAGATGGAAGTGGTAACGGTCTTGTAAGTTGATCGGCCCCGATTTTTTTTTCTTTTTTCTTAACTATTAGTCTTTTTTTTTAAAGATTTTATTTATTTGACAGACAGAGAAAGAGGCACAAGCAGAGGGCAGCGGGTGCAGGGAGAGGGAGAAGCAGACTCCCCGCGGAGCAGGGAGCCCGACCAGGGGCTCGACCCCGGGCCTCTGGGACCCTGAGATCACGACCTGAGCTGAGGGCAGACGCTCAACCCACAGAGCCCCCCAGGCGCCCCAGCCCCAGTTTTTTTCTGCCTCCACCAAGCGCTACGGTGGAGTCAGGCTCCACACAAAGGGAAACTGCATCAGAGGAACCGTAACTTCTAAGCACTGTGTCCAGATTAGCTTTCACGATCATGTATTTCTCGTATGTGCTCGTGTTCAAGAACTAAAACATTCTGGTTAAAACAATCTTGTGTTAGCAGAAATGCTAGGTCCCTCACCGTACTATCCAGAGAATTACAATATATTCATTCCAATTGAACATGGGAATTGGGGGGAGGGAGATGTAGCTCATCGCCCGAGTACAGTTAATACTGCTTTTGAACCTCGGGTCGCGGTAGAAATCAGTTTAAGGTGTTGGGAGAATGAATGCACGTCTTACCTCTGACCTCTGTGTAGCTGTTGGCTTACTGGTTTTGGTGAAGAAAACAACGTCTATGCTATGAAACCCTGTTTTTGCTGTTACTTTTCGCAGACAGGCTCCAACACTAGGGAGCCTAGGAATCTATAATTCCAAGATGAAAAAAAAAAAAAATTGGAATTCAATTTTTTTTTCCCTTAGGTTCATAGCAAACATTTGCTGGAAAAAACCTAAAACTGTTTGTTCTATAAATATAAGAGGCATTAATGGTGTTTATGTTTTTCTGTAGTGTAAATATTTATGCACTTTATAGCAGAAAATGTAAATTTTTTGGAATATGGGCCTCTGGGATCTCACTGGGGGTATTACATCTATAAGTTGTGTGTGACATCTCACTTTTTCTAGAAACAAAACTATAACAAAAACAAATGTGAATTCAAAAACCCCAGTGCTTGAAAATAAGGAATCGTAGACCCTGGGCTCGGGCAGGGCAGCCACCTCTGGACACCTTTCATGAGTGTGGGAAGGAGGGCATCCTACAGACAGGCAAATACCATCATGAGAGTCATCATTTTTTTTTTTTTAAAGATTCTATGTATTTATTCCTGAGAGACCCAGAGAGAGAGAGGCAGAGACCCAGGCAGAGGGAGAAGCAGGCTCCCTGCTGGGAGCCCGATGCTGGACTCGATCCCGGGACCCCCTGGGCCGAAGGCAAACGCTCAACCGCTGAGCCCCCCGGGCACCCCCATAATTTTTTTATATCTGACTGTAGATGTCAGCCAGCACAGCAGCAGCAGCAGCCATTACTAAATAAATAGTTTTACCCTAGGATCTTCAGGTCATTCCTCCTTAATTTGTCCATCACTGTGCCCTTAGCTTTAAAGACAGAGCACGGAAGGCTAGAGGTCAGGTCATTTGGCCTTGTGGACGGCGATGGTGGCCTCTTCCAACCTTGCTCTGTATTATTTATCTTTCAAAACAGCCATTTTTACATTGCCCCCCAACCAACAGAAAAGGAACTATATTGCTCAGTTTCCCCATGGATTTGTATCTGTGTTACATACGGAATCTCAGCAGAGGTCTAGGATAGGAGCACATACCCAGTGTTTTGCCCTAAGCTAAAGCTTTGTCCTACAGGAAAAAAAAAATTGAATTTCAAAGTTTTGGGGGTTTTGTTTTGTTTTGTTTTGCATCTTGGAATTATAGATGCTTAGGCTCCCTAGCGTTGGAGCCTGTCTGCAAAAAAGTAATGGCAAAAACAGGGATTCATAGCATAGACGTCATTTTCTTCACCAAAACCAGTGGTCAGAGGGAAGACTTGCATTTCTTCTCCCAACACCTTCCCACGATGGGAGCCCTTGTGTCCGGCATTTGTAAAGGGAAGTGGAGGAGTGTGACGTGTTCTCTCCTCCGGAGCACAGACCAGGGCGGCCGTCCTGTCCCTACACTAACACGTTCCGCGAATGGTGCGTCCTCCACTCTCGGGGGATCCGTTTTAATGAGTCAACCAGAAGAGCTTGCCAGCCCACCATAAAGACCATCGCGAATTAACCGCTCTTCAAAACCTACTGAAAATACCTGAAGGCAACGTGTTCCGGGACTGTAAATAGGTTTTTGCCTATGCTTAATGTTTCTAAATGAAGTCTTATGTTAAAACACGGTGTTTTGAAACACCTTACCTCTGGGACGCCTGTGGGGCTCAGGGGTTGAGCATCTGCCTTTGGCTCAGGGCCTGACCCCGGGGTCCTGGGATCGAGTCCTGCGTGGAGCCTGCTTCTCCCTCTGCCTGGGTCTCTGCTTCTGTCTCTGTGTCTCTCATGGATAAATAAATAAAGTCTTCAAAAAAAAAAAAAAGCCACCTTACCTCTACCAGATTCTGAAGCTGAAACATTTTCATGGGCTTGGAAATAAGGAGACGGTGTTTAAGTGGCACTTGCGTAATTGCATTGAGCAAATTTTGAATTTGCGTAGCGTGGCACGTAAATGAACGAGCACACAAAATTAACACTAGGGACTCAGAGCCGTGATTAAGATGGGGTCTTTACACGAGCAGTTCTCCAAGTCTTTTTCTCCTTCTCGCGGCGCTAAGCTAGTCCAGAAAGACCCGAGTTTCAACGCGTGTGTTAATGTTGCCGTGTTGCCCGTAGACCGTATAATGTGACTTGACAGGAGCAGCGGTGCCCGTAAGAAGCGCTGAGAACTACGTCATTTTGAAACGTTGAGTCGCTCCCGAAAGGGGTAGGAGAAGGCTAGAGCCCCATCGTCGTCGTCATCATCATCATCATCATCATCATCATCATCATTGCTCCTTGTTAGCACCATCCCGTGGAGGGCACTTGGGTTTCGCAGGAGGGACTCCGCCCTACAAGAACCAAGGCAAGGGGCTCGGTGAGCTCAGGGAAAAACACACACAGAAACCCTAGTAGTTTTCCTAGTGGGGACATTAGACTAAAACTCCGGTGCAGCAGGAGACGCGTCGTGTGGAGCCGACGTTGACTCCACGCCGGGGCCTCGGGAAGGATCCTCACAAAGTCGTCTTGTTGTTTTGGGACCGTCTCTGTTCTGGGTGATTTTTTTGTGCGTGTGATAAATTCCTCGGGAGCTGGGGCCGTGGGAAAGGTGGAGAGGGTTAGCGTTCATTGAGTGCTTCCGAGCGCCCGTCACCCCGAATGCCCGCCGTTGGCCTGGGGGCCGGCGATTGTCCTCCCGGTGTGGATGAGAGAGAGGTCGGGGGGCTTGCTGGGGGGGGGGGGCGGCTGAAGGACTCCAAAGCCCAGGCTCCGTCCCCAGTATTGTGCTCCTTTCCAAGAAAGAAGCCTTCTTGCTGCGCTTTCTCTCTTTCCGGAGCCCCAGACATGACCTGGACAGACAGCCGGGGCCCCGCGTAGCCCCCTACGCGCCACATCTCACTCAGAGGCTTCCCAGCCTGCACGACGAAGCTCTCCCATCTGTCTCCTGAGCATTTCGTGTTACGATATTCCAGTATTGGGCATCGCAGGAAGGCCAGCCTGAAACCTGGAAAATGTGTTTTGGGGAGAAGCGGCCCCAGGACGTAGGTGGCCGTCCTGGCGCGGCCCCAGTCATTTCCCTCCTGAGCCCCCAGACTGCCCAGCACCCCATCCGTCCGTCCGCGAACAAAAGCAGACCACCTGCTGCTAAAGCTGCCGAGTTCCTCAAAGCACTTAGATATTTTAGTGCTCCTCGGGGTCCCCGGGTCTGTAACATTAGATCATGTTAAGAACAGAGTAAGACAAGGGACTCTAAAAACGGCCCGTCTTCTCGCTCCCCGTGTCTGTTTGTTTCACTGACAAAAAAACAAAGTTTTACAACTGTTTGCAAAACCACTGGCATTTTAGATTATTTAGCTTTTTTTTTTTTTTTTTTTTTTTTTGCCTTAACGTAGCTAATTCCCAGTGACAATGAAGTATGTCTAATAAGTGCCAGTTAACATCCCTAGATTTTAAAAAATATGTGTGGAAGATAACTACAGATGTCAGCGTTTCTAAATATTTTACTTCGGCGAACGCCTGGATGTTTGTGTGATTCCGAGTTCGTTCTGCAGATGATCCTTTTATTTTGTGTGTGTGATGAAAACTGTTCGCTTTCAGGATTTCGAAAAATTTGGCAAAATACAGAGCTGACATAACTAAGAACAATTTAACGGAGACTTTCATAGTGGGAAAAATACAAGATGGAAATTTTTCAGCTGAGTCCATTCCAGTGATTAAAACAAAATCGCATAAACATTTGCTGTAACACATGTGGATTATTACTTATTAGCTCTTTAGGCTTATTAGCGTTCTTTGGTATCAAAGCAAAATTCTCTAAACCGTTGGAGAAGTGGCATGATTGGGAGGACTGGTGATATTTAAAGTGTGTTTCACAATAATTGGTCGGATTCATTTATTTGACAAATAATTGGCTTCCTGCTGTGGGAGACACCGTTCTATGTGCCGTGGAAAAAACCAGATGCGTTATTTCTTGCAGTGTGCGTTTAGAAGTCACATAATTAATTACATGGATTTGTTTCTGTGGAGATGATTCTAAACATTTATCGAAAGATAAATATTTTCCTTGTCATCTTACCTAGTACTTTCTGAAAATAGTTTTTTCTTTTTTTTTTTTATGAAATCAAGGAACACATTTCCTATTGGAGTGGTAATGGAACTTTTCTGGTTAAAAAGTCCATGAAATTTCTTCCTTGTGTAATTTTTTAGGATTTCTTTACATAACTAAAAAAATAAAATAAAAAGGTAGCTTACCCCGAAATACGTGCAAAGTCGTAAAAAGGTGCACGGTAATCATTTTTGTGACTCAAAAAAGTGCCACGCTCAGAACGTACGTGGTAAGTCAAGCGAGATTTTTAGAGGTCAACGACACTCCTGGCAGATTTGGTATTTTTTTGTTGTTAATTGTGTTGTACAGGTTCTGTATCCCCCCTTTGACTTCAGTATAACTGGGGGGTGGGGAAATCTTTTGGCTGGATTATTGGGAACAAAACTCTCCTCAGCTATGGGAAAAACCGCCCTCGAAAGTATCTAAATACTTTAAATCTCATTTGCCATCTGAGAAAATGGGGTAAAAAGAATCCCTAGGCCTCGGACTTCTCAGGCAAGCTTTTGTCTAAGGCTGACTCTCTCTGGTGGTCCTGTGGGCACACCGGGGTCTCTGGCGAGTCGATAATTCATTTCACACATTTGCACCTGCTCCGCAGCCTCACGGAGAGGGCGCAACTGCTCAAGAACGTCTTTAAGAAGAACCACGTGAACTTGTACCGATCCGAGTCCTTGCAACAAAACCTGCTCCGTGAGTATCTGAGCCGTGACTAGTAGGTAGATTGCCCGTACATAGATTGTGGGGCTTCAGCTTTCAGGGGCGCAGCGTTTTGGTTTTGAGGGACGCCCAACTACGTAATACCTGCCACGGGCCTTGCTGACTCGCGACCCTTAGGTAAATAGCCGGCGTGAGGAGAGCTTGTGACCGCAGCCCGCTCCCTCACAGCACCAAAGACAAAGCAGCTTAACGTCTTGCTGCTTGGCCCTTGAAGAAATACTATTTCCGCATGCCCCCTTGCTTCCTTAAATCCGAAAAAAAAGAACTAGTGGAATAAATCTTGACTCCTAAAAGCCCCCTCTGTATTGTTATCTTTTCTACTTGAATAACTCTGCAAGGGCTTTGGCGGCTTTCGCTCAGCGCAGCGAAACATCTATTTCCCCCCCCCTTCAAAAAAAATTTATGAATCTTCAGAGCTGTAGGAAATTATTAGGTATCGGGCCCTCTTAGCATTTCAAGGATCTAAAAAAGAATATAATATATAAAGCCCTGTGGCGCAGGGGTTCGTGTTAGTGATCTATCTTTTGTTTCATGTTGTTTCCACATGTGATTTATTTTCACTTATCTTTATAGTCATGTTTAATGCCCTTGCCTTTTGTACTTCAGGAGGCCTTTTCTAGAGATGTGACCCCCGTCCCCGGTGCAGGGGGTGGGGGGTGGGGGCAGGTCGTGGCTTATCCCCGACCATGCCAGGGCAAGAGTGAGTTTCTCTGTGGATGCTGAGAGCCGAGGACGGTGTCGTCCCGAGGAAGGGGACCCCTTTTCCGGCACCCGCAGTTCATCTCTGCCTCCTTCCCATTCTCACTGGTCTCCGGTCCAGTGATCTGGATGGAGGAAGAGCGTGCACCCCTACAGCCAACACCCCCTCCAGTGGCCTGGGAGCAGAAGTCGGATTGCTCGGATTTGAGATGCCAAGAGGAGACACGGGGTGGGGCGGGGCCTGCGAGCACCTGCTCAGCCACCCAGGGCGGTGGGGGGGGGCACAGTGGTCACAGCCTCTCCGCCAGCCCTAGCCTTAGGGTGCAGTAGGGTCATCTTTGGGGGATGTAAGAAAACCTGTGTCTCCCTTGTGCTGCAGAAGGCAGGCGGGCATATGGGGCCCCGAGTTAGAGCAGGAGCCCTGGGAACTCTGCGACAGACCTGCCCAGTGACTTCCCAGCGATCATTTCTGTCTTGTCCTCCACTTACAGACGGGTATGCTTTCTCACAAGACGAGAACGGAATCGTGTCCCAGTCTGAGGTGATCAGAGCCTATGACACCACGAAGCAGAGACCCGACGAGTGGTGATGGCACGGGGAGCTCCCAGGTCTTTCCGGAACCTGCCGGCCGATCCCAGTCTGGCGCAAGGAAGGGGAAGGGGATCTGAGCTCATCCCATCGGCCGACCGTCAGATCCGTGCCCATCCCACAGTACCCTGTGCCACTCTAACACCATCTCGTTCAGATTTTTTCAAGTGTTCGCTGAGTCTTTGTAAGCAGAAGGTGAAAATGACCTTGTACCTTGCCCGAAAGCTTTCCTAAGCTGAGGATAGGTCAGTAAGTCTCAGGCCGTTGCTCTGGGGCTGTAACTGTCAATTCAGCAGATATAAACCCACAAGGCGACCGACCATTAAAAAAAAAAAAAAAAAAAAAAAAAACCTCTAAAGTGGTAATAATCTAAAGGGACTCTTGATATCCAGACTTAGATTCCAGAACGTGCTGAAAAAAGCCAGCGCTCTTCTCTAAGGAACTGACTGCCCTCACTGAGCAAAATTTCTAAACAAGACATTAATGAGTGTTTGTGTCAAAAACCGTCCTGATCAGTGTTTGCCAAAGACGCTCAGTACGTGTATTTCCCACCCCGTAGTCATTTGCCCAGAAACTAAGAGAGCGTGTACCTCCAGTTCTGCTGTAAGATCCGCATGCTTGACTCTTCAGATGTAAGAAGTGATCCATAAAAATGAGTATTTCAAGGCATTTGCTACTAACCTCTGTGATGTCGCACCTCTGGCCTTACAGATGCTTCTGTCTCGTTTGTCTCGTTCACTGGTCGGCGCTGGAGGGCCCACGGGCAACGTGACGCTGCCGTCGCAGTCCTGGTTTCTAAGCCGTGTTTGTGTCTCCGTCAGCTCCGAGGAGGCGTCCTCCTCGTGTAGATTTTTCTAGAGATCTGGCTTCTGCTGAAGACTGAGCGCCGTCACTTTGTCTTACGGTTTCCCCCCTTGAGCAAAACACGCTTCTGTATTGGTGTGGGATCCGCGGGCTTCCACGGGGAGCTTCGGGGACCCCTTGGGATAAGTGCATGGGCTTCTGTGATGTCCCCGGGCTCGGCTTTTGTCCCGTGTCGCCTGCTGTGTGCATAGCACCCCCCGGGCTTGTCGGGCGGCTCCCCAGAACCACTCACACTAATGTGCTGCTAACTGGGACAGATCCGTGGGACACAGGAACACCTGTCGGACTCAGACCCGTAACTTTACCGCCAAAGTCGGTCTTCACCCCAAGTAGCTTCTGCTACTAGGTCTTTAAATGTATGTTCAGTTTAAGCATTTTCGGCATTTCCCAGACATCTCCTGCAAATGCCTATTTTGCTACCGAAGATAAATGGTGAAGGGGCTGTTTAAAAACCGCAACCAGTTTTCTATACTATTTTTAAAATAACGCTCTCATTTAAAAGAAAATCAAATAAAAAGGAATTCTAGTTTTCAGATACACTTCAGAGATCGAAGCAAACTTTTTGCCTTTTATTCAGAAGCCTGTTTGCCTTTAAGTGGACTTACCAGCAAAATAGGTGGAACTTCCTCTTTTCAAAAAAAAAAAAAAAAGTCAACTGGAATTGTGAAGAGAGGTGATTTTCCAGGTCGCACTTTGAGTCTAATATAATTCCACATTCTTTTTACCCTTTTTCTTAGTCTAGATTTAGAATTAGGTTCCACGTCATTTCCTTCTCTGTATTCATAGTTACTTGGTCCTCCCCCGTTTTCTTGAAATAAGAGAGGTCATAACACATACATAATTCTAGAGGGGGCAGGGAGGTGACACAGGATCACTTCCCAGACTGTTCCCATTCGGGGTTGAGAGTAAGAAAACCGTGAATCGAAACACCTAGAAAGACCAGGGGTGTTAACAGCCTAAGACCGTCTTCAAAACTCTGGAGTCGGAGATTTTTGTCCACTGAATGAATATTCAGAGAGGCTCCTGGGCCCCCCAGTGATGACAGTCGAGGTCAGACGACACAAATCAAAAAACAAGAATGAAGCGCGTCCCTGCAGAGAAACACTGGAGAGCAGTTACAGACAAGAGCTACGTCCACTTGCCTCGACCTCATCAGTGGCATCCTTCTCCAAAATGTTCATATCAAAGTAGGATGAATATAACAGAAATGAATTTTCTGGCCTAAAAAAAAAAAAAGTAAAAGTTTTCTTTTTGATCTTAAAACATGGATTATTTCTATGGAGCTCTTCAACGTGAGTAAAATGCCCCCAGTTAAGTAATGCAGGAGATCGTGGTCTGAAATAGGGCCAATTTAGGTCTTTTTGTCCCATAGTCCTATTTTTGAATTATTAAGTCAATTCCTCTGGTCCCTGGGTGAGAGAGGGGGTTGGGCAGCAGGGAGTGACCTCGTTGGTAAAACTTAAAACACAGCACTGCAGTCGCAGGGACTTCCTCCCGTTAGAGGAAACCTCTGATTTTTTAACCTTCCAAAGAGGAGGGGGAAAGTAGCAGTTTTGCCAGGATTGAAACAGCTGAAGTGACTTTTTAACTTGTATTTTCTGAAATAGAGGACACATACTCTTCTTCAATTAAAAAGCCCCTTGTAGGGACTTTGGCAAATGCTAACACCGTTGCTTTACAATGTTTACAGTTCAGAAAATACGACGGCAGAAAATCCTCATTCATTTAACATTGAAAAGCTGCGAGTGGCTTCTTTAATGTTGAATAGTACACCACGATATCGAGCATGAACTTTCTAAATGTTTTATATTTACACATAAAAATATATTGGTGGCTCACACCCGGAGAGATGCTAGAATAGGGCAGAAATTGTTAACTGGAGAATGGCTGTTTCTCAGGAATGTAGCAAATTTAAGATGTTCTCTGTGCTGCCCAAGCCTCCCACCCCCCACTCGAAGACTGGTGTGAACGGGCTCGGCAGTGTTGCAAAGCTAACGGAAACCCTTTTTTCTAATCAAGTCAGGTGAACGTGGATTCTTAGTCAACAATATTATTCACTCTACACGAATTATATAGTCACTGAATGGAGTCAGTGATTCCTCTTAATTTTCAGGGGGAAAGCTGAATTCCAGAAATCAACATTTATTCTGATTGTTAGGCTGTACATTTTAATTTTGCCATTTAGCATTCTAAATATCAAATACGAACATCACATGATAAATTTGTTCCATGGTGTGTGCGCTGTGCATCACCTATCACTTGCCATTTAAAACATCCTTCCAGGAAACAGATGCTAGTCTGAAAGTAATAGATTGTATATTTGTAGTTTTTAAACTATTTGTAGCAATGTCCCAACGATTACCATACTAAATGATCATCAGTGTATATTTTTGTGCAGTTGCCCTACGACAGTTCTTGGTTCTAAAACTTATTTTATCAAATAAGCCTATAATCTTATAAATAACCATTTATAAAATTTATGGAGACGACACCCGCCCCATTCACATCATGTGGACCAGATCTGTGGAGTTATTTTTTTGTAAATTCATGAACACCATGCAGTTCGGTGCCTAATAAATGCTTTTTAATGATGAACATTTCTATAATGCTTCTTTAAGAGATCACAATCTGATTTTTCTCACATTAAAATAACTGAAGTCACTTGTGAGACTTAGTTATACTTTGCTGCATTTTAATTAACCTTCAGTGGCTATTAAAATGGAATGTAAGTTAAACTTTGAAGGAAAGGAAATAAATGTTTTCCATTTTTCGTCTTGATTTATTTTCTGTATGAAAGCAGCTGTGTTTTTGATAGGTTTATGGTTTGCATGAATTAATATTTAAAGTGGCCTGGGCCAATGCATGGCTGTTGCTGTAAATCTTGATGTTTATTTCTGCCTTATAAAATTCTATCATGGCCTACCTGGAATTTAATATTCAGTGGACAAATTAATTGGTTCTTTGCACAACTTTTTTTAATAAGTAAATTATTTTACAAACAAATTTAATTGCAACTTTTGTTTAGCTTGCTTCTAAGAACTTTCCTTAATAAAGCTCACAAAACTTCTCAGCAAATAAATCTCCCGTAAGTAGGAAAAAAGCTAGATTTCGTACATGCTTACTTTGAATTAACAGCAACTTTCCATAGGTAAATCTGCTCTTGCAAAAACGTGAGCAGAATATTAAAAAATAATATCTTTATGTTTCATGGTTCTAGAATAGAAGCCATAAATGCAGTAAATACTGTTTGCTGTTTATTTAGCTACTTCAAGCTTCATTTTTCACATTTTCAAGTTTATTAAGTTTTTTTTTAAAAAAAGGCAGCCTTGGAAGGCAGCTACTATGGAAAATCGAAGTTTGCATTAAAGATAAAATAGTTTTTTCAGCTCCATGAAAAACCATTCCTGCTGAAACTGCTGTCGAAATTGTGAAGCTGCATGAGTGGAGACTATTGAATCTGTGATTATAGTTTTCTCAGGTTTGTTTATCTCGATGTTCAATGCACTGTGTTTTATAAATAGTTATTAAAGTTGAGTAATACTCAGTTCTATGCAGTGTTATGTGTCATTGGCCTTTTGTGAATGTGCATGTTTTAAACTGCAAATTTTAAACATTTTGTCCTCTCATTGTTATTAAAAATTAAATAAACCGTACCATTACATAAAGAAAATGTTGCAGTTTTAATTGCTAATTTTAGAAACTGGATTACTTTATAAAACCTTCAAAGCCACTGTAATTATAGTCTGAGAAGGTCCATCCACTCAATGGCATTTTAACGTTTCGTTGACCACCCCAGTGATGTAGAAAATGGCCCTTCATTGTAATCCACCGAAAGGAAACATGAAGTGGAGCATAATATGAAATCAAGTTTGGGGAGAGGCATGGTTAGTTAGCATTCCCCCCCCCAAAAAAAAAATTCAAACAAAATTCCTGTACTTTGGTTGTTCAGTCCAAAAAGCCTCCCGGGATTGTCCCCATGTCCCCATTAGGTATTTAAATCAGCCTGCAAGTCGACAGCTGATTCCTGGCTCCACCTGTAACATGGATGGATTTCCTTAGTTTTCTAAACCCACCACATTTTTTTTAAGTTCCTGAAAAAGTGGCTAAGTTGAGCCAGTAACATCTGAAGGAAGTAACCAAAAAACATTAGAAGTTCCGTGGGAGACAAAGCATGAGAAACCCTGGAAAGGAGGCTAAGAGGCTGAGCAAAAACCAGGCTCCAAAAAGAGTGAGCAGTGTCACTGGGGCCTGCGACCTCCAGGCCGCCCCGGGGACATCGCGGGGTGCGGGCCTCCCACGTGGAACCGCAGCAGCACAAGGTGTGTGGGAGTCACCTGTGGCCCCAGCGACTGATGACACGCCCCCCCCCTCCCCGCGTGTTTGTACTGACCCCGGGCAGCCTCACCTGCAGGCTGCAGGGCGGCCCACCTGCCCCACCTGGCCCACCTGCCCTGACCCCGCGTGTCTTCCCCACGCGGCGCTGCTCCTTGACACCCAGAAGGCTCTTCCTGCGCGGATGCTCCACGGGCTGCGACAAGGCTCCCGGGAAATGGGGCTCTGGTGGCCGCGGCTTTTCGTTCCAGGGCTTCGGGTAAGGGCTCGCTGTCCAAACAGCTGCATTAATAACTAATGTCTAATTGCAATTTTAAAGGAGCCATATATAGGTCAGAGTAGGTCAACAGTTTGTCCCCTTAATGGTTTAATGCATCTTGGGGTGCCTGACGGGGCTCAGCGGTGGAGCATCTGCCTTGGGCCCAGGGCGTGATCCCAGGTCCCAGGTTCGAGTCCCGCGTCACGCTCCCCGCGTGGGGCCTGCTTCTCCCTCTGCCTGGGTCTCTGCCTCTGTCTTTCTATGGGTCTCTCATGAATAAGTCAATAAAATCTTTTTTAAAAAAATAGTTTAATGCATCTTTACATCCCTGGTTGTCCTGATCATACACTAAGCTGGGTTTTTCGGTCATGCAAAGGTGAGCTGACTCCAGCGCAAGGATCAGATCCCTAAGTGGCGGTGCCTGCTTTGGGGAACCGTGTGGTTTTCCCATTTCTCTTGCGGGACTCACATCCACCTAGCAAAGTCCCCCCTCTGCGACCTGACAAATAATAACCCCGGGAAAAAGGGAAAATAAATAGGTGGGGGAGGAGGAGGGGCCGGTGGGTCCATCTGCACAGCCCCACGCGCGGCTTTAACCCCAAGCAAGCTGGGGAAGGACGCCCTCGGCGCGCGCGGGCCCGGGGACCCCCCAGGGGAGGTGACCTGGGGCAGAGGGAGCCCCGACCCCCGTGGCTGAGCCCTGGCCCCTCCGGGCCACCCCGCCTGCCCCGCCCCGCCTCACCCGGGGCTCGGGGGTCTCAACCCCGCCGAGGGAAGCGGTTCCGAGCAGTCTACGCAGCCCGTCCCGCTGCAGTTAGCAGACCGCCCCGAGGTGTCGCTGCGGGCTCAGCCGCCCGCGTGACCCAGCTCCCGGGAAGCAGGGGACACGCGGTGGGTGCCCGTCACGGAGCACGTGCAACAGCCCCCACCTGCCACTAGCTCATCCCGGGGCTCCCTCTCCCCCGGGGTCTCCCGGCCCTCCCCCTCCCCGCATGGGGCCCTCCCTCCCCCCCACAGGCCCTCCCCCTACCCCTACCCCTCTCCCACGGGGCCCTCCAGGTCCTCCCCCTCCGCCTCCCTCTCCTTCTCCCACGGAGTCTCCCAGCCTTCCCCCTGCTCCCACGGGGCCCTCCACCTCCCCCACGGGCCCTCCCGGCCCTCCCCCTCCCCACCATGGGACCCTCACGGCCCTCCCCCTCCCCCTCTCCCCCATGGGGCCCTCCGGGGGGGGCCCCCTCCCCCACGGGGTCTCCCGGTCCTCCCCCTCCCCCCCATGGGGCCCTCCCGGTCCTCCCCCTCCCCCACGGGGTCTCCGGTCCTCCCCCTACTCCCCATGGGGCCCTCCGGGCCCTCCCCCTCCCCCCTCCTCTCCCACGGGGTCTCCCGGCCCTCACAACACTTGACCAACCGGAGTGAAACCAGTGTCAGGTCGCACGCAGGAGCGCCCTGGGGCGGGCTCATGCCCTGCATCCTCCCGGGAGGCCTTTCCTCCCTCCCTCTCTCCCTCCCTCCCTTTCTTCCTGACCACAGCATATGTGAAGCCACCACTTCGGTCACAGGAGAAGCTGGGACCAGCAGTCTGAGCTCCTCCGCCATCAGCCGGCGCCAAGGCCCATGGCCCAGAACCTTTTTTTTTTTTTTTTTTTTTTTATGACAGTCACAGAGAGAGAGAGAGAGAGAGAGAGAGAGGCAGAGACACAGGCAGAGGGAGAAGCAGGTTCCATGCACCGGGAACCCGACGTGGGATTCGATCCCGGGTCTCCAGGATCGCGCCCTGGGCCAAAGGCAGGCGCCAAACCGCTGCGCCACCCAGGGATCCCGGCCCAGAACCTTCAACTGGCTTTCCCAGCGGGGAGGCTCCGGGGAGGCCCGAGGCAGGCCCAGCGGCCCCCCTACGGCACCCCAAGGCCCCCACATGGCCCCCGCACAGCCCCCTTGGGTGGGGACTCTGGCTCCCGGCAGGCCTTGAAAAAGGGCGGTGAGGGCACCCGGCTGGCTCAGTGGACCGCACGCGCCCCCTGATTGCAGGGCCCGGAACCCAAGCCCCATGTTGGGCTAAGAGCTTCCTTCAAAAATAAAAAAGCAAATGAAAATGGGTTGTATTTAAAAAATAAATAAAAATGAAAAGAGCTACCGAGGGTGATGTACTGCAGCCTGAATTCATCTAAACCTGGGCTCCCAGGGCAGCCCCGGTGGCTCAGCACTCTGGCACCTGCCTTCAGCCCAGGGGGTGACCCCGGGGTCCCGGGATGGAGTCCCGGGTCGGGCTCCCTGCATGGAGCCTGCTTCTCCCTCCACCTGTGTCCCTGCCTCTCTCTCTCCCTGTGTCTCTCATGAATAAATAAATAGATAAAATACTTAAAAAATAAAAATAAAAAATAAACCTGGCTTCCAAACAGCCTCCGGGGGCCGGGTACGTCACAAAACGGAGGGAACAGGGCCAGGCTGGGGACACCAGGCCAGAGGCTGGTAACTGGCCAGTGCATCTCAGCAGTGGGCGGCCTGACCCGGGCCATTGGGCACCCCCAGCGCCATGTCTTCCTGGGGTCACAAGCCAGATTCTTATGAGAAATGTCCCTGATTCTTAAATCTATAAAAGTTCACTTCCTTCCCCGCCCTTCACAGGCCCTGATGCAGAAAAGAGCTTTTGTGTGTAATTCAACATCCACGTGGGATTTTTATTTTTTTTTTAATTTCAAAATCTGAAGTGCTATGTAAAGACATTTCTTTTTCTTGAATAGCAGACAATCTCGTTAGGAAGATAAAACGAAGCACTTTGATCTTAAATCTCAAATGAAGTTCACGAAAACGTAAAGTATTTTATTTATTCTAACCCAGCAGGATACATGCCCAAGTGTGTAATCAACAGACACAGAATGCAGCGGCGGAAGGGACGGAGAACGAGGCCACCGGCGGCTGGGCCCTCGAGTCCACAGTGACCAACATAAATAATCAGTGTGCCTACTAAATAATTAGTGCCATCCACGTGGTAAATACACTGTTACAACTCTTTACATTTGTACATAACTCATTTTACAAATAAATGCTTTGAGACGGGGCTGTCCGACTTTCATTTAAACACTCTAGTCGCTGCACCAAGGGTCCAGCAATAAATATTCCCTCAGGTGGGTGAGGGAAATGCTTTGACCTAAGGTCTGTGTTAGGATGGAAATCGGAGCGAAGATTTAAGACTTTAAACTGCTCGTGTGATTAGTGAAATCTCGTGTTCTGAAAATGCACAGTCTAGTTACCTAACTTCACACGTAACTGTCGTCCCGACGCTAACGGCGTTGGTGGTTGGGCTGCTTCCCCGAATCACGACTGCCTCGGGCTGCTCACTTGTTAATTCTTTTAAGAGAAGCTGCAGTGACTGCAGTGGGGTATTTCCCTCGGCTTCCTGACGCTCTCGGCATTAGGACCCACTAAACAACTCACAAGGACCAAAGGACAACCCGGCCTCCTCTGGGCAGCGCAGCCGGCCTGTCCCGTCGCGGCCTCAGCCAGTCTGCACCTTTGCAGTCCACCTGCTGCACGTGTCGCATGAAAGTAGCACAGCCTGAAACGCCATCACCACCAGTTCTGGGGGTGAAAGCCGAGGCCGCCGCACCCCCCATTCTGCACCGGGGCCCGGGAAGCTGGAGGCTACGAGGGTGCTGCGTTCTCCTCGCACGCTCGTCCGGGCCGTGGCCAGGTCCCGGGACACTGCCCCTGGAGGTCCTCGCGGCGGTGGCTCGCCCTGCACCTGCCCATGGCAGGCCCACCACCCGCAGGCCCGATGGCTGCAGCCCGTCAGCTGGGACTGAAGTCCGGGCAGCTCTTCCCGGGCAGCGGGGGCTCCTGCTGGAGCGGGTAAGCGAAGTACTGGGGCGACACCAGGAACCCCGACGGCTGCGCCAGGTGGATGGGGTGGCCTGTGGTGTAGGGTGGGGGCGGGGAGGGCACCAGGCAGCCGGGCTCCGCTCGGGCGAAGGAGAACCTGCGAATGGAGCCCCCGGTGGAGCTGGAGCTGGTGGCCGTGCTGGACTGGCGGGACGGCGCGCGCAGGCCGGCGGAGGGCAGGATCATGGGCAGGGCCTCCGTCTGATAGCTGCGTAGCGAGAAGCGGATGGGCTGCTGGGACGGCTCCTTGGGCCTCAGGCAGGTGCAGCAGTAGACCGCCACCAAGGAGCCCAGGATGATGAAGGCCACGAAGATGGAGCCAACGATGAGGAAGGGCACGTACACGGGCTCTGAAAGGCAAAGCCGCCCGGGCTGCAGCAGATCCCCCGAACGGCAGTGGCCTGGCCCCAGCCCCGGACCCGCCGCTGTCCCCCATCATCCCCGCCACCAGCCCGGGCGACCCGCCAGCGGCTCCTCACGGGGGGACACAGGCCCACACCCACACCCACAGCTCGCCCTCGCCCGGCTCCCGTGGAAACCCAGGGCCTGCAGCGACGGGACGGCCAGCCTGCTGGTCACCGGGACTCTGGACGGACACCCCATCGGGGTGGGCAGAGGGTGGGAGAGGGTGGTCCACACGCCCCTCGGGTCCCAGCGCGTCCTGCCCGCACACCCCGGCCTGTGCATGGGCCGCGTCCTCACAGGAGCAGGGAGCCCTGGAAGGAACCCTCGGGGGCCCCGCCGGCCTGGCCCGCAGCACAGTCCCCAGCTCTGGGTACTTCTTCCCGGGAGGGACCGGGGTGCCTCCTGCAGCGCCACCCCTCTGCCTCCCGCGCCCCACCCAGGCTCTGGACGGTCAGGCTCATCTAGGTCCTGAGGCAGCTGGGAGTGGGAGTCAGTGGCCGTTCCACGCCACGGCCCCCACGGGGCCGGGTCCCACCCTAAGCCGCCCCCTGCCCACCAGGGGACCCCGCTCCGAGTGGCCCCATCTGGGAGAGCCACCTCTGTGGGCAACCCTGGCCTAGATGGCGGTGCACCCACTAGGGTCTCCGTGGGTCTGGCTCCTCCTCCTGCACGGCCCGACCCCAGGCCTTGCACACTTAGCTGCATTTGGCTCGTTGGCCCGCACCCAAGCGGCTCTGGGTCTGACCTTCCCAGGGACACGCGTGTGCAAGCCTCGGTGATGGTGACACTCAACCCAGAGGTCGGTGGCTCCCGCATGTCGGCCTCACCTCCCACCCACTCTGCCCCTTGTAGCACCCTGCCCTTCCACCACCCCGCTGTCTAGCACCCTGCCCTCCCAGCACCCTGCTGTCACAGCGCCCTGTAGAAGGTGAGGGCAGGGCAGCCTGGGGGGTGCTCAGCAATTTAGCGCTGCCTTCAGCTCAGGGCGTGACCCTGGGGTCCTGGGATCGAGTCCGCATTGGGCTCCCTTCATGGAGCCTGCTTCTCCCTCTGCCTGTGCCTCTGCCTCTCTCCCTGTGTCTCTCATGAATAAATAAATAAAATGTTTAGAAAAAAAGAGAAAAAAGAAGGCAAAGGCAAAGTGACTGCCCACCACCGCCTGTGCCCGGGGCTAAGCACCCTGCCCGCCCCCTGTCCTCAGCCCAACTGCCCTGAGAACAGCGCGCCCACTTTAGAGGGACACGAGGCCCAGAGCAGCTAAGTGACCTGCCCGGGTCACCCAGCCACCAGCTGTCCTGGGGCGGCCAAGCTGATTGGGGTTGGGGGAGCCCCCTGCACACTGCGCACTGACAAGCCCGCAGGCCCAGGGGCCCCAGGGGCAGTGGCTGAGCCGAGGAAAGGTTCTGTATCTTTTTTTTTTTTAACAAGCCAGGGCAGCCTGGGGATCCCCGCTTGCCCGAGCACCCTTTCCCCGCAGAGCAGCCCGCGGCCCCCAAATGCCCCTCGAGGTGCAATTCCTGCCACTGGGCCCTGCTTATGCTCCCTGGGGGCTGCGCTGGGCGCTGGGCGAAGGGTGACCCGGGGTGACCCGGCGCCACACCCTCTTCCCCGGTTCCCCGGGGACCTTCCGTGGCCGCTCCCGAGGGGGGGGGGCCTCTGGGGTGTCACCCGCTCCGGGTTCCCACCAGGTTCCCTGACGTTCCCATTCGGGTGCAAGGCTTTTTCTTCTCTCTCTCCCTCTTTTTTCTTTTCTTTTTTCTGTTTTCTTTCTTTTAGGTGTAACGTTCCTGCGCTGGGCCAGAGTTCACTCGCTCCGAACTCAGCGGGAATCTGCCCCGCGCTTTCCGGCCTGAGAACCGGGGGCGACCGCGTCTCTGCGTGTCCGCCCCGGGCCCCGCGCGGGCGAAGGGCGCGACAGGGGGGCTGCCCGCGGGGCTGACCGGAGGCGGAGGAGCGCGGTGGAGTCCGCGGCTCGGGACCCCCGCGAAGGCGCCCCCGGAGTGGGGGGGTCGTGGCCCAGCCGCTCGGCCCCGGGGGTGCAGAGGGGCGCTCGCCCCCCCCAGCCGGGCGCGCACCGGGGGCCCCAGCGCCCCAAGACCGCGATCCCGCCGCCGCCCCCTGGCCCTTCCCCTCGGCCCCTGCGCCCCCGGGAGCTCCAGCCGCCTCGCCCGCGGCCGCCCGGTGCAGGCCCGCGCTCCTCGCCGTCCGCCACCCTCGCTCGGGCACCCGCCGAGACCCCGCCGGGCGGGAGTCGGGGCGCAAAGGAATGAGGGGCGCGGACCCGGGGCCGCCCGCGGCGCACGGGGTAGGGGACTGCGGAGGGGAAGGGGACCCGGGAGCCGAGGAGGGGACCCGGGGCTGGAGAAGGGGATCGGGGGACCGGGGATGGGACCCGGGAGCTGGGGATAGGGACCCGGGGCTGGAGAGGGGGATCGGGGACCGGGGATGGGGACCCGGGGGCCGGGGATGGGGACCCGGGGCTGGAGAGAGGCATCGGGGGACGGGGATGGGGACCCGGGAGCTGGGGATGGGGACCCGGGGCTGGAGAGGACCATCGGGGGACCGGGGATGGGGACCCGGGGCCGGAGAGGGGGATCGGGGACCGGGGAACCGGGGAGGGGACCCGGGAGCCGGGGATGGGGACCGGGGCCCCGGGGCCGGGTTGGGGGGCCGGGGGATCAGGGACCCGGGGGCCGGGGGGGAGGACCGGGGATTGGGGCCCCGGGGAGCGCGGAGGGGCCTGGGGCCGGGCAGGAGCACGCGGCGGGGCCGGCACTTACGCGCGGTGACGCCCGGGGGCTCGCGCCCGCCGCGGTCGTTGGTGCAGCCGCCCTGCTCCAGCCTGGCGTCGGCCGCGGCGCAGCAGTAGCGCAGCGCGCAGGAGCCGCAGCAGATGGTGGCGTCCGGCGTGTCGAAGTCCTCGGGGCACTGGAAGCCCTCGTGGTCGCCGCCGTGCGCGTCCACCCAGCCGTGGCAGTACTCCCCCGCCTGCTGGGCGGCCGCGGGGCTCCGGCGCAGCGCGCCCAGGACGAGCCAGAGCGCCAGCAGCGGCCTCATGGCGGGCGGGGGCGGGGGCGGCGGCGGCGGCGGCGGCGGCGGGGGCTAGCGGGGCGCGGGGAGGCGGCGGGGGCCGCGCCGAGGGCTGCGCAGCCGGGCGGTGAGCATGGCGGGCGCGGGCGGGCGGGCGCTGCTGCGGGGGCTGCGGCCGAGCGCCGCGGGGCTCATTCCGCCGCCCGCCTCCTCCGCCCCCGGCCCGGCGCCCCTCCGCGCCCGCGACCCCGGCCCGCGCCCCAGCCGAGCCCGACGTGGGGCGGGGGCTGCCCGCGAGCGGCCGCCCGGCCCCGCGCCCCTGCTCGGCCGCCGCCGTCGGCCCGCCTGCGAGTGGCCTGGCACCGACGGCCCCGGGCTGCTGCCCGCCCGGCCTGCGGGGCGCCCTTTAAAGGGGAGAGGGAGGGGGAGCCGCGACGCTCCGGGAAGAGTCCGCCCTCCCGGGTAGCCGCTGGCGCTCATCACCGCGGGCGCGGCCGCTCGTCCCCCGCTCTCGGCTCGCGCGCCCCTGCGGATCCCCCCCCCCCCCCGCGCATCACCCCCGCGGATCCCCCGCGCATCCCCCCCGCGCAACCCCCCCATCCCCTCCCTTGCGCATCCCCATCCCCCCGGATTCCCCCCAGCATCCCCCCCACCCGCGCATCCCCCCATCCTCCCCGCGGATCCCTGCCATCCCCCCGTGCATCCCCACCCCCGCGCATCCCCCCATCCTCCCCGCGGATTCCCCCCATCCCCTCCCTTGCGGATCCCTCCTCATCCACCCCCCGCGCATCCCCCCCCCCTCGCGCATCCCCTCGATCCCCCCCGCGGATACCCCCCCATACTCCCCAGCGGATCCCCACCAGGATCTCCCCCTTCCCTCCCGCGGATCCCCCCCACAACGGATCCCCCCGATCCCCTCTCCCGCGCATCCCCCCCATCACCCCCGTAGACCTCCCCCATCTCTCCCGCGGATCCATCCCCCGCTCATCCCCCCACGGATCCCCCCACCCCGCGCATCCCCCCCGCGGATCGCCCCGCGGATCCTCCCCCTGGATGCCCGCCCCGTGCATCCCCCCATCGCCACCCCCCGCGCATACCACCACCCCCCGCGCATCCCCCCCCCCCCGCGCATCCCCCCCTCGCGCGCATCCCCCCCCCCGCGGATCCTCCTCCCCCAGGACCGCGCCCCGCACGGGGTGGGGGGAGACGGGCTCCGCGGAGCCGGGGCCGAGGCCGCCGACCCCGTGCGAGCTTCCCGCGCCCCTCGGGACCGACGAGCTAAAGAGCGGGCGCGACCGCCGGGGCGAGGGGCACCCTGCGCCGCCTGCGGCACCTGCTCCGGGCGCTCAGGATGCGAAGTCAAGGGGCCGCCAACTTTTGCACTTAGGTTTCCACTCGGAGGAGGAAGGGCACGTTCGCACACCCGCGCGCACACCCGCGCGCACACACACCCTCCCCCCCCTCCGCGTGCCTCCCTCCCCGGTCACCTCCACCAGCCCAGGGCAGCTCCAAAACCCTCAAAGAGCACGACTTCGTTCACGCCCACAAAGGAAATAAAAGAACAAAATTAATGATAATTGAGCCGATCTGAACTTCTGTTGGGGCAAAGAAACACATTTATTTAAAGGATGTGTCCCCTGTGTGCCATTTGCAGGGCCGCGGCCCCCTCGGCGGCGGCGCAAGGGCCTTAGGACACCGGCGTCATGTGAAACCAGGCTAAACGCGGGCATTTATTTTTACTGCATCCTGAACTTCCTCTCCTCGTCTGCTGGTGGGTGTGAATGTGTTCCACGTACCCCAACCTATTTGTCAGACACTCTGAATGCCCGTGTCACTGATTTAGATGTTGGCAAGTTGAGTGGAACAAAAGAGACAAAAGTGAGCTGTGCACCAGCAATAAAAAGTGTGGGTCTCAAAAGCATCTACCACGCCCGCAGCTTCCCCATGGTCCCCAGGCGGTTCAGAGCTGCTTTTTTTTTTTTTAACTCTGAATAAAACGGTTTCTTTTTTTTTTCAATCCAAGTTAAAATACATTCCAAGTTAAAAAGAAAAATTACTTCTGACTTTTGCTTTTAAATATTGAGATTAGCATTTAGGTAGGAAAATGTAAAAATAATGCCCTGCATGTCAGATGCTAAGTAGGACTGTGTAAATATTTAGCTTTCTTGCTCTCTTAGAAATAGATACTGCTCGGGACAATAATAAGCTATTAAATAAAACCAAATAAAGTTCTGGCTTTTATCCACAAACAAACAATGGTACAGTTTTTCTTGACTTCGGCATATGGGAAGATTGTTTTTGCAAAAATTTCTTGGGTGCTATATTTTTATTCCCAAAAACGAAGAAAAGTTCTTGCCAGACTTAAAGTTTTTTTCAAGTTGTTTTTTTTAGGAGCGTTGTTTGGATTGTGCATATCATGAACAACTCAGGGGAAAGGCCATTCAGAACCACAGCAAAAGTGAGCTCCCCTGATCATAATAAGATGATAAAACCACAAAGACATGTTTACTGCTAATACCTTGCCCAGAACCACACCTCTTTGCGTTATTTTTGTTCAATTTAAAGGAATTCCATTACATCACAACTGCAAAAAGTCCTGCAACAGGACCGTTTGCTGGTCCCCCAAGGGTCAAGTTTCGCTCATTATCCAGCTGTTCTTTGATAGCATTAATATTTTAAGGAGTGATTTGTTGGCGCTTACCTCCCATTAATTATGTTCTCGGTGCCACAGTGGGATTCTTTTTCCTTAGGACACCAAGGATAATTAATTCCTTCATTCAAAGCCCCTGTCCATTTGACTTATTTAGAGGGCATTTTATTCGAATTTAGTTAGATGTTTACCAGTGGAAATAACCTGACTTTCGAATCACTTGATACTCTGTAGATCTGATGTGTGGGAGCATTAGAGCAACTGCGCACCGGGCTTTCCCATCCAGACCCAGGTGCCTCTAAACCATTAAAAGGGTCAGCTCAGGGGGCACGCCCCGGGGGGGGGGGGGGGTTTGGTTCTTTGTCATAGGAGAGCTCCTAAAATCTACACTGACAAAGTTTAACTCCAAAAGTGATGTTCTCAGAACGCTCTTAGTGAATAGTAAGAGGATATGCGTCTCTTTTTAGGTTTATGAACGTCCACATGTTCTGTTATTCTGTTATTACTTTAATAGCAAAGGAAGATCAAAAGTCCTCATAGACCCCCCGCGAAGACTCTAGGGGGAAGACATGGAGATGGAAAATAAAATCTATACCATCTGGGGTATTATGTGGAGGTTTGGGAAATTCTATATTTTTCCTTATCTCAGTAACACAAATTCCATATTTTGGTGAATAACACAATTATAAGGGATCATTTCCTCAGCCTACATTCTCTTGTGGCCCTGCCTCCAGGAAATTCTATAGGAAATGAGTTAAATGATATGATGTCTGGGATTTGCTTTAATAAACACCACACCAGCAGGAGAGAGAGAAAGAGCGAAGGGGAGGGAGGGAGAGAAAGAGAGAGTGAGGAAGGAGGGAGAGAGGGAGAGAGAGAAAGGAGGGAGGGAGGGGGCAAGAGGGGGAGGAGGAAGGGAGGGAGGGAGGGAGGCAGGGAGGGAGGGAGGAAGAAAAGAAAGAAGAAGGGAGTAAAGAAAAAAGAGGGTAGGGGAGAAATGGAAGATGGAATAGAAACAACTGGAACACCATGGACAGTATGCTAATCATCGTAGCTGCATGAAGGTGCTTGTACAACGGAAATGCAATTCTTTCTATTTTTTATGTAAGAAGAAAAACTACATACACACATTTTTAAAATTTTTTCTTGATAAGAATTGATAGCAGCATGAAACGACCCCTGGACCATACTTTTAAACTTTGTCTTGTTTCCTTCTTGTTTTATAGTCTTTGGAGAAAAGATTTGAGAAAAGCAAAGGCAGAGAGGTAAAGAAAAATCAGGCAAAATGAATGCACCAGAAAGGGTTGGAAGCAAAATGTACTAAAGAAAAGGAGGAGAAAAGGCCAAAGGAATACAGAAGTGACGATAAATAAGTGATCAAATAAATGTATTAATTAGTAAGAAGGACACTTCACTTTGGCTTTGGAAATCTCCCTCCCCCGCCCCCCCCCATCATTTGCATTTGGATCTGGAAATAAACTAGAAAACAAAAAGTTTCTCAGCCCTCCCTCAAGCTCCTTCCTGCAGTGACTTCTTATCACTAACCTTCCTTTAATAACCTTGCCCAGGACTTCATGGAATTTCCTTTCTTTTCTTTTTTAATTTTTTTTTATTGGAGTTCAATTTGCCAACATATAGCATAACACCCAGTGCTCATCCCACCAAGTGCCCCCCTCAGTGCCCGTCAACCAGTCACCCCAACCCCCACCCACCCTCCATCCCCTCCACCCCTCCACCCCGCCTTGGAATTTCCTTTCTTGAATCATTCACTGTAGATCTCTTATTCCAGGCCCCGTGGATCTGAGTTTCTGGAAAGGTAGTTTCCCTCCAACCTGCTTGGGTGCGGATCCGCCACTGGAGAACAGGGTGCCCGTAAGCATCCGCCCAGGAGCCCAGCACCCCACTGCCCCTTCCCCTGCCCTGTATGGAGCGGCCAAGGCTTCACTTAGGAAGAGGGGATTAGACATAGTGCCCCCAGAGTAGTGCCTCTCTAACCATAGGTGCCCAGAGAGCACCTGCCTTTGGAAGAGGGGATTAGACATAGCGCCCCCAGAGTAGTGCGTCTCTAACCATAGGTGCCCAGGCGGTACCTGGGACCTTATTAACATGCGCAAGCCATAACAGACTCAACGGTAAGAAACCCACTGGTGGACCCCAGCGGAGGGGCCTGGGGAGGCCAGGGGAACTCGGTGGCCGCACGAAGGCGGGCGCGGGAGGTCGGCTGGGTGTGATGGAAGACGGGCGGATCACCCACCTGTAGCTCTGAAACCAACACCACACTGTATGGGAGGTGATGGAATTCAAATTTTAAAATATTACTAAATAAATAAAATCTTTTAAAACATTTTTTTTTAAATGCAAGATTTCTTCCCGAGGTCCATGGAGAGGCCGGAGGTCCCGCATTCCCAGCCGGCTGGCCTTGTGCGCCCCCGCCGGCCCGGGGCCCCCCGCCTCGCGTCCTCAACAGATCCGGCCCCGCTGCCCGGGCTGCGGCCCCACCTCCCGGCACCCCGGGAACCCCCGGCACCCCAGCCCGGCACTCCCGGAGCCCCAGGCCCCACACCTCTGTACCCCCAGGCCCCGCAAACCCCCACCCACCCCTACGCAGGGCGGCGGGGGAGGCCCGGGGAGCCTGGAGGTGCGGGAGCCGCAGCGCGTGGTCTCCTGCCAGCCTGGCCCAGGGAGCTGGCCCTGCGTGGGGGTGATGCGCAGCCTCCAGGCGGCACAGCGCAGGGCGCGCCCGGCGGGGACCCGGGGGAGGGGGCGGGGGGGACGGGGGGGCACCCGTTCCCATCACCCTTCCCCCCAGCCGGTCCCTGCTCTGCTTGCCCCAGCGCCACCGACATCCCCACGGGGCACAGGCGCAGGGCCCAGGGGAGGCCCAGGGGAGGGCTAGGGAAAGCCTCGGGGAGGCCGAGGGGAGGCCTAGGGGAGGCCTAGGGAAGGGCTAGGGAAGGGCCGGGACAGGGTGGCCAGGCTGGGGGCCCCGGGGCTGCCGGTCACCACCGTGGGAGCTGCTTCCCCACAGCCCGAGGCCGGGAGCAGCGGCAGGGGTCGGTGGGTGTCCATCCGCAGGGACAGGCTGCAACCCCGCTGGGTTTCTATAGGGTCCGCCCCGAGCGCAGCGGGGCACCTAGTAAGTATCCCATTCGTCTGCGATTCCGTATTATGTCAGTAGAGACGTGATTTACTAACCTGGGCTCCTGGCATCCTTCCAGCGTGCGTGTAATGGAATGACATTTTTCATGCAGAAATATAAATTAAATTAATTGGCATCCGTATTTAATTGAAACTTCCTTGAGAGTAGATGCCCCCCCCCCACTGCGCCACCCCTTTCTCAGCAAGGGGCATTTCCTTCTGAGCGCCCAGCCCCAACCTTGACGCTCCCCAAGGAGCTGGCCTTCAGTAGGCTCTGGCCCTGGACACATGGGAAGCGGCTGGACGGTGGCCACGTGTTTTTGGTGATGGAGAGGCTCTTAGGGGACAAAGAAACACACAGTGCTGCTTATTTCCCTCCTTCTCACCTTCACCAGCCACACAGAATGCTTGGGAAATTTTGAAGTCACCTCTAACGTTTGTGAACCATCCGGAATTCTTTGGAAAGCTGCTATAGAGTTGCTGTCAGAGTTACCTCCTATTCTAATTTTGCCCCCTTTTCAAATAGCCTGTATGTGATGAGCTCTCCCGGGGATGTGAGGGGTGAGGGGCAGTGAGGCCAGGGCCCTAATTCCTGCCCCATGGGGCAACTGAGTTTCCTCCATCACAGGAACACAGAATGCACACTCGGCCCCGGCGTGCAAACACCTACACTCAGGGGATCCCCGAGGGGCTCAGCAGTTTAGCGCCTGCCTTCGGCCCAGGGCGTGACCCCGGGGTCCCAGGATCAAGTTCTGCATCCAGCTCCCTGCGTGGAGCCTGCTTCTCCCTCTGCCTGGGCCCCTGCCTCTCTCTCTGTGTATGTCATGAATAAATAAATAAAATCTTTAAAAACAAACAAACAAGCAAAAAACCACCTGCTATCCGTTATTTGAAGGCCTCAGCCAGAGCGCTACCTCGGGTCCAACAGGCACCACCAGATGAGGCTTGGGCAGTGGGCTCCCCGTGTTGTCCTTGGGAGTCCGGGTGTGAGGCGCGCAGGTGCGCCTCCTCCCACCGCACACCTGGGCCCTGGAGCTCTGGGCGGCACCTCTCCCACCGCCTGACTTTAGCCAGCCGTTCATTCTGCCCGGTCACCTCATTTTACTCTTCCTCACCGTACTTTGTGTGATCCAGGGTACGGAGAAAACTCACCCTCTGCATTTTTCTTTGGCTTCTCCACTTGGCCTGGGCTTGAAACACAGGCCTTTGCGCCCGGCTGAGGCCTGTGCAGTGGAGTCTGTGAGAAGCTGGGAGTCGGTAACGCTTTGATTTATGTGCCATTACGCCCCTTCCATTTAGAACTTATTTATTTGGCAACCTTAGCTCTCTTGAAGATGGGAAATGCAGGAAATAACGTTCCCTACCTACATGTGTCCCCCCTGCCCCCCCACACCCTCTCCTAAGAAGGCATAAAAAAATCACAAAGTCCGGTACTAAATGTAGTTTATTGATGAGAGTGCTTTATGGACGGCGTGGATGGGGCTAGAGGATATTGTGCTAAGCAAAGTCAGTCAGCCAGAGAAAGACAAGTACCATATGATCTCACTCATATGTGGAATTTAAGAAACAAAACAGATGAACATAGAGGAAGGGAAGGAAAAATAAAATGAGATGAAAATGGAGAGGGAGACAAACCGTAAGAGATGCTGAACTCTAGGAAACGCCCTGAGGGCCGCTGGAGGAGAGGGGGCGAGGGGGGCACCGGGGTACTGGGTGACGGGCACGAAGGAGGGCACGTGATGCGATGAGCACTGGGTGTGATATAAGACTGATGGATCACTAAATTCTACCTATGAAACTAATAAAAAAATTAAAATATAAAATATGCTGAGTCCTATGAAACATTAGATGTTTAAATAAGAAAAAAAGAGACTGCTTTATGCCCTCACAAATGGCCTTTTTTCTTGAAAACTGTAACTTTTATTATGAACATGTAGTATTTATCTTTATCAGTAATGAGTTAAAAATTTTTACCGATGATTTTTTCATAATACAAGCATGCCTCAATCACCCAAAAGCTAGCTACCTACCTATCCACCTATCTGCCTGAATTAATACACATTCTGTTGATCGGCTACGTAATAGAATCACATGGTAAGTTTTATAATGACTAGTCAACCCACCTCTGGTGTTTTTGGTGTAAATAAAAAAGTCTATTTTTTATTTTTTCACTAAATCAAGTTAACCTATAACAAATTCCCTTTTAGAAAATTACCACGTGACTGCAAGTTTAGTCTTAGGAAGATTAGAAGCAAATTTGAAAAGTTCCTGGAAATTAAAAAAAAAAAAAAAGCACAAGGTTGGATTAGGACACACCAACAGAGTAGAGTATGTATACAAATACCCGCCTAGTAAGTATTTGAGAAATTTTGAAGATTTCTGTGTGGTCTATGTTATCAGTTATTTTCTGTAGCTGGTATCTATGTAATTAGTAAAATAAGATCCTCAGCACTTTTTAAAAGAGAAACAAAAGGTATTTTTTAAAAATTACAATCTGGAGGAAAAATAATGCAGATTTGGGGCAGCCCTGGTGGCGCAGCGGTTTGGTGCCGCCTGCGGCCCGGGGTGTCATCCTGGAGACCCGTGATCGAGTCCCACTTCGGGCTCCCTGCATGGAGCCTTCTTCTCCCTCTGCCTGTGTCTCTGCCTCTCTCTCTCTCTCTCTCTCTCTCTGTGTCTCTCATGAATAAATAAATAAAATCTTTTAAAAAAATAAAAAGTTTAAAAGAAAATGAAAAAGAAGAATAATGCAGATCCAATTTCTTTAAGTTTGGCTTAAGCCAGTTTGGGTTACGTTCTGATCACACATACCTGAGCACAGATCCGATGCTGCAGGAGTATTGGGGGGACATTAAGGGCTGGCTGCTGCCTGAAAGCGAGGGGGACTGGGTGGTTGCTAAGGTTCTCGGGACAGGATGATACGAAAGCACAGCATCCGGAGCTGTGGTGTGAAAAATCAAACGTTCTATTCACCTCACTAGGGCTTTCGGACAGCGTATTTGAGGTTGTGAGTTGGAACACCCTGAGTGGGTCACGATATGGATTCACTGGCATTTATTTAAAGATAGACTAGGACACAAAGCAAAGAATACATCACACGCGATAAAGGTAAGTTTGATTTCATGACATTTTATTTCAGATCGATGCGTGACTCCCCACGTCCGGACAGTGACGCGCCACAGCCTTTGTTGCTGAGGGCAGGGTCACGGCATCCAGAGGTCAGGCCTCCAGCAAACCTGCAGTCACAAGCTGAATGTGTTGAAGGGAGCAAAAGGGTCGACGTCTTTAGCGCATTACTCTTCCTATGTTCTAAAAAAGAACGTGTTCTAGAAAAACTAGCTGCCCCTTTTCCATAACTGACCAGTCGGCCCTGCCCTGGCTATGTAAGCCCATGGGGACGGGACGGGCGGGCTCGCGCAGGGAACGGAGGCAGCCGGAGACCTAGCAGCCTGGTGCAAGCTGCTCCCTTCGAGCAACCGACTCAGTTCCCTGGAGCTCATCTCTGTATCAGGGCCGCTTGCCTCCGTCCTCACGCTGTGTGAGGGGTGAGGAAGAGAAGCCGCTTACCCCAGCTGTGAGGGCCCGAGAGGGTCTAGGATGCACATACCGGTCCTTACTGTCACCCCTCTCGGGGCTGCTGGTCTGACCTGGTTTCTGGAATAAATCCAGAAAGGTAACCTAACCAAAGAGGACTGAAAACTATGGAACACTCATGAAAGGCATTGAGGAAGACACAAAGAAATGCAAAAAATACCCTATGCTTACGGATTGGAAGAGCAACTATTGTTAAAATGACTGCGCTACCCAAGGCAGCCTAGACACGCGATGCAATCCCTAGCAAAAGGCCATCAGCTTTTTTTCACAGAGCTGGAACAAATAATCCTAAAGTTTGTATGGAACCAGAAAAGATCCCAAATAGCCAAAGGAATGTTAAAAAGGAAAACCAAAGCTGGAGGCGCCACAATCCCGGACGTCAAGCTGTACCTACAAAGCCGTGGTCATCCAGACAGTGTGGTCCTGGCACAAAAACCAACACATAGATCAATGGAACAGAATAGAGAACCCAGAAATGGGGCCTCAACTCGGTGGGCAACCAATCTCCAACAAGGCGGGAAAGACTATCCAGTAAGAAAGAGTCTCTACAACAAACTGTGTGGGGAAAACTGGACGGCCCCACGCAGAAGGGTGAAACTGGAGCGCTTTCTCACACCAGACACGAAGAGCAACTCGGCATGGACGAAAGACCTAACTGTGAGGCAGGAGACTAACTGCTTCTTCGCTGTATATCCCTGTGTTACCCATACTCTCCCGGAGCCCAAGGGGTATGTTTTCCCTTTTTCCCATGGGTCAGAGTCTTCCCCTCACATCATTTACTGAATTCTCTCCACCGATGATTTATCATAACCCTGAAGTTTCACAGCAGAGGTCTTTTTTTTTTTTAATTTTTTTTTAATTTATTTTATGATAGTCACAGAGAGAGAGAGAGAGGCAGAGACACAGGCAGAGGGAGAAGCAGGCTCCATGCACCGGGAGCCCGACGTGGGATTCGATCCCAGGTCTCCAGGATCGTGCCCTGGGCCAAAGGCAGGTGCCAAACCGCTGCGCCACCCAGGGATCCCACAGCAGAGGTCTTAATAAGTAAAGCTTCAGGAATTTCAAATATCCTCAAGATTCTCAAACCAATTGTCTTTCTATGGACTTAAAAAGATTCCCATCTTGGTAGTCTAAACCTGGGCATTACCTTTTATTTTTCTTTTTTTCTTGTTTTAACGAATTCTGAACGCCCTGAGGTAAATGGATGTCCTTAGCTGGTTGGGGAGAAAGTCACAAAACATTTTTAAGATATATTGTTTAAATTATTGACATAATTTAATAAATACCTTTTTACAAGAACAATTTATGATCATAATATCATCACATGTGGTGGTCAACTTACATTCAGGTCTTTTTTAAGTACTTAGTGTCCGTACACATAAACACGCATATACACATACATCCCTGGGATTCCCGCCATGAGATTTCAGGAGAATTCCTCACCATTATTTATAAGAGTGGGTGGGCTCGTAAGCTTTGTAAGCATGGAGATAGCTCCACTTCTCAGTCCAAAAAATGAATTTTCTAGGCAGAAGACAAAATTTATTCTTCTAGACCATCGGTCAGCGGCCTTTTTGTAAAAAAGCCAGATAGTAAATATTTTAAGATTTGCAGTCTGCATAGTCTCTGTTGCAACTACTCGACTCTTATGTTACAGCACAAAAACAGCCATAGATGGGGACAACTGGGTGGCTCAGTGGTTGAGCCCAGGCCCAGGCCGTGACCCCGGGTCCTGGGATCAAGTCCCACGTCGGGTTCCCCGCAGGAAGCCTGCTTCTCCCTCTGCCTGTGTCTCTGCCCCTCTCTGTGTGTGTCTCATGAATAAATAAAATCTTTAAAAAAAAAAAAAGCCATAGATGAACATAAATGAAGGGGCATGGCTTATTGTATATTCCAATAAGCCTTTATTTATGGGCACTAGAATTTTAATTTCATGCAATTTTCACTTGTCACAAAACACTCTTCTTTTGATTTTTTTCAACCATTTAAAAAGGTAAAGGCCATTCTTAATTGTGAGCCATATGCCACAGGCAGTGGGTTGGATTTGGCCCATCAGCAGTAGTTTGACAACCCTTATCCTAGATCTCCTTTTTAAATTTAGGTATTTTAATTTCCTCTTTCTTCCCATTTATGAGGCAAGTTAATGTAGCAATGGCAGCAAACGATGCGCAGTTTTAACTTCCTGATTGGAACACCCCCCTCCCTACTTGTTGGCACTCAGAAGAAATACTATCAGACACCTGCACTAAACAATGAGTATGTGACCTGGACATCTTGAGTGACATCCTTCCAGATTTGCAAAACACAGTCAACTGAGCCACAAAAATGGTTGAAGACAAAGGCCACAATTCTTGATGTCCCTTCACCAGTCCTCTGAGTTCTTTTCCTGGTTGCACAGTGGATGGCAGAGGCCAGATCTTGGGGGAATGCTGCATAAATAGCAAGAGGAGAAAGATCCTACAAGATCAAGATCATTCTGTGGAGACCACCATCTTTGCTGATCTAAATTATATTCCTGCCAAAACAATGTCTTGTGACAGGTCATTAGAATTATTATGTCTAGGGCTTTTAGTAAATTCATAAGAAAAAAAAAGTGAATCCAAGAGTGACATGGGGGGAATAATTCAAATACCAAGACCTAGGTCTGATTCCTTAACATCCAGACCAGAAGGATGTATCCTAAGTCACTAAGAAAAGCTTGCATCATAATCCATATACAATCTGTTTAAGAAAAAAATAAGTGAATCATACAATTAGAAAATGTTCCAATCCAAATAGTGGAAATGTTCAGTGTTCTGTTATTTTAAATCAGCTATTTGAAACATTCGGCTATCGAGAACACCTCATTCTGAGTGGGGCTGGGATAGCCCTATTTTACTGTAAAATTGCCTTCTGGGAGATTTGTCACTGTCACTCAGTATAGGATTTGCAAGAGTCATTTATGGCAGTATGTGTGAGGTTAGATACAACTAATTTCTATGTAACACTATTTTTACTACCCAAAGAAAATTCTAACTAAATAAACCAATGTGTGAAATATAATTTCTCACCAGAATTACACTGGCATCAGCCTTCTGGCCATCATTCATTTTCACATTACATAATTTAAGTTAATTGAATGAAAATATTCTAACATCTTGATGGTATACCTAGACCTCTGAGGTTTCATTATAAGAAAGAAAAATAACTTATTCACACAAGAAACACTCTGTTTAGGGGAACTTCATATAAAATGGTGATTATTAGTGAACATTGGGGTTTTGGTTCATTAAAATTAACTTTGTGATCACTTTTTTGCAGATAAAACATTAACTTATTTGCGTTAAGTTGTTCCTGTAGGTTAAAAAAATAAAAGAAAAGAAAAAAGTAAAAGAAAATCCCTTGAATAAAGGTCACAAAATGACAATTCATTTTATGAGTTTAGTGTGGAGGGTCTTTGTGAATAATTTTTTAAGTTCCTACTTTGTGTTAGGTGCTATGGTGAGTGTTTGCCATGTGTTAACTTGTTTAATGGTCACATCAATCCCATGAGAACACTCCAAATTTAAGAAACTTGCCCAACGTTCTCACCAACTCCAGGGTCTAAATCTATCTGCTGGGTAGTCTGTGTATTATGAGACAGCTGCGCAATGAGAACAATAGGGAAATATTTATTGAATCAACTGGTTGTTTTATTTATGTGATACAAAAATCCAAGTTGATTCATTTTCTTAATAAACAGATTTTCATTTTCACTCAATTCACCCAACATAGTTTGAGATTTAATATTTTGATTAACTTTGATTTAATATTTTGATTAAATCTGCCAAGTGACTATGGGCGCCCATAGTCACTTGGCAGATTTGCAGAAAGCTAGAGAGTTAGGTTTCTCAAGCAGCCCCTTTACACTGAATATTATGCACACCTTAGCCTAGCTGGTAGTCTAAACTTGTTAGTATTGGAGTGAATGCCATTCCACAGTCTCATTTTTTTAATTAAAAAGCTCAGATTCCAAGAATCACAACTGAATTAAGCTTTCATCCTTGGATATTTCTTTCTGCAATTAAAAAGAGTTTTTTCAGTAGTAGGTTGGTTATAAAGTATATTAAAATGGACTTCGGAGATTTCTTTCATTCACACTTGTGTGATATTCCAGTCATACTAAATGCTATGGGTTGAAAATGATTGGTCTCTGGGACAGAGTCAAAATTTGCCCTGAAGTCCTGTCTTGGTGAGTCCAAGCCCTGTGTTGGTTGCAAAATAAGTGAGCAGAACTGGAAACTCTCACATTAGGCTGGAAAAGTTGAAAGGAGGCTCATGTTGTCCCAGGTAGTTGAGATCCCCCAGTAACCAGAAGAAGCAAATGCATATCCTATCAGAAAACTGCCTTCAAACAAATATGAACTCACAATCAAAGTCAAACATTGTGGAGGGAGATTCTGTGAGTGAGAGTCAACAGACACAACTAATTTAGACCTCCCAAGACTTCAGAATTTGGAACTATTGGAAACAATATCTTTAAAATGTGTATGTTGGGTTCAAAAGAAAGAAGATGGAAATAGAAAATAAGCAGTTAAGAAGAGTAGAACCTAGGGATGCCTGGGTGGCTCAACAGTTGAGTGTCTGTCTTCTGCTCAAGGCATGATCCTGGGGTCCTAAGATCAAGTCCCACAGGGAGCCCGCTTCTCTCTCTGCCTGTGTCTCTGCTTCTCTCTCTGTGTCTCTCATGAATAAATAAATAAAAACTTATTTAAAAAAAGAAGAGTAGAATCTATTAAAATTGCCAAGTAGACTTAATAAATTATCAAGTACAACTTATTTACAGTAAAAACTATCATACTATAAAATACAATGGATGTATTAAACAATAGATCAGACACAGATAAGGAGAGAAAGAACTAGTAAACTGGATGGTGTATTTTAAAACATTTTTAGATGGAAGCACAGAGAGCTATGAATAGGAACAAAGGAGTAAGAAATAGTAAAGATTTACCAAGATGTCCTACACCTATTTTGAGCTCCAGAATGAAATGCTAGCCATAATGAAGGAGAAGCAACTCTTAAAGATATAAAGGCTGAGAGTTTTCCAGGAAGACAATGAAAGATACAAGTCCACATATACAGAAAGCATGATGTGTATCAAGCAGAATAAAGAAAATGAAATCCACACCTACACACATAGCAATGGTCCTGAGGAACACCGAAGAAAAAGAGAAGAGCTTAAAAGCAGGTGGTGAGAAAAAACAAATTACCTACAAAAAAAGAAGACAACTAGATTTGCAGCCAACTTTTCAATAGCAATTTTGAAAGTCAAAAGACAATAAATTAAAATCTCAAAGTTATTGAGAAAAATGTTAATTAATCTAAAGTTGTATAGCCAAACAAACTACATTTCAATAATAAGGAAAAAACAAGACATTCCAAGGGGAAAAAAAAACCTGAGTGATTGAAATTAAAACGTCCTAAAATAATTGTATTGTTCAGAAGAAAGGCTAAGACATGAACTTAATCTCTACTTAGTCATACTTGTTAAATATAAATAATATTTATATTATTTATATTAATATATTATTAGTAATTATAATATATTATAATTAATATATAAATATATTATTTATATTAATAAATATAAATAATATTTCAAATGTACTGACTAAAGAATAGAAGCATCCATGTTTTCAATCCAGCAGGTGGAGAAAAAATGAAATAAATAAAAATAAGTGCAGGGATCCCTGGGTGGCTCAGCGGTTTAGGGCCTGCTTTTGGCCCAGGTGTGATCCTGGAGTCCTAGGATCAAGTCCCACATCAGGCTCCTGCATGGAGCCTGCTTATCCCTCTGCCTCTGCCTCTCTCTCTCTCAATCTCTCTTTCTCTCTGTCTCTAATGAATGAATAAATAAACAAAATCTTTTTTAAAAAATTAAAAAATAAAGATACAAATAAAAATAAGTGCAAGATGTCATCAACTTTTAAAGGAAAAAGGAGAAAAGTTAGTGATAAAAATAACTTCACAGATGTCAGCAATCACAACAAATATAAACTGATTAAAACAATGAAAGTTTGGGGTCTTTTTTTCCCCCTGGGAGACATAAAACTAATTATAGGCTCTTTACAAGAGACACCCTTAAAACATAAGGACTTAGAAATGTTGAAAATAAAAAATTTTTTTTTAAAAAGACCAGGCAAATATTAACTTTGAAAAGCTGACATAGTTATATTACTATCAGACAAGAAAAGCTTAGAGATAAAGGCATAATTAGGAAATGAGAAGGCCACCACATTATGATAAGTTCACAGAGATACAGAATAATTCTAAACTTTCTATACACAGGGTAATGAGACCTTCTCACAAAGAGAGAAAAACCAGTAGAACCACAGAAGAACACTGGCAGATAAGAGACTGGGAGATTTCAACACGTCTACTTCAATTGTTCACAAGTCACGAACACAATAAATCTTTGTGAAAATCTGCAAAGTAATCATTTGAAAACGACACGCTTAGCTGGCCAGAATTATTTGGCAGTCATAGAACCCTTTCTCCGACACTTCCATAATATTCGGGCTTCCCCCCACGTATAGAGTATTTCAAAACTTGACCGCATACTAACTCATAAATTAAATCTCCAATTATCACATATTCCAAAGACTTGAGCCTCATATAGATTATACTCTTTGAAGAAAAAATTTCATGAAATTCAACAAACATTACTGAGACGGTTACTGGTTACCCATATGTAAAATGCACTGGCTCTTTACCTCACACCGTAACGTGAGGGAAAATACTGGGAAATAAATGGTTAAACAGCAGGTCTGTAAATCAGTCTCTCCAGTTAGGGAGTGAGGAGTAATGATACCAGGAAAGAAAGAGCCCAATCTAATGTCCTTGTAAACACACCGATGGTAGACCCCTTGGCAAATGAATTACTGGAATTTGTGAAGGGAAAGGTCTTTATCCACGGAATGCTTCTAGCGGATATACCTGATTCTCTAAAACTGATTGTGGCAAACAAACTTGAGATCTACGGATTGATGGTGCACAGACGGGGACATTTTACTTTCAAAATGACCTCCTAGTGTTGAAATGATGTGAATCTCACAGATTGCCTATGAGAAAAGATCTAAAGAATGATATTGATGGTCCCAGACCTCCTCCCGCTTCACCTATTACAAAATTGCCTGTATCCTGTAAATTAATAATAAAGCTTTAAAAAAAAAAAGTCTAAGACTGGATGAGATTTCTCATTCCTGTGAGATCTGAGCAGCTCATCCTTTGTGTTATCACAGGCACCGTAAAGAAGGTAGGGGGAAAGACAGACATAACTGGGGCAGAATTTATTGGAAATACAATCAACGAATGAGGGATTAATCTACAGAATATATAAAGAAGTCCTACACGTGGAAAAATTCACATTCCATGAGGGTGCACCTCTGAGACGGGAGAGAGGACACTCAAGAACCCCATACACATTCTTGCCCCAGGAATCAAGACTATTCACAGCAGGACTCCTTGCATCAACTGTGGAATGGATACGCGATTTGAGGTATGTCAACCAAGTTGACTTTAAAGTGAAGTAGGTGGACTTTAGAGTCATAACATTAAGTCAAAAAAAAAAAATTGAAGACCATGTATACTTTTTATGAACTTCGAAAGTTAATTTAAAGTTCAATTTACAAATTTTATGGATACCTACCTATTTGGTAAGGTCTTTTTAAAGAAACTACACAGCTAGTAGGCAGAACAATGCCCCCCTCTCCAAAGAGGCCCACGTCCTAATCCCCAGAAGCTGTGCATATATCTTGCAGGCCAAACAGGCATTTAAATTAAAGATCGCAAGATGGGAAGATTATCCTGGATTATATGGTGGATTCCCTGCAATCACGGGGATCCTTAAAGAGAAAGTCAGGGAAGAGATCAGAGGGAGGAGCAGCGGTCACACAGAGACAGGGGGGTTGGAAGATGTGACCCTGCTGGTTCTGAAGGTGGAGGAAGGAGCAACCAACCAAGGAAGATGGGCGGCCTCTAAAAGCTGGAGAAGGCCAGGGCACAGCTTCTTCCTGCAGCCCCCTGGCCCATTGGACACTTCCTATCTCCCCCCTTCAGGTCCTCAGTTGGGCCCGTCGGTTACGGCAGCGATGGGACCTTCACACACTATGAGACGCTCCGGTTCTGCGCAGACGCCAGCACAGTAGGTGAACGCCGATTCCAAGGTCACATGGCAGGGTCATGAATATCTGTTTTATGACGATGCTTCACAACTTCCATAAGTCGTGTTTTCATTGAAATGTCAAATATTATACCACAACACTTTCACGCAGGCACACGTGGTGAATGCAGACGGGCAGCAGGGTTCGGGAAGAGAATACTGGGGGGTCTTCTTCCCCCACGTACTGTGTTGGAGGCACTAAGGCAACACGCAGGGAGAGAGGTTCCTCAGGCAGGAGGAGCCAGGGCCTGGAAGAGGCCTGCGGCGCTCAGTCCCCGTCCCCCCGTGGTCACGGTCACAGTCACGGGTCCGGGGAAGGTGCTGCCAAGGCCTGGGGTGAATGCCAATTAAAAGAGGATGAAAGAAACCCACAAAGGCGACTGGGGGGTGTCCAGGTGGAAGAAACCATGGAGAAAGGAACTGATGTGTCATTTGAAGATGTGCTGACTTATGCACAGAGGTTTCCAAGCTCACAGCGATGCTTCTGTTCGCAGGAAGCGCAGCGATAACCTCCCCGCAAGGTGGTGGCTGTTTCAGATACACCAGAGCCTGGTGACCTCCCTGCCCTTCCGGGGAGGCCCGGGTCGGCACGGATGCCCCCCAGGCCTCGGGCAGCAGGCTCACAGGGCTCCCTCCGCACGAACTGGGGGGGCTGCTGGGCAACGTCTGGCTCCTCGACGGCAGGACCCGGCCAGGCTCACGGCAAACCAGCTGCCCTGATCTGACACAGACACTTCTCTGGATGAGTCTAAAAATACCATCGTGGCAGCAGCCCCCTCCTCCAGGTGTAGGTGGGGGACCCCGAGAGGTTGCATGGGCCACCTCTGTGTCCCACCTGACATGCTGTGACCCGGGCCCGGGGTCTTACGACACAGCTGACCACTGCCTGGGCCTGCAGGTGAGACCAGGAGCACGGGGGCTCGTGGAAGTCACAACCAACCAAGTTGGGAGGAATCAGGGTGCTTACAAGGAGCCCTGGCCTCTTCTGCACTGTGCATGTGCAGACCACGTGGGATGGGGCTTCGTTGGTTGGGTTTGTGTTTCTGAAGCATGGGGTGTGCTTAGGCCTTGTGACCTGTCCCGCCGAACCTCGTCCAACTTGCGGAACGCAGCATGTGCTGCCCGGAGTGCCGCGCGGGCGCCCTGGATGCTCGCTAGACAGCCTTGCTTTTACTGCCACCGAAGGACAGTAACCTCTTCGGGGAAAATGAATTAGCAGGACCTGACTTCTTGGCGTCCACAAATATTATAATAGCCAAACCCTATAGAGATTTCCTCTCTTGTCTACAGGTCAATCTCGTTTCCTTGTCTCTCAAGATCTGAGCTAAAGACAGGATCGATGCAGAGCAGAAACACAGACATTTGCAACAAATAAATACAGGTGAATATGCTCCAATTACTCAATTGTGAAATTTGAAGTAGCCAAATACATAACCAGGGATTCCACTTCCCGCCCCCATCCATCCGGCACTTGAAATTAAGAATGGAATGGTGCCATCTGTCGGTGAATCCTTGGGTACTGCTAGTCCCCTTGGTACTTTAGGATGCTGAGGTTATCTTCACTCATTCGGTCAATTATACAAAGCGCTAATTATGTGCCGAAATCGACAACTAAGTACAGCGGAAATTAAAATGAGACATGATGATCAATTTAAATTTAATACGAGTTTGGGGCCTGTGGCTCTGTTCTCGAGTTCTAGAAAGGCAGACACACTTCTACTGCAACAAAGATGATGTCCCTGGTTCTATATTCTAGGGAACTGTGTTCAATCCATGGTGTTACTCAGTCTAGTAATCCTAGGAAGGGATTTGGCAATCCCAGACCAACTTCTACACAATGACTTCATGGGCCAAGTTCGACACAGGTATTTATTTGGAATTCTTAGCATTCCTTAACTCTCATTAAATAAGATTAGAATCATCCTAACTAGGTAATAGATATTCGCAAAATGTATTATTTAGGTCAAAAGCTTAATAGAGAATAAAAAAAACTAGTAGGTGCTATGATAATATATTTCCCGTTGGATTAACAAAAAAAAAAGCAAAAAAAAAAAAAAACCTGTCCCTTATCCCTATTCTCCAATACTTCTATCCTTCTATTCCCCTGAAAGGCAAAATTTCTTGAAGGACTAGTTTATAATCGATTTTTTTTTTAATAATCTACCTCCATCAGCTGTTTGCGCCCCCTTCGCACACACACACACACACACACACACACACGGTGAAACCGTCACGTCACGTTCACGAACGATCACCATGGTGCCAAATCAAATGGCCACTTGCCCGTCTACATTATCCCCAAGCTCTCAGCCGCCCCAGCACACTTGCTTTACTTCCTCTTTCTTGACATATTTTTTTCCAGCTGGTTTCTCCAACACCTCACACTCCTGGCCAGTCTCCCTAGGAGGCTGCTTTTTTTTTTTTTTTTTTTGAGACTTCTTTATAGGATTATCCTCCTTTCCAAAATCTCTAAATAGTAAAGGTCCCCAAGGGTTCAGTCCTCAGACATTTCTTTTTATTTAATTTAAAACTATATCATTATTTTATTTTTATTTAAATTCGATGAATTAACATGGAGTGCATGATTGGTTTCGGAGCAGAGGGCCGCAATCCATCAGTCTTCTATGACACCCAGTGCTCATCCCGTCACGTGCCCCCTCCATGTCAGTCGCCCCGTCCCCCACCCTCTTCCCTCCAAGGACCCGTAGTTTGTTTCCTATGACTAAGAGTCTCCTAGGGCTTGTCTCCCTCTCTGATTTCACCTTGTTTTATTTCCCCTCCCTTCCCCTCTGATCCTCTGTCTTGTTTCTTAAATTCCACATACGAGTGGGATCCTACGACGATCGTCTTTCACTGATTGACTTACTTCACTCAGCATAATACCCTCTAGTTCCAGCCACACTCAGACATTTCTTCTTTACAGGCTAAGCACTATCCGATAGAGATGTCACGCAAGCCGCGTATATAATCTTTGGTTTCCTAGGAGCCACATTTTGGGGGAAAAAAAAAAAAAAGCAAAAGAACCCGGTGAAATTAATTTCATTGGCACACTTAACGTCAATATACCCAAAGCATGATCATGTCAACATGTAATCAATATTACGACTATTAATGCATTATTTTACCTTTGGGGTACCAGGTCTTTGAGGTGTGGTAATGGGTTTTACACTTGCAGCACATCTTAATTCAGACGTCGCATTTTCGCAAGGAAATGCCTAGATTCCATTTCCTAGGAAATGCCTGATGTTATAATATTTACAGTGTGTTTTTCCAAACACACTTGAAGTCTTCCAATAACCGAATCGAGTGTCAGTTTCTGCATTTAAATTTAAACTGATGAACGTTAAATAAAATTCAGCTCCTCGTCCTGCTGGCTGCGGCTCGAGGGCTCAGCAGGCACGTGTGGTTCCAGCAGCTACCCCGGCGGGAAGCGGGCGCGGGGCCTGCACGTATCTCGGGGTGCAGATCCCGTCTCTGCGCCCGGGTTAGGTCTGCAGGGGCAGCTCCCCCGGCTCCTGCGGCCCCGGGCTGACTCAGCCTTTTACTTAGGTACCCGACAGGCTGCCCAGGTGTCAGGTTTGGTGGCGCTTGGCCTCCGTCCCCAGCGTGCCTGTCCCGAGGCGTCAAAAACCAGAAGGCTTCTTTGACTTCCCTCCCTCCCTCACCCCACAGCTGCCCATCCGATCCACTTTTTTCCCCCCACTTTTCTTTCTTTCTTTCTTTCTTTCTTTCTTTCTTTCTTTCTTTCTTTCTTTCTTTCTTTCTTCTTTCTTTCTTTCTTTCTTTCTTTCTTTCTTTCTTTTCTTTTCTTTCTTTCTTTCTTTCTTTCTTTCTTTCTTAATAATAAATTTGTTTTTTATTGGTGTTCAATTTGCCAACATACAGAATAACACCCAGTGCTCATCCCGTTAAAAGCACATTCTAGATTGACCTGCGTGGCCCCGCCGGGCTGTGCCCCAAGGCCTGCCCCTCCCGTGGCCCTACAACAGGTGCATAGAAGGGCCGTCAGGTCCTCAGCCCCTCCTTCCCCGCCCCGGGCGCACGCGGGGCACCCGGCCTCCTTGTCCCCAGGCCCCTCCGACGGGTCGGTGGCCCCTCACCCGGGCTCTGCTCAGCCGTCCCAGCCGGCGGCCACTGTCCTCCTCCCTCTCAAACCGGATAAATAAGATCTTAAACAGAAACAGAAACCCTGCAGGGCTACCCAGCGACGGGGACGCCTCCCCCACCCTGTGACCTCCTGGTGCCCACCTGGCCACCCAGACCAGACAAAACTCCTTGGACTTCGCGGGGGCAGGAGGAGAGGAACCACTCTGAAGTCGGGCCAGCACGCCGAGCCTCCCCAGGGAGCCGGTCACCCAGAGTCCCAGGGACCTGGGTGGGGACACGCTTGACGGCAGCCACCCGCAGCCAAGCTGTCCCACCTCGTGGAAGAGCCGACGACCGAGGCGCACCCAGGAAGCCCCCGGCTCAGAAGCACGGGCCAATACCCGGAGAGCGCCTGCCCTCACCTCCCCACCCCGCACCCGAGGCCCGTGCACCCAGGGCGCCCCCGAGGCCCACCAGGAGGCCCACGGGCCATCAGGGAAGCCAGAACCGGCCCCAGGACCAATGACTGGGGTGACACCATGAGGGGCGAGAGGAGGCCGCAGGCGGAACAGACAGGCAAGGTGGGCGGAGGCAGGGAGGCCTGAAGAGATGCTGCAGATCGTTGGTGCACCTGCCGACCTCGTGCGGTCCCTGCAAACAGAGCCACGCAGTCCCTGAAGGAACAAGCACTCACGGCTGACATTGTAACAACACACATGACATTTTGTAAATGACTCCCAATTTGAAGCATTTTTCTGGCATTTAAATATTTGGCCTGACGATCCACCATCCATTTCCCTAGTTTGGAGAGAGTCACTCTTCCCCCTCTCTCTCTCTTCTTTTTTAAAGATTTTATTCGTAGGTCATCTCCGCACCCCACGTGGGACAGAACCTGCAATCCCAAGATCAGGAGCTGCCTGCTGCACCCACAGAGCCAGCCAGGCGCCCCCAGACAGTGCTCCTCTTAACATGGGTCGACGGCCGGCGGGACAGAGAAGCAGGAAGGCCCGCTCCCCGACGGGTGGAAGGGGCAGCCAAGGCAATGTCCCCCCAGCTTCTAGAAGGAGTTGGTCTGAGGGCCGGCCAGTGGCCCGGCAGCCTGCAGTGCAGATCTTTACAGGCTACGAAAGCGGGGCCTGGGGGCTCAGTTAGTTGTGCACCTGACTCCTGATTTCTGCTCAGGTCATGACCTCAGGGTCCTGGGATCGAGCCCCGTGTTGGGCTCCGTACTCAGCGTGGAGCTGGCTTGGGATCCTCTCCCTTTCTCTCTCCCTCTCCTCTCTCTAAAATAAATAAAATCTTTTTTTTTTAAAGAGTCCAGACACTTACTAGCGCTGAGACAGTGCCTCGCACAGGAAGATGCTACGTAAGAGTTAATTTCTATTATTGTTGATCCTTCTGCCTCCAGGATGGGACCTCAGGGTGGGAGGGAGAGCATAGAGCATCCACTTCGATAGGAAGTGTTTAAAGCTCTTTTAGGTGCTTCCAACATTTATTTTTGTTCAAATAAGTTTTTTTTCCCCAGTACTTGCTCTCAAGGAATTTGTGATTTTATACACTTATTTTTAAAAATGGAGAATAAAGGGACACCTGGGGGCTCAGAAGTTGAGCGTTCGCCTTGGACCCAGGGCTTGACCCCGGGGTCCCAGGATCGAGTCCCGCATCCTGCTCCCTGCATGGAGCCTGCTTCTCCCTCTGCCTGTGTCTCTGCCTCTCTCTGTCTGTCTCTCATGAATAAATAAATAAAATCTTTAAAAATAAATAAATAAAAATTAAAAATGGAGAATAAAGGGACACCCTGGGGGGCTCAGAGCTTGAGCATCCACCTTAGGCTCAGGGCGTGACCCCGGGGTCCCGGGATCAAGTCCCACATCGAGATCCCTGCAGGGAGCCTACTCCTCCCTCTGCCTGTGTCCCTGCCTCTCTCTCTGTCTCTCATGAATAAATAAATAAAATCATTTTTTAAAAAAGGAGGATAAAAAGCACAATATAATCTGGTGCCAAAAACAGAAGACGAGAAAAGACGCACGGTGTTCACGGGATGAGAGTGATGTGACTCAGTATTACATCAATGACGTATATGAAATAGTAGGTTTCACAAGTTTCATTAAAAATCGTCGCGGGAGAGTATTTCATGAGTGGAGGAGTGTTCATAGTTTACTGTTTCGGGTAACAAACAAATCATGAAACAGAACATCGGGTGAGATCCGATCTGAGTTGTAAAATGCAAAGAAGAAATAGACACTTAAGGGACCAGATGGACGAGGTCAAACCGCTGATGGCAACTGTTTTGGATGATTTTCCTTCCTGGTGGCACTTAAGCTATTTTCCAATATTTTTTTAATCGGCATGACATTGCTGCTAACCCCGAGGGGAATATCATCAATAAATAAATCATCGTCTAGAAAAGGGATCCTAGAGCTGCCTCATGTTGGTGGCTCTCGACTGCGGCAGCATCATCCCCCCCACCCCAGAGTACTGGCAAATACCGGCGGGGACGTCATGGTGACTGGGACCCCTATTTTTATTTAGGGCCAGGGATGCTAAGTGTAGTAAAGTCTTTCACATCGAAGAATTCTCCAGAATGCCGAGGCAGCCTGTTGACAAAATGCTATGCAGCCCATCACGTATCTCACACTCAAGGACGCGCAGGTACAGAGGAGCAGGTGGCAGAAGTGACAGCAAGTTAGCGCCTCTGGTCTGCGCGTCAGAGCGTTTCCCATCCTCCGCCTTCACGGGAAGGGCAGGACTCGAGGCGGGTTAGGGGAGCAGCTGGTGTGGCCTGACAGGCCGGACGGCGGCCACCCCAAGGTCTCTGGTCTGACTCTGCGACCTGCGTTACCCTCTACCCTGTAAAGATCTGCACCTCGGGCTGCCGGGCCTCTGGCTGGCCCTCGGACCAGCTCCTTCTAGAAGCTGGGGGGACGTTGCCTTGGCTGCCCCTTCCACCTGTCGGGGAGTGGGCCTTCCTGCTTCTCCGACCCGCCGGCTGTCGACCCATGTTAAGAGGAGCACTGTCTGGGGGCGCCTGGCTAGCTCCGTGGCTGCAGCAGGCAGCTCCTGATCTTGGGATTGCAGGTTCTAGTCCCACGTGGGGTGCGGAGATGACTTAAGAATAAAATTTAAAAAAAAAAAAAAAAAAAAGGAAAGAAAGAGAAAGAAATGGGATCTGAAGAGACAGGGGGAGCAGCAAAGAAGCGATGGTGGGGAGGCCTACTTTCAGCCAACGGTGAAAAACGACGAGTTAAGCACTGAAACTGCTTTGCGGGGACAGCCGCGGGAGACACACTCCACTGAAATTGTCCCCTAATTTCTCGGCATTTGTAAAGGTTAATCCATTCGGGGCATTTCGTTTAAAACTATCGCAAGAGCTTGATGCAATATGCTGGTTTCTATGCTTTCCTATATTTGCTTCCTGTGAAATATAAACAAACTACACAAACTAAATATGTAAAACATAGCAAGTTTAAATCTTATGTATACATTTCTTCTCCACTGAAAGGCAATTTACATAAAGCGCAAACATAAACAACATCTGTGTATATCTCCAGTAATATATTAAGTGACAGTGATGTTCTCTTTAACCAAAAATGTACTTATGCATTCAAAATCGCCATTTGCATAGAATCTGGGGGAAAATACACTTTTTGTTTTGTTTTGTTTTTTTCCAATGGGAATTACCCTAATGTGTCTTAAAATATGTAAACACGACCTAGATCTCCCAGAGTGGGGTCCGTGAACCATCACACATGTCCAAAGCTTACCCAAGTAATTGTATTTTATAGCTCTTCAAATGGTAGGTGCCTCTGAGGGTGCACACACGCGGGTGCACACGCGCACACACGCACACACACACTCCACATACGTTCACGCGGGGAATTCAGGCCCGAATATAGTGTCTGAGTCATTCCTTCTTTGGACAATGAAGACACTGAGGGTTTCAATCCACTTTTCCAGGAATATAACTTGTAAATCTTTCAGTGGTGGAAACCACACCATCTGAATCCCGGGGCCAAGAGCTTGCTTATTTAGGGACCTGGGGTCTGAACACGTGGATGTAGGGCCCGTATGCTCGGTACCAGCAGCCCCACGGTTCACAAAGCCGCCTTCACGGGGTGAAAAGCACGCAGTTGCAGGCGGGATCAAAGCTTGAGCGTGAGCAGGCCCCCATGTGTACCTACTCTTCTGCTTGACATCCGTTGTCCCTATTCTCTTCTCCCTCTCCCGTCCTTCTAAATCGCCGGTACTATTTCTTGTCCTAAGGCTGTCCTGGTAGAGTCAGCGTGACACGAGGGTCGAGCCCACGGGTTCTGGAGCCACGTGGGCCTGCGTTCAAGTACTGACCTCCGCACTTGCTAGCAGTGACCCTTTGGCAGGTTCCCCGCCCTGTTGGAACCTCGATTTCCTCATCTGTGAGATGGGGAGGCTACAAACTGCCAACTCTACTGTGTTACTGAGGGTTTAATGAGTCATTAGCACAAAATCGTTGCTTAGTGTGAGAGAATGATCCCAGTGCAGCCCAGCACCTCACCCAGGTTCCCAAGAAGAATCTGGGCTCTATACAGAATGAGCTGGAAGGCCAAAAATTGCATTACATGCAAAGATCCGGGAACACACCTGGAAGGTCCCGGCTGCCTCCGTATTAAGCACCTGCACGCCTTTCTTCCAGCTGCTGCTGAGCTGTGTGTGCATCCGGGGCCTTCAGGCGGTCCCCGGCTTGCTGTATGCAGACCCCAAGGGCAAGGACTGGGGTCCTCCGTGGCAGCGGTGGGTGGGGGGGGTGCACAGGCAGCTGAGAAACCCTGAGATACGACTGTAGAAGGAAAGCGGATGTGTGTGCCAAAAGGTGCTCGGGCCTTCTCTGATTAAATAGGAAAAACGCTTCCTTGCAGATGCAGAAAAGAAGGTAAGCATCCGTGTGCATCGACTTCTGCGTGACATCCAATCCTCGACCCCCCTGAGCCATCCTTACGCCGTGACCACCGCCCCCCGCCCCTCACATGCTTCCATTTTTACACATTTCCATTTGGTGACTGACTTTTGGTGTTAATCAACATTTAATTTCCCCTTGGACACCTTTTAGATAAATAATCTCCATTATTTTCCACTTGCTCTCCTTCGTGTGCCTTTCTTCCTATTTCAATGAAGTTGAAAGACTTGAATCTCCCTTTAAAAAAAAGAAAATAAAAAAAATAAATGAATTAAAAATAAAAATAAATTAATTAATTAATTTAAAAAAAGAAAAAAAAAGAAAATCCTTGCCATAGGATGAGTTATCAGCTGCTCAGTTTGTCTTTAGATGCTGGAATCTGCTCTGATTGCTGATTCCAGGGCCTCAGCCTCGGGGGCGCCCGGAGCAGGAGCCGCCCCGCCGGCTTCTCTTGGGGCTGCTTCTTCTCAGAGGCACCCCGTCCCTAACAGGGGCTTTTCGGGGCAGTGGTCTTGCCTGTGATTAATTATCACGAACCCAACTTGGACCTTTGGCTCTCTGGCTCTTAGCTGAGTAGCCAAGATATTTCTCTGGCCTGAGATAGTTGGCTTCAGCTCTAATTAATGATCAGTTGTTATCAGCTTAGTTTAGACTCTTTGCTCTCTGACTTTTTGGCTGCGTAGCCCAAACACTTCCCAGATCCAAAGAGCTAGCTGAAATTTATGTTCCTTTTTTTTTTTTTTTTTTTTTTTTTTGGCACGGTCTTGATCATTCTGATGCTTTCCCGGATCTGGAGAAAGATTTTAATTGTTTACAGTCTTGATTAATGGGTGTGCTGTTGCTTTGATAGTCCATCATTTATAGCGATAAGAAGCCAAGAAACAAATGTGCATGTTCTATTGCTCTTCTGGGAGACTCTGGTCAATCCTCTTTAAGGAGTTACTGTTCCGTTTCCCCCTCTGTTACTATTAAGTCACTAATAATTTTGTTCTAAGTGAACGTTAGGCCACCGCTCTGACTCCTTTCCCCACGGTGTTTATTAGGCTGACCGGCCTCGGCCGCCGCGTGGACGGAGCCCTGCCCCGGAGCCTCCTGGCCGTGTGTCTGAGGTCAGCACTCGCTGGGACAGCTCGGGGTCAGTTTGCAGGCAAATACGGAGCCTTCCTGGTCCTTCTTCAGGATCCACCACAGAGCTCGGCGAACTGCATTGGCTTTTTTCCTCTTTATGAAATAAACGAACCCCTACACTCTGTACGCGCCCTTGGGTTAGTCCCCAAAGTAAATCATCCTCCTTAAAGGGCGCCCCAAGTTCCCTCGCGCTCACACGTCAGGTACTGCGCCCTCCGGTCGCCACCTGCACCCGCACTTTCCGTCTCGACGACTCTTCCCGAGTCCAGTTAGAGTTGCTGCTGTGGATCAACCCACCGTCAACCGCGACGAGGTGGCCTCTGCTTCCCAATCACATGTCTTCTCGGCCCGAGTTCTCTGTAGCTACTTTCTTTTTTTTTTTTCCCAACATCCACATTTTTAAAATTTATTTTTTTAATAATAAATTTATTTTTTATTGGTGTTCAATTTGCCAACATACAGATTTTGTTCCCAATGGGAAAAGAATGAAACAAGAAAAAAAATACAGAGTGTCTGAGGCAGGTGACAGCGTCTAATTTTTCCCCATTTTTACAATGACGGTTGTCCCTGGAGTTCTCTATGACGTTTTCTTGACCGTGACACTAGAGGACAAAGTTTGCTCTCGGTTATGTTTGTGTCTTAAATCAGCAGACACCTGCCTGATAGTTGGTGAATTTCCATATTGCCTCAGCCATTTTGATAGGTTTTCTGTTGGATAGTAACCAAAATTTAACACGTGGTAGAAAGTATCGCTCTCTAAGTTCACCAGTGACTTCCTTTGAGAGAAACTCTGGTTCCTTCCACCAATCTCATCCTTTTTTGACCTCTCTTCTGCAACTGATACTATTGACCCTTCACTCTTTGAAATGCTTCCTCCCTTGGTTTGCATGACCCTCTGTGGCCCTAACCCTCCTCCTCCCTCTTCAATCATGCTTTCCCTGTCTCCTCCACAGACTACCCCCCTTAGCCCTCCCATCCTCCAATACTAGACCACCCCAGGGCCTTCTCTGTTCTGTGTCTAGACTCCTCCCTTGGGAATGCGTGGCCTCCTGCAGCCGTTCCCATCACCTCTATGCTAATTGATTCCATTATCGCTATGTTCAGTTCGCTCATCTGACTTCTGATTCATGTCTCTGTTTAGAGAATTTCCTCCTGGCTATCGTGCGATCATCCTACATCTCGCTTATTCATTTATTTCACCAGTATTTATTGCATGTCCGTGATGGGCCCAGTCCAGGGCCAGGCCCTCAAGTTAAGCGATGATCAAAATACCATGTGAGCAGAGAGTTCCATCACCCTCGAAGGTGAGGGCGGTGTCAAATTATTCATAACTAAATGAAACAAAACCCAAGGAAAGAAAAGCATGCTGCTCCCCTTGTCTCCCAATTTTTCTCCTTTATGGATCTTGTTTTTGGTGTCATAGCTAAGAAATCTTTGTACAATGCAAGGTCCCAAGGGTGTTTTTCTATGTTTTCTTCTAGCAGTGTTATAAAAGTGTTAGGTTTTACATTTAGGTCCATGATCCATTTTAAGTTAATTTGTGTATCAAGTGAGAAGTATGGGGCAAGGTTCGTCTGTCACATATGGACCTCCAGTAGTCTCTCCCTCTAATAAAACCAAAATACTTCCACCAAAATGAGCTTCCCTGGTATCATTTTCTCAGGTCCTCCTTCTGGTTAGAACTTACCCTGGATTCTTACCATGGATTCGTGCACCACCAACAGCTAGCACTCCTCAGCCTCCGAGAGCTGTGCTGAGTGGTACGGCCCACTTAATTGCCCACAACCTCCCATCCTAGCCATGCCAGCGTCGTCGCGTGGTCAGTGGACTTCGGGAGCTCTTGTTCCTGGATTACCCAAGGAAGGGCAATCAGAATGCTTTCGAGATTATAAAACAGATAACTTTGCTCTCAATAAGAGAGCAAAGTTTCTTCCCACCGGAGCTGCTGAGCTAAGGGGCCAAAGGAAGTTGGCAAGAAGGAGGCCAACACATGGAGGGAAACGGTGGCTTGACCTGACAATAGACCTCACCCTCTGGGCTCTAGGAGTTGGCTTATGACCCAGTGTCATCCTACCGGCTGCAAGGTTACAAGGCTGGGAAGGTCTAGTTCATTGCTGAACACAAAGTCTTACACACTCACTCTAAACACAGATATCAGAAGGTGGTGCAAGAGTTGTCTCCTGTTCCCCTTGAATTTAACCTTGTCCCTCTGGCTGGTTTATCTCACTCTCTTCCTCCACCCATAGTCCTGTAGGTCATTTTGGTTCTCCCCCTCCCTCCCTGGCCTTGTGGTCACTCCTGCTGCTTCACTTCTGACTTTGGTTTCCATTCAGGCTTCCCCCGAGGAAAACGGGAGCAGGAAGCTACATAGCCTTTGCTTATGAGGAAAAAAACAAAAAGGAAAGCCCTCTCCTGGTCAGACTTTGGGGTGAGCCATCTACAGACAGAGATGAAGCAGATATAATTCATAATCGTAATTTATAATGAAACGGATACAAACATCCCTCAAAAGCAGAGTATTTTAATAAATCAAATTAAATCTGGTTCCCCAGACCGCATGCTCTACCTGCAGTGGTGAGAAGTTTAATTGGAATGGTTTAATTAAAACAGTGGAAGACCACATTCTAAGTCGGCAGCTTTTTGAGAATTTGGTTTGATTTAAGAGCAATTTGGAAATTAAGTCAAGGTGCTCTCGAAATGTGTTAGGTGACTGGACTCTGGTGGTGAGTCAAATTCTAATGTATTGCTGGTGAAAAGGCACATAGAGGCAGAACCTGGGGAAGCCCTGATTCTCACCTAGCTACCCTGATCCTTCCTGAGCCCAACGATCTACTGTCTTCAGCCACAGTGGAGATCGGTCAGGAAGAGGACAGCTTGCGATTTCTCTCCCCTGTACGTGCATCTGGTTGGGAAGCAGCCAGAGAGGATTAGACAGTCCTTACCCACCCACCCCCGCCCCCCCACACCCTCTCCTTCTGACCTGGGTGAAACCCTCCCCTGCCCTCCATGGACCCTGGCAATCTGAGGTCTCCCCACTGCAATCTCCAAAGAAGACTGTGCTGTACGTTTACAGATCTGATGAATCACATGACTGACATCTTAGCCTGCTCAGGGTACAAGATAACCTTTCCCAACAGCTTCTCTTTTCTTTGACTGTTGTAATTCATTTGAAAACTCCTCTCTAGACTTCTGTCCATATGAATGATCATAGTGTCCCATACGTGATCCTCCCAGGACTCTGGTTGAGGGGACATTTTGTGACAAGACCCCTCCCCGCCTTCATTCCATGGAAAACAATTTGGTTGGTTCTGATTCCGACGGAAGTTGACATGAAACACAATTCTGCATTTTAAGGGAAGGGGAATCTAAGTAGACTAAGAGCTCATAATTGTGATTTACTTTGGCTTTTTAATTTGAGTCTTCTAATTGCCTACTTTACAAACTGAGCTTTAAGAAAATAAAATAATAAGATTTGAACCTTGAGAATATACCTTCAAAGGGCTGTGCTTTGCGATTTCTCTGAGACAGAGAAGCCATATGTCCCTCTACTTCCAATTATTCTTTCCTTCCATCTCTCATCTCTAATTTTCTTTTCATTTTTTATGTCCTTCCGTGTACATATGCGAATGCTTTCATGATTTTTAGTAAGCGTATCTGAAACAAAATGCACAGGAAGAAGTACAAGTGGGTAGAGAAAGAGACACTGGTCCCAACTCCTGACCTCAGGCAATTGAACTGGCCAGTGTTTAATCTTGCAGGCCCCCAAGGCCCAAGGGAGCAAACATTCCCGAAGCCCCACCTCCCTGGCTTTCTTCCACTTCCTGGGATTTGACAGCCCTTTCCTTGCCTTTGAGCACGCTGTTCCTTGCACCTGGAGACCGCTTCACTGGTTCCCAGCTTGGAGGCCTTCTTCTCAATTTTTGACTTTAGTTCAAATTTTTCCTCCTTCGAGAAGCCTTCCTGACAGTCATCAGTGGTCCGTGCCCCCAAGCCTGGTTTTCTCTAGAGAAGCCTTCCTGACCGTCATCAGAGGTCCGTGCCCCCAAGCCTGGTTTTCTCTATCAGTATCCTATTTGTGTCCTTAGCTCACGTCACAAGTTGCAATTGTCCCATTTATTTTCAGTTCCTTGAGTTTACTGTTTGTCTTTGGTTTTCTTTTGGTCTCTCTGCTGACTCTGACAAAGGAAGGGCTGGGTCTCGCCAATTGAATTCAGGGCTCTAGGGATAACACCTGGCGCGTAATAGGCACTCAAGAAATATCCCTTTATTGAATGAACGAGCGAATGAGTGACCATCATCTCCAGAGAAGCCTGGTGAGCCAAACTGCTCTGAGAAGCTCTTTGCTACTTTGGTTCTGAACTCTGTTCGGGGAGACCTCTGAAGAGGGTGCACCAGCCAAGTGGGTTGGGTGGGCTGTTTCTAAGGCCAAATCCGGAGGAAGTCACCCCAAGGAGCACTTAGAAGGACAGTGAAACAATTCCTGAATTGTTTTCTAAACGAAGGAAATGAACTTGGATCCCAAATTGAATCAGGTGTCCAGCCACGTTCGGACCACCTTACAAAACAACCCCTAACCTATGTAGGCAAACCCCTGGAAGCATGGTGCCAATCTTGGCAAGATGGCTTGTGCCAACCTTAAGCAAGACGCGGCACTGCTCTAGCCCAAGATAAAAAATAAAATTCACATTAAGTATTCTTGAGGCGAAGTCTCTGAACAGCTACAAAAGACAATGACTTTCCTCCTACTGAGCTTGCATATTATTTTTAAATCTTGAGTATCTCCAAGGCAAAAACTTTACAACATTCGTCTTTATATTCCCGTCACAATCTCTGGCGTCGAAGCATCCGATAAGAGGAGCGCAAGAAAATAAAAGTGCACGACCCCTTAGTTATATTTTTAAGTATCATCCATTACTGGGAGGCATTTCTCATTATAAGTATACAAAATATAAAGTGCAGAGGCTGGTGAGAAATAATCCTTCTATCGAGGAAGTCAATTATCAGTCTGCAAAGAGTCCCCCTTGGGTGAGCATCTGAGAATGACCCCTTCTCTGGTCCTGCCCCACCTGCTTTTATTTCCCTACTGTCCTTTCCATCTTTTCTCCTCCTAATCCTCGGTCCATGCCTCTGAGATCCATGCCTCAACCTGGAAAATGATACCTCTTCTTTGTCCTGCATTGCTGGAGAAGGCTTTTAGCTCTTTCCACTTTTTTCAGAGGAGTGATACAAAAATAATCCAAAACAACACGATGTATTAGGATTGGGTTCAGCTGCAGATAACAGAAAACCCACATGGCTTAAGCATGATCATTTTTCTTTCTCTTCTAAAGAAGATGAAGGAGGGCAGTCCAAAGCTGATATGGAGCACCTCGCTACCAGGGGCCGATGCTCCTTCAGTCTCCTTGCTCCATGATAGTCATTTCCATCTCCAAGGTCACCTCATGGTCCAAGGCGGCTGCTGGCAGAAAGTACAAAGAAGGGGAGGCAAAGGCAACAAGGGGATTCCTGCTGAGGGAGGCAGCTCCCTTTCATGGCATCTCCCAGAAGCCCCACCCAATGACTACTGTTTGCATCTCATGCGCCCGCTCTATCAGCAAGGATGATACGAAATGTTACCTCTTAGTCGGGCACATTGCTGCCTTGAGGGCTTTATTGTTATGAAAAAAAGAGAAGAGCACATTGAACTCCAATTAAAAAAAAAAAAACTTCTTTCCCTTAGTAATATATATTTTAAAAAGAGAAGAATGGAGAATGGCTTATTATGAAAAAGACAAGAATGGAGAATGGATGATATTGTGTAACCCCAAGGCCCAAAGCATGTGTCGGAATCATCTGGAGGGCTTATTAAAATGCAGATTTTTGTATCCTCAGAGATTCTGACTTAGAAGGCCTGAGCCGGATCCTGAGACACGTGGAAAGCTGGGGAAACCACTAGCATTTTCTTCTAAGCAAGTCCATTTTTTTCCCTCCTAATATTGGCCATCTATTTACTTTAACCTCAGTACATCATTATGCCAACAAAGTCCCATACTCTTTATGGTACCGAGACCCTTCCCATCAGAGATAGGGCAAGGGAGAAAGGAAATAACATCTTGCCATGACTACTATGGCTGGAAATCTGCTTTTCCCAACATTTGCCAACCAGAACGTGTACCCGAGATGTGGAGCTGAGAAAGAACTGAGACTGGGCTGTAGTGGCATCAATGATCAGGGCTCAGCAGATGATAGAAGCAAAAGAAAAATAAAAGCAATTTGGTGGGATGTTCCTGAGGATTAGGGAACTTTCAAAAGGCCACATAACTGGTCTTCCTTTGCCACTGATGGTTCAGGCTAATGAGGTAGATTCATTCTTAAGCAGGAGATGGTATAGACCAGCAGGAGACAAGAGTAGGGAGAAAAGGATCATGGGTGTATGGGCTTGGCGGTGGGGCTGCCAGCCTGGGGTAGGGATTTAATTGCCTTGGGATCAGAGACCCTATCCTGAATGCTCACCCGTGTGAGCATTTCCTTCCTCCACCCTCCCTTCTCTGTGCCTTGTTTTTTTTTTGTTTTTCTCAAAAATTTGCTGAGTGAATGAAAGAAAAGACTTGTTGTCTGTGCTCAGCGTAAAGAAATCAAGATCTCCAAATCCTTGGAGACCGTGGGGTAGGGAGAGTGAAGGAAGAGGTTAACGGAACCCAAGGGAAAAGGGAAAACTTGGGCCAAGAAAGTCAGAGGCCACTTGCACAGAAGTACTTGCCTTTCTGGGGCTGTTTACCACATAAGCCCTTCTTTTCTTATCATTTGGGGAATTTTTGTGTTTTATTCTGCTTTACGGTAGAATTCCCACACAAACTATTCTCCCAGTGGGGTCTGATTTGAACACGAAGCTCTAAAGATCCAAGCTAGTCGTGTGCATGTGTGCGAGTGTGAGTGCGTGCATGTACACATTTCTTTTAAATTGTCCATTATCAAAAGGTGGGTGATGTAGGTTCCTCTACCTTCTTTCCCTCTCAAAGGTTTGGGCCCCCAGAGACTAATAACTAACACTTCTAAATTCCATATACTTGGAAGCCAGACACTCAAAATTCACTCTAAGTTCGTTTTAATCAAAGCGCGATGTAATTTGGATCTTGAGTGTCTTCAAGCAGCCACTACCCAGGGAGGCACGTCCTGCAGAACTCACCAAGAGCTGGGTGGCTGCAAAGGGTTCGCCGTCCCCAGACCCTCGCTAGGTCAACCCTTTCACTCAGGGGTAAGGCAACCGAGGTTTGGGGCTGGTGAGTCATTGGCCCCAGGCCCTCGCAGTGACTTGCCCACATGCTGGGTCTGCTCTTCCCACGTTTGTAGCCATTCTTGTTCTACTCCTACTGCACTGACCAGTATTTCACATCTCGACACATTTCTGGAACTTGACGAACATTTTGGTAGTTGGAGTTGTCAGGTTTAAGGAATTGGTGCAATTCTGTGTCAGGCCTTGAGCCAGAGGCAAGGTCAGAGGGCAGCAAATGCAAAGCCCACCCCCCGGCCGCCAGGGGCTCTCACGGTGGAGTGAGGGATGGGGTGGCATGAGGGACAGGGTGGCCTGGCAGCGGGCAGACGGGGCGGTGGGGCCAAGTGGAGGCAGCTGGTCACTCCCAGGCCAACGGCCTCCAAACAGGAGGAGGCATCCAGGGAGGAGGCTGCTCGGGGTCGCTCGGGGAGCGCAGTGATGTGACCATGACCTGGAGGACGGCAAGGAGGCCCCCCCGCGATTTTACAGCACAGAAGGCAGCCGCGCTGGAGGGCACCAAGGACAACGGAGCCCAGCTCTACTGGAGGCTGCTCTGGGTGAAGGCTCGGCCCGCAGACAGCCTCCCGAAGGCGCAGGAGCAAATTCCTTGAAGTCCGGGACCGTGTGTGGGCCTGTTGCTGCCAAGACTAAATCCCACGGACCGGGCGACTTAAACAACAAACCTCTATTTCCTCACAGTTCTGGAGGCTCAAGTCGGAGCCCGAGTTGAGGCAGGTTTGGCCTCCCCCGAGCCGGACTCTGCCGCCCGGATGGCCCATCTTGCTATGTCCTCTGCGGCCTCTGTGCGCAGGCTCCCGGGGCCCTTCCCCCCTTCGGAGGACCGCAGCCGTGGTGGGTGCAGGCCGCACCCTGAAGACCTCACTGGGCCACAGGCCCTGTCTCCAAACACAGTCACATTCTGAGCGCTGGGGGTGACGGCCTCCACCTACGAATTCGAAGGTTGGACACAAACCGTAACCACGGCTACTCTGTGTGGTTGCGTTACTTCCAGAGACAGATTACACTCCTGTAAGAGCTACCGGGCATCGCGAAAGCCCATTACGACAGGCTACACATTGGCTCCGCCACACATTTCCTGTGAATCTTTCACTCAAGTATAAGGATTAAAAGTAGAGGGTCACGTACTGCATAAAAACGTAAGAAAACCAACCTGCATTTTTATCCCTAGGAACGTACCCAAAAGAAATAAAAAACCCATGTCTACACAGAGATTCAGTCGTAAGTGTCCATAACGGCATTACTCACCATCATTAAAATGTGGAAGCAACCCAACTATCCAACTGATGGCCAGGTAAACAAAATATGGTCTATACTATACCCAAAGCGTGGAATATTATTCAGTCATAAAAAAGGGAATGGACTACGGACGTGGACTACAACGTAGATGAGCCTTAAGAACAGTATGCTAAATTAAACAAGCCAGATGGAAAAGGCTACATAGTGCATGATTCTGTTTTTGTAAACTGTCCAGAAAAAGGCAAATTTATAGATACGGAAGGCATATCAGGGGTTGCCCGGAGCTGGAGAAGGGAGTGGAGGCTGATGTAAGGGAGCACAAAGGAATGATTTAAGATAAAGCAGAGGTTCCCAACTTAGATTATGGTGACAGTTGCACAAGTCCATAAATTTACTAAAAAGCATTTGAACTACGTATTTACAACAGTTGGATTTTTATGGCACGCAAATCATACTTCAATAAAGCTAGAAAATGTTTGCGTGCCGACCTTGCGTGGGGGCCACACTAACCTTCTCTTTCTCGTTCCAATTTTAGTGTATGTGCTGCCGAAGTGAGCACAGTAAAGCTGGAAAATATTAATAAAATGTACACAGGAGGCATTGGAAAACATTACAAGAAAATAGTAAACTTTAAAAATTTCCTGGAATCACACAGGAGAACGTATGCCTTCCATCTGTGGTCCACAAAAGGAAAAGGCTTCCCCCATCCCCGGTGAGCTCTTGGTCCTGCTCTGTGAGGGGTAGGGGGAGGCCTTGGCAGCTCAGGGACGTCGCGTACTGTTTCACCTCCGCTAACCAGCTCCTGGTGAAGCCCAGCAAGTGATCAGATCCTGCCCCAGTAACCCTGGGAGGGCCCTCAAGGACCATCTTGCACAAACCTCTCATTTAGTTGAAGCTGGGGTTGGGGTGGGGGCGTAGAAACCACAGGAGCTGAGCTCAGGACATCGCAGGTGGTGAGCGGTAAGATGAGCCCATCTCGGGTGTCCTGGTTCTTAATCCAGAGTCATCCGCTGGGTTGTCTTTTCGCATCTCAGCCTTTCTCAGCCTCGATGATCCCACCTGCAGAATGGGGACAGCGATACCTGCCCCTGCCTGCTTCATGGAGCCACATAAAGACCAGATGAGATCAGTCCCAAACCGGAAAGCCCTCGGAGCCCTTGGCTGGCTCAGTCGGTTAAGCATCCAAGTCTTGATTTCAGCTCAGGTCAGGATCTCAGGGTTGAGAGATCGAGCCCCGCCTCGGGCTCCCTGCTGGGTGTGGAGCCGCCCAAGATTTTCTCTCTCCTTCTGCCCTTCTGCACGCCCCACCCTCCACCCTCGCTCCCTCTCTGAAGACAAAACAACAGAAATCCCTCTACTCGTGCAAAGCGTTGTGGTGGTGGTAGTAGCAGGTCAGCTGTGGCTCTAGCTCAGAATCAAGACCAGAGATCTGTAAGACCACACTTCCAGAAAATGCATTCCTCTGTCCTGATGCGAACACGAATCTCTGGCTAAAGTTGCTCCCCAGCATCACGAGGGGGTGGGGATGGGGCAGTGAGGGCACCATTCCTTTAATTTTCCAGAACATTCTCTTTCCAGAACACCATTATCTTCCTGCTGTCCATCCGTGACACTTTAATTACTTCGACGACAATGAAATTTAGTCTGTGTGCATTCAACTATGATTACTCGAATAACAACAATGGAAATGGAGGTTTGATTTAGATATCTATAACCTCAGACTTATTTATTTTACCCCTCTCCTCTGAAAACATATCCGTTCCTGTTGAGACACCAGAAAGGGCCCTCTGGGTCTAATAACACCTGGAAAGCCCCAAGACTGTAAACTAAGCATATTTTGGAGTGTATTCATCTCTCCTGAAGGATCCCCTCAATCCAACGCCCCTCCCCGGGCCTCCTACCACCCACACAGGGGCGGATCTCACCAGGAACCCGCGAAACGAGAGCCCGGCAAACCAGTCATCACCGCTGGCCCAGGAAAAACACCAGGTGCAGAGCACAGCTCAGAATGTGATCTGAGAAAACACATAAATCAAGCGGGTCCCAGGGAGTGAAAGTACAAGTTAGTGAAAAATAACAACAAAGTGACCATGAAATGTTAAATCAGATCAACCCCACAGCCAGCTAATTGCTGAGGCCTCTATGGAAAACCCAGGGTGAAGACTGGCCGATAAGCCAGGAGAAAGCTGGACGAGCATTCTCACCTCCCACATCTGGTTACTTTGCGTATGTTAGGGGGATCGGCCCTTTAACTGTCATATATGCTCCAAACGTATTCCCCCAATTATCTCAGGACCTTGTCATGACTTTCTTAAAATTTTTACCATGCAAATATATTTCATTTCCAGGCAGCTTGAATTATTCGTCTTTTCTCTTGTCTTTCTCTGAATTCTGAGCTGCATTTAGAAAGGATCTTCTCATGCCTACATTATAGGGGAAGTTAGCCATATTTTCTCTGAACACAGGATACCGAGTCTTCCTACCCATCCAAGAACAGGGATTTCTTTCCATTTGTTCAAGTTTACTTTTATGTCTTCCAAGAGTGTCTTAAAGGTTTTTTTTTCCCCTTATAAAATCTGCACATTTATGTCTAAGTGTCACCTCTTTTTTCGTTGTTACATCCTTTTACTTTTTTCGTTGTTACATCCAGGCACCGATTTGGGGTTCTAAATAAAGAGTAACATACTCTTCCCACTCTTCTCTCATTTCCCTTTGCCCAGGCCACCGGTCTCACTGGCATGACTTGAGGGTGTGTCCGTCGGCCACGTCGGCAGAATAAGAAACAACGGTAGGTCTAAGACAAGATGACATAAGACAGTGGTGAAGAGGGTCTTTGGGTCTTAGCAAGAAAGAATTCACATCTGTCTGGGGGCAAAGATAAGAGTAGCAAGGCTCTCACATATTTAAAAATCTAAAACTGGATTTAACTCGTCTGCTTTCCTCAGTCAAGTAAACTCTATCAATTTCCATGACATCTTGGACAATCTTCTAAATCCTCTTCCCTCGTCTGGGTCTGATATAATACAGCATCCTTAATGAGTAATAGTATTGAGTTACTAAATCCCTTCTATAAATTCTCCTTTCTTCCTATTTCCCTCATACTTTCATGATCCAAACTCCATGCGGCCACAGGGGTCTCTGAGAGATAGTTGTCTCCAAGATTAATCTGTAAAACCAAGCGAAAGGCGGGCCCTGCGAACCGTGCACACATCTCACACGGTACGCTGCTGTCAGCTTTCAGACTCGGGGTCTCTGGATGGTTTTCTCAGGTTAGTACATGGTCCTGCTGAGATCAAGATCAATGGTTAGATTTTATTCCAGACCAGCCAGCTCTCCTTCCTCCCAAAGCTTCTCTTCCAATGGTACTTAGACCCAAACAGGACTGAGTGAGAAATCTGGACAAGTCACATGAAGTCCAATGTTGGAAACGCAACTGGAGGCCGAAGGCAACTGGAGACTCCGAGCCTTTGTCAGGATTGAGAATGAAGACCCCTGCTGGGCCCTTTCGCCGCTTCCTCCACCAGTTCCACTATTGAACTCCTACACACCCTTCAAGGTCAAGCTTAACCATCACCTCTGGTGCATAATTTTTCCCAACACTCCTCTACATCCCAGAGATATAATTGCTCCCTCGTCTGTTTTCCTATTAAATTTTAAGCATACTTCTTTTATCATCTGAATCACATTTTATGACAGCTCTCTCATTATTTGTTTATATCTCTGTCTACCAAGTAGGCTTCAGATCCCCGGAGGCCGGAACCATATTTCATTCATCTCAGCATCCACCACATCTAGCAACGTAATTGAATTAAACTGACCAAAGGGATTTGAAATTTTGTTGTTGTTGTTGTTCTACCCACCATTTGCGATCCATGAGTCACAGCCTCAGCAGGAGGCAGAGCTGAGTTCCACCCAGATCACATCTGCACCAAGGGACACAACCCAGAGCTCCCTGGTCAAGGTGGGCCACGTGCTTCAAAGCCCGTCTCCCTTTCAGCCCACCGACGAACTCTTAATCGGTGAGATGTGAATAGGTATGAGGACTAAATAAGATAGTGCCTCTAAAGCACCTATTGGTGAATATTAATTAGAATACTAGTGACCCTATACTGCACAGGCCAATGAAAACCTTGGATGACGAACAGTAGAGCTCCTGAGTCCAGGGAATTCCTTAATAAATCGCTATGTAGGGGATCCCTGGGGGGCTCAGCAGTTTGGCACCTGCCTTTGGCCCAGGGCGCGGTCCTGGAGTCCCGGGATCGAGTCCCGCGTCAGGCTCCCTGCATGGAGCCTACTTCTCCCTCTGCCTGTCTCTCTGCCTCTCTCTCTCTCTCTCTCTCTGTGTCTCTCATAAATAAATAAATAAATAAATAAATAAATAAATAAATAAATAAATCTTTAAAATAAATAAATAAATAAACTTTAAAATAAATAAATAAATAAATTGCTATGTGAGCCAACAATAGTTTCCCATCCTTTTCCCACCCTTACATGTAGGATATGGAGCACATTCCCAGGGCCATTCCTCTGGACTAGCCGTGTCGTAGATGATGGATCCGGCAATTGCAGGTACACTTGCTGGAACTTTCTGTTTCCTTTCCCTGTGCCTGGAGAAAGCATGCTGGAATGTCTGTGAGTAAAAATGGCACACTTTTTAAAATAACACATCTACTCTTATTATGTGTTTAATGCACAGAACTCAGTTCTTCGTCAGTGCTCATCAAGGACTGCGGCGTACCTCTGTTTCGACCCAGCAGGGTGTTGTGAAACCCAGTTGCTAAGATCCATCATTGTCCAGACGAGCACTTGAGACCGACCGTTGTCACACTGTGAGATGTCCACAGACTCTTCCCCCTACCATATAATTATGAAAAGTGGGCTTGTCAAATGGGCTATCAGAATATTCTCGCGGAGAGCCGTGACAGAATGAGGCTGCGCCGTCTCAGGAGCTAGTGGAAGGCTCAGCATCCTGGCGGGAAAGAGAGGGCAAATTCAAAAACAGAGATAAAAGAGAGTTTGGCGAAGGCCCTACTTACCAAGGCCCCGCCAGCAGGGAATGGCAGGACACCCGTGGGCTAGGGGCAACAGGAGGTCGCTCCGACCGCCTCTGAAGGAGAGAGCGTCGGACGAGCCCGGACCCAGAGAGCGCTGGGGCCCTGCGCCCTCCAGCCACCGACAGGCCAGGGAGGAAGTACCCGAAGGTCTTTCCCCTTCTGCTGCGGGGCCTTCCGTCGGCCAAACCCAACCGGGATCCCCGAGGCATGGGCCGTCCACGCAGGCCCCAACGGCCAGTCCTGGACAGAGGACAGGGTGACGGATGCAAAATGCACGTAGAGACACAGTCAGGAAACATCCAGCACCGCTGCCAACCAGCTCTTTTCTTTTTGATGCTGCATTGTGATTTCTAGCCTACTTTGAGGGGGAACTGGATAGGATTTGAGTGGCTTTCTACTTGGTTTCAAAGAGAAAGCCCTTTCTGTCAGCAGAACTAGGAACAATGGGATCACACGGGTGTCGTTAAACCCTAGAAACACGCGGGGTTTTCATCTCCATCTTAGATAAAAAGATGTCTCAGTTATGTCTTCCCTGGGCCATTTTAATTAACATTGTCAAGAAAGTCCCAAATGCCTGACTCTCTTTATCGTCGTTTTCAGAATATCAATTGGGCAGAATGTACAGGTAAAACTTAACAGAATTTACAGCGAAGGGAAAAGGGGAAAAAAAACGGAAAAAGCATAGGAAAATCATAAGGGTTTTTTTTTTTTTCCACCCTCTTCCTTTTTAATTCTTGTTGTACTTACTCAATAGGGTTTTGATGCTGACAGAACTGAAAGGCCTGTGTTCACTCCGACGACACGTCCTGCTCCAGCTGGAATCCCTCTCGGAGAAACAGGCGGAGATCTGGCCGACCGAGCGTCCTTGCCGCGCAGGTGGGGCCTCCACCTGCAGGTCGGTCTCCGCTGACAGTTTTGAGAGGACGCCGAGTATTTGCTCTACTTAGTACGGCGCTTTTATTGATTATTAACATAACAATGTATCCATGCTAATTATACAGAATTTGGAAAATATAAAAATACATAAAGAAAACAGAAGCCACGCATAGCCTCACCTAATGGTGTAACTCTCACGTTTTATTATATTTTCTTTCCCGCTTCCTTTTCTACGTAGAGTTCCCAGGCAGCACGATGCACAGCATGGAGGTTGTCAATCTGTCTTTATTATAGTGAATGTTCTAGAACAATAGTCCTCATATTATCAAGTACGTTTCAAAATAATGAAATTTATGGATGGCATGACATTTCACGTCGGGTTGGGGTCTGCGCCGGGCCTGGGCTGCCGTGCACAGCATCACGGACGGGCTCAAACCACAATCGTGTGTTTCGCACGGCTCTGGAGGCTGGGATTCCAAGATCGGGGTACCAACGGCTGAGATGTGGGAAAGGCCTTCCCCCTGCTGTACAGAGTCACGTCTTGGCCTTGGCCCCTCGCGGGGTGCAGAGAGAGAGCACTGACTCTCCCCCCCTTAATGAGGGCGCTAATCCCACCACAGGGACCCTTCCATCCTGGTCCTGACGGAATCACCTCCCCAGAGCCCCCTCCTAACATCCCTGGGGCTGGGCTTTCAACGCGGAGATGGACTGGACTGCGTGTGCAGCCCACGGCACCCAGCTCCACCCTATGGATCCAGCCAGGCCCCAGCACCAAAGAACACTTGGCTTTTCCCAATTTAGGTGTATCCAATGTCCTTACCACTACCAAGACTGCGGTGAACGCCTTCATTCATGGTGTTTCCCAATCTATACATTTCAGCTCTTGCCGGATTGCCATCCAAAGAGGTCTTGCGCCGTGACGCTCCCACGCACAGGATAGGACACGGGACCATTAAGATGACTCGTGTCCATCTCCGGTAAAGGCATTCTGCTGTTGTCTCAACGGACATCTCTTTGTTCGGTGAGGGCAAGCGCTTTCACGCATCACAGGCCATTTCACACCCTCCTTTGTGAGGTGTCTGCTCCTGCACTTTGGCAGCTGAACTTTCCTCCAGATTTTTGTTCCTCTCCTGAGGATCACAAAACTTTACACGACTTCATCCCAATTCATGGAGTGTTTTCAGATGGTTGGTAGCTTTTAACAGAGCGAGCTGATTCCAAAAAATGTCATTCCAGTTTGGTTTTTGACAGAGAACGGCTATACGCTCAGCTGAACGCTGCCCAGACTGTTTTCCAGAACCGTAAGTAAAGTCATCTTAATTGTCTCTCTGAATATATTAAAATACACAGTAGCCTACAGTCTTTAGTTCATAAATCCAAAGCTCTTGGAAACACATTTGTTTTGTGGGCCTCTCTAGGCCTAATTAGGACTATATGATCCTTTTTAGGTACTGGGGAGAGTGAGAAAAAAAATAGTTTGGTCAAGCATAGGCCTCTCGACGTGAGTTCTCAACTTGATACAAAGCCCAGAAACGTTACAACGAATGCGTCCTCGAGGGCCCGGGGGGGGGGGGGGTTTCCTACCGTTTCTAGGGTGGGTGATGATGTATGTCTACGCTTGGGCACACCTTGCTGGGGCTTCTCGAAGTTAGCAAACCCAAAGGAGGGGCGGAGAAAACCAATGGGAGTTAAGTGCATAGCCTCACTTCCCTGGTGAAGTGACCCGTGGTAGCAAGTGGCATCCATCCAGGGCTTTCCGTTTTACAAAGCACTTTCTCGTACATCCCCTCATCGGGTACAACCACCACATGGGATGTTGGAAAGCATCACCCTCAATCTGCAGGGACGGTCAAACGACTTGCTCAGCGTCACACAGCTGACACGTGGTAGTGGGTGCTCAGACTCCTGGCTTCTGAGTGCCCATGCCGTCCCAACCGTATTTTTCTGAGCACCCGTTAGAAATGCCATAGGATGAGACAAGAATAGGAAAAAGAACAACAACGACCCACACGCAGATTACAACACGATCACCATCATGCCCAACCGTCTGGAGAGGAGAAATCTGAGAGATTTGTGCAATCTTTTCAGTGAGAAGCGACATTCCTGGTCTTTGCATTATATGGTTACTCTCCCCTCTGAGCAATCATACTCGCTGTGTCCTGGTGAAGATGCAACGTCTCTGTCTTCGCTCCGTCCGCCCAGCTTGGCCTCCCACGGCATTATAGTTGCTGTCGGCTCCACGGAAGGCTGTAGGGTGTGCTCGGCCAGAGCAAGTGACTACACAGCAGGATGAGAAACCCTGGAAAACCGGAGTGCTCAGTCGGTTAAGCACCTGCCTTCGGCTCAGGTTGTGATGCTGGGGTCCTGGGATGGAGCCCCAAGTCGGACTCCCCACTCAGCTTCCCCCTTTCCTTCTCCCCCCCCACCCCTCAAGCTCTCTCAGATAAATAAAATCTTTAAAAAATGAATTCAAAATTAACAAATGTGGAAAACCACATTGCAGCGGTGAAGGTGCCTCTCCTGCAGGAGTCCGCAGACCCTTCTCATCAGAATCATATGGGTCACATTTGAGGGATTTCTGAGGCTGACAACAAACCTAAAAGGATATTTTTGCTAGACCTCAGGCCTAGGATGGTCCCGATGGTGGATTTGGAATTATCTCTCACAATCTGTTTTCACTGGGGACCTGGATGCCTGATGGTGAATGAAAACGAGCTACGTTTCTTCTTAACATACACGTATGTGCCCACACAGATTTCCTAAGCATCGTTGTGCTTGCTGGTGGAAAGGGAATTCAGATTCTAAATCCCTGTCCTCGTTACCAGGAAGATGCAAAACAATGAACCGGTTTCAGCCCTATTAAAGGCTTGCTTATTAGAACATACTGCCCGGTTTCTACTCAGAAAACCTCACCCAGGATGTCACAGCCTGTGGTCGGAGGCCTCTAAATGAGCCGATACTGAAACCCACCACAGCCACCCAGGAATGGGCGTCTGCCCGGGGTAATTGTCTGTGGGCAGGTAACTACTGAGGGAGTCGTGACACCCTGGGGCCCACGCAGCTCTCCTCTGGTTACCACCTGGCTGAGCGCAATACGAGAGGGAGGGAGTCTTGTTCCCACCGCCTCTAAAGGGACCCACAATCTCTCTTGGTGCTGTGACAATCCAGGGAACACAACCCCAACCTCAAGTAGCAACGAGAAGGAAGTCTGGGCAGCTCTGCTGTGGGTGTGGGACTCCCAACTCCCTCCCGTTCTCCCTCCTGCACCTTCGGCCCTGGTGACCAGCATCGCCATCCTTCCAGAAAAGCCACCAAGATGGTGTCAGAATGGGAATTAAAATCCAGACTGTGCTCTCTCCACATCGTCCCACTGTCACCTACCAACCGGGGAGTTTTTATCAGGCCTGACCAAAATATCTGCCACGTGGGGTCTGGAGGATTTGGCTCTCTCAAGTTCCATGGTTCTAAATAAGAGCGATATCTTTACCTGACAAAGGTGTTTGTCTGCCATCAAATGGCAAGGTCTACCCATTACCTCGTATTTACCCAACTTTTAAATCCAGAGCACGGAAGCTGGGCCTCATTTTAGCGTGTAGGGACATTCCCACATCACTTTTATGGGACATTCAGGAGTCTGGGAGCTGGGACGGAAAAAACACGCACTTACTCACAATAGTCCAACACGCCAGATAAAGGCCTGCCGAGAATTGTGCAACCCAAACGCAACTCCATCGGAGCTGGCCATCCTCAGGCACATAGTGAAGGTCAAGTACTATCTGGGGATGTCATGCATGTTTTATTTGGAGGGGCTATTCGGTTAACTTTGGGTCCGTTTTCCATTCTTCTTAACATCCAAAGATAAAATAAACCTCATGAGCAAATTTTAAATTTTTCAAGTTTAAAAATGTCTCTCCCGGCATTCAGAAGCAAACAACCCTTTAGCGGTGATAAAAAAAATAATAATAATAATAATAATTACACAACAAGAACAATTATCTTCAGGCTGCCACTGAGTGATTTCAAACCATCACGATCCGAAGGTAACGTACAGAGAACTAGGAGATTTAGATTTACATTCACATCACATGTTTATTAGCAATGGGCGAGACTGGTTATCTTCTAGGTCCGTAAATCTATCCTTACTAATTGCCCCTAGACTTTTCAATTAGGTGAACGGATTAATCCCACTCTGTCCTCCTTTTAAGCCAGTTTGACTCAAGCTTCTCATACTTGTATGTCACTGAGATCTGATGAATACAGCACCACAGAGACTACGCTGATCAAGAAAACTAGAAAATAGGTCTCTTTTGATTATCTATTAAGTAACTTTTATAACTAATCAAAGCATACGGCAACTTTGTGACGATAATTTCCTGCGGTAGTTCTACAAATGGGGTTTTTAAGTCAGAAAAAAACTAATTCTGCAGATTTATGTGTCATGATTACGCTCCATATTTTGAATCAAATGATCGTGGGGAGAAAGGGGAATGGAGAGGGCCATCTTCATCAGTCCCAAAAGGATGGTTATTTGATTTTGTGTGTGTGGGTGGGGGGGGGGGAGATTTCTCTCTTGTCTCCCCTATTTTTAATTTGTAACTTTCATCCCCAGCCCCCCCATTTAGCTCCCATCCTGATAATCCCTAATCAAACAGCCCATCAGCACTTTGCTTCGTCTAGCAACAGAAGATAGATTTTGAATCTTCTGACATTATTTAGCAAAAAAAAAAAAGGCATATCTCTGCTTATGTTTAAAACTTCTGAATCATTGTTATAAGTAAAGCAGTATTTCAATTTAGTGACTCAGGTAATCTGTAAACAAGCAAATAAGGAACGTGTTTCAAAGATTCCTTAGCTAGTCGATTTTACAAAACCCGGGACATATTTGCCCGAAAACATGATCTTTCTTTGGTGGATAGATTCCTAGGACACCCCCCCCCCGCCCCCCAGGACTCCTTTACCCATAAGCAGGTGTATTTTACTCTGAACACTTGCCCCCAGTCCTTCAGGGCCCACATGCCAGGGCCGCGTCCCATCTCAGACCCGACAGGTGACCCCAGTACACCCTCCAGCAAAGTGGGTCTGTTGACACCCACCCTTTTAAGGAAGAAACGGAATAATGAAAATAAAGCATTGAATACAGGGCTGGGCTCAGCATGGTGACGACAACCAAGACGGGGCGGCAAAGGCTCGGAGCCCCGGGACCCTCAGCAGCCAAAGGGTGAAGCCAAAGAGAGAAGCTTCCTGCAGCGTCTGCGCCCCGCACGGACTGCGGGCTCCGGCGCAGGCCTCCCACCGGCTGCGGCTGCTTTGGTTTGTCCCCTTAGCATTTGCACTTTTATTTATTTTTTTGAGAATCTTTATTAATGTCAGCTGAGTTAACATACCCTCCCTAGTTAGCAGGGGCAGCGCGCAGCGACGCGCTGACGACCCCAGCGCCTGGGGCCGCCTGCCACGCAGCCCGGGCCTCGGCGGCTCCACAGCTGCTCCTCCCTGCGCACCGCACCTCCCTGCGCCTCCCTGCGCCTCCCTGCGCCTCCCTGCGCCTCCCTCCGCACCGCACCTCCCTGCGCCCTCCCCTGAGGACACCCTCCACCCGGGGGCACCCACCCCTGGGGACACCCTCCACCCGGGGGCACCCTCCCCTGGGAGCACCCTCCACCAGGGGGCACTCTCCCCTGGGAGCACCCTCCCCCCGGGGGCACCCTCACCTGAGGACACCCTCCCCCCGGGGGCACCCTCCCCTGAGGACACCCTCCACCCGGGGGCACCCTCCCCTGGGAGCACCCTCCACCAGGGGGCACTCTCCCCTGGGAGCACCCTCCACCAGGGGGCACCCTCCCCTGAGGACACCCTCCACCCCGGGGGCACCCTCCACCCAGGGGCACCCTCCCCTGGAAGCACCCTCCCCCGAGGACACCCTCCACTGGGAGCACCCTTCCCCCGGAGGGGAAGGGGGTGGGGGGGTCCCGGAGCTTCGTGGGTGGAGGTGGGGGAGGGGGTGGGGGTCCCGGAGCTTCATGGGAGAGGGTCAGGGTGGGGGGTCCCGGAGCTCCCGAATGCCCTGGCCCCACTGAGGGAAGGCGGGCATAGCTTCCAGGCCCATGCATCCCACAAAGCCCATCCGCAGCCCCACTGGAGCTCCTGTGTTATGGGGTCAGAGCTGGCAGACGCTGTCAAGCGGTGGCCCTGTGGGAGGGACAGTGGAGCTGCGAGGCCTCGGCAGCCCCGGGCAGACCCCGTGTGCAGAGGGCACAGGACAGGCCAGTGCGCAGGGCCCAACCTCGTGGGAGCAGCGGCGGGGCCCTCGCAGCCACGGGTGGACACCTCCTGAGGTCGGTGCCAGGCGGGTTCCACACGTTGTGACCGAGCCAGGCCACCGGGTGGCCCTGGGCTCGGGTGGGTGTCGTGGGCGCTCGCAGGGCCACCCTGGGCCCACGGTGGGGACCACTAGCCGCTGCGAGCACCCTGGGCCGTTTGGGGGCAGCAGGAACAACCCCGCGGGATGCAGGAAGGTGGTGGCAGCCGGTGGTCTTCCCCAGGAGTGTACAGAAGGAGGCCCTGGCGTGCCCTCTGGGGTCCCCGACAGAGGACACCCCCGACCCTGAGCATGCACCAGATGGTGGTCACGCGGCCAACGTGGCTTCGTGGAAGTTCCCACCGTGAGGCTCCCACAGCCTGAGCACCTGGGGCCTGAACAGCCGTCCCCGCCTCGCCCTGCTGCTCCCCAGGCCACCAGTGGGAAACGGGGAGCTCCCCCAGGTGGGCCGGGGCCTCGTCGGTCAGCAGCTGGCCCTGGGCCTACACGGGCTCCTGGCCATGCTCCTCCGGGTGCTGCCCTCGGCGAAGGCTGGCCCAGGTGGGGGGGCCACTGGACCAGGGAGGCCGGGCAGGAGGCCAGGCAGGAGGCCGCGGTGGCCCAGCGGCTGCAGACTCGGGAGGCCTGGCCCAGGTTCCCTCCAGCGGCCTGGAGGCGGGAGGAGGGTTGGGTCGTCAGGGCACGGGGGTCAGCGCCCTTCACCCGCCCGAAGGTCAGGAGGAAGGGAGCTCCTGGCCCGGCCACCTGCCTGCCGGGCGCAGCCATGGGGGGTGGAGGGGACAAGCGGGCAGGTGCTCCAGGGCGCCACTCGCTGTCCCAGGGTAGGTGGGCCTCACCCCGGAGCCCGCCCCCGTGGACACTTGGCCCTGACTGCAAAACACGGGCGGTGACAGGCTGCGCAGGGGGGCAACGGCTCAGAGCGCCTTCCCTCAGCCTTTTCGAAAGAAAAAGTTCAAGAAAAAGAGAGAGCCCCACGAAACCCACCCAGGGGTTCCATCAGCTCTCCCCACTCAGCACTTGCCCTTTGCTTCCGTTTTTCTCCCCCTTTATTACCCTTTTTTGGCCCGCGGGGTCTTCCAAGTGCTAAGCGTCCCTTTGCTCCTCTGAAGTTCAGACAGCAAGGGGGGCTGTTGCTCTCCCAGGACAAGCCCCACCGGCTTGCAGCCAGCACCCGCTTCCCGGTCCCTGCGGATCTCGGCCCGCTGCCCGCGCATCCGGTCGCGTGTGGCTTCCCCGGATAGTCACTGAGCATCTGTGTGCACCAGGCACCACCTGGGCTCGAAGAACACGATGGCGACGTGACCCCAAGCTTCTGAAACTTAGTCTGATTGGTGGTAGAAACAAAAAACAATAATATTATTTATTGTTGAAAGATTCTGAAAGATAATACTTTTTATAGTCATGGCAGCTCATAGGAGAGATTCCCAGTCTCACCCTGGAGGGTGGGGGTGACACCAGGTTGCAGTAATGCTCTCTGCTCCATGCCCTCCCCGTATCTCTGCTCCTGTCGTGGTTTTGAGTAAGGGACACGCGGGGCTGGGCAGAGAGGGACGGGCAGGGGCATGGAATCAGGCTCACAAAACAAAGTCCCAAAATGCTGAGATGTAAGGAAACCAGAGATAAGGGGACAAACCAGACCACCCTGCCCTGGGTGTGGGTGGGAAGATACTTTTCCTGTGATGGTCGCCTGCAACCAACAAGGAATAACCGGACCCTAGGGGACCCCTGGTGGCTCAGCGGTTTGGCGCCTGCCTTTGGCCCAGGGTGCGATCCTGGAGTCCGGGATAGAGTCCCGCGTCGGGCTCCCAGCGTGGGGCCTGCTTCTCCCTCCTCCTGTGTCTCTGCCTCTCTCTCTCTCTCTCTCTCTCTAGGTCTATCATGAATAAATAAATAAATCTTTAAAAAAAAAAAAAGGAATAACTGGAACCCCAGGAGGAAGGAAGCCGTTAAGGATGTTCTCACCAGTCCTCGCTCAACCCGGGACATCACAAGAAGGATAAGGCCGCAGGCTCCCTGGGCAGCTCTAATTAAAGGCTGTCCCTGGAGGCGCACGTGGGCAACCCTGTGGGGACTCCCCTCACCCCCCAGAGCTTTCTCTGCGTCCTTGCTTAATCGACTTCTATCCCTTTACTCTCCTTTGCGAGATTTATTCCTCGACTCAGTGAGATGAGAGCCTCGCTCTCCCTGCTGCATTTTCATCAGCTTTGGGCTTGCCTGCGTGGCCTGCCTTGGCCAGTGGCTCACGGGTGACCTGCTGGCCTAACCGGGACCCGAGAGCCCTCACCCGCTCCCACCTGCCCGCAGGGCGACGCAGAGCCACCCCGAACCTCAGCCACAGCCACCCCTCGGGCCTGGGAACAATAATAATCATTAAGCCTCTCATGAGCTTTCGGGATGGGTGGGGCCCCTGGAGTGAGGCTGGAAGGCGGAAAAAGGAGCCTGGGAGCTGGGGAGGCTCCCGAAGATCCCAGCCGGGAGCCGGCCGCCTGCAGCGGGTCCGTTCAGAGAATTGGTCAGGCTGTGAGAATTTCGACGGCACCCAGGGAATCTAGGACCAGCTGGTCTGGGAAACGGTTCCTTTTTATTGTCAGACTTCCCAGCCAGTAGAAGATTCTCAAGTAAGATAACAGCCTGGAGACAAAGACGAGGTCAAGGGTCTGGCCCTCAAGGTACGGCTTAGAGACAAAGACCAGCCCTGGACACTGCCAGGTCCGCCAGGTCCTCAAGGCAATGACCAAACTCTAGAAGAAACAAGGTGGCAGCTGGGGCAGGGTTCTCAGACCTTAACCTGCTGCACAGCCACCTGCAGGCCTTGCTCACACAGGTACTTTGGCTCCACCCCTGGAGGGTGGGAACCAACAGGTGTGAGAGGAGCCCAAGGACGTGGGGCTCCAGGCAGCTCCTGGTGATGCCGATGCTGCACGTTGGGGTCACCCTGGTCTACAAGGAGATCCTTGGAGCCGGACAACCGGGTTCCTAGAAGATGTAAGGGCATCACCCCACCGCAGCCCAATATGCCCGGACTGACAGCAACTACGGAGATGGACAGACGGAGCGACCGCGACGGGGACAGAGAAGCACGTCCCAAATGAACTTTGACACACAGGCAGACTAAAATTTAAAATAATAAAAAAAAGCTCATAAAGATGTTTTCCCCACTGTATTCCTTTAATTTTCTTGTTTACAAAAAAAAAAAAAATTTCTTTTTTACCACGGATCTATGTGCTGAGAAATCGTGCCCTTAAAATGTAATGGGACTGGAAGGAATTTGGTTGGAACCATGTTATTCAAGGCTTTGAACTTCTGGGGTAAATGCTAAAATCATAGAGTAAGCATTTATCAAAGCTAGATTTAAAAGTTCTATCAACTGAAAACCCAGTTAAACACTATTGCAATTTTCTTAAATGAAAACAATTATGAACCATCAGACTTGCATAAAGCCTGTACCCAGACATTAGTCTTTCATTTTCTCCGTGCTTCTGACTTCTTCTAAAGAGATTTTTCTTGGACTAATATGTTAACCACTAATTACACAAATTATACTAATTACACAAATGTTTTCACTGAGGGACACCTTGTTTAATCTGACATACTCAGGAAGATCTGGGGAAATTAAAATACCAATTTCAATCTACTACTACTACCAAGATAATATCTGTTATAAATTATTCTAAATAACATATATTTTGGTCCAAACCTGGAATTGCTAAAATTCCTAAAACGATGATGCATAAGGAAGTATATATGGAATCAAATTTTAGTTGGTCTTTTTTTTATTATTTATTCATTAGAGACAGAGGGAGAAGCAGGCTCCATGCAGGGAGCCCGACGCGGGACTCGATTCCGGGACCCCGGGGTCACGCCCTGAGCCAAAGGCGGCGCTAAACGACTGCCCCTGTTTGTTTTCATTTGTAAACTCAGAAAGGTTCTCTGAAACCTTCCTAACACTGGGTATGTATTATCATTAAAATATTTTGCCACTTTATAAAAAAAAAAAAAAAAACTCAGAAAGGTTTTTTTCTGACAGTCTTATGGGCAGAATCACTTCAGGCCTTGACTGAAACCGACTGCAATCGTGGGAAACGTCAGATGGCCTGCGAGCCGCCCCGTGGACTCCAGGTTGGAAGCATTCTGAGAAATTTGCTCAGATGCCCCCAAAAAGGGTATATTTTCTCAAGCCTTTTGCAGAGTGGCCAGATGATGGAAATGAAGGACAACCTTTCTCCCACTGCCATTTGCCCTGGGCTGACGTATTGTCCCCAATTCTTTCTTCCTGCCCTGCCACGGCCTCGCTATGGGTGCCCTCTGACGGCGGGCTTGATACTTCAATGGGATGCCTTGATACGGCCAATGGGATGTGGGCAGAAACAGGAGCGTTTCACACGGAAGTATTTATTTCCGTTATTTTCTTCCCGCTTGTCCAGCTCTGCAAGCTTGGGTACAGGAGATAACTGATCACTTTTGTCTAGAGGCCTCTGGCATGTGGGGACCGCGGAGATCATGGCATCGTGATGTCGTGATTGAGTGACACTCTTTGAAGCGCTGGGTAGGGCTAAGGACATTTTACGTGTTGGAGGGGGGTGAGTAATTGTAACCCAAAGGGTGGACTGTGAGTGGCCTGTGCTGCCCAATGGCCTCCCGGTTCTCTATCCTCCCCCGTGCATCCTTACCCTCCCTAGGGCCTCATCCTGGCTTTTGACTGTGGGCTAGCCACGGGGCTTCCTCTGGCTACGTACCTGTGAGCCCTGGCCCCGGGACATCCCACGCGTCTCCGCTCACCCGCTCATACCTCTGCCTTTGCCATGAACGTGGGTGCCGGCTCTCCCACGGGTCCCAGAGAGGTTGTGAAACGTGGGGCGAGTGTGTAAGGCCACCGTGGGGAGCAGAGCAGCCCTCGCCCCGAGCCCCGGAGCACAGCCACCCAGCCCACCCAGCCCTGCCCGAAGCCCGCGTGACCCCCAGGGACACGCTTGTGGCTTCCAGCTACCGAGTGTCGAGAGGCTGGTCAGATGGCAGAGGCTGACGCCCGTGGAGGAAAGCAGAGGAAAGCAGCCTTCCCGCAGAAAGCGTCGACGAAGCCGAGAGTCCGGCCCGGAGTGGAAACGGCAACTAAGCCCACGGAGAGATGCTCGAGGTGCTCAGTCGTCGTCGGGGAAAGGCCAACTATAACCGCAGCCCAGTGCCAGCGCATCCCTGCGGCAACAAACAGAAACCAGGGCGCGGGGCAAGGGGAGCCCTCGAGCACCGTTAGCGGGCGCGCCGGGGGGCACAGCCACTCTGGGCAGCTTTGCGGGTCTCAGGAAGCTGCGCACGGTCCCCCGGGCAGTCTCGCCACGGCGCCCTCGGTGTTTATCCACGGACAGAACCTGCGCACGGAGGTTAATGCAGCTCTTTCCCGAACGGCCCAAGCCGAGAAGCAAGCAGGCTGTCCCCTGGTACGTGGACGGCTAAGCAGACCGTGCCGCATCCCCCGCAACCGCGCCACGAGAAACACGCAGGGCACCTAAGTGCAAATCGCTTGTGAGCGAGGCCCGCCGGCCAGGCCTCCAACCACGTGAAGTTCTGGGAGCAAGACTCACGGGGGACGCATGATGGTCCCGAGCGGCCGAGGCTCGGGGCGTAGAGTGGGGCACGGCAGGCTGGTGCACAGGGGACTTCAGGGCGGTGGAACTGTCCCGTGAGGTCCCGCACGACGTCCTGCGCTGGGCAGAGCCACACAATCTACAACACAACAGTGGGCCCCGATGCAAACGGTGGGGTGAGTCCATAACAACGTATCGCTGTTGGTTGGTGAGCGGTGACAGGTACCGGGCGACGTGCCACTGTGGTGGAACCGGCTGCAGTAGAGAGGAGGTACGTGGACGAGGCCCTGAACTTCCTGTTCCGGTTTTCTATGACCCTAAACCTCTTCTAAAAAAAATTAAGGTCCATTTTTACAAACTCAAAAAAAGAAAAAAAGAAAAAAAAAAGGTATGAAGGACCCTAGACAGTCTGAAAACAAAAACAAAAAACCAACAAACCAACCGGGACAGGATTTAGCCATGGAGAGTAAGGAAGTACGGTAGGGCAGAGGCCTAGACGGGGCTGGGTGTCGGGAGGGAGCTGCACCCGGTGCCTCCGGCAGGGAGGCCGTGAAGCTGCGGCTCCCAGGACGCACTTGCTCCCTCGGTGCCGCTGCCCTCTCCGCCGGGATCCGGGTCTGCCTTCGAGGCCCAGGAGGGACAGGTGCCGGGAGGCGGCGGGATCCAGGCAGGGTGCCCGCAGAGGACGTGAATAAATAAAATCTTTTTAAAAAAAAAAAAAAAGAAAAGAAAAAGGAAAAGGGCAGGCTTCGGAGCACTTCCGTGGGGCTGCAGGCCTGGGGCCCAGAGCCATGAGGTCCGCAAAGCAGGGGGCCCGGGGGCCGCCTCCCGCAGCTGACCCGACCCCACGCCCGCCCGTCCCGCCGTCCTTCCTTTCCCAGTAAACCAGTGGTGCAAGGAGTAAACTGCTGCTCTGCGAGCTGCCCGGGCGGGGGGCGGGCGTGGGAAGCTCCATCACAGCGCGCTGGGCACGAGGAGTCACCAACCCGGGCCTACAGGCGGGTCTGGGGGGTGGGAGGCGGCAGCGCCTTAAGACCAGATCCCCAGCCGGCGGGGACGATGCCACCTCGGGGGGATGGCGTCAGAAGGAGCTGGATCGTAGGACGGCCGACGGGGGCCACACACCTGCAGTCACAGGCGGGGGAAGGGGTCCCCGCAGAGGCTCTGACCCCCTCATGGGGGCTCCACCCCGTGGTCTGACCACCTCCCAAAGGCCCACTTGTGATGCCATCACCTGGGGACAGGCTTCGACCCTCGACTGAGGGACGCACACACGTTCCTCTGTGGCTCTGAGTTGGGGAGTCCTACTGTCACCCTGACAACCATGGGGAGTCACCTGGGGCGTCATGTGCACCTACCCCCGCCCCGCACCGCGCTCCGGAAGGCTGGGGCCCGAGCGTGCATCTCCAGGGCCCCCTCGCCTGCTGGCCTTCGGGCGGGTTAGGCCAAGAGGAGATGCATGGGCCGCTAGAGGTAAACACCCCCCATTGGGGGCTACAGGGCCACAGCTCACGGCTGACCCCTCCCTGACACAGCGGCCTCCCCCCCAGCTCTCAGCACCGGGAGCAGCGTCCCCTGTCCCTCCCTAAGAGTGGTCCTGGCATAGAGCATCCCTGCGTGGGCCCCTGGCCTTGACTGCACACCCAAAACAGCCTCCCCCTTAAAGCCTTCATTCAAACCAATGGGAGTGAACTTAGTGCCCCTCAGGGCCCACGGCTATGGTGGGTTAGCTTAGACGAGGACGGTAGGGGCTGACAGGGGAAACAGCGGGAGAGACACCTCGAGGTGGGCTTGACCACGGGACATGGGCTCAGCAGGGACCAGGGAGGGGAGTGCAGGTAAGACAAGTGCTGGGATTCGCCTAGACCCCGGGTGGATGGGGACCAAGTGCTTGGGGTCCTCCTAGGCCCCGGGTGGATGGGGACCAAGTGCTTGGGGTCCTCCTAGGCCCCGGGTAGATGGGGACCAAGTGCTCGGGGTCCTCCTAGGCCCCGGGGTGGATGAGGACCAAGTGCTGGGGGTTCTCCTAGGCCCCAGGTGGATGGGGACCAAGTGCTCCGGGTTCCCCTAGGCCCCAGGGGATGGGAACCAAGTCCTGGGGGTCCTCCTAGGCTCAGGGTGGATGGGGGCCAAGTCCTGGGGGTCCTCCTAGGCCCCAGGGTGGATGAGGACCAAGTTCTGGGTGTCCTTCTAGGCCCCGGGGTGGATGAGGACCAAGTGCTGTGGGTTTTCCTAGGCCCCGAGTGGATGGGGACCAAGTGCTTGGGGTTCTCCTAGGCCCCGGGTGGATGGGGACCAAGTGCTGGGGGTTCTCCTAGGCCCCGGGTGGATGAGGACCAAGTGCTGGGGGTTCTCCTAGACCCCAGGTGGATGGGGACCAAGTGCTCCGGGTTCCCCTAGGCCCCAGGGGATGGGAACCAAGTCCTGGGGGTCCTCCTAGGCTCAGGGTGGATGAGGACCAAGTTCTGGGTGTCCTTCTAGGCCCCAGGGTGGATGAGGACCAAGTGCTGTGGGTTTTCCTAGGCCCCGAGTGGATGGGGACCAAGTGCTTGGGGTTCTCCTAGGCCCCGGGTGGATGGGGACCAAGTGCTGGGGGTTCTCCTAGGCCCCGGGTGGATGAGGACCAAGTGCTGTGGGTTTTCCTAGGCCCCGGGTGGATGAGGACCAAGTGCTGGGGGTTCTCCTAGGCCCCGGGTGGATGAGGACCAAGTGCTGGGGGTTCTCCTAGGCCCCGGGTGGATGGGGACCAAGTGCTTGGGGTTCTCCTAGGCCCCAGAGGGATGAGGACCAAGTGCTTGGGGTCCTCCTAGGCCCCGGGTGGATGAGGACCAAGTGCTGGGGGTTCTCCTAGGCCCCGGGGCAGATGAGGACCAAGTCCTGGGGGTCCTCCTAGGCTCAGGGTGGATGAGGACCAAGTGCTGGGGGTCCTCCTAGGCACTGGGTGGATGGGGACCATGTGCTGGGGGTTCCCCTAGGCCCCAGGTGGATGAGGACCAAGTGCTTGGGGTCCTCCTAGACCCCAGGTGGATGGGGACCAAGTGCTGGGGGTCCTCCTAGGCTCAGGGTGGATGAGGACCAAGTGCTGGGGGTCCTCCTAGGCACTGGGTGGATGGGGACCATGTGCTGGGGGTTCCCCTAGGCCCCAGGTGGATGAGGACCAAGTGCTTGGGGTCCTCCTAGACCCCAGGTGGATGGGGACCAAGTGCTGGGGGTCCTCCTAGGCTCAGGGTGGATGAGGACCAAGTGCTGGGGGTCCTCCTAGGCACTGGGTGGATGGGGACCATGTGCTGGGGGTCCTCCTAGGCACTGGGTGGATGGGGACCATGTGCTGGGGGTTCCCCTAGGCCCCAGGTGGATGAGGACCAAGTGCTTGGGGTCCTCCTAGGCCCCGGGTGGATGGGGACCAAGTGCTGGGGGTTCTCCTAGGCCCCAGGGTGGATGAGGACCAAGTTCTTGGGGTTCTCCTAGGCCCCGGGTGGATGGGGACCACGTCTTGGGGTTCTCTTAGGCTGCAGGTGGATGGGGACCAAGTGCTTGAGGTCCTCCTAGGCCCCAGGGTGGATGAGGACCAAGTGCTGGGGGTTCTCCTAGGCCCCAGGGTGGATGAGGACCAAGTGCTGGGGTTCTCTTAGGCCCCAGGGGATGGGGACCAAGTCCTGGGGGTCCTCCTAGGCCCCAGGTGGATGGGGACCCATTACTACTGTCATCTCGGTGCCACTTCCTGGTGCTCTTAGATTCGGGATAAACCACAATCACGGCCTTGATTTGAGCGTCAGAAGACATTGTGCTTTTTCCTGCTGCTGCGGGACCGTCACTTTTAAAACATACAGTTCCATGATTCACTTCACTTAAGAGTAACTCTCCGGGCCCCAAAACATCTGTCCCCGATTAAACAACAGATACCACTTACAGACCATGTCTGCTTTCCAGGGTTTTGGAGCAGTAATTAATCAGGCAAATGAAAAAGTACAGACCTCATCGTTTTATCCAATTAGGAGAAACCTCTGGAAGTGCAGGCCCTCGAGCCGTTTGGTTTTGTTGAAATGTGTCGTGATGAGTGACTGGTTTTATATCTTAGAAAATATCAATATTTACTTTAAACTTACAGCTAAATGAAAGAAAAGCAGAGGTGATTAGTGAACTGTCACGGGGCCCACGGGGGGTGCCGTCGGTGGCTACCGGGGACGCCGGGAGGGAGAAGACAACACCCACGGCTTCGTGCTTTCCGCAGCCGGGACGTTTCCAGCTTCCCGTTTGTGGTTTGGCCTTTTGTCTCCGGTTCATCATCCGCCTGGATGGGATGTTTCCGCCCCAACCCTTTACCCATAAGCCCCAGACCGCCCCCCTTCCTCCGAATCCCAACGGCACCCTACACGACCTCAAATGCAACCGCTCCCTCTACCAGTTCCTGGAAATCCTGCCCGGCCAGGTCGCCACCACTTGAGCTTCCCGCCTTTACCCAGAAGCTGAAAAGGCCTTTTTTTCACACTGAGTCTGAGCTACCACGATCTTTTTTTTCTTTTTTAAAAGATTTTATTTATTTATTCCTGAGACATGCAGAGAGAGGCAGAGACCCAGGCAGAGGGGGAAGCAGGCTCCGTGCGGGGAGCCCGATGCGGGACTCGATCCTGGGACCCCGGGATCACGGCCTGGGCCGGAGGCAGACGCTCCACCGCTGAGCCCCCCTGGGGACCCCGAACTACCAGGATCTTCAGGTAATTACATTGTTAGAACCCAGCAAGTGAGCTGCAGGCGAATGGTTTTCCTGTTTCCCGTAACGACCTCCGTAAGGTGTCGCAGGTCCCCGCAGGTCAGCTCTGGACGGGGCAGGAGGACCCCGAGGCCTCGCCGTCCGGTGCCGTTAGTTTGCCTCCCTCTCAGCTGGTCTGTCTGGGAGGAATTTCAGGGAGTAAAATGAAGTAGAAACAAAAAACCATCTTTGGGGGATCCCTGGGTGGCTCAGTGGTCTAGCGCCTGCCTTGGGCCCAGGGTGTGACCCCGGGGTCCCGGGGTCGAGTCCCACATCGGGCTCCCTGCATGGAGCCTGCTTCTCCCTCTGCCTGTGTCTCTGCCTCTCTCTCTCTATGTCTATCATAAATAAATAAAATATTTTTAAAAAGAAAATTAAAAAAAAAAAACAACCATCATTGCTACTAAGAAAGTAAGTTGCCTGCACCAGATAGAATAAAGCTATACTGGAGGAGACAGCAAAGCTAAAAAAAAAAAAAAAAAGCAAATAAATAAATAAATAAATAAATAAATAAATAAATAAACAAACCCACCCACACGTACAAATAAAATCCAGTTCCTCTCATAGTATCAAAGCACAACATGCTTACTGAGAAGGATGGAGAACAAAGTTTAAATAACCCATCATCACGTCACCCACAGTTTCCGATATTTCCTTCAAGGGGAAAACACCCCTTTAAGTCCACGCATGACGAGACATCTTTGACATCCCACGTAAGGAACAAAGTAACCTCTTAAGTTTGAAAGTCCTGAACGTTTAGAAATAATATTACAGGGGATCCCCGGGTGGCTCAGTGGTTCGGCGCCTGCCTTGGGCCCAGGGCGTGACCCTGGGGTCCCGGGATCGAGTCCCGCGTCGGGCTCCCTGCATGGAGCCTGCTTCTCCCTCTGCCTGGGTCTCAGCCTCTCTCTCTCTCTCTCTCTCTATCATGAATAAATAATTTTTTTAAAAAAAATTTTTTCAATTTAAATTATAGTCTTACTCCAAAAGTCATAAAAAAAAAATAGAATAATGGTAAAGAAAGCCTCCGAGTCGGCGTGGGGGGCCGGGGTGCCCAGTTCTCTGTGGAGGACAAGAGCGGGGGTGCTGGCCCGTTGCGGGTCGCGCCCTGGGAGCCTGCAGTGGCGGGGTGGCCACTCTGGGCCCGGCAGTGGCCCAGTGGCCGCGGACCCCTCGGGACAGGACACACTCGCCGCGATGCTAGACGGGACAGGTCTGCTCACGGGGGTCCCCGCGTTGTCAGCGCTGGAGGGGTGACCGGAGGACACGCAGCCCCGCCGGCCTCCGCGGCGACAACGGGCCCCTGGACGGGCTGCCCGGCCTGGACCGGGTCCCGGGCCCACGAGCCGGGGGTCCAGGCGGGGGAAGGACAGGACCAAGTGTGGCCCCAGGTGCGGGGCGGAGGTCACCTGGGCTCCGGAGACCCTCCAGTCCCCGTGTTGAGCAGGTAAGTGGGACGGCAGCTAAGGACGGAGGCTCTGGCACCTGCGGGCCTGGATTCGCACGCTGGCCCCACTGCACGGAGGACAGTGCTCAATCCTTCCTTGCCTCAGTTTCCCACCATAAAAGTGAGCACGATGAGCATACTCACGGTGGCTCGCTCGAGAAGATGCACACACGCCGTGTCCCCGCAGCCTTGCTTACAACGGTGCAAGCAGCCCCGGTGTCCACCGGTGATGACTGGACGCGGAAGGCGTGGGGCGTGTACGTGCACATGTAACGGAGTATCGCCCAGACGTATGCGACACGTGGACGGGCCTGGAGAGCAGGACGCTTGAAGCCAGTCACGGAGGGACAAATGCCAGGTGATTGGCTCCTGGGTGGACTTCAGGAAACAAAACCGGTGAACAAAGGAAAAAAAGAGACAAAAAAAAAATGTGTTCACTCTGGAGAACAGGCTGACGGATACCCGGGGACAGGAGGGTGGGGGGCGGGCCTGCAGCTCATGCGCGTGGGGTCGGGGAGTCACAGGGCCAGACACGGGAACACACGTCCCGGTGTGTTAACTACTAGAATCTTGGGGAGAAAGAGAAAAGCGGCACCGGCGGGGCGAGCATCGGCAGGGACGACGGGGTACGCGGAGGGCTGCCCACAGGTGCCAGGGCCCACGCGCCAAGGCCCCCGGGACACCGCCCGCCCCGGGACAGCCCTGCTCTGCACCGGAGCCCTGGGCTCGGGGCAAGGGCCTCAGAACTGGGGGGCGCACACCTGCACGCTGGGCCCACGCTGACACGGGGTCCCACGCACGCGGGCCCTGAACCTCCCAGCTCTGTGCACCGTGTCCCAAACCACGGGCCTCGTGCCACGCGGTTCCTGAGTCGCTGTCGGGCTCCCCGTCGAGAAGGGGGCGAGACACCCCTCCCTGGAACTCGCCTCCCCACCCGGGCCCTCCGCCACCCTGACGACACCAACACAGTGCCCCGGGGCCCGGACGGCAGTGGACACCATGCCCGCCATCCCCACTGTCCCCCAGCACCCGAGCCCCCACGGCTGCTGCTCCCTTCCTGACCCCCCCACCCTGGGACATCGGCAGCAGGAGCCTCGGTCCGCATGAGCTCACACCGACGCCGACGGGCACTCGGGAGGGAGAGGGGAAGCCACTGACGCCGGAATCTCTGGTGTGTCCGCTGGCACCCGCCAGGAGCACCCGCCAGGACACCCTGTGGGCACACATCACCCACGGCCTCCCTTCGGAGTCATGCTATGATTATTATTTTTTAAAGATTTTATTTATTTATTTGTGAGAGACACAGAGAGAGAGGCAGAGACCCAGGCAGAGGGAGAAGCAGGCTCCATGCAGGGAGCCCGATGTGGGACTCGACCCTGGGACCCGGGGGTCACGCCCTGGGCTGAAGGTGACGCTCAGCCGCTGAGCCCCCCCCCCCCCCCGGCCGCCAGAGTAGCAGCGAGCGTCACACCCCGGCAGGTGTTGCTGCCACATTTGTTCACGACGCCAGGCGGGGGCCCCACACGGAACACGCCCCAGCTTCCCAAGGCTGCAACTGGAGCCACGCAAAGCGACCGAACATTACGACGGAGCCAGAGGGCACCGAAGCATAGTTGGAGGAGGAATTCTGTGAGGAGAATAAAACAGGGGTCAGTATCTTTACCAAGAGTGATCGTAGCGGGATGAGGGTGGGCGATCACGCGTGTTCTCAGCATTAACCAGAGCACGTGGTCACAATACCGCAGTGACGGGGGCAATGACAGGCCCCCTACGAAGTTCCGTCTAAAATTCCAACGTTAAAAAAAATAAAAAATTAAAAAAATTAAATTAAATTAAAAAATAAAACAAAAAATAAATAAATAAATAAATAAATAAATAAATAATAATAAATAAATAATTAATTTTAAAAAATAAAAGTTATGGGATCCCCAGGGGCTCAGCAGTTTAGCGCCGCCTTCAGCCCAGGAGTGACCCTGGGGTCCCAGGATCGAGTCCTGCGTCAGGCTCCCTGCATGGAGCCTGCTCCCCTCTCTGCCTGGGTCTCTGCCTCTCTCTGTGTCTCTCATGAATAAATAAATAAAATCTTTAAAAAATAAAATTAAAATTAATAAATAAATAAGATAAAATTTCAACATTACTGGGACACTGCGTGGCTCAGCTGGCCGAGCAACCGACTCCTGGGTTTGGCTCAGGTCATGATCCTGGGGTTGTGGGATCGAGCCCAGCGTTGGCCGAGCCACAGGCCGGGCTCGAGCTCAGCGCTTGAGAGTCTCTCCCTCTCCCTCTGCCTTACCCGCCCATTCATGCTCTCTCTCTAAATACAGAAATAATCTTTAAAAACATAAAAATAAAAATCCAACATCCTTCTCCAGCTGGAGCCGAACCCGACCTCTGGCACCTTATGGATCCGTACAGACCTACGGACACCGAGCAGGAAGCCTCCCAGATCCCTCAAAGGCCCCTCCGACGGGACGTCCGTAGGACTTATCCTTTAAAGTCTAGACTGAAGGAGGATTTCAGCGATAACCACGCCAGCCCCAGAGGTCCCGGGCAAACACGGCAGCCTGCACGCCCCGCCTGCGGTCCACTTTGTTGATTGGACTCAACCCATATTTTCAAAAATAATCGAGCTCATATCTTTTCTTTTTTTGCAGAAATGACACTAGATATTTGAACCACGATGGGCGGCAAAACCATCAACCATCACGTACCCTCATATTTCCTACTGGGAAAGACAGGCGGGTACATATTAGGAACCTAAGCCGCAGTGTCATTGGCTCTCCCGTGGGGACACCCTCAAGGTCCACGGTGCAAGGTCCCATGGGGACACCCTCAAGGTCCTCTCCCAACGGGGAGCAGAGGGGGCTGCAGGGATGCGTTGCATGAGTAACAGCACCCCAACGCCGTGGCCTCGGGTGACACCCGTCTGTCGGCGACTCAGGGCTCCGTGGGTCACCAGCCCTTCGGGGCTGGCCTGGAGGCGGCCGCAGCACGCGTGGGTCCTCGGCTTCCCCGCCGGCCGCTCCAGCTCGGGAGCTGGGGGTCACACACCCGCACTCGCGGACTCTGCAGCCCGCGGTCCAAGCGGCCAGAAGGCGACAGGCCCGCCACCCCTCGGCAAGCGTCAGGAGCGCCTGGCAGCCTCTCGTGCACATCAAGGACCAAAGCCGCCCTGGGAGGCCGAGGCGAGTATCCTGCGGGCGGTGAAGTGGGCTCGGAAAGGCCGAGGCGGCCGGGGTGACCAGAGAAGGGAGGTGCTGGCGAGGACCCTGCGAGGACAGCGAGGAAAGGACCCGTACCAGGGAAGATGCTCGCTGGGCACTGGGGTGCAGGGGGGCTCAGGGGGCCCAGGCCGTGACTCCGGGGTCCTGGGATCAAGTCCCCATCGGTCCCCCCGCAGGGAGCCTGCTCCCCCTCTGCCTGGGTCTCTGCCTCTTTCTCTCTCTGTCCCTCATGAATGACTAAATAAAGTCATTAAAAAATAATAATAAAATAGATGCACGGGGAGGATGATGGCGAGTCCAGGCGATGAGCGACCCCTGCTGCCCGCACAGTGGCCTCCTCACGGGAACCTCCTCCTGCGTGAGCAAGGAGGGGAGGGGACCCTGTCTTCCTGGTCCCCGCTGACCCCCCAGAGGTCCTGACCCAGTGGGGGGGGTGAGTCCAGGTGGGCCCCACTCAGGGGGGAGCCTGCAGCTCCCTGTGCCCCTGCCCCGTGCACGCCCTCAAATAAATAAAATCTTTAAAATAAATGAATGAATGAGTAAGTAAGTGAATAAACGAATGAACTCATCCTTGAACTTCCACGTGCTTTGGCTTCATCCCAGATGGACACACGTCACGGGAACCACGGACTCCGCGGGCCTGCCGTACTTTCCCCTTATTACACATTAAAACAAACATATTCATAGAACTCGGGACAACAGGAAATAAATACACGCAGACCCAAATGCCTGCGGCACTTCTTAAAATCAGCTCCCTCCCCACGGATGGGACGGACGCCGCGTCGCTGGGGAGGAGGCTTCAGGGGGACTGTCCTCAGGGCCGCGGGCCCTCTGCGTGGTCACAGAGCATCGTGTGTGGGGGGCTGAGGGGACAAGGCCTCACCGCGGCAACGGAGCAGGCGGGGTGGTGGCGGACAAAGCCTGGAGCAGAGGAAACAGTAGGCTACCTGGGGAGGATGGGACAGGCCCTGAGGAGGATGGGGGCCACCTGGGGAGGACGGGGACAGGCCCTGAGGAGGACTGGGAGCCACCTGGGGAGGATGGGACAGGCCCTGCGGAGGACTGGAAGCCACCTGGGGAGGATGGGGACAGGCCCTGGGGAGGATTGGGAGCCACCTGGGGAGGATGGGACAGGCCCTGGGGAGGACGGGGGGCCACCTGCAGAGGATGGGACAGGCCCTGGGGAGGATGGGGGCCACCTGGGGAGGACGGGGACAGGCCCTGGGGAGGACTGGGAGCCACCTGGGGAGGATGGGACAGGCCCTGGGGAGGGCTGGGAGCCACCTGGGGAGGATGGGACAGGCCCTGGGGAGGATGGGGGCCACCTGGGGAGGACGGGGACAGGCCTGGGGAGGACTGGGAGCCACCTGGGGAGGATGGGACAGGCCCTGGGGAGGATGGGGGCCACCTGGGGAGGACGGGGACAGGCCCTGGGGAGGACTGAGAGCCACCTGGGGAGGACAGGGACAGGCCCTGGGGAGGACGGGGGGCCACCTGCAGAGGATGGGGACAGGCTTGGGGGAGGATGGGGACAGGCCCTGGGGAGGATGGGGGCCACCTGGGGAGGATGGGGGCAGGCCCTGGGGAGGACGGGGGGCCACCTGCAGAGGATGGGGGCAGGCCCTGGGGAAGATGGGGGCAGGCCCTGGGAAGGATAGGGGGCTACCTGGGGAGGATGTGGGCAGGCCCTGGGGAGGACGGGGGGCCACCTGCGGAGGATGGGGACAGGCCCTGGGGAGGATGGGGGCTACCTGGGGAGGACGGGGGCAGGCCCTGGGGAGGATGGGGGGCCACCTGCAGAGGACGGGGCAGGCTTGGGGGAGGACAGGGACAGGCCCTGGGGAGGATGGGGGCCACCTGGGGAGGACAGGGACAGGCTCGGGGGAGGACAGGCCCTGAGGAGGATGGAGAGCCACCTGGGGAGGATGGGGGCAGGCCCTGGGGAGGATGGAGAGCTACCTGGGGAGGATGGGGACAGGCCCTGAGGAGGACGGGGGCAGGCCCTGAAAGGACCCTTTCTTTTTTTTTTTTCAAGATTTTATTTATTTATTCATGAGACACACACAGAGAGAGGGGCAGAGACACAGGCAGAGGGAGAAGCAGGCTCCATGCAGGGAGCCCGACGTGGGACTCGATCCCAGGACCCTGGGGTCACGGCCTGGGCCGAGGCAGGCGCTCACCCCTGAGCCCCCAGGGCCCCTCAATACACATTGTTTTAAAGCGAGTGGCTAATGCTTCTGGGGGGACTGGACTCGAGGGCGGGAAGCAGTCGTCCCATTCCCGACGCGGGCGTCACAGGGACTCACGCCATGTTCTCCTCACAGCAGGACCCCCCAGTTGGTGGCCCTGGACCCTAAGGGCAGAAAAGAGCCCTCAGGATCGTCCCGACCAGCAGGTCACGCTGCAGAGCCGCGGGGACCCAGGCCTCCCGAGCCCGCCGCCCGTGGCCCCAGCCCCCCGCCCAGCACCCCAGGCCCCGGGGAAGGCGGGCAGGGTGCGCAGGGACGGAGGGCCGAGCGCGGGGCCGGCGTGACAAGCAGGGCTGCGGTCACCCGGGCGCCCAGGCCCCGACTCGCTTCCCTCCACGCTGCTCTGACCCGAGCCACTCTTGGGCTTGAGAAGGGAGATTCCTAGAGGGGTGTTGCCGGGCCCGCGGGTGACCCTGTGGCCTCTCGCTCGGCCGCCGGGGACATGGGCTCCGGCCACGTTCCACACCCCGCACGTGGCTCCTGGGCTGCGGGAGCACATTGTGCCTGCCGACTCGTCCCCACCGTCCCCGCCGTCCCCGCTGTCCCCCTGTCCCCAGGGCCAGCCTCAACTGCGGGGGCCTCGGGCCGTGGGCGCCCTTCATTTCCCTTCCTGTCCTGATGATTGTCAGGACATCATGCCCACCGGTGCCCCCGAAGCACCAGGGGCGTCAGGTGCCGGTGACGACAAGCCTCAGCTGCGAGGCCGGAGTTCGCGGCCGGGGCTGCACGAGCTCCAGGAGCAGCAGCGAGCGCCCTCTGGGGGAGGCCGCGTCTCCTGCAGGGCATCCACTGGGGACACATGTCAGGCTCAGGTCCATCCCCGTGTCCCTTTGTCTGCACGTGGATTAGCAGCCGGGGCCCAAGCCGGCGGTGTAATCAGAGTAAGAGCTGGCCGGGCCGTCGGCCGGAGCACCGGTGAGCCTGGAGGGCGTCGGCCCTGCCCTCTGCGGGGTGACCCCCGGAGCCCCGCTGGGGGATCCCGCCTGGAAAAGGCCTGACAAGTCCGGGTGTACACGGTCCTCATGTCCCTGCTGCAGAGCCACCATCCCGCGGGGGGGGGAGGCGCTGTGGGCCCCCCGGGACCTTAGGCGGAGAGGGGACCCACCAAAGCAGAGGCCCTGTCACCCCGTCCCGGCCACCTGCAAGGCTCCGGGCAGGGCCTGTCACCTCCTAAAACACACGCTGCGGAAACCCTGGCAACATGCGTCGGGCCGCCATGGGGTGAGGGTCACCCGCCAGCACGACCTTGATACGAGAGCGCTTGTCCCCGAGTGTGATGCTGAGGGCTGGGGACCAGTGGCGACACCGAGGCTCCAGGTGGCATAGGATCCTGGGTCCCGCTGCGCCGCTGCCGGGGGGGACACGGGGGACACGCGAGCTGTGGCTGGAGCCAGGAAGCTGGGCCCCAGGCCCCCCGCAGGAGACCCTCACCTTTAGTTCCCTGCTGGGCGGCGTTCCCATGGGGAGCCCACTCTGCAGGGGGCACAACCCAACCCCCCCCCGATGCTCCCTCTCGGCTCCCCGGGGGTACCCGCACCCCGGCACCGTCGCGGACCCGGCCCGGCCCCACCAGCTCCCGCCGTCTCACCTCGAAGCTTCTGCCCAGAGCCTCCACGTCCCCACCTACCGGTCCTGAGTGGGGGGATCCAGAAGGCTGCCCCGGCTCAGCAGGCTCCCAAGCATCCCGCAGCCGAGCTCCTCGGGGTGCAGCCCCCAGAGAGGGGGGTCACGGGTGACTCTGCCCCAGGCCCCCCCAGCCAGCGGGACTCCCCCACTCTGCACCCCCAGTCCCCACGGCCCCCTCGGCATCTGAGCCCCCGGGTCTCCCCACCTCCTCCTCTCCCCATGCCCACCGTGACCTTGGGTGTCACCTGCCTGGGCTGAGGGGCGCGGAGGCTGTCACCGTGGGTGGGGGCCCGCGCACAACGGAAGGGCGAAGGAGGCTCAGATCCGCAGCAGCCAGTGGAGCCGCTCCTCGGCCCTCGACCCCAGAGCTGCTGCTCTCGGGCTTTCCCACCCAGACCAGGACTCAGGGCCCAGCCGCCCTGGCTCCGGGTCTCGGGGCGGGGACCCTGTGCACCCCACCCACCCAGAGGGGCCCTGTCCCCTGGGAAGCCCCCCACTGTGCCCACCCTGCCGCATCCAGGGCTCTGCTCGCAGCCACGCGGGTCGGCAGGTACATCCGGAGCCCAGTACCCAGGACGCCGGGTGTGGGGCCTGCGGGACCGGGTGGGGGCCCGGGCAGGAGGTGCATGGGGGGCCAGGGGCTGCTGCTCCCCCCCCGCCCCCAGGGGAAGTTCCAAGGGCCCGGAGCCTCAGGCCCCTGTCAGTCAAAGGCCAGAAGGCACCTGTCCCACGGGGGCTCGAGGGGCAGCCAGGAGCTCCAGGCTGGGCACTCCAGCCTCCAGCCACACCCCGGCCCTGCTCGTCTGCCAGCGCTTCAGGGGGCACAGTGGAGGGCAGAGGGGCGCAGCAGCCCCTCAGGGAGCGCAGGCGGGAGGGAGAGAGCTGCACATGGGGTGGGGGGGACCAGGTGCCACCATGGGGACGAAGGGGAGCTGGGTACAGGGGCAGGGGCTCCCAGGGAGGAAAGCCGGGCACAGGGGGGGCAGAGGGTCCCAGGGAGGGGAGCCGGGCACAGGGGGCAGGGGGGTCCCAGGAAGGGGGGTCACAGAGGCCCCGCAGCCCCAGGGACAGGGTCCCCCAGGCAGGGGAGGTCAGAGAGGGAGACAAACCACAGAGGCCCCTGACTCCAGAGATGAACAAAGGGTTGCAGAGGGGAGGTAGAGGCATGGGGCTCCGAGTGACGGGGTGAGGAGGGCCCTGATGGGATGAGCGTGGGGTGATGCTGGATGTTGGCAAATAGAACTTCAATAAAAACAAATGAGAAAAAGAAAAAAAAAAAAAAGAAAATGGCAGGCGGCGGCCCGCACTCCGGCTTTGGCGCACAGTGGAGCCCGTGGCCCCCCCACTGGGCCTGGCCGCCCCCCACCCCAGCCTGCCCATTGCAAAGGGCACCCCTCGCATCCATACAGCCTTCGCAGTGCCACCTCATCCAGCCAATTAGATGGTAATTAAAGAATTTCCCAAAGCTCTGGGTCCTTGATGTCAGAGAGCCATTTGCTGTTCCCCGACACATCTATTAGTCTATTATTTCCATTTAGCCTATTTGTACACAGCACTCTCCTGCCGCAGACTCTCAAATTACTGATTTTTATGCTTCTTCCTTAGCATTTAATGCAGTTCATAAATTTCACTCTAAAACTTTAGGCATAAATCACACTAAAAGCCCAAGTTGCTAAAGAAAACTAGCAGCAAATCAAGCTTGGGACATCAAGCCACCAGCATCAATTCTACATTCACACGCTTTGAATTAAGGGTCCCCCCTTCCCACTACTTAAAAAGCAATTGAAACTTTTCTTACGACTTTCCCTGACTCTCTATCAAGCCGCAAACTAAAAAAGGGATTCAAAAAAAAAAAAAAAGAAAGAAAGAAAGAAAATCAAAACATTCTTTTTGTAGTTGTCATTGTTCAATACAGAAATTCCTGAGGTGCGTGCATGAAAACCACCTCCGTAGAGCAGCACCTGGAAAAGGATGCCCCTGGGAAGCCGTCATTCACCTCTGGCCAAGGTGAAAGTTTCTAAGTTCAAAGCGTCCAGGGGGAATAATGGACAGACGGACGGACAGATGGATGAGACGCCCCCTCCGTGACTGAGGCCATCATTGAGATGACAAGTGGCGGACGAGAGGCGAAGCTGGGTCAGGGTTCTTGACGGAGCCCCGTGGACATCGGCCCAGACGTGCCCTGACCCAGCAGCCCGTCTACACTCCACGGGAGTGATCCGCTCACCAACTCTGGAAGTGGATGAGCGCGCTCTGGGGAGCCATCCTGCGCGCGGATATTTCTGTCTATTGGTAAATAAATATTCCACCTGTGAGACGCAGAGCGTTCGAACGACACATCAGCGACCACTCCGGGGCTCCCCTTAAAAGGCAGAGAATGTCTCTTGGACAACATAATAATAATAATAATAATAATAGGCACTTTTCATCCTCCAAGCAATTTTTGCACATTAAATAATCAATCTGTCCGACATCCGTGTGAGGGGGATGAATAAGGATCATTATTTCCACTGCGGAGAGAGAGATGATGAAAACAGTTGAGTGCCTGGGGCTCTGCTGAGGTCAAGGAAACCCCAGACTGGAAATCAGGAGGCCCCCACCCCCAGACAGGGGGGCTTCGGGACTTGGGGCAGGAGAAGGGAGGCTGCAGGGTGCCCGCGAGGGTCTCACGATGCCCCGGGCTGAGACTTCTGCGCTCCCCGGGATGGGGACGGGGTAGGAATGAAGGACGGAGGCCGGAGGCCGGGGGGAGCCCAGACGCTGCCAAGAAGAGTCAGTGACTCATTCACTCACGGATTCACTACTTGACTCCTTCCTCGGCACCTCGCTGAAGGCGCGTTGGCCAAGCGACGGCATTTACCCAGGTGTCGCGCTGGGCTCTGCCAGCGGCTGCGCAGGGCTGGGGAGGCACTACCTGGAACAAACCTACCCTCAATCCTAACTGCCCGGGCACGGCGAGCACAGGGAAGTGCCCACCTCGTCCCAGAGACCCCACCAGCTCCACCCTCAGGACGCTGCAGACCAGCCCGTCCTCTTGTGCCCTCTGCAGTGGCCCCCACCCTGGGCTGCATCACCTCATCACCTCGGGGCCCCAGGTCTCTGGCCCCAGAAACTGCTTCTGTTCTGTTTCCCGAGGACTTTTCTAAACTTCCAAGGGGATGCTGACACTCTCGCCCCAAGACGTTCAGGTACAGGGTCCAGGTCTTCCAGAATAAATTCCAGACAAGGCCGTCCCATCCAGGTTTGTGCCTCATTCTCCGGTCTCACGGCCCTTCGTGCCTTACACTTCAGCCGTGTGAAAATACTTCCAGTTCCCTGAACACGATATCATGGGGTAAAACATGATCTATCTAGTGCTCTTCAGTATCATTGTATGCTGCACAAGAAGATGATTAAGAAATCCGTGAAGTGCTATAACTTAGATTATTGCTGTTTAAGGTGTTTTATACTAAACCAGACATTTTTATTGGATAGTTGTATAGGTGTTTACAAGGGTTTTTGAAAGATTCTTGGAGAAACTGACATTTTTGAATGGGATAGGGACACATTATTTTTCCAATTTAAAACAAAAGAGCTTGGGTTCTGCTGGAAATAGGCAATCCATCACTTTTCTTTAAAAAAATTAAATGTGGATAATGATGATGCCTATATTTGTTTACACAGCTGTCTTCCCTCTTCCCCTATAAGATCGTGAGCTCCTGATCTAGGGACTTGTGTTTTGTTTATCTATGAATCTCCAGACATAAACACAATGCCTGACACTCAGCAAATATAAGATGGATGAATGGATGGATGGATGGATGGATGGATGGATGGATGAGTTGTTGGGTGGGTGAGTGGTTGGGTAGGTGGATAGATGGGTGGGTGGGTGGATGATGGGTGGATGGGTGGGTGAGTGGCTGGGTGGGTGGGTGGATGGATGGATAGGTGGATGGTGGGCGGGTGGATGGATGGGTGGGTGAGTGGTTGAGTGGATGGGTGAATGGATGGATGGGTGGGTGGGCGGATGGTTGGACAGGTGGACGGGTGGACAGATGGACATTCTAACTGTGGTATCACTAGGTGTCCATTCCCCTGGAACCCACCAGTAGACTCTCAGCCTTGTTCTGCTCTCATGTGTGGCCAAAAATAAGACTTTTCTGTCTCCTTCATGGTATGACAGTGTCAGGGGAAAAAAAAAGATCTTGGAAGTGTATTTTGAGAGCGTGAGATATTAAGTAAATGCAAGCGGCTTAATTGTGGATGACTGAAGAGAAGTGGAAGCAGAATCCAGGGCCCATCACATTCAGTCTTGTCCCTGGTTCTTGCCCTTGATCTGGTTTAGAGTATAAATTCATAAAACTGCACCTCCCTCCTTCCAGAAGAAAAACCAGCCCAGTTCCTGTCCAATAGGCACCCCTTTCCGAATTCCTGTTTGCCTTATCAATTTCCTACCAGGGAATCGCGGTTGCTCCCCGCTCAGGGTGGTCTCCGCAGCTACCTATAGGCTCTTTTAATCATACCTATGGATCAATAACCACCAAGCCACAGGCCCCACTGCATTCTCCATCAACTAAGTATCTATAAAGAAAAAAACGACAAGATCCCCCAAGGGTTTATCGGCTTATTGTTGTTTTTTTTAAGCTTTCTATGCCCTGATGTGTAAGTAACCCTTCCCACCTCTTGCGCGAGCTAAGCATCCGGGCCCCAGCTACCAGGAATCAATACTTACTCAAATGGCTGCGTCGATATGCACGTTCGGGTGTTCCCTCCAAGGTTACCTGGGCTCCGCAGGCCGCCACTCGTTCCCTGCGTTGTGGCCAATGCCCTTCCGGGGGCGGGAAACCGGCCAAGGCACCAAGCCTCCCTATGAGGCCACCGGGTGTATGTGCAGCCCCGGGAAGCAGCAGCCCTACTGTCAGGAGGGGTCTGTCTGTCTGTCCTCCAGCTCTGAGGATAGCTTCGGCCCTGTGACCGCTCTTCTCTGCTAAATCCGAGCCAAGTTACTGTTTTCCAGCTCGTCGCGCTATTTCCTTGTGGCTGGAGAGGACTGGCCACCTCCGAGCCCTTACCGTGCCGCCCCAGGAACCGGGGGGCGCGGGCGGGATTCCCAGTCTATGAGCGGGGACACGCAGGAAATATCTCATTATCTATGTATTTCGTGATCTATATGTGTACACATGCATGTGCGTTACCTGACCCGCGTGTGGGCACACATCGTGCCGATACAGTGCGTGTAGAAGTCACGTCCACGCTCACACGCATTGCGGGACTGTACACAGGCACTGTTTTAAGCGCCCTATAAGCATGAGCTCCGTTCTTTCCGAAGCAACCCCAAGGAAACCTGGGAGGCGGGTTCCTTCATCCCCCGGCTTAGAGGCAGAGAGACCGAGCTCAGAAATGTGGACCGGGAACGGCCGGTGGCCGCCGCTGGGTAGGGGGTGGGCCCTTCAAATTCCAGCGAAGGGGCTCCAAGGGGCTCCAGGCCCCATCCGCCAGGCGGGGGGCTCTCACCCTGCGCGGGTGGTGGGGGGTCCAGTCCTGCAGGGACACTGGGCTGGGGGAGGGCAGCTGCAGGCCATGGCCAGCACCCCCGGGGGGCCCGGCCGCTCGGCTCCTGGGTGACCTGGGCGAGCCTGGGCTCCCAGGGGCACAAATATGGAGACGCTCCGTCCCCTCCCCTCGCTGCTCCCAGCTGTGCTGCACCCAGCCCCCCCCCCGCCCCGGGTCCTCCATGAGGCCACACCTGGGGTGCGAGGCCATCCTGCAGCACAAACCGACGCTCGCTCAGTTGTCAGAGGCCCAGGCCCGGGTCAAGGTTACGGCGAAGGCCCTTGAGTCTCATTTCCCACCGGCTGTCCCCGCAGGGCCGGGGAGGACATCAGGGTGAAGGTGGTGTTGCCCCGGAGCCTCCCCAGCCCCCACGGTGGCCCCTGCAGAGGGGACAAGCTCAAGGCTCCTTGTGACTCGGGCTGCACTCGCCTGGTGGCTTCCTGCATAGATGCAGCCTTCTGGGCACTGCTCGGCTTCACTCCTGTCCTGGTCCCCAGGAGGCACTGGGGTGCTGGGCCCCTGCCCCCTGAGACCTGCTGCCCGGCACCTGCAGGCCCCTGCGCCTCGTCCCCTGGAGCCCGCAGGCCACCGCACCCCTGCACCAGGCCCTCTCCAGCCACCCCCTCCCCGCCCCACTTGCTTTTTACAAGATTTTACTTATTTATGTGTGTGTGTAAGAATCAGAGAGGGAGGGAGGGAGGGAGGGCAAGTGCACACCTATGAGAGGGGCAGGGCCAGGCCAGAGAAAACCTGCAGCAGCCTCCGGGCTGGGCGCTGAGCCCCCGTGGACTCCATCCCACCACCCTGAGACCCGGACCTGAGCGCACACCCAGGGTCACACCCTGAGCCCCACACCCCACCCCCACCCCCGTGCCCTCCCTTCCCGCTTCTTGGAAGCACCTGGGCTGTGGCCCAGCAGGACCCCGGGGGGCTCCCCCTACCCCCCCGGCCCCTCCCCCGGGAGCTCCAGGCTTGGCTCCCCCAGACCCCATCCCTCAAGGCCCTGGGCTTGGGCCCCCCCTCCCCGACTCCATCCCCCGGGAGCTCCAGGCTCGGCTCCCCCCGACCCCATACCCCAGGCTTGGCCCACTCACCCACGTCTCCTCATCCTGCACACCTACCCGCCCACATCTCCTCGCCCTCACACCCAACTCGGCCTTTTGTGAGGGTGAAAATCCTAGGGGCAGGCAGAGCAACAGCGAGGGACCTCCCCAGGGGTCGTCCCTGACAGTGTTGGCTCCTGTTGATACTCAACACATTACACCTGTGTCCCTTATCTTCCTAATTAAATTAAGATTTCTCTGAAATCAGGAAAGCATCGACCTTTCTTTCCCTCTCATGGCTTCGGGAGCACGCAGTGCCCTGACATGAAAGCTTTGTATTTGTTGAAGAAATGAAAGAATAAGAAAAAAACATTGGATACAGATACCCTGACCGCGTGACCTAATCTCAACAACAGTGAATGTGAGGAGTACGTATTCAGTAAAGTTGCGTGGAAGTGAATAAACTGCGAGCGTCTTAGGTGTGTGACTGGTTTGTGTCAACAAGAGAGTCCCAGGACGAGGGGGTAGGGTCACTGAGAGCAGGACCTGAAGATTAGCATATGGGCACAGACCATATGGCGGAAGTGAAATAAAAGACTATTTGCAAATCTTCTCCTGGTCAAGCTGTTTCTTTCCAAGATTTTCAATCGAAACTGTCTTCTATGAGCGAACAAAGTGAAGCTTCGTGAAGCATGTGTTCAGGTCTGCCTGCAGCTTGGGCATCTCACATCTTACCTGCAAAGGATAATCATAAAATAATAAGACTGGTATCTATGTGTGTGTTGTAGAAACAGGTTTGTTTTTTTTTTTTTTTTTTTTTTTACAGTTGCACATCATAGTTTCAAAAGGCCTTTTTTTAAAAAAAAAAAAAACTCAAAGCAATGTCAAGGGATCGATATTCAATCAGTTTGTACAGAATATGATGATGGATTTGAGATCACCAGGGTCTGGAATAGTTTGATGCCCCAAAAGTCAATAATTCTCACTCACTCATTCATTCAACAAGCATCTATTGCATATTTACTGGGCACGAGACATCGGAACGGCAAGACAAAAGACGTAGCTCCTCCTGCGAGACAGCACAGACCCCGTGGGAGCCCACAGTGGAGGCAGGCGGGCTGCCGCGGGAGCACCTGGGGGGCCCAGTGCAGACTCTGGGGGCGTCAGGAGGGCTCTCCTTACAGCAGCGACGAGTGCAGAGTGTTTTGAAGGATGAAATATCAATCAGATGAAGAAAGGGAGACAGAAAAAAAAAAAGAAAAGAAAAAGAAAAAGAAAGGGAGACAGAAGAGACAGAACAGAAAACAAAAACACAAAAACACAAAAAGTCCAGTTTTAAATGTGAGCACGACAGGGACACAGACCCGTGTGGTCACAGAACCGTGAACCAGGAGTGCGACATGTCCTGCGGGTTCCCGGCTTCCGGCACTTCCAACACCAGAGAAGTGCCACCACCGCCGTCATGGGGTCACCCGCTCCCCCAGCCCTGAGCCTGGCCTCAGCCCTTGGTCCCCCGGGCGGGTGCCCGCCCCCCCCGAGCCTGCACATATGGACAAGCTGTGGTTTAGCTCGGCAGGGAGCCTTAAGAAGGTCAAGCTTGGGTCCCGGGGGCCGTGTGTCACCTTCACCAGCGCCCAGCCTCAAGGATGGGTGCGAGGAGAGCAAGCGTGGGGCCCATCAGGAAGCCCAGAAGCACCCCCCAGCCTTAACCCCAGAGATCCCACAACCACGACCGCACTCGGTGAGGAAGGGGAGTGCCCGGGCTCGGGAGGCAAGCTGAGCCCCAGGTTTGCTTTCCACGGGGAACTAACTGACGCCGCTTGGCCTCAGTGCCAAGACCCCCGGGAACTCAGGGTCCACGCGGCCCAGTGGCCTGGAGGCTGGGCAAGTTAGCAGAGTGTCCGGGGCAAGAGGGCGGCCGCTGTCGGGCGGTGCCCTGGGAGGGAAGAGGCCCCCGCAGGGCCGGCGGGCCAGGGAGGAGGCTCCTGCTCTGAGAGGCAGGGCCCCGGCGGGTCTGGGCCAAAGGGTCCGGGCAGGATAGCAGGGCTAAGGACTGACCTTTTAGGATTAGAGTCCTCCCGACAACGTCCTGCTCTTGAGCCAGTCCGCATCGAGGCCGTAAGGACAGTCACTGGTGACAGGTGCCTCGGTCACTAAGTTGCCATATGAGCTCTGATGTCCCTTTACTGAGAAGCTGCGAGCAGAAAGGACCAGAAGGACCCCTTTTATTGCACCATTTGTGCAAATCAGAGGTCACACTAGGTGCCCCCCTGTTGGTAAAGTTGTCCTGGCTGGAGAGCAGGTCGGGGACGGGAGCCCATCACGCGGCAGGTGGTGCCAGTCACGGGCCACGGTCCCAACACCATGAAGCCCAAGTGCCGGTGCTCGGCCCCAGGCCTGGAAACGGAGGAGTGACCGGGGGCCCCCAGAATTGGACCACTTGGCTTCTTTCCCATCCCACCCCCACCCCCATACTGGCTCTCCCAACGTCAGGACATGAGAGCCCAGGGCCAGGGGCCGAAGGGCAATAGGGGCATGTTCCAGGGTCTCAGTGACTTGGTTACACAATCGCATTTAAAAAAAAAAACATATTTGCATTCTTCCTTTGTATGCCTTAATTTCAGATTCGTTTTGTGTATTTTTGCAGATTATTGATTAAATATGACAAAATGAAACATCCTGGGAGAAGCCAAAAACATGCGAGAAGAAGTGCTTTTTCACAATTGTCTATCCTTTTAAATATTATAATTTGTAGTGATTTATTTTCTCATTCTAAATGGATATTCACTTTCATGCCTAATTTTATACGTATGATTTTGAATTCTTTTTTTTTTTAGAGGGCTCCCAAAATTGCAAAAGCTTCCGATTTCACAAAACGGGGACGGCCCCTACTATCTAATTATCGTGATGCTAACTTGTCATGCCCAATTTGCTTGCTCATGTCTACAAGTATTTAATGAGTACTTACTATGTGCCAAGCGCTGTGTAAAGTGCTCAGAATTTTTATGTGCTTTTCAGGGCTATTCCTTTATAGGAAACTATCAGAATCTTTTCCTGGTCCATCTGAGAAGTCATGCAAACATCTAGAATTCAGTACGTGAGAAATATTTCCTAAATGTGCGTATCTCTTGGAAACGCTTTTAACTACAAGAAGTGCAGTTAAAGTGGAACTATATGGAGTCTGAGTTTTCCTCAAAGTTGGAAATCTCCCAGGTTACATATGCTAAAAACACTTTTTTTTTTTTTTGCAAGTCAGTTTTAATTTGGTCGATTGTGTATAATGACCTAAATTTTCTTTAGAAACTAGATGAACAGAATTCTGGGATTATGCGATAGTTAATATTCGTTTTTTAAAAAGAAGCACACGGACTCCCCTGGCATGTATTAGTCAAATATAATTTCCATGCAAAAGAAACGTTAATTAGAAGTTGAACTGTGGGCAGGCGGGTGGCTCAGTCGGTGCAGCGCCCGCCTTCAGCTCAGGTCAGCATCTCCGGGTCCTGGGACGAGCCCCGCACCGGCTCCGTTTAGCGGGGAGTCTCCCTCTGCCTCTGCCCCTCCCTACTCCGCTCATGCTCCGCGCGTGATCTCTCTTACACGTGCGCTCTTTCTAATAAATAAATAATCTTTAAAAGGAAAAAGCAGTTTTTCCTTTTAAAAATATATACACGATATCCAGTAGTGTTTACTGTAACAACACGGGTAGTAGATCCCTCCTCCTAATATGTATGTGGCTTTTTTATACACAGTCAATCCAACTTGCACATAATAGGTTTTTTTAAGATTTTATTTATTTATTCGTGACACAGAGAGAAAGGCAGAGGCAAGGCAGAGGAAGCAGCAGGCTCCATGCAGGGAGCCCAACGCGGGACTCGATCCCGGGACCCCGGGGTCACGCCCTGGGCCAAAGGCAGGCGCTGAGCCACCGAGCCACCCGGGCTGCCCTGCATATAATGGTTTTATCTCCTTTCCTGTGGTTTTGCTGGACTCGTAGCCCTGTGGCCCATCTTTGCTCACTGGCCTGTCACGCCTGGGATGGTGCCTGGCACACGGGACACACTCAGGATTTGTTGGACGAGCAAATGAGCCATTTCATAACTTTCTATTCAGGAAATAGGCGTGAGTTTCACCTTTGGTTGTTCCAAAACACCACTTACCACATCTTTCCCCGGATCCCTTTCTCCGCGCCCAGCGCCGGCTTGGGAAGCATCATCGAGCACAGCGCGCCAGGCTAGCGTGGGTGCGTCACGGTGTTTCTCACTCTCTGCTGAGGTCCAGCGCAGAAAGACAGCCTTCCCGCTTTGTCGTCATCCAGCCAATCTGTCCGTCCAAATTCGTGAATTCCAGCGGCCTCCTAACACGGATGCCGAGTTCTGATTGTGAAATGCCAGGCACACAAATAATGACGGAAGCGGCTGATCGCCTTAACAAGGCCTAATAGCCCTTTCCTGGGGCTCAGCAGTCTCTGGCTGAAGTACTTACACTTTGATGATAGTGAGTGATTATTACCTTATCAAGAATCATCTTATGTCAGCCTTGTTTTCCTTCTGGACACAAAAAAGTCCCCATTAATCCTCAAATCACCCACACTTCATCGTTCTCTCATTTACATCCACTCTGCGACTGCTCTGCTTCGTTCTTTCTGGCTCAGAACACTCGTTCTGGTCCAGAACATTCATATGGTGACCATATTGACAGACCCCGAATTTAAATTCATGTTCTGACAACCAGTGTTTTGCATTTGTGAATTTATTTTTAGAAGCCTCAGAAATTAGAAAAAAAAATAACTTTTACGAGTTATGCATTTAACCCATTGCCTTTTACCAACACGGGTACATGTATGTGGGGCTTAATTAAAAATTCTGCAAAAAAATTACAGACGGATTAATATGATTTTACTTTAGTACAATTTCATCATCTCTGTCAAAGCTGATGACAGGGTCTGTGCCCATTTGTAGAATTCAACATGTGAAGTTAGAAATTTTTTTTTTTCCAAACAGCTCTTGGAAAGTCTAATTCACTTGATTACCAAGAGAGATTTTTATATCAATTATTTTAGTAATCCTCCAAAAACTGTCAGCAAAAATGATCTCATGAACTGGAACCATATACCATGTGGCATGAAACCCTGGAATAGTACGATGTTTCTCCATGGAAATCTTTCTGTGGAATTTTGTTTTCTTCTGCTTCCACTCAGCAAACAACTATTCAAGCGAGAGTTTAAGGATCCCATTTTGAAAAGTCTGCAGCAACAGAAAACAAAATATCCCAGAAATTATTCCCTGCTTTCCTCAGATAATCCTTTCCAGGGCCTTTTAACAAGTTTTTGTCATTTTTTCCAAGTGAAGCAAAACTGTTCAAGGCTTTTCAATATATTCCTTCTCAAGGCGGGTAATTCTACTCCCATCCCCTCAGCCGTTTCACCAAATCCACATCACAACAAATAGTTAACATTACTGGCGATTTTCTTCTGAAATTCTTTTATTTTTAGAAGGAAACCATATTTTTATCTTTCTCTTCAATTCTGATTAAAATGCAAAGATTCACATGGAGAAACTTTATGCTTCTCCATTTTTAAAAAAAGTGTCATGGAAAATTGCAATGGCCTTGTTTTGATTTAGGGTCTTCGGAAAATGTCTTGACAATGGAACTTTTTCAGCTGATAAAAACTAAGCACGTGATGATCGAGACATTATTAGTATTCTTCTGAGAACAGGCATCCGTATCAGAAATCTTATGTTTGAATAGGACGAGATTTGTCTTTGATAAAATCACACAATTATTTCAATGTCTTCACTCGTATTATAGAAATGTAACAAATTTTGAATAATTTTACAATAACAACTTCTGCATCAATTGAAAAAATCTGATGAATTATTAATACAGTCGTTGCAAATGTGTGCCATGTAACTGATCCTTACCAAGATTCTGATATCGCCATTATTGGGAAAGAATCTCAAAGCTGGCATTAGAAATATCACAGGACACCCTGACAGGCTAATCAACAAGGCTGCGAGGCTGAGACCAGGGGAAAGATGGTCATTTAATTGGCCATTTCAGTCACCTGGCAAGAATTTTCACACTAATTTCAGTGTTTTCATTTAAATATCTTATCAACTAGTTGTGCATCATGAATCACAACAGCATGTTCAGGAGACATCTAGAAATTACTATTATATGCTGGGGAAGTACTATGGATAGTGGTTGAAAGAACGGGCCCTGGATGGAAATTGCTGGGGTTCAAATCCCATTTCAGCCACTCCTTAGTCAGGAGATACTGGTCATGTGACTAAATCCTGCTCCGTGCCTCGGTTTGTTGTCATGATATTAATAACACTGTATTTGAAGAGTTATTACCAGGCTTAACCAAATTACTACTTGCATAGGGCTTAGAACAGTGCCTGGCAGGGACGCCGAGGGGTCTTCGGCTCAGGGCGTGACCCCGGGGTCCTGGGATGGGGCCCCGCATCAGGCTCCCTGCGTGGAGCCTGCCTCTCTCTCTGGGTCTCTCATGAATAAATAAATAAAATCTTTAGAACAGTGCCTGGCACATAGTAAGCGCCATATACGCATTTAAGTATATTTATGGCTAGATGAGTAGATCATGATTCTAAGATCCAATGTCTCACACAATACGAGCAGAGTTCTCTTGAGCTTCCGGAACAAGGACGTTTTTCACAGTTGTTCATCTTTTTGTTTGTGCAGGCGAAAATCTGGATTTAAACAATATGAAAATTAGCCTAGACGTACAATCCACATATTTGAAACTATGATTGTGCCTTGTGATATGAAAAGCAATGCTTGGGCTTCCTGTTTTATTCTGTTTGGTGTTTTTCTGGCCATAAATTCTGTTTCAGCAGAATTCTATTTTCCGTAACACCAAAGAGCAAGCCGATCCCTGATTGACTATGTGAAGTTGCAACAGCCCCACAGAGGATCCCAGTGAAGCCTTGAAGAAAATAAGCACTGGAACAGGTAAATGCAGGAAAGCGACAATTTGCATCAATAAGCACGGAGAACACGTCCTCACAGGGTAACGGGGAGATAACAGGCTGCGGAGCACTGGTTGAGCACACGCGTCCCTGTGCGGGCGACGGTCAGGGCTGTGGCTCTGCTCTCTGTTAGGTCTTGGAGGGATCGAGCGTCTTCCATCCCAACAGGTCACCCTCAAACTCCAGCCCTGCTCCGCACACTGCAGAGCCCTAACATCCGGATCCAGCGTCTGGTTCTGGAAACCACCTCCCTCTCGGCCACGAGAGCTGTCTCACTCCGTTCCACAGATGGCATCAGGCTGTGACAAACCAGAGGCCACAGGTCCAGCCGAGTGCCTGATGATGTTGGCTTTTTGTTTTCTCCAGCCCACAAGAGTGACTTTTACATATTTAAAGGGTCGAAAAAATAATCAAGAGAAGAATACTACTTTTGTGACAGGGGAAAAGAGCTCTGACGCTCACATTTCCCAGGACCTCTGTCGTTTTGTTAGCACACAGATGCAGTAGACAGAAGTCCAAGGTAGCCAGCCCCCCGTATTCCCACTCCCTCTGTAATCTCTCCTTCTCTCAAGTGTGGGTGGGACCTGTGACTATGATGAGGTGCCCCCCCCCCCCCCCCCCCCCGCCCCAGGATTATGTTACCTTGCATAGCAAAGGTGAGGGGATGTGATATTTTGTAGGTGTAATGAAGGCCTTCAATCCGTTCATTGTGAAGTAACCAAAGGAAGACAGCCTTGGGCGGGCCCGCCCTAACCGGATGAGCCCTTAAAGGACGCCTTAGGCCTTCCCCAAGTGTCCGGCTGAGATGAGTAAGATGAGTAGAGAGCTCATGTGTTGCTCTCAAGCAGCCGTGAGTTAGACGGACAAGGTCCTGCATCCCACCAGCGGGCCCTTGAGCTTGGAAGAGGATCCCAGGGCTCGGATGAGACTGCAGCCCTTGAAACACCTTGATGGTAGCCCGAGCAGAGGACCCAGTTGAGCGGACTCCTGACCTACGGAAACTGTGAGGCCATAAATGCGCATGGTTTTCAGCCACTAAGTCTGTGATGATTTATGACACAGCAAGAAAAGCGGTATGGTGGCCGTGCCCATTTACTGACCTATCGTCTGAGACACTTCTGGGGCTACAGGAGCGGAGTTGAGTGGCTGCGACAGACTGGACAGCCCACAAAACATGAGACGTGTACAGAAAAAGTCTGCAAACTTATGACGCAGCATCATCCATACCAACCGCCCACAGCCATGTAACACGCATCGGTCGGCGGTTCCATTTAGCAGGATGGAGGCTGAAGACGGAACAGATGTCCTGTTAAACCACTTTGTTGTAAACCGGCAACCAACGTAACGTCGTACGTCAACCAAATCCGATAATTAAAAAAAATAATAATAATAAGTAAATAATAAAAGAAAAGTTTAGGGGGCACAATTAGGAAAACATTGCCTAAAAAGGGTTGTGAGGTCCGTGGTTTCCTGGGTCCTCGCCACACACACTACAAGCGCCTCCTCATTCGTATGTACTATGGATTCACGCAGGATTCGACTTCTTGGGTGAAAAAAAAAAATAACAGGGGTCTGGCTGTGAGCAAAGTGTGTCCTGCTGGCTGAGGCACAAGCACCGCACCCGCGACCGCGACGCCTCCCTCCGGAGCTCTAGTCCTGAATGGGCTTGCGACGGGCCTGGGGCCCCGTCTAGTCCCCGTAGTCGCCGGCAGCCAACAGGCCAGGGGCTCGTTCTGGACTGCCAGCAGCCCCGAGCGCCAGACAAAGTAGCCACGCGGGGCTCGACAGGGAGCGCCCACGTGCGCGGCACGGGGGGTGGGCCACGCGGGCCTTTGCGTCGGCGCCCTCAGCCGGTTCTGCACCTGCAGGTGCCCCCCGCCGCCCCCATGGTCATACCCGGGTCCCTCCCACCTCTCCGCTGTCCTGCCACGGCCCGGGCCCTGCTTGCCAGCGGGGGGCCAGCAGAAACCGGGCAGAGGGGACGGCAGGGACAGAGGGGATGGAGGGGACGACGGGGAAGGAGGGGATGGAGGGGACAGCGGAGACGTAGGGGACGGAGGGGATGATGGGGACAGAGGGGACGGTGGGGACAAAGGGGACAGAGGATGGAGGAGGATGGCAGGGACAAAGGGGACAGAAGGGACGGAGGGGATGGAGGTGATGGGGGGGTTGGAGGGGATGGAGGGGACAGTGGGGATGGCAGGGACAGAGGGGACCAAGGGGACGGAGGAGACAGAGGGGATGGCAGGGATGGAGGGGACGGCAGGGATGGAGGGGATGGCAGGGATGGAGGGGATGGAGGGGACGGCGGGGACAGAGGGGACAGCGGGGACAGAGGGGTCGGAGGGGATGGCGGGGATGGAGGGGTTGGGGGGGACAGAGGGGATGGCGGGGACGGGCCCCTAGATGAGGTCCCGGAGCCGAGGGCTGGGGTCTGAGCGGGGCTTGCGACCCTGCCTGGACCCTAGTGACCAGGCCTGCTTCAAAGCCAGCGGCCGCCTGGAAGGGTCGGCGACGCGTCCCAACCGTGGGCAGAGCTTGCACAGGACTCTGGTCCCGGCTGGTCACGGGGGACAGGCCCCTGCGTGTCCGCCTCCCTGGCACTTCCTGGGCGCCGGAGCTGACAAGCCCTTCCCCTTCCCTCCACCACAGAGGAGGAGCATCCATCCTTCCTTCTGTCCACGGGGAAGATGCAGCTGAGGCCTGGTCCCCGTCCCTCCACCTGAACCCTCACCCCCGGCCCCTTCCTGTCAGCCCGTAACCCCGTCCAAGCTTCACCCGATGGATTCTTCTGATTCCCCTGATCTCGCGCCCTCACCTCAGCCGCCACCTTCTCCCCTTTTTGCAGCCGAACATCCTCGAGGAGGGGCCCACGCTGCCCGCCGCTTCCACCCACTCTTCAGGGAGCAGAGCTGCGGTCGACCTCGGGCTCTGGCCCCTCGAAGCCCTTGAGCCCCACCCCACACCGGCCGTAAACGCCGCCCTCCTGCCTTCTCCACACAGCCTCTCCCCTTGGACTTCCCTGGATCTTTCTCTCCTATCTGCCCCGCCCCCACGTTCCGGCCGCGGGTCGTGGCCCGTGGTCTCCCCCACTGGCAGCCCGGCACCACCCCTACGGGGCTGAGCTTCTACGTCTCTACTCGTGTTCGTCAAGTTACGGTCTCCGCGGGGACTAAACGTTCAGACCCCGGGGCCTAACCCAGGCCTCCCGCCGTGGAGCCTCTGAGCCGAGGACCCAGGAATCTGAATCTGAATTTTTAACCGTCTCCTCCAGATAATTCTTACACACAGTCAAGTTTGAGACCCACAGCTCCAGACCCCTGTGTCCAGCTGCGTATCGGAGATTCCCACTCGGGTGTTTCAGGGGCACCCTAAGTGCATCTCCTGCGTGGTGGACATTCCTCGCGTTCACGAACATCCAGTCGCCCTCCTTCCTGGGCACACGGAAGCTGGCCCGTCACAGACCCGTTTGCAGTCCGGGGCTGTACGGTGACTCCCTCTGCCCGGGGGGTTGTGAATGACAGTGACATATGTCCCCTGCAGGCTGAGGGGGTGAGTGCCACAGTTCTCTTCCACTGCCCTGGCCACCTAGAGGTCACCTGGAGGTCTGGAAGTCGTGCCGAGATAACAGAGCCCCGGGTTTCTCTCACCGCTTCAAGGCGTGCTGCTCCAGAGAGCCGCCAGATGCACAACAGACACTATGTGAGCGCGGACTAAATCCCTACTGGGTTACGTCGCTGAGACTCCGCGATCAGTTTATGGGAGGGGCACGAGGCGGCTCATCCAAGATGGAGTCGACTTGCTCCTCTCTCTGGTGTTCTCACTCCACCCAACCGACTGGACAGAAACTTCACGTCGGCAGTGAGCAGACGCTCGCATCCATTTTCCATGATTTCTTGGGAGTAGTCGTCTACCCTCCAGAGGGGGGCAATATTGGAGAACTCTTCAAGTCAGGGTCTCCCCCGTCCTCTAATGCGTAGTAGACGTAGTAGGCGGCCTTATTGGTGGGATCCGTTGAACCACCTTTACCGTCACTTACTTTACGTGTCCAGTCCACACACTCCACTTTAACCCTTACTTGGCCTGGTCCGAGCTCAGTTGACAGAGAACTGAAAAAGGAAGTATGAAACTGATGTCATCCCTAGACCTAAAGAGACGGACACCAAGCTGTCTTGCTTTCCACAGGGTTCCCAGCACGCAGCTTACGGAAAATAAAAACATTTGTTGACTCATTGACCAGCTCCATTTCATTACTATTTGCTGAGATCCTGGAATTTCCGTTATAGTTCAGCTGTTTACAGAGAAGAGAGTACAGGTCTATCGTGTAAAATCTGGGTCAAAAGGCCCCAAGCTTCCTCTTCCAGCCATACTCCCCCATGCCCAACTCATTTCCTTTCTCAGGCACCAGAGAAGTAAAAGACGGCCCACAATATTCCTCCATGCTCCCCACCTCCTTTTCTTTCTCTTCCTTACAGGCTGATTTTATACACTTGGGTTAAGGACACCGTCTGCTCACGGCTTTGTCTACGTCAGTCCAAACGTTGGTACTCCCATGTTTGTGAAGCCTTCTGCATCTTGTTACATGGTGCGTCGTTCTACTCTAGAATCCTTCTGTTCTTATCTTTTAATAATTTAAACTAAAAGCTGACCTTGTGTCATTTTCTTCCTTGGTTTAAATTCCCCTCACTCTGTTTTTGCTGGGTCCTGTCGGGCAATATTTGCATGTTTACTTATTTCAGTAGTTCATTTAAACATATTTCATGAGGGCCCACAAAGTGCCAGGCATTGAGCTAGATGGAGGGGAAAAATGGTGAACAAAGACCAATGAAGTGCCTGCCCTGAAAGAATTTATGGTCTACATGGGGCAGCAGGCAGGTTAACTAATTTATTGCACTAACGAAAGCAAAATTACAAACAGAGAAAAGAGCGTTGGGAAAAGAACAGGATCCTATGCCTGCAGTTTAGCAAAGTTATCTGACAGAGACCGAAGCCACCAGAAAGGGCTTCCCAAGAAGATACAAAGGAAGGGGGGCATGCAGGGAAGGCTACAGATGGGGTTACATGTCCAAGGACTCCACAAAGAACTAAACAAAGGTTAGTGGCAAAGCTCAGAGGAGCACGAACGTGGCTCAGGGAAGGTTCGGGGGCAAAGGAGTGGGGGTATGATCAGACCCATATTTTGAAAGGATGCCTTGAACTTCAGTATGAAGAACAGAGAGCAAAGGGCTGTGGCTAGTGAATATGGGGGGCGCCAAGGTAGGAGGCTAATCCATCTTTCCTGGCAAAGATGATGATAAATTGGTCTCGGGCATGTCAGTGGAGAAGGAAAAAGGTGATCCATCTGAAAAATATTTGAAAGGTAAAAGAATTGATAAACCTCGTATGACAGCTTGCATGCACCCGGCGCTCTTCTAAACATCCTACAGCTGTACTGTCGGACGCAGTGGCCACCAGCCGCTCATGGCTATAAGCACATGGGATGAGGCTGGTCCAACCTGAGTTGTGCAGTAAGTATAAATTACAGATGCCGAAGAGTCAGACAACTAATGTAAAATATCTCATTAATAATTTTGTATTAATTACACATTGAAACTATATTTTGGATGTACTGGATTAAATGAAATATATTATTACAATTAGTTTCACCTATTCCCCTTTTCTGGGTTTTCATGAGGCTACCAGAACATTTTAAATTACATATATGGCTCATTGGTCTCTTCCGTTTGACAGCACAGCTCTAGATACACCAACTTTCTTAATTCGGCCAACACCCCCTTCAAGCTGAATACCACTTACTGCAAACTGAGGCATGGGGACCCCAGCTGTAAATGGCCACCAACGAGCAAAAAGAAAGCTAAGATTTGAACTCATATAATCCAGTTCTAAAATCAATGCTTAACCTCTACACTTGCACTGTCTCTTGGAAGGATATGATGCTAAACACCTCAAATTTCTAGCTTTTGCTATAGTAGCCTAAAAACTGTTTTTTTGTAATTGGCACACATGGGATGCTAATTACAAAAATTAGCTCAATATCCCTTTTTTTTTCTTTTACTTTTTAAAAAAGATTTATTTAGGGACACCTGGGGGGCTCAGTGGTTGAGTGTCTGCCTTGGGCTCAGGTCATGACCCCAAGGTCCTGGGATCAAGTCCCACATCAGGCTTCTCACAGGGATCCTGCTTCTCCCTCTGCCTGTGTCTGCCTCTCTCTGTGTCTCTCATGAATAAATAAATAAGATATTTAAAAATAAAAAAAAAAACATTAAAAAGATTTTTAAAAGATTTATTTAGTGGAAAGAGAGAGACAGCAAGAATTAGTGGAGGGAGAGGAAGAGGAAAAGAGAGAAACTCAAGCTGACTTCTCATTGAGCATAGAGCCTGATAATGGGGATTGATCCTAGGACCCTGAGATCATGACCTGAACCAAAATCAAGAGTTAGCCACTTAACCACCTGAGCCACCCAGGTGCCCCTCAGTATCTTTTTAGTATTTTTGCTACTAATGCACTCTTTTGTGTCTAAATACCAATTATGTTCCGTGCCTTGACTCATAATAATTATCTCCTATATGGTCACAAGCCCTGGGGACAAATCACAAGTCTCCTGGCTATGCAGTCATAACTGGAGAATGAAAGGCTAGTCTCCTCTTCCTTCAGAACACCCTGTCCTGACCTGTGGGTCTCTTGAGGTCTCTGTTAGGATGAGTGGAGGGAACAGTCTCAAACACTTCACCCCCTTAATGCTAACTCCTCACTCTTAATCCTCGCTTTATACTGACTAGGGTCATTTGAAAGGAGGCAGGTGGTTGTAGGGCCAGGCCAAACATACTTCTTGGCAATTCTTGTAAGCCCCAGAGGGAGGAGATCATCCCTCAATAATAGCACATTTCCAATATGGCCTATTGGGCTTTAGCTGCAATTCTAGGACAATGGGGAAAGTTCTGGTACATTTTTGCATAGACTTCAGATGAACATTCTAACTATTTACAGCCAAATTGTGTGTACCTTTAAACTAACAAAGAGCACGAGAACAAAAATAAGAGGCAAACATAAAAAAAGAATAAAATGAAGCAAATTCAAAGTATAAAGCAAAACAAAAAAAAAAAAACAAAAAAAACAAAATATAAAACAAAATATTTAGTACAAATAAATCATAAACTTTTAATAATATTTTTAAATTTTAAAATAAATTTTATGATCATGATTATGATTATGATTAGGGCACCTGAGTGGCTCAGTCAGTTAAGCATCTGACTTTGCTTAGGTCCTGGTCTCAGGGTCCTGAGGTGGAGCCCCTCAATGGGCTCCTGCTCAGCAGGAAGCCTGCTTGTCCCTCTCCCTCTGCTTCTGCCCCTCCCCTTGCTTGTGCTTGCCATCTCTCAATTAAATAAATAAAATATTTTAAAAATTATTATAAAAGCTTACTGTGCGTCTAGCACTATTCTAAATTACATGTATCATCTCATTTAATCTTTGCAACAATGATATAAGATTAATTCTTTTACTCTTGGCATTTTATAGTTGAGTCTATTTTATGTTGATAACAACCTAAGTTTGATATCATTGTAAAGCTCTCCTCCCAACGTTTTACGTGTTTAAGATCATATTTTGTATCTTTTTATCTTGTGTATCCCTTAAGTAATTATTGTAATTATAGTTATTTTTTACTACTTTTTCTTTTAACCTTCATACTAGCTTTAAAAGATTACTCCACTACCTTCACTATATTTGCCTTTCCAGTGAGATTTATTCTTTCATGTGTTCTTATTACTAATTAGCACCCTTAATTTTCAGCTTAGAGAAATCCCTTTGCCGTCTCTTGTAAGGTCAGTTTAGTGGTGATGAAGTCCTTTGGCTTCTGTTTGTCTGGAAAACTCTTCATCTCTTCTTCATTTTTGACTGATAACCACCAAGCAGAGAATTCTTGGTTGGAAGCCTTTTTTTTTTCTATTTCAGCGCATTAAATATATCATACTGCTCTCCTGTGGCCTGCAAAGTTTCTGCTGAAAATTCTGTTGCTAGTCTTACAAAGGTTCCCTTGTATGTGACGAGTTGTTTTTCTCTGGCTGCTTTTAAGATCCTCTCCTGGTCCTTAACCTTTAACACTTGAATTATATGTCTTGTGGGTCTCTTTGGATTTATCTTATATAAAACTCTCTGGGATTCCTGGATCTGGATGTCTGTTTCCTTTCCCATGTTAGGGAAGTTTTAAGCCATTATTTCTTCAAATAAGATTTTTGGTTCTCTTTCCCTCTCCCTTTAGTTGCCTGGGGACCCTATGATGGGAACATCTGATGTTGCCCTGTAAGTCACTATTTTCACCTGTTCTCTTCCTTTTAGCTTTTTTGCTGCTCTGATTGGTTGAGTTCCACTGTTTTGTCTTTTTGTTGACTGATTCTTTCTTCTGCTTCATCTGGTCTGCTGTTGAATCCCTCTAGTATATTTTTTTACTTCGGCTATTGTATTCTTCAACTCTATGACTTCTTCTATTTGGTACTTTCTTATATTATTCATCTCTTTGATGAAGTTCTCACTGTGTTCATCCTTTTGGCTCCCCAGGTTTGATCAGCATATTTATGACCACTAATTAGTACACTTTAACACTTGAATTGTTTATCTCTATTTCATTATCTTTGTTTTCCCCAGAGGTTTTATCTTGTTCTTTCATTTGGAGCATATTCCTCTACTTCCTCACTTTGCTTGACTCTCTATGTTGGTTTCTATTTGGTAGATGAAACAAATACCTCTTCCAGTCTTGGAGAAGTGGCCTTGTATAGGAGATGACCCTGGTTTAACCCTGCCTCAGCTCTTGGTTTTCTTCCAAACCTCTGTGCTTTTCCAAGTAGCCTATTACATCTTCAATAGCTATCAGTGGTTGAGAATGTGCCGAAACCTGTCAATGTCCCAAAGGGGAGGATCTCAGCATGGATTTATTTATTTATTTATTTATTTATTTGATCTCAGCATTTAGATTCAGGCTGACTAAAACCAGACCCTCAGGCATCAACTTTCTGAAGTGTGCAGATATATACAGTCCTATAGGACTACAAGTGCAAGCCCCATTGGCCACCAGAGCCAGGGATCTGGAGGTGTCCCCTGAGCAGCAGTCACATAATTTGTGAAGAGTATATAAACTCTTTTCTGGGTGATACTGGTGAGGTGAAGCAGGTCAGAGGGAAAGCAGCAAGATGGCATCCACAGCCTATGTTCTTTGAGAGCAATTCCAGAAGCCACTAAATGTGTGCCAAACCTGAATCTTGCACCTCATACCAAAACTCCAAGACAAGTGTCTTTCACAGAAATACTGGGGAGTGTACCATGGTCTGCCGTCTGTGCAGTGCCATAGGGATGATAGCCTGCCTGCCAAGAACCATCCCTCTGATTGTCACAGTCTCTTGGGACCCAGGAATGCAAGTGCCCCTGGCCACCAGAACCAGGCAATTAAGGGGCATCCCCCCAGGTGGCAACTGCAAAAACTTGAGCTCCAGACACAAAAAGTAGAGCACCAAAATCATGTAACACTCCCTCCAGGACACGCTGGCACTCTGGAGCACAGCAGAGGGTGAGCATGAAGACAGCACCTGCTCGGGGGAAAAAAAAAAAAAAAAAGGCAGCACCTGCTCTTGAAGGTCTCTGGAAAGGATTACAGTCCACCTCAAGATGCATGCCTAATCAGAAGCCTACCCCTGGTTGCATTCATGATGGTAAGCTAATAGGCCTCCATCACAGAAAAAGCAAATTTCCTGGGTTGGTTGCTTCTTACTATGCCTTAGGATGGTAGATGTTTAAGAAATGTTTCTTGGCTGGTTACAGTCCTATGGAATTCATAAGCATAAGTCCCACTGGCAACTAAAGCCAGGCAATATAGAGGTGTCTCCTGACATAAGTCAGAAAGATCACGGTGCCAGACAGACGTAGGAGTTCCTTTCCAGGAGACATGGATTATTATGTTCCTACAGGGCCAGGAACACAAGCTTTTCTGGCCTCTGCTGGCAGGTGATCAAGAGGCATCCCCTGGACTACTTTTTAATAGCTTTGGTTATAAGTCACAATAAAAGCAGCCTTGAACTAAGCCCAAGGCCTACTCCACATATGTGCCAATCTTCCTTCTCCCTCTGCCTGGGCAGACATTGCTAATGGATCGTAGCATTCTTTCCTGCCAAGGCCAAATGTGCCCCCATAATTCTCAATACCGTACTTTAGGTGGCTACCATCATCCAGCCATCCAGCCAGCCATCCAACCAGAGTTAGTGAGAAAAGTTGGAAGTAACTTGCCAACCCTAACCAAGACTGAGTTTTATGCAGAAGATAGAAATACTAAACAACTCCAAGCTAAAGGAATTAGGAAACCCAAATCCTTTTGTGTTGCCACTACTTTTCAAACCAGAGAAGGCATACAATAAAGAATATGGCTACGTGTCGGCTATCTCACTTTAGATTTTGATTGTTTTCATGGATTTCCCATCCTGCATCTATTTTAAAGTTTTATCTCCATTTCCAAGGTGTCTCTGATTCATTCTCTTTTCATATCCTCTTAAACATGGTGGCCATTCAGTGGCTAGATCTGGCCTCTCCACCTAAGAGCACTTCGCCTCCATTTTAGACCTTCCAACATTTAATATCCTCTCAGTGTCACCATCAATAGAGCTGTGAGTGAGCTCAACCTTTCCCTGGAAGTGGTGATTTAATGTGTGAATTATACAGTTATTAGAATGGGTGTCAGGGAAACAGTGTAATATATGTAATGTGGAGGCTGATAGGGCCGGAGGAGCTGAAAACGTCTGGATGATTTCTGGCACTTCTTTTAATGCTATGTCGGTTATTCTTATGACCAATCATTCAAAGCTGTCTATTACCTTCTAATAATAATAATAATATTTTTCACTTAACGTTGCACCTTTCACCAGAGGATTTCAAAGAGCTTTGCAAACATTCATTAGCACTTTATGAAGTGGGCAGGTAATATATAAATACCAAGTCACATGTCCCTGAATAGAAGCCATTAATAGTTCCCTTGACACCACATTCAGGTTAGGGCAGAAACAAAATAAGACCATATAAATGAAAAGTCAGGCATCATCATTATTGGCGTTTACTGGGCATTCACAGAATCCTACCAGAGATAGGCCTCATTTTCTTGTCTCTTAGTGTGGCGGGAAGGGTGGTCTGTTTCCCTCCTCTTGCTACCTCTCCCCATACACACAAACACTTCTTCCTGCGACACAGTACAGACCAATGTACACACAATCCAGAATACTGGATTCTTTCAGCCTCATAACTCTAAGAATTCCTGCTAATAGCAGACATCTTGATGGGAAAATCCTCACTGCCCTAAAGATTATCCTTCCACAAGAATCCTAAATACCTTAAGCCTTAAAACAAAATGTAATGACTAAAATGCACACCAGAGGCTAGGAAGGGGAAGCTGCCAGGTTCTGGGAGTGAGGGGAGTTAGAACTACTAGTTTGAGCAGTGACCACCTGAGAAGCAAGCACAAGAGGTGGCCCTAAGAGCCAAGGTTACAGGTACCCCAGATGAGTAGCTGGTGGCAAAAGGGAGAGGAGTGTCATCATATTCTATGTAATTTGTGGGACTTAGGAGATATAATTAGAAACAGAATGAAGAGCCAGTTTTGTACATTCTTCTTGACTTCTGTGTGTGTATATGGGTGTGTGTGTCCACCCACCAGATGTTCTAAGAATAGGCTAGTTTAGGCTGTGGTAATAAACATCTCCCTAAATCTTCAGACATGGACACAACCAAAGATTTGTTCACACAAATTCACTGCAGGTCCTGGTGGCTTTTTTGGGACATTTGTCCTCCATGTAGTGGGTAGCATTCCAGGCTTCAATCTTGGGTTTCTCCATCTCAACGTGACACTTCTTGGTCTACCATGCTAAGAGAAAGACAGAAAATAACACATCAGCATTTCACTGCTTTCCCCAAAAGGGACACATGCCATTTTTATTCCTAGCCTACTGGCTAGAACTGGTCACATTGTCCCACCCAACAAATGGAGGGGCAAGAAAACATAGTCTTTCATATGTCTGAGGAGGAGAGGAAAATTGGGAATATCAGTGAAAAATAGTGATATCTATCACAACTAGTAAGTACACAGTACTGGTACCAGGGCAGTGGAATCTTATCTAAGTTTCAAAAACAATATAATCGAGCCTAGAACAAGAGTGTTATCACACATGGGTTGGTCTGCCTCGCCTCACGCTCTCATGCTCTGTGGGCAGGATCAGTCTGAAAGTAAATAAATCTTCCACACGATATAGCCCAGATACAGCTAGGCATGGCTTTGTGTTTTCTCCTGCATAAACTTTTCTTCCAAAAAATTATTCCTCTCATGCTTTCTTTCTTATTTTTACCCAGTAATAAAGAAAGGTCTGAGTTAACATATTTCTCCTTGCTCAACCCCAAATTTCCTTTACATAAAGAGTGTTTGTTCTCTGACTACAAAAACAGCAGGAGAAGGGGATAATCCATTGCGCCAATATTTCCATGTTCTCTAAGAAAGTTCTGTTCCTTCTCCTTCTTGAAATTCAAGAAATGATGATCATTACATTGACTTATGCAATATTCACTCCTGATTACCCTCAATGCATTATCCGTATTGCTTCCTAATAATTGTTGACATTATTAGTTTAGGAAGATAGTTTTCACATTAACTCGCTATCTCTTCTTTAATAGACTTTTTTTTTTAAGATTTTATTTATTTATCTGAGAGAGAGTGGGTACACGAGAGAGAACAAATGGGACAGAGGGAGAAGCAGATTCCCTCTGAGCAGGGAGCCCAAATGGGGCTCGATCCCAGGACCCTGAGAAGGTAGACGCTTAACTAACGGAGCCCCCCAGGTGCCTCAGAAGAGACTTTTCTTATGGAAGGTTTCTCTTAAACCAAAAAACATTTATCATGTCCTCCACATCAGAAAGAGTATGAAGTACCAATGTACCAACTCCCTTCCTCCCACCCCTTTTGGGCCTCATCAATCCTTCATGCTCACCTGGAACCTCGTCCAGGGCAAAGTCTACTGTGTCAGAAAAATGCCAAGGCAAAGAGAAAGAAAGAACTCCTCCTGTCACAACTGAGTTCCCAGCAACCTTTCATTGGAGTTCTTTCTACTGGTGGACAGAATGGATTTGAGAGGTACAAGACTAAAAAGGCAGGGAACTGTTCCCAGACTTCTCACTTTGGGGAACTCAATTTCTTGGCTAATCTGTTTACCTATCTGTAGAAATGAAACAATAAGACTCCTGACATCATAATATTGTCCTAAGGGATAAATGAAATCACGTAGGTGTGAGATGGCCCAAAGGAGGTAGTAAAATTTATCTCCTCTTTCTGAAAAGTTTGGTCCATCTACCCTTCCTCTCCCTCAGTTTCTCTGTCTCTGTCTCTCTCCCCACCCCTAACTTTTCCGGAGGCACAAACTAAAAGGCCCACAATGAGTTTTCTTTCCCCCAGGCCTAATCCCATTAGGCCTTTACTCAAGACAAAGCTCTATTAGACCTTGGCCTGGTGAAATTCCATGAGGCCTGAAACAAAGGAGCATGTCTCTCATTATATATATTAGGAGGTGTCAAGAGAGGAGAATTGCTGATAACACATCTATATAGATGCTGTTCATTATTCCTTAATACAAGCACATGTGCAATGGCCCTTTAGTGTATCTTCCTTAAGAAAAAAGGGGTATTAATATTAATACTCTCTCTTTCAACTTGAAGGAAAAAGATTGCATAACAGACAGCTAAAGGGTTTCAGGTGTCACATACAGAGGGTAACAAGTTACATCCTTCTCAAGGAACTCCTACCCTCAGATTTACACACTCTTACAAAAGTGCTTCCCTCATGCTTCCTCTTCGTGAATCTCAACTCATCCTTTGGGAAACCTCAGCTCTCCTTTTGGAGAATCAATCCCCTCCCACGACCCAGTCCAAGGTATGCTTCTCCAAGTCTGAGTAGTTACGCGTATAGCAACACCCTGACCAGGGCTTCAGCTGGAGGGTTAGGAGGGGCAGGCTCCCAGCTGCAACAGCACTGCCCAGCATCGGGAGGACACACACCTGCCAGAGTGAATCCATTCCCAACTTCCCACTCCGGCAGTGTGAACTGAAGGCACATCTATTTACTCTCTCCAATTTTATAGCTTATAATAGTTGGGGGGAAAAAAAAAAAACAGACACATCCTCCAAAGACAAAGAATTCTCATTCATTTATTCTACAAATATTTACTGGGCATCTATGTGTGCCGGGAACTCTCCTAGATTCGGAGGACAGTTGCTTCTCCCATGAAGCGTGAATTCTAGTAAGGGGTGTGTGTGGATACCTTCTGTTTGCCCTCCCGGATCCTCTCTCCTCTCTTTTCAAGCCAACTGTACGCCTTGGAGACAGTCCTTTATGGATTGCATCAGTTGGTAGTCATGCCCTTCAGCTTCTGGTTGAATCTGGTCAATGAGGAGCAGCAGCAAAAGTCTGGATGGAAGCAGGAAAGTAAGGTCTGAGTGTTTCTTCCCCCTGACACCCTGTCTGCTGGGCCAAAGACGTGCCAAATGGCCTCTCCTGTAAACTACAGCTACTTTCTCCAGGTTCAAGTAGCTACTCTCACCCCCTGCCCCATTCAGGCCTTGGGGTGTTAACAGTTTTCTGTTATTGTTGCTATAAGAAGTACTTCTATCACTTATTCGTTTCCCTTTATCTGCCTAAATCTTTGTAAATGGTCCTTTTATCCACCCATGTGACCGGGCTGTCTTCTGTGGGACCTCTTTAAGAGAAACAGACACACAATCAAAATGATTCCTGCTTATAAGACCTAGGAGATAGGGTGGGGGCGGAAAGGCGTTATACAGGACAGTCAGGAGGGGCTCTCTGAGTGGGTGACCTGACTAACGAACAGAGTCCAGCAATGCCCTGGGATGGAGACTTCCAGACAAAGGGAAAAGCAATTCAATTGCAAAAGATCCAAAGCAGGAATGAATTCCGTATATTCAAAGAAGGAAAATGAGGCCAACGTCGTGAAGGAGGAGCGTGATGGTGATGGGATGGAGAAGCAGGCAAGGGCCAGGTCAGATCAGGTGAAGCCCAGAGCCACGGTAAGGCTTTAGATTCCATTCTTTTTTTGTTTATTTTTTTTTTTTAATTTATGATAGTCACACAGAGAGAGAGAGAGAGGCAGAGACATAGGCAGAGGGAGAAGCAGGCTCCATGCACCGGGAGCCTGACATAGGACTGGATCCTGGGTCTCCAGGATCTCACCCTGGGCCAAAGGCAGGCACTAAACCATTGCGCCACCCAGGGATCCCCTTTAGATTCCATTCTAAGTCCCATCCAATGACCTTAAAAGGGTTTAAACAGGAGTGGGGCATAATCGGAGCTACATCTTTGACAGAATTACCGCAGCCTGATCTGTGCGAATAGGTTCTTGGGGATAAGGGAGGAAGCAGGAAGATCTGTGGAAGTCTCCAGCAGCAGGAGGAGGAGGTGATGGTGGTGGAGAGGGTCGGCAAACAGCGCTGGGATGTAATACTTTTTGGAAGAAGAACTCACAGGACTTGCCACTGAATGAGATGTGAGCAGGGAGGAAAAGGAGGAATGGACGATGACCAGGAGGCCTGGGGCCGGAGCCTTTGTACGTGATAGTGCCATTAACGGAGACGGAGAAGACGGGGGCGACTTAGACATGACATGCAAATGGGGCTGTCAGGCTAAGAGATGCAAGTGTGGGTGTCACCAGCACATCCAGGGGGATTCAACGCAGAGGGGAGGGCCAGGCTGAACGAGGGAGGGAAAGCAGTTCAGCAACACCGTCTAGACCGTCTAGACCCGGAGAGATGAAGAGGAATCAGTTTCTAACTGCTCATAAATTTCAAGGTGCTGTTCTCTCAATAGCATCACTGTGTCACATTAATATGCAGAACAATGTTTACTTTCTTCCCTTCATTTTCTATTTCCAAACTGAGTATGTTCAGGCCTGCAGAAAATCAGAGGCCCAGCATTGAGCCACCTACTTTCAATAACTGTCCCTTAGAAATGCAAAGTGGTGGGGCACCTGGGGGCTCAGTGGTTGAGCATCTGCCTTCAGCTCAGGGTGTGACCCCGGGGCCCGGGATCGAGTCCCACCTCGGGCTCCCTGCATGGAGCCTGCTTCTCCCTCTGCCTGGGTCTCTGCCTCTCTCTCTGTGTCTCTCATGAATAAATAAAATCTTATACACACACACACACACACACACACACACACACAAAGGAAATGCAAAGAGGTCTTGAGCTCAAAGGGATGACTTGATTAATTTTTTTTTTTTTTTTTTTGACGTGGGCTTTCTCTCTCCACAATTTCTTGGAGAGGAAGGAAGGGATGGCTCTATTCCTTCTTGTACTCGGCATTTACAGATTGCCTATGACAGGCCAATGTCTAAGGGCTGAGGTTAGCAGAAAACAGGGAAGAAAACAAAAATCTCTGCCTTTACAGTACTTACCTTCTAGTGGGGGGGTAGACAGAAAATGAACAACTAATAGAGTTTTTAAAATTGAATGATAGGGGCGCCTGGGGGGCTCAGTCAGCTAAGCATCTGCCTTCAGCTCAGGTAATGATCCCAGGGTCCTGGGATGGAGCCCCACAGTCGGCTCCCTGCTCAGCGGGGAATCTGCTCCTCCCTCTCCCCCTGCTTGCTCTCTCTCTCTCTCTCTCTGTCTCTCTCAAATAAATAAATAAATAATCTCAAAATTAAATGATAGAATGTCTTATAAACTGCTGACAGCCCTGGAAAGACTAGATCGGAATAAGGGGCATTCAGAGCATGGAGGTGGGTTCTGATTCTCAATAGGGAGGTTGGGGCGGGTGTCATCAGGTAGGTGATATTAGAGCAGTGACCCGGGGATGGAGAATTAGCTAAGCAGACTGGATAGGGATCCGGGCAGAGGAAACAGTAAGGGTGCATGTCAGCAATGAGCCTCCACAGGAGGGGAACGGAAGAGGGGCCGGTGTGACTTAGGTAGTCATGTCTAGAAAGCCCCTCCTTCCCAACACCCACTGGGTACCACTTGTCCTCCAAAGGGCTGTTCAAATCCTATCTCCTCCATGAAGTTCTCGCCAGAGCCCATAGTTCACACCAATCCTCTCCTTTCCAGAAGACCCCAGTACCCACACGGCTTAGAAGTTGTCTGCAAACAGGTTTATTAATTCTGCTTCCACAAGTAAACTCTGGAGCTTTCTGAATTCAGGGGACCATTCTTTGTACTCTTTGTATCATCCTTGGCACATGATAATTAAATAATAAATATATTTTGGTTTATTGACTAAATGAGCAATTCCTAAATCATTTATATTTGACTTTGAAATGCTGGCACATAAATATGCATACACATATGCCTAGAATCTTCTCCCTGTCTAGTACTGACCCCTTTCCAGGATCTGGCTTTAATATCAAAAGATTGGGAACCAAGATGGACAGGAGGGATGGAAGGGTGAGGAAGCTTCAGGCGATAATGACTTGTCTGAAAAATGAATGCTGGACCCACACCATTGAAGAACAGATTTTAAAAAAAGAAGCAATAGCCCTGGAACCTCAAAGAAGAACTGAACAACAGACAGAAAAGGTGAAATGAAGATTTCTGTAAATTTTGTAACTTTAAAACTTTTAACCATGTGAATGTATTATTTATTCCAAAAAGAGAGAGAGAGAAGAAAAGAAAAAACAACAGTGTAGGAGAGTCTATCTTAGTAACAGTCTAGGTTGGCAAAGCTGACAAATGTTTTGCTCTTCAATGAGTTTTCCGAAGTTGAAAAGGCAAGTTGACATCCCTGGCAGCCTGCAGCATTAATTAGAAAGATGAGATTTCACTTTGCAATTAGACTTCATATTTTCCATTCCACTTGGTGCAACCCAAGAAATAAATGTGGGCAATGTTATAGGAAGAGTCCTTTTCTGTTCTTCCCCACATTGCCACCCTACACTAGGGACAAGACTTCACCTCTCGTCCTCTAGGGGAATGTTAGGGAGAACACCTGTACTTCCTCTCTCTCCTCTGTCACTGGTTCCTCTCCACAGAAGAGGATAGGACTGGAAAAAGAGAGCAGTCGTGGGCACATTCCAGGCAGTGGGGAGCCAGCGAGGGCCCCCACCTCTTGCCATTTGCACGTGGCCTCTCAGATCTGCATGTGCTCGACAACACAGATAGCTGTTTCCTCTCCCAACCAGTTTCTGGCAGGCCTGGCCAGGTCTCAACCTTTCCAAATGTGGGCTGAGAATGGTGAGGTCAGGACTGGGAAAGCACTGAAGGTTCTGCTTCGGAGAGGGAGGGAAAAGGCTTGCCCATATGCTCCGGGTCTCCTGGTGATAAAGCTGATCATCATTTTGCCCCTTGTGTTCTCAACTGGTTAAACACCTGCGGAAAGGGAATGGGGATTAATTTGCACCCTCAGACTTCCAATGTAATTGGATTCTCCTGATAACAAGGCATCTTAGAGAAGTCCCTAAGATATTTTGACATTTAAACACATCAGCGCCATTCTACCGAGTGATGAAGACTAGAAAGATGACTCCACAACCATTCTTCCAAGAAACGGTGGCAGATCTTATGGTTGTAATGTTCCATAAAGTAAGATTTTCAAGGAGATTTTTCCAATTAAGAAGTACTCCAAAGTCTTCATTTTAACAAATAAGATTATTAAAAATATATTTTAGTGCTGATGAAAATTTTCGACTTTGGCATTGCATATCACCTGCGTTGAGGCCCCGAGAAGGACACAACATCACGTCAGTGGTAGTCGTAACAAAAATGCAGAACTTGAAATGGATCATAAGGAAACAATCAGACAAACCCAAATTGGAGGACATCTTACAAAACAAGGGGCTGATATTTTTCAAAAATGTCACTGTCAGGAAATACAGAGGGGAAAAAAAAGGAAATACAGAGGAAAAACCACGGAATGATTGCAAGCTAAAGAAACATGGCACGTCAATACAATAAATTATCCTGGGGTGGAAAAAACAGGTGCCAGGAAGGACATTTCTGGGACAATGGACAAGACTTGAATATGTACTGTATGTTAGATAATGGCCTTGTATCAATGTGAAACTTTCTAGATTTGATGGGATCATGATGTTGATGCATTTTATGTTCTTAGAAAATGTTCGCTGATACGACCATGATTTCTACAATTTACTCCCAAAGGTTCAGCAGAAGGATAAGTAAAAAATGTTATATGTCATGCATCCTATATCATAGATATGGGTAGATAAAGTGAAAGTGGAAAAATAGGAATAATAGGTGGATCTAGGTGAACGTGTACGGTAGTTCATTGTATTGGTCTTGTAACTTTTCAGTACTTTTCTTTTTCAAATTAAAAGATGAAATTTTTAAAAAAGATACTCTCAACAAGATACCATAATTCTTATGTATTCTTCAAACTTTGAGAGAGGATTAAATAAGTCTTGAGGGTACCATAAGAGACAGAAAATCATTTCTAACAAATCTCCCGTGTCCCAGTGTACTGAGGCTGTAATTTAGGTCACCTCACATGGGGATCTAACCGTCTGAGCCACTGCTTTCCAATCTGCATGTCAAAGACAGACCCAGGGTTGAAAGTGGTGGCCCATAAATTGAGAGCTGCTCCAACTTGTCCCATCCGAGGGCTATTTGTCAGCCCCCCTTCCTTTCCGTCCTCCCCTGGGCTTGCTTTTTCCATCGTTCCCATTCCTACTTCTGTCTGTCACTATATTAAAAACACAACTGCATAAAAAAAATAAAAATAAAAAAAATAAAAACACAACTGTGCCTCCATAAGGGCATTAAAAAAAATTTTTAAATTACCCAACACTCAGAGTTAGCAATATTGCAGATTGTGTTTTTTTTTAAATATATTCACACTGCCCTCAGGCCTTTGCCAGGGAAATAGATGTGTATAACTGTACTTTATGGCAGGCCTTTTTGTAATACTGGTTTTCATAAATTTCCTTGAAAGGGGTCTCCAAGACATGCCTTATGCCAAATAGTGTTAAGGTGAGGTCTCAATGTATAATTATGACTATTTCATATAAACCATTTCCCATAAATATCAGGTAATTTGCAACTTCTATTTTGGTTATACGGCCGGGATATCTCCCCCTCCTCTTCATCGGCCCTTCCCCAAGGCGATGCAACATGTAAAGGCCTTCAGTATGTGTCAGGCACTGTGCTCCACAAACATTATGTTACTGGATATTCATTACATTATTAGCTATATGGTATGATCTCTGACAGACAAGCAAATTGAGGCTCAAGTGCTTAATTAAGTCTCTTGCCCAAAACACACAACCTGTTAATAGCAGAGCCAGAACCCCAGGCCAGAGCTACGTGACTCCATATTCCAGATATTAACACGACTACATACCTATCTCCCAGCCTCTGCTAAGCACCATCTTGGAGTCCATCAGACCAACAGCAGACCATGCAGAGACTCTAGAATCACAAGAAAATTCTAGATGTCAAATAAGAAAACAAGGACACTTCCTACTATAGGAAGAATAAAAGACTTTTGTTTTAAACCCACACTTTTATTTTTTCTAAATTGCTTGAACTTCACATTCATAGAAAAAAAAAAAACGCCAATATGTTTTGAGAACATAAAAAAAAAAAGAGAGAGAGAGAGAGAGAACGCCATTTGTTCTCTCACTGAGATCTTTCTGGACAACTCACAATGGTCTTCTGAACCAGAATCAAGTTCTTTCGCCACCCATCCAAAACTTCAAAATGCCGGTTTTGTACAGACTACACCAAAAGCTTCAGGACATAACTCACACATAAAACGTACAATACTGAATATGAAAATCTGAAATACACACTGCATAAGTAATGGCAGTAAAAAGCCAATGATATTTTAAAGATATTTTAAAGATTTAGTATTTATCATTGTAACACAGCTTTTATGTTTGATGTTATACAAAGCTATGAGCTCACTTCTGAATCAATGCTATTTTATTGCTTGCTGTTATATTTATGGAATGTTACTGTGAACAAAGCAGAGCAGGCCAAGTCTATTCCCAACATAACCTATAAATAATGTAAGTAAATAAACTAAACAAATCTTCATGAAGCAATGCATTATTTACTATTCCTTGTTGCTGAAATATGAGTTTAAATTTTGGTTACATATTAATGTAAGATCTTAGCCATTTCTAGGTCTCCCTGGGGAGTTGAATCCTAAAGTTTAACTCAGAATTAACCTTGCGTGCCTTCTCAACTCTGTAACTAAAAGCCACACTCCTCGCCAGAGCCAGAAGCTAGCCTAGAGAAGCAGCATCACCATCATAGGCCAATGATCTACACTTAGCCCAACAAAGTCTACACCAGCATCACAGTGTAACTAACCCGAGCAGGTGTTCAATAGTTTTTGGCCAGTTGGGTTTTGCAAGACAAAACCACAAGGATTTCATACTGATGGAGGCCATTTTACTTTCACATATTATACTCTGAATGGGAGTCACTCAAACTTTCTTCAAGTTTCAGAGTGTTTTTAAAGATTCACTCATTCGGAGAAGGACAAACATTATATGGTCTCATTCATTTGGGGAATATAAATAAGAGTGAAAGGGAATAGAAGGGAAGGGAGAAGAAATGTGTGGGAAATATCAGAAAGGGAGACAGAACATAAAGACTCCTAACTCTGGGAAACGAACTAGTGGTGGTGGAAGGGGAGGAGGGGGGGTGGGGGTGAATGGGTGAGGGGGGCACTGAGGGGGGCACTTGATGGGATGAGCACTGGGTGTTATTCTGTATGTTGGCAAATTGAACACCAATAAAAAATAAATTTATTAATTAAAAAAATAATAAATAAAAATTAAAAAAAAAGATTCACTCATTCATTAAATGTGAGTTGAGTCCTATCACAGTGCTAGGATGTCACAGCAAACAAGATAAGTAAGGGACTCTTTACAGAGATCACAGTCGTAGTGAAGTAGAGAATTAGCTAGCAAACAAGTAAACAATGAACAAGAGAATTTCAGGAATAAGGAGGAAACTAAAAGAGTGATATGATAGAAAATGATGGGCTCCCTGTAGAAAGGGAGGTTAGAGAATGTTTCTCTAAGGAAGTAACATTTGAACTGAAGCACCCTGAAGATGAGCAACTTTTATCAGAGTTTCTCCTTCTACTTGCTCCTCCCACCATCCCCCTTCTTTTTGTCTGTTCAGTGCCAGCTCAGGGCCACTGATCCGTGAGCAAGGGGCAGTTCAAGCTGTGGTGAGAAAACATCCCAAGGTAGGCTCCGATGGAGTTCCCTTGCAGAAAGGAGGGGAGAATTATGATAGGCAAGTGCCAGCGAGTGGATAGCCATCCCTCGCAGAGAGGGATGGTACCTGGGAACACCACTTGGTGGCAAGAGATGGGTCAGTACCAGGGGGTCACAACAGAAGTAGGGGTGGAACAGCAGAGGTGCAGACAAACCAAAGATGAGTGCAGCCTTGGGCAGCTTGAGTGGACTCAGGAGGAAGCGTCTGGGGTAGGGACATTACTGAGCTGAAGGCGGGATGTCCTGACCTAGAGGTCAACCAGATTCCATCCCCTCCTTCATTTATTCATTCCTGGGCACTCCCTGCTTGGATTACTCACAATGCAAGTTGTGCTCATCTCCTACCATGCTCCCTGATAGACTTAATCTGAAATGAAAAGACCAGAAAATATCTCCAGAGGTTTCCCAAACAACGCCCTGCCTCTAGACAGAATAAATAAGCAAACTACCCAGCACAGAGATTAAAAGCTTAGTTAGATGACCAGGCCTTAAGCAAATCTGTAAATGGGGTGAAAGTTGCCTCTCAACCTGCAATTACGGTACCCTTCACTGTGTGAGGTTAATGGGCCATCTTTTCCTCATGCCTAACACTTATTTCAAGCTGTCTGCACCTGTTTTATTAGGCTGCCCCCTCAGTAAGTGTCAGGTGAAAAGACTACAATAAATGAACTCCACTCTGGGGGATCTCTGGGTGGCTCAATGATTTGGCGCCGGCCTTCAGCCCAGGGTGTGATCCTGGAGTCTCTGGATCGAGTCCCACATCGGGCTCTTCCTGCAGGGAGCCTGCTTCTCCCTCTGCCTGGGTCTCTCTGACTCTCTCTGTGTGTCTCTCATGAATAAATAAATAAAATCTTAAAAAAAAAAAAAAAGAACTCCATTCTAAATAGTCAAGGACTCAAAAACAGTTTCATGCTAATCAATTGTAACCTTTATTAAAGATTTACCCATAGGAAGAAAGTGAGATAGGGGAGAAGGAACGGTTGCCATTTACCAAGGATAATAAAAAAGCCAATTAAAGAAAGGGCAGGTAAGAAAGGCCCAAGAAATTAATTATTTTTATTTTTTATTGACATATACATAAGAAAAGTATGCTTATTATAATCATGCAGGTCAATGATTTTTTCAAAAATTGAACATGTTCATGTACTCTGCACCTAGATCAAGAAATTGAATATGGCAAGCACTTCCCCTCATGCTCCTTCCTCTCACCCCTGCCCCCAGGGGCAACCACTTTCCTGACTTCCAACACCATTGATGAGTTTTGCCTGTTTTTGAACTTTATGTAAATGGAATCATACAGTGTACTCTTTGGTGTCTGGCTTCTTGTGCTTAACATTATGTTGTAAGATTCACTCACAATGTTTCATGTACAATCTTTCATTATCATTGCTGTATAGTATAAGAAGTCGTCTCATTAATGTCAATATTTGACCCTCAGGACTGAATTCTAAGTATACTTAAAGGGGAAACATATAAACTCATCCGCAGAGTAAAATGAACTCCCTTAGTGAAATCATTTTTTATTTTGTTCATTGAGCACTGAGCTCATAATGCATTCTCTTAGATTTTCTTCTTTAATTTGAAATTTACATCTGAGCTACTCTTAACATCAGGATACAGACAGATGACTTCAAGTCACAACCCTTTCTCATACTAGAGAAATGAAGCCAAGTTGTTCTCTTGCTCCAATCTTATTTCTTCTCTCCCAAGTAACTATGCTTGAAGATACACCAAGAACAGCTGCCAACAACCCGTCCTCTGGGACACTCATCCAACTCAGCCAGCCAGTCAATTGTTGGCATGTGTTCATAGGTTGCAAACATCAAAAAAGTGCTTGTGATCATTACTGAGGCAATTCTAAGCCTTACAAACACACACACACACACACACACACACACACACACACGACTGGGCTACTATGCTAATACCCGAGAGTATGCTTTGTCCATGCCACCAGCTTGCATCTCCTAAATAACTCACCCCACATCAGATACCTGGAGCTTGATAGCATTGCACCAAGAGATAGATGCCCAGTTATCACTAGACTGCAAGCCAACTTTAGTTTTTACTAGGACAGTAGTAAAATGAAGAATGAGATAGGTAGAAGCTGGCATCAATTTGACTTGGTCTGGCAAGAAATGGTCATGGCCAGTCTATGAAAATTTCTATTTACTCAGTATCTCAAAAACCAGAATTCAAAACAGCAGAACATTTTGATACATATGGTTTAGTACAATAGCCTGTAAAGTCCTCAAAGATCTACTAAATCGGTGGGAGAAAAAATCATTTCCATTTGGAATAGGTTTAGTGCCTTTGACCATATTGAGAGGCAGTTATGAGGCAGTAAAGGATATCATATCCCAAGTCAGATAAGGAGAGTCAGAGCCTCGCATTACTAGCTATGAGACTGGTGTCCTTTGAGAACGTCTAGGCCCCAGGCCTCTTCCTTTTGGAGGCTGACCCCATGTAATTGCCCTACCAAAGGTTTTTTGATCTAACTTTTATAAATTGTTCTTACTGTCAAATGTATTTTGTTAAAACATTGGTTATTTGAATATAAAGGAAAGTGCTTGTGATTTGGGGATCTGGGTTTTTAGGGATCTTTGGGAAGGTTTATTTCTTAGAGTATCTTTGGAAAAATATTATCTAATTAGATGAGAACTGGCCCATTCTCAATAAGCTAGTTTTCTATTCTCTGGCAAAAAAAAAAAAAATAGGAGAGGCAAAAAGTAATGCCAATCAGACAGTACGCCTTTGTATCCATGAACTCATTTGGTCGTTTTTAATGATTTTTGTTTTAATTTTGAAAGGAACATGTGCTCATTTTAACATGTGACAAAATCTAACAATATGCAAAGAAGAAAATATACATCCCCCTCTTCATTTCCCTCCATCCTTGCCTTCTTCCCAGAGAAAACCAATATCAACGGCTAGGTGAGCACTTTCAAACCTTTTTGGGCAAATATAAAAATATAGATACAGAAACTAGATGATACTCGTCACATAATTTTGCAGCTTGCTTTTATTTCTTGAATTACTTTATAGACATCCTTCCAAACCAATAAATAGAGGTGGAATTCATTCTTTCAAAATGCTACATTAAAAAAAACCCAAAAAACAAAATGCCAAATAATGGATCTCCTTACTCAATAGTTCTATTGATGAAAACTAAGGTTGTCTCCAGTTTTCTTGTTTGTTTGCTAATAAAAGCAATGCTGTAATAAATATTAGTATACATGTCCTTACATACGTGCTTTATGTCTATTGGCTAGAATCCCACTCACTTTGCAAGGTCAAAGCTTAAGTACATCACTCATTTTAATAAAAATTGACATATTACTTTCTTTAATCCATCCAGACTTTATTTTTTATATGATGAGGTAAGGATTATAAATTTTGTTTTCTTCCACTTGGGTAGCCACTTTTGCCAGCAATTTTTATTAAATAACTGCTTTAATAAGTTGCAATACCACCTTTTTTTTAAAGTAGGCTCTACACCCAGCATAGACTACAACCCAGGGCTTGAACCCATGATCCAGAAATCAAGACTTGAGCTGAGATCAAGAGTCAGACACTTACCAACTGAGCCACACAGGCACCCCACAATGCCATGGTAAGGTCTTATAAATACCTGGATCTTTTTCCGGAGTTTTTACTCTGCTTCTTTGATCTATTTATTTGATTTGATGCTGATATCAAACAATTTTTATTACCATGGCTCTGAAGTTAGTTTTAATATCTAGTAAGTATGTCTTATTATTCTTTTGCATAATTTTCTTGACTATTTTAAGATACTTAATTATTTTCTTTTTTAAAAAATCCCATTAAGATTTTAAATGAAATTGCAAATATGTGTTTGATTTTGAAAGAATTGAAAATTTTACAGTTTTAAGTCTTCCGTGTAGAACATATGTCTCTCAATGTATTCAATAAGATTTTTTAAGCTTTTTTAAGGAAGACTATAAATCTTGTAAATTATTCCTATGTACTTTAAATTTTTGTTGCTATTATAAATGGAATGTTTTTTTCAAAGTCTACCTCTAGTTGACTAACACTAGTAAAAAAAATTACAGAAGTGCCTCGATGGTTCAGTCAGTTGAGCATCTAACTCTTGATTTTGGTTCAAGTCATGATCTTAGAGTCCTGAGATCAAGCCCTGCATTGGGCTCCAGGCTCAGCACAGAGTCTGCTTGTTCCTCTTCCTCTGTTCCTCCCCCTGCTCACTCTCTCTCTCAAATAAACACATTAATAATCTTTCAAAAAAATTACAGATTTTGTATATTTATCAAATAACCAAACACCTTACCAAAACCTCTTACCAAATTTAGTATTCTTTTTAATCTCATGGGTTTGCTAAGTATCCAGCCATACTATCTCCAAATACAGCAATTTTATCTCTTCTAATATTTATACCCATTATTTACTTCTCTCATTTCATTTGCTACTGCCTTCAAATCAAGGTAAATAATTGTGGTCATAGAGAAGAGCCCTATTTTGTTCCTAATTTTAAACAAAATAACTTTATCATTGGATAGCTTATTATACTTGCTAAAATCATGTGATAATCTTTTTATGCTTAAATAAATTTCCCTATATTCCTATTTTGCCAAGAATGGCTATTTAATCTTATAAAATTACATTATAGTATCCAATGATTTAATCCCATGATTTTTTCCCCTTTTAGTTTGATTTAAAGAATTACCATGTAGATTTTCTGATATTAAAACACCTTTACATTACAGAAATAAATCCTACTTAGTCATGGTATGTCATTCATTTTATACAGGGCTACAGTTTTAGTTTTACTTTTTGCATCCATATTTATAAGTGAAATCAATACATAATTATCAGATTACATTGGCTTTGTAAAATGAACTAAGGAACTATCTATTTTTTTCTAAAGACTGAAATTATTAAATAACAGGAGTTTCCATTTTACTTTATGATAACTTGGAAAGGTATTATTAGATACTATTAGGGAAGTATTATTGTAATATAGTTTTTAAACATGACAAGGAATAGATGTTCAGTAAAGTATGTAAGTTGACCAAAGTCAAGCAACCATTAAAGGGTAGAGCTAGGAATGGAACACCAGGCTTCTGATTCCAGGCCTGAATCTTTGATCTACCATGTCATCTCTCCAAGTAAGAGCCTCTAATTCAGCCCTAAACAAAGTTTAGCAGAAATCTTATAGCAGGACCAACAAAAGAAAGCTGCCCTTTGGAGAACACCCAATAGAAAAGTCATAAGCCTTTGCAAAGAAGAGCTAGGAACTGCTGAGAAGCCACAACCACAGAGTGATCTTCTTGCTTTTTGGTCCTTTGAAATGGGATCACCCAGATGGAGCAAATGGACTACTAACAGTGATTCAAGATGGCAGATTCACAAGAGGCAACCATGTAGAATTGTATGTAACTGTGTAAAGTAATGATAATTCACATATAGTCCTTCACAATTTACAAAGAGCAAATTCAGAAAGGTTAAATCATTTGTCAAAGATTATCTCTACCATCCCAATACTCCTTAAATCGTGCTCCTTGTATGTTTCCTTCATAGCATTTATCAATCTTATTGCAATTATTTACTTGTGTTATGCTTTGCCTACCCACTCCCCTCCAATCACAATAAGGTAACATAAAAGCAGAGGCCATTGTGTATTACTACTTTATCCACACGCCCAAACACAGCAAAAAGACATTTAAAACATATCTGTTATGTGACTGAAAAAAATAAATACCATATACCACTTATACCTAAAGTGATCCCTGTTTGAATCCTATATAGAAAGAACACCAGCTTTCCATCCAGATATGGTGGTGACACTACACACACGGTTTGGAATAACACTGCTGCTGCCTCTCTAAATATAAATTGTGCTATACATCCAAGTCAGAGCTCTCCATATCAATCTTATACAATCACCTTATTTGACAGTGACATTCTTTTTAAAGGCAAATCAGTGTGAACCCTCAATATCCCAAATTAGATCGAGCACACAAGTTCAAATGAGTTGGCCATTAATTACTCACCACCACTGGCCTAAGTTTGAAACCACTAGATCTCATTTTTCACTGGGCTGACATCCTGAAAGGCACCATTTATCAGAAGACCTCCCTTGTATTTTTTTCTTTTTCCTCCATTGTTTCACTGAATTAACCAAAGCAATATTAAATAAGTTGCTAAATACAGATATTAACTCATTTGTAGCTAATTATTATAGGTAAATGGTGCAGTAAATGAAGTACCCTACACCCTCCCCTGGACGCCCCCCCTTTTCTGAAGCTTTTGTGATGTTCTCCAGGTAAATCCCATGCATAATGTAAGAGTGGCAATGTTGTTTGCATAATAAGCTATTTTCTACCACAGAAGCAGAAACATTTTATCGCTATAGAGAAAGCTCAAATTATGAATACATTTTCATATAAGTTGATTTATGTGAAAATTACAAATAAATGCAGAGCTGAGCTGCAAGTGAATTGTTTGTTCCCAGTTCAAGGAGTGGTGTTATTTGAAATTAAAAAAGAAAACAACTCCACCACATCCTGCTAAGAGAAATATTTTTAATGTTATTCAGACTGAAGCACATACCATATGATCCAAGAAGAAAAGCATTACCTGGTCTGGCAGCAGGGCTTGAGGTTGCAAAAGCTAAGACAAATACGTCCACTAATTTCGGAAGCCATCTTTTCATGGATAAAAATATACTTGATATATGATATAGAGAGAGAGACACAGATCCATGATATATGTATTTTCACTTGCACTTGGGCTGCAAAGATTCTCAGCAAACTCTGTAACTACTTCTTTCAATAGTCAAAGAAAGTTGAAGGAATAAATAAAACCATTATCATCTCTGCACAAGTAAAAGCTAAAACGCATGCGTAAGACATGCAAATGGTTTTGTGTAAGACCCAAAGCTTCTCAGATACCTGCAGGGCTCTCCAAGTGGAATGCACATTTCTAATCCCAGGCAAATCACTGGATATAGAGAGCTTATCTTGCTAGAAGCCCCCTTAACTATTACACCAGTACATCATTTGGCATCCAGGTGGTTGGTCTGTAATAGGGATATAAAGCTGGCCAGCGTCTAGGATGTGGAGGAGGTGGGGTTTAGGGGAAAGAGACATCAACGTGGCACTTTGGTTATGTCTACCCAGTAAAATAAATGTGACCTGTTTAGCAATTTGGGCAAAATTTCCTAGCTCTTTAAACTTGCCTACATGGTCACAGAAAACACCCCGTCCCAGCTATTGCCCACTTATGCTTTAAATGCTGAGTACTTTCTTATCTTTCAGCTTCTTCGTTCTGATAACAATCTCCGACTCCCTTCACGTTTTGTACTCCTTCCCACCTCCTAAATGGGCTTAGTGGACTCTGGTGTCTTATTCAGCTCCTGGCTCCAGGTGCTCCCCAGAATCTGATGATGCTCAAAGCCTTGAGGGAGAATCCCATTTCAGGTCCCAGCCATGGTGCTGAGCCCCCATCAAACATCACTCTCCCCACCCCTCCCTGTACCATGGAAAGGCCAATCTGAGTAGTATAGATAGCTAATCTAAACAGAGATCCCCAATGTCTCATCTTTACTTGCTATTTGTTGTCAATTCACCCGCTAGTCAAAGATGATGTTGCAAAGGTAAATGTGACTTCCGCAAGCCCTCTCTGTCATCTCTAAACCACTGATTTGTGTGTGTGGTAAGCATATCCCAGGCAAAGCACAGACAGACCTCATAATCCCTGCTTGGCCCTGTTAGATCAAAGAGACCAGAGCCAGTCCCTTCTCCACACCCCAGATTCAGGTATTAAATTACTGCCCGAGGATCCGTGCCACGTTCGTTCTGTTTCTCTTTATTATCTGCATTTCAGCCTTCTCTTTAATACTATGCTAGGAGCCTGGGTGAGCTGTGAAAATAAGTAATGTTGGGGAAACCCTACCTTAAATCCATTGCCTTGGATTCTCACATTCAATAGGTCACACCCTTGAATTTCAGTGTAGCCACAAATCTTCTAAGTGAAGTTTAATAGCAAGAAGCCTGGAGAAGATCCATCCACTTCTCTTCCTCTTCTACTAGTCTCTGGCTCTTTCAATGTGAACAGGCCAAGAATAAGCATATTTCTTTCTAAATGAGATGAAGAATAGACTCACTCCAACAAACACCACCATGTAGTTTGTGTTCCTTGCTCCTTCAGAACAATAAAAGTAAAAAAGTCTTCAGAGGACAAATACTGCACGAGCCTACTAGTGTGAAGTGCCTAGCGTAGTGGAACGCATAGAGGCAAAAAGCATAATGGTGGTCGCCAGAGACAGGGCGGAAGGGAAAACAGGAAGTCAGTGTTGAATCGGTACAGAGTTTCGTTTTTGCATCCATCTGTGCATGTGTAGTAATGATGGTTGTATAACAATCTGAATGTACTTTATGACACTGAATTGTATGCTTAAAATGGTCAGGATGGTAAATTTATGTTACATGCATTTTGACACAGACACACACACACACACACACACAAAGGATATTTATTGAGCCACATTTTTTAAAACCGAAAAGACTTTTAAAAATATCAGCTTTTCAAATTTTAATAGGACAACTATTGAATCATTGATTTATCACCTATTATATGCCTTGCACTCTGCTAGATCCTGGGGATGTAGTATTTATTGCAAGAGACCAATGCTCTACCCTCATGGAGCTGGGAACTAGTGGCAAGAAATGGATATTAAAAAGAATACAATTTAAGGAGGACTTTAAAGGAAAAGGAAAAGCTGTGCAGGACCATGTGGCAGAGATCACCTTCCTAACCAGGTCTGCAGGATCAGAAACTTGAGGGATAAAGGACAGTTCACTAGGAGAAAAGCTTCTGAGCGATGCTTGGTCCCACATGTCTCAATGTACCACCTCCCCACTAAGGATCCTCACTCTTGGAGTCTACATTTCTATGATGCTTGTCACTCAGCAGTTTTCTAGAGACCAGACTCACGTGAAGACAAACATCTTTCTCTTAGTTCAACCTCAAATACCAAAAGGGAGTGGGACCTAGACACGGGGCCAAAGTCAGATGAAAGAGATGGCGTTTCAGTCTCCTCCTTCACCTCTCCTTTCCAAAGTTCTCATTGACATACAATGATATTAGAATTTTCTAAGGGCCCAATAAGGTTCCTTACAAAGTTGGAAGAAATTCTTAAAAAGCAAAATGGTTACCTAGAAGTTTGTCGTTAATAGGTTAATAGTATATTATGTATTTTAAGCTGTTTTCATACCCGCATGTTTACCAATCATCCGTCGTTCTTGATATCTGCATTATCCCAACAAACGGCACGTTTGGAAGCAATATTCCTCATACTCTTCCCACTTCAACACACACACACACAATTTCCCATCTCTACTAGATTGTAAATTCTACAAAGTCAGGGCCTAGGTCTGTTTTATTCCTTAATAAATATTCTCAAGGTTCCTACAACATTATAGATGCTCAATAAATACTTTTTTTTTTTTTTGAGTAAAGACTCTTCTTTTCTCTCTCTTTTTTTGGGGGGGAGGGGCAAAGGAAGAGGGAGAGAGAATTTAAGCAGACTCCACTCCCAGCACAGAGCCTACACAGAGCTCGAGATCTCACGACCCTGAGATCATGACCCCAGCCAAAATCAAGAGTCGGAGGCTTAACTGACTAAGCCACCCAGGCATCCCTTCAATAAATATTTCTTCAGTGAATCCCCCTCTCTGTGCCATCTTCTGAAATCCCTATCACACATAGCCATGACGTAGCCCGTTATATATGAAACACCAAGGCTTTGGGAATCAGACAGGCCTAGGTTTAAATTCTGGCTCTGGCTCTGCCATTTACTAAAAACATGAATTTAGGCCAATTATATTAACACTCCAAACATCAGAGTTCACATCTGTGAAATGAGACTAGTAAGACACTTCTCCGTGATGTTAAAGGATGCAAAGGGACGGCACACATGCATGGCGCACAGAAACACTGTGAGGAGGCACAGGTGGGTAGCTCCTCCTTACAGACGACAATGGTGTGACCCACTGAAGTTAACTACCCCCAGGACACAGCTTCATCAGCTACACAGGCTTGCTTTTAAGCAAAGTAAAAAGGGTAAATAAGTGGGATTACTGAGACTGGGACTTAGTCCCCACTTATTAGATCAATGCAATGTCTTGCACCTCTGAGAAGGGTCTAAAACTCAAATCATATAGAACAATCTGAAAATAGCCTAGCAGTGCTTCTCTAATGAATGTGCGTGCAAATATCACCTGGGGATCTTTGTTAAAATGAAGATCTGGAATCACTGGGGTGGGAACTGAGATTCTACATTTCTAACAAGCTCCCAGATCATGACGGCTCTCTGGGCTCCTGCCGTCTGTAGCCCACACTTTGAGTAGCAAGAGTTTAAAGCACTATGCAAAATATTGGGTTTTATCACTCCAAGGACCATACCATTAGAATGATAATATAGAACCATCTCATTTCTGTGCTCCATTCAATGACTTCCCCCAAGTACTATGATTTTCTTTCAATGTCTTTTAAATGCCACCAAATCATACTTTGACCCCTGATAATGATCATGATAAACACATCTAAATAAAAAGCCCCCCAAGCTCCTGCTAGGCAATATCTTTAAGCTTAGTGCCATATTGTTTGTAGTTGCCTTAGCTTTTCTCCTTTTCAATCTGCTGTCAAGTCAGTGAACCAGACTCACATCAAAGTCAATTTGAATTCATTTTGTACAATTTCAACAGATACTATTTCAAAGGGTTCTGCTAACTTCAAAAATAATATTCATTACCTGGTCGTTGAAGGAAACTGCTCTCAGGATATTGTATCCCGCCATCCCCTAATTTGGTAATTCTATCAGGAAAAGCAATTAAGTTTGTCTGACATGACTTGTTTTTATAAATCCATGATGCTTACTGCTCTTAATTTAATTCTCCTCTTACCACTTATAATTTCATTCTCATCTGACAGTTCGTATTTTCTCTCTGAGTGATTTTTCCCCCTTTATATTCCTAATCATAGAAAAGTCTGTGAATAACATCAGCCTTTGGGTAGGAGGGAAACTGGGAAATGGTGGGCAGTGCATAGAGTGCATCCCTGCCCTCAGGGATGCCGGGATTTTTGTTCCTTACAATTTGCACAGTGCCTACAGCAGTGCTTGGCACACAGATAGTGCTCAAGAAGCGTCTGGTATCACACACTGAGCCAGGTAAAGGTGACTATGACCCAGGCCTTTTCCCGTGTCTTCCATTAGTCAGGAGGCAGACATTTTAAAAAATAACAATTACAAAGCAATCTGGGGAGAAAAAATGATACCGTGACAGGATTTCCAGTGGAGACTAGACCTTGAAATTTTATTTTATTTTCAATGCTAGAAAACCTTCCATCTAAGATGCTGTCAGCAGTTTCTGTCTTATTCATCAGACACCTGAATTACCTGTGATAATGTACGAGTTACAGTAGCACAAGCCAGAGGATGGCCAACCATCCTGGAAAACCTGAGCTCAGGGGAGACAACATGTAAGAGAAGTCACTTGGTGAGGTCTCAAAGGATGAACTACGGTTGGAGGAAAAGGAGGGAGGAACACGTTTTGTACACAGGGAGGAGTGTGCACAAAGCCGTAAACTTGTGGAGCTACGGGGTGTGTTCAGGGAAGCATAGGCATTTGCTCTGGCCAGAACATAGGATAGGGTTCCATGGGAAGCAACCAAAGATGGATCCAACTTTAGCCAGCAGCCAGATGCTGGAGGACCTTGTGTGCTGAGCTTAGAAACTGAATTGCATTAGGGAGCCAGGAAAGCATTTTTAAGCAGGGACGTGAGATGGTAAGATGTGTGCTATGAAAAAAATTAAAAATGACTGAAGGAATTTAACGGATGGATTTGATGGGGGCAAGATTGGAAGCAGGAGGAGAGATGACCATTGAAAGAGCCTTGGTGGATAGTAACAGGAGTTGGAAGCAACTACTACTAACAGGAAAGTTATCATGAATGGCATGCTTACAGTGTGCAGGGCACAGAGCCAACATACTGCAAGCATCATCTTACTGAGTTCAGAAATCTTGGGTAGGAGATGGGAGGGGAACTGAGAGACCTACTAGATGTGGGGAGGTAAGGGAAAGAGGGGAATGCAGAATGATTTCCCTATTTTGTGACTTGATGGCAATGTCTTTCATCAATTTAGGGAAGATTCAAGAAAGATTATTATTTTGGGGGGGAATCTGGGTTCTATTTTAGATAATGTAGAATTTGAGGTGCTTATAGGATTTTTCTAATGAAGAGCTTAATAAATGATCCTGGAGCTCTGAATTTTAGGCAAGAGACATGTTTGGAAGTTCCCCATATATAAATGGAGGTAAAAATGGTGGGTGAGGGAGAAAGACCATGGAGATGAACAAAAGAGCCAAAACAGAAATGGAAAACAATATTTAAAAGAACAAAGAAAAGGGAGGGAAACTTAGAAGGAATGTCAGAGAGGTAGACTGAGAACCAGAGAGGATGGTGTCAGGGCAGCCAAAGGAGAAGACAAGTTCAAAAGGACAGAGTAGTCAACATTGTCAAAGACTGCTCAAGATATATTCAGTACATTTGGGGAAGAAAGGCATCATTCATTCATCATTCATTCAATGGGGTTTACTTGCACACAGGGGTAATTCCTACTGAAAGCTTTCTTGCCCATCAGATAAGGCAACAGATGGATGAAAAAGCACGCCCTAAAACTGATAGTGAAAAAAGATCAATGTCTTGCATTTCAGATTAGTCATCTATCGCAAGTAACTCACTCTACAATGGTCCAGCAATGTACTAAGAGGACACTGAGGTATCATGAAAATATGAAACAACTACCTACTATATCGTATGGTGACTTGCCTGGTATGAATTGATGGACTGTTAGAGTTGAGTGGGAGCACGTGTTTTTCGTAAAGAATAAAACTGGATATTGGAGAAAATGGCCAATAAGCCCATGAAAAGATTATTAACATTACCAATCATACGAAAATTCAAATCAAAACCACAATGATAAAAAATAACAAACAAAAAATCACAAGAGCTATCACTTCATACCCATTAGGATGGCTGTTATTAAAAAAAAAAAAAAAAAAAAAACAGAAACTAAGAAGTGTTGGTGAGGATGTAGAGAAACTGGGACCCTAGTGTGTTGCCAGTAGGTATATAAAAGGGTACAGCCACTGTGGAAAACAGCATGGTAGTTCCTCAAAAATTAAACATGGAATTAATATATGATTCAACAATTCCACTTCTAGGTATATACCAAAATAACTGAAAATGGGGACTTAAACAGGTATCTGTATACTCATGTTCTTAGCAACATTATTGACAATAACCAAAAGGTAAGCAACCAACTGATGAAGTAATGGATAAAGAAACTGTGATATATACACACAATGGAGTATTATTTATCCTTAAAAAGGAAGGACATGCTGGCACACGTTCTAACCTGGATGAACCTTGAAAACACTCTACTAAATGAAATAAGCCAGTCACAAAAGGACAAATATTGTGTGATTCCACTTACGCCAGTCTCCTAGGGTGGTCACATTCATAGAGAAAGAAAATAGAATGGTGGTTGCCAAGAGCCAGGAGCAAAGAAGAATGTGGAGCTATTGTCTAATGGGTACTAAGCTTCTGTTTGGGAAGATGTAAAGGTTCTAGAGATGGATGGTGGTGATGGTTGCACAACAACTTAAGTGTACTTCCTTCCAGAGCACTGTATTAAAAAATGGCTAAAATAGTAAATTTCATGTATATTTTGCCACAAGACAACACTGAGTATTAGAGAAGATAGAGTCTATTTCCTTCTAAGATTGCCTGAGAGAGAAAAGGTTCTGATTGTAGAGGGCTAGAGATGAACAAGTTTTCAGAAAAGAAACATCCCTACGAAGACCTTTTGTGGTGTCACAGCGAATAATACTAACAGAAATACTAATACTACCAAAAATATTACTACCATTTGTTGTTATTTTTTAGTAATGCTAAGTATTTTATATATTTTTTTCATTTTCAAAAAAATTTTAAAGTAAAAATGACTATTTCTAATTCATAGATAAGAAAATTGGGGCTCAGAGAAGTTATGTAAACTGTCAAATTCACAGGGAATAAGAGGCAGAGCGAGGACTCAAATCCATGGCATCTGTCCCCAGGGCCCATGCTCTTACTCACTCCACCGCGGGTTGGGATTCTGTACCCGACTACCATGCAAGGCTTCCATTTGGAATACATTTGAATTTATCCAGAGAACTTTTAACATAGGAAATGGTTTTGTTCTTTAAAGAGTGAAGAATCTCCACCAAAAACTAATCAATAGGTATTTGTCCTACGCGTCTCTTGGTGAACACAACACAGAGGAATGGCTGTAACAGGGGTTCTGCAGCCAGACAGCCCGGGTTCCCATCCTGCTTTTGTCCTTCTAGTTGGAGGACTTTAAGCCTTAATTGCTGGAGCCTTAACTTTCTCACCTGAAGATTTGCTAGGATTAAATGAGCTAATAAATGTAAAACACATAGAACGGTGTCTGGTCACTAGAAAGATGCAATTAGCATTAACTATGTGTTTTTTATTATTTTAAGCCACATTGTGCCTCTGAGTGCTAATACTGGATCATCAACACTAAGAAACAAATTTGAAAAATCTAGAGGTGCGAGAGCAGTTCTGATGTATTCTCAGGGCCAATCTCCAGCCTCCCCTCTGCAGCTGTCCAGTGGTAACCCTGAGGATGGAATGCACGCAGACAATCTACCATGTGTAGGCGCCGTGCTAGGAACCAAAAAGATGAAGAAGACTTCATGTGGATCCCTGAGGAGATCCTATGGGGCCAGAGAGATGAGCATAAACAAATGACTGGGATACAATGTACTACAGGGTAAGAAAGGGCTGGGCTTCGATCACCCTGGAGACAGAGGCAAAGGTCAAGTTTCCTGGGCTCTCACTCCTTCCTCTAGAATATCTCATTGCTTTGTAGGTCTCAGAGTAGGAAAGAACCTCCAATGTCACCATCTCACAACTCAGTCTTGTGTTTTCTTCTCTTGCACAGGTGTGGACTACACATTTGGAATTCAAAGAGAGGAAAATACCTTAAGAAACTGAAGAGGATTAAGAGTACATTTACTTTGAGGAACACTAAGTGATATGTGGAACTGGCGAATCGCTCTGTTACACACCTGAAACCAATATCGCACTGTGTGTGAACCACACTGGAACTAAAATACCTGCATACATACTGCATCAAGCCAAAAAGAAAAAAAGAAAGAAAGAAGAAAAGAAAGAAAGAAAGAGAGAGAGAGAGAGAGAGAGAGAGGGAGGGAGGGAGGAAGGAAGGAAGGAAGGAAGGAAGGAAGGAAGGAAGGAAGGAAGGAAGGAAGGAAGGAAGAAAGAAAGAAAGAAAGAAAGAAAGAAAGAAAGAAAGAAAGAAAGAAAGAAAGAAAGAAATTCAGAGTTATTATTTCACCGAGGACAACTTTGGGATATACATCAGGAAAAATAGCTTCGTGGTTCGAGAAGGAATCTCTACTACTTGCCTTTGTGCCCAGGGAGAAGAACACCCAGGCTCTGCTCCAGAGCAGATCAGTTCCAAGTGGCAGCAAAGCATGATAATCCCTTAAAATCATAAATATGGGCCACTGACATGTATACAAATGCTCTTAGTAGCATTATTCATGAGAGATAAATACTGGAGGCGACCCAAACATCCATATAACAATGGAATGATAAATGAAATGTGGTATATTCGATACGCTGAAATTCTACATTGTAATGAAAAAGAACAAACTACGGCTATCTCAACAATACAGATCAACCTCGTGGACACGATATTGGACACACTGGCCGAACACAAAAGAATATATATTTGATGAGTCCGTGTAGGACGTCCCAAACAGGCACAACTAATCTATATATTAGAAGTAAGGAGAGTGGTTACATCTGGACAAGGAGGAGGGGAAGTGGTTGGTAAATGGAAGTAAGAAATCTTCTAGGTTCCTGGTAATGTTTTATTTCTTGACTCGTGTGTTGATTTTGTAATAATTAGGGAGTACGTGTATGATTGGTGCACTCTTCTTTATACATATTCCAACACTACTGGCTTATTTTAAAAAAGGAAGAAAAATTACAAGGAAAAAAAATCCTAACCTAAAGCAAAGTAAAAGTGTACAACTAGATTAGGCTACTTGCTTTTCCAAACACAATGACTGCTATTGCCTACAGAAAAATATCCAAGGGCAGCCCTGGTGGCTCAGTGGTTTAGCTCCGCCTTCAGCCCAGGGCGTGATCCTGGGGACCCAGAATCTAGTCCCGCGTCGGGCTCCCTGCATGGAGCCTGCTTCTCCCTCTGCCTGTGTCTCTGCCTCTCTCTCTGTGTCTCTCATGAATAAATAAAATCTTTAAATTAAAAAAAAAAAAAGAAAAAAAGAAAAATGTCCAAGCTCTTGGTCATGGAGTACCTGAAGGTTCTTTAAGTTCACAAAGAGTAACACGCCTCCTCCTCATGTACCTAGCATTTGTACTCACCCTCCTTAAGCAAAGCAAGAGGACATGCTGCCATCTATGTGGCTCAGTTTTGTCACCTCAGAGGCAGCTGGTCTCCCTGTATTCAACCAAGATTTTGCCTTTAACTCTTACAAAAATCACTGGCCTAATCATTTGTGGCCAGGGGAGCAGGCTTTTTTTTTTTCTTTAAGACAAAGTTAGCCACTTAAAAGCTAAAATATTGGGGATCCCTCGGTGGCACAGCGGTTTGGCGCCTGCCTTTGGCCCAGGGCGCGATCCTGGAGACCCGGGATCGAATCCCACGTCGGGCTCCCGGTGCATGGAGCCTGCTTCTCCCTCTGCCTGTGTCTCTGCCTCTGTGTGTGTGTGTGTGTGACTATCATAAATAAATAAAAATTTAAAAAATGTAGTCTATAAAAAAAAAAGCTAAAATATTCAAGAAGCTTAATACGAGATGGCACGATGTAGGTGCCAGGAATGCATCTTAAAAGCACTGTATCAATGTCTAAAGAGGTAAAGATCCCTGGGGCTGGTGGACGGGGGTTCTCTGTTGCTGATTAGTTTGCACCTAGTGTTCAAAGTTTGGGCATCAGGCTGTGAAAAGGATGGAGATCAATCAGACATGACCTCAGAGAAAGACCATGATGATGAAAGAATCTGAATGCACACCATGGAAGCAATGTCCAAGAGATCTTCCCAGGCCACGCGCCTCTGGCATCATGGTGTGCTCCGAACTGTTTAAAGCTGCGCCTGGAGCTAGATCACTCAGCTCTTGAGCAGGACCTGGACAGCCAAAGACCCTATGCCGGCCAGCTCCGGCCCAGGCAGCTCTGGTCGGTCTGTGCAAGCACTGTCCAAGCACAGTGGGGTCAGGATGTCTTTCACGGTCCCCCAATGGGAAAACATTAAAAGTGACACTTGGCACTTGCTACTCAGCCTGGATGTACTGAGCACAAACAAGATCTATCACCTCTACATCTACCTTGGCAGCCAGAGGCAGAGCACAGCTGCCCATCCTGAGAGGTGGAGATGCCGTTGCCGAAGTAGTTCCCACTCCAGGTGCCCAGAGAGCACAGTTACCCACCTGCTCCTGGCTGGGGAGGGGGGGGGGGCGGAGGTGGAGGAGCCTGCCAGCTGCTCCAGTGGGTATGACTCATGCTGCTCAGGGTCTCTTCCTTCACATGCAACTACTTCCCTCTGTGTCTGTGCACCGATGTACCCCTCCGGGAGGCTTCCATACTGCTGGATGTCTGCTGGAACAACGTATGTGCATTCTGCAAAGCAGAGTTCCAGCATATTTTGAAATACTTAACATGAAAGTGCAATCAGAGTAGAAGTCCTTTCTCACCAACATTAGAAATTTCAACATTATATTTGTCAATGAAAGTAAAGAGAGCGGTATTAGAGTCTTTAATTAAGTATAATTTCAACTACTCTGTTTTTCATAGGTGGGGAAAAAAACGGTATTGAATTCTTAATCACAGCTTCTTGTCCATCTCGACTATTGAAAATTTGAAGAATTCATCATTAACGAGTCTTGATCGGGAATTATAAGTAGCCATTTCAAACATAAAACCTGGTATTAAAGGTTATGTTCATGGAATCAAGCTAAGTTTCATTTTCAAACCTTTGAAAAGATTTTATTTGGAAGCTTCCTACAATTTCAATATTTAACATGTTCCCTAATCGTTTGTACTTTATTTTATCATAATTATATACTATAGTGAAAAAACGTAATGAGTTTTTCACCACTCCCCAGACAGACATCCCTAATTCCCCTCGGGTTCACCCCAGGGTGCTCTGCAAATATCTTCAGTGTCTGCCTTGGATTTCAAAAGGCTGGGAAACAGTGGTAGGAAAAAAAAAAAAGAAAAAAACGTTGATATAGAAAGAGAAACATCATGGAGAAGCACACTGGAAGAACTGCCATGGGGACCAGAAATTCAGTATTTCTGAGCATCCCCAAAGGGGTAGACTTGGGTCCTCACGTGGAGGCTCCAGGAAGACGGCTTTCAGGCAAAATCCCAAGAGTCGGCTCTGCCCAAAGAGAGAGGCTAGGAATGTTCCGATAGAATCTGACTGACCAGTTGTCAGAATGTCGTAGATGGGGATTCAAATTTTAGAGCATGGCTGCTCTGGGTGACCTGTATAACCTCTTCTGACCTCAAGATTCTACGATTCCATGACAGCCAGTTCAGGAAGTTTTCCAGCCTCTCCTTCCCTGACATTTCTTAAATTCCTGGTATAGAAAGACATGAAATCACCAAGGGATGTAAATAAAAAGCCATTGGCACGCCACGCCTGGGAGAAAGATGTTGAAATCAAGATCAATATGATGCACACAGGAGTGTCTCTATGTCTACTGTGTTTAACCTTGAGGAAGACATATGGGGACACAGACAACAACCATTGCTCAGGGTTCTAGCCTTTATGAAACCACCCCCTGAGTGCTAGATACTGGCAAAGCCAATTTCCTTCTAACTTAATTTTCTTATCAAAACAAACAATGGGGATGCAGTAGAGAAGCTTAGTTGATTTCTAAGGGTCTCCTCAGCTGTAAATTTTTATCTAAGGTCATAGATATAATCTCTCTTGGTTTAACTGTTCTTATATATTCAATGAATATAGAAGGGCCTCTCGTGGAGGGTACTTCAACTCATTTCAATATTTACTAAATAAACAAACACTGTATGTCAGGCTCTGTGCTGAACACCCAACAAATTTCTGCAGGAAGGAGAGATTACAAAAAGGCAGGTTAAAGGCCAGCGTATCTGATGAGGCCCTTGAAAGACAGAAATAACTCAGGTTATGTGGAAAATGAGAATGTGGAAGAACAAATCCAAGATGGTGACCATCAAGGAAATGAAATAAGTTCTCTCTATAGTAACGCCTTGCGTGTGCCCTCAACAAAAAGCAGGCCACAGCTACTTTAGAACTCAAGGCTTTGCTAGAGGCTCAGGAAATAAAAGACTGGAGTTTGAGTAGCAAATAAGCACGGGGAGCTCCAGCAGGAGAGCCACCAGCCAGTTCACCTGAGACAACATGAAGACAAACTCCTGAAAAGTTACTGACAGAGCTCCAGGAAGCCACGCGGTTCTACAAGGAGCACACGTGCACATCGAAACCTTGCTGGTCGGCCTAGGAAAGAGAACACACCCACAGCAGGTATGGACGAGTTTTGCAGACTGAGGTAACCCAAGAACTCCACTCATGCAAACGCAAGCCACCCACGTTAACAGCACACGGCGTCTTCTGTTCATTTGTCAACCTAATGTCATTACGTAATATAATTTTGCCATAATAGCCTTTGTTATGTATGCCAGATAATCCCGGAAATGCTGGAAAAGAGAGATTTTTCACCTGGCAGTGTTCTTGGAAACAAATTGATTTGGAGAATTCACAAACAAAAGAGGAGAAGCTTCGTAAAATGAGTAAGATCCAGTTCCTGCAGTCATGGAATGCAAGAGCTAACCGGGTGCACAGACATGTATTCAACTATTGGTGTGCAAACATTGTGAGGCCAGAACAGGATAACAAATGTTAAGAGCGTCATAAACCATAAATCACAATACACATCACATGGAAGGTGATTAGCATTAAGGGTAGCGGCGGTGGTATTGCCACAGAGCAGTTCCTCATTTAGACCAACTTCCCTACAATAAAAAGGCATAATTTTTCTCTCTGATCATTTGAGTAGCATCTAAACAGTGTCTGTTTCTAAAAATCATTATTCTAGGCAAGGCTCTGTTTGTCACTCAGCTGTGCTGTGTCATTTTAACCAAGCGTTCTAACACCACTTCAGTCCGTTATATAATCCCCAGTTTTCCCCCATTTTGAATAATGTCTCTTTGTTGTTTATTGCTCTGCTCTCACACAGAACTTGTCTGAAAGGTCTGGGTGCTTTCAATCGGGCCTTATCAGAGATCATGGTTATTGGAACTCTCTGTATTTTACAGCCTCCATCTCATTAATGCCAGCACTAATTTGTGGTCCAATCCAATACCACCCCCATAAGATCTGCATGAATACACACTGGATTTCAATCTGCCATTCAACAAGCATGAAGTCCTTTATGTTCATTATTAGCCAATCAAATGGCTCCAGTTTCTCTTCTCTGCATTTTTTCCATAGTGAAATCATTTTGTTATTATCCCAAAGCAGTTGCTTGGTTAGGAAATATTAGAGAAAAAAAAAAAAAAAAAAACAATGACAACAGTAACAGCTCTTCCTCCTCTTCCTTGTCTCCAGCAAATGCAATTGTTTTAACCTGTTACTGAAACCTTTAATTGAGACTCCAGGTCAAATGGAGTCGCCAATTTGTTTGCGAAAATCCTTTTTCCCTAAAATTGCTCCTACCCGGAGATATCTTGCAGTCTGTTATAAAATGGGCCTATTTTTTTACCCTCTGAGAAGCTGGAGGGCTGTTGAGATGAAAACTAATTCATGCTCCAGTAGAGAATTAAACCAGGATGCCAAACCCAAGTGGACCGATAGACCCAATGTCCCACATGCACTGGGGTGACCTCATTCCAATACCCACCATTTTCTTTTCCTGAAAACTGGGGCCTGGGGTCATTCTCATGGGATGCTCCTTCATTCAATTTACATGGTTAAATGATTTCCCTTTCACATCGCTTCAACCCCACGCATCATTACCAGAAGTACTCCCTTCTGCTATAACGTTCTGAGTTTCCCGTTCCAACAAATGCCTTGTCCTCCCGGCTCCTCGTGTAATTTTCTGTTCTGCAACAAATTTCACTTGCAAAAAGGGTTCAAGTCGGCCTGGCTATTCGTATTTTGAGATAAATTAAAACCAGGGTGAAAGTTAGTTAAGTAAAGGGAAACAGTACACAGCAGAGCGTGCAGCTCCGCAGAAAGACCCAGCGAATTTCCAAAAGAGTCATTTCTTTTCTTTCCTTTTTAATGATCAAAGGCAGAGTATCTCAAAAGTATCTTCGGGCAGCCCGGGTGGCTCAGTGGTTTAGCGCTGCCTTCAGCCCAGGGCGTGATCCTGGAGACCTGGGATCGAGTCCCATGTCGGGCTCCCTGCATGGAGCCTGCTTCTCCCTCTGACTGTGTCTCTGCCTCTCATTCTCTCTCTGTGTCTCTATGAATGAATAAATAAAATCTTTAAAAAAAAAAAGTGAGTATCTTCTCACATGGTAAGGATCTGAGAACTATATTTTTTCACCTCCCGCTGAGACCTGGTTGCATTCCCCAGGAAGCAAATTCTGAGAGGCTGACTTAGGTACAGAGGCATATTTGGGACTGCCCTTGGTTCAATACCCACGGAAGAAAAGGATGGGAACAGGACAGGGCAGGGGAGAAGCTGGGCTATGGAGCAGGTACAACAAGGTCTCAGCCGACCCCACAGGCGAGTCTGGTGCAGGAACAGCCCTTCCGAGTTCTCCCCAGCCAGGGAAGCGGGGGAGGAGCGTGGATATTTCAGCACCACGGATGAGGGCTGCCCCCAAAGGGGTGTGACCTTGGGCAAGAAGGCTCTTTCTCCAGCAGGTGGCAATTTCCAGAGACAGACGTTAGCCAACAACCTTCTCAGTAGCCAGGGGACTAATCCCTTTTACCTCAAGCAGGGACCTGGGCAATGCTGCACAGCCTCCACAGAAGAAGAATAAAATCTCTGATTAACCTTCTTAAACCAAAACAAGTTCCAGGAGATGTTTTGCCAAAGCTACTTCAATCCTATTTTGATGGCTGGCACCAACGAGTGCTAAACCATCTGACCTTTATGGGTTCAAATATGTATACACACTACAGATATTCCGGTTCATGATGGTCACGCGGGAAAATCCTGAACTTGCCTCCTCCTGTGGACACGCCAAATCTACACCTACATATGGCACAACCTCCTCTGAAAAAAAAAAAAAAAAAAGCTAGCTGAGGGACTCCTACACGTCCAAAAAATGAGAAGAAACCTACATCCAAGCGGGTAGGAGAAGCTGAGACAAATCTCACCATAAATCATACTCCAGGGTGACAACTCACAACATGGAAGGAACTCAAAATGCTCAGCTGCTTCTTCTTGAGGAGTAAAAGTTTTGACTCTAACGTTGGGAACCCCACGTCTTAAGCCCTGCGCCTGAGAGACAAGCCCCAAAGCATGGTGCTTCGAACATCAACAGAACTTGCCAGTCCGACTGGACCCACAAAGCTATACTGCAAACTGAGAACATTTCTAGAGGACTCATCTTGCCCCAGGGTCCAGATTAAAAAGTGCCCAGACTCTCTGCGAAAGGAGGCATATTTGCTGGTCTGAAGGCGGTGGCCCGAGGGGCAGGCAGCTAATCTAATATACAGCGAGGAGCCTGCTGAAATGCTCTCCAGGGATGGCGGCCGGCGGGCCCGTCTTCCTTCTCTCTCTCTGCCTCTTGCAGCTCACTGGTATCAAGGAGCTCAGGCCCTCCTCTGGCACCCTGATTTTTACACCAGCCAAGGGGCACCTCTAGATGTCCGGGCTCAGGTGGCCAGTGGAGCTCACATCTGCGGGCCTTGCAGGACTGTGACCAGGGGAGAAGGAGTTCCTAACCTGCTACCACCCCAGGGCACAGCAAGAGGAGCCTTCTTCCCGTGAAAGAGCTCTAGCAGTGCACACTCTGCAAAGCTCAAGTCTGGAAGTTAAACTGGAACGCAAACGATCTGAAGCATTTGGAACAGGCCACACACGAGTGTTCTGCGGGAGTAGGGCCTCATGCTGAAGAACAAGATTCTGACTCTCCATTTTTTCCCAACCACGCTTCCCACCAAGGGTGTCCTTTGTGGCTGGATCCCTAAGTGGTGTTCTACGAAGACCCTTCTGTGTTGAGTGACTCGATCATAGGATGCCCAGAATCCTGCCTCTGAAACAATGTGCCATATCCGTAGCCTACAAATGATGGACAGAGCACCCCAAAATACAGAAAGGCCATATATGCTAGCATTCAGGCTGAAGACGGGGGCCAGTTCCTGTGTGACATAAACAGCACTGCCGGGATCCCTGGGTGGCGCAGCGGTTTGGCGCCTGCCTTTGGCCTAGGGCGCGATCCTGGAGACCCAGGATCGATTCCCACATCGGGCTCCCGGTGCATGGAGCCTGCTTCTCCCTCTGCCTGTGTCTCTGCCTCTCTCTCTCTCTCTCTCTCTCTCTCTCTCTCTGACTATCATAAATAAATAAAATTAAAAAAAAAATAAAAATAAAAATAAAAAAAAACAGCACTGCCCATCATGGGTGAAAAGATGCAATAAGAACTCTGAAGTGAAGGATTTCCAAAAACCACAATCATAAAGAACTCCAACTTACTGGTCACTTACTGACATGCCCGTCCGTGCAGGACTGTGGTCCAAGTTTCCAATACTGTGAAGAAGGAATTCATGAAAGATAATCTAGTTAAGCTACTGGATCCCAGATACATTCTGCTATTAGACATTCAGTATAGAATCTTTAAGTTTCATTAAGATTTGGTGACAGCGTTTCCCAGGAGGAACAGACATAAGAGCAGTGAGAGATGTGTACCCCGACCTTCTCAAGGAAGGGGTTCATTTTCCTCCCTCAGATGCTGAGGCTGAATCGGCAAGACAAGCAACCGCCCAGACCTCATGGACACCTACCCCACCAGCCCTTCTTTTTGAACTGCTCTCCAGAGCTCTACTGTTACATCGGTCCCAAACAGACTGGACAACTGCACAGCGAATTGGATGTGGTGACAATGAACATGACGGTGCTGTCCGCCCAACTGAGGCAGACCCACTGTCTTCCTGGGTCCGAAAACCATGAAGACACAGAGCTACTGCGGAAACCTTATACGATGGGTCAGGAGACGCAGAACAGGATGGTGAACCTGCTCACGGTAGTGGAGAATGCAGATGTCACCGTTGAGCTAATTCAATGGATTAAATGTCCCTGGATGTGACAGCCTTACTTGAAAACATCAAAGAGGGCAGCGCAAGTGGCTCAGCGGTTTAGCACCGCCTCCAGCCCAGGGCAGGATCCTGGAGTCCCGGGATTGAGTCCCACGTCGGGCTCCCTGCATGGAGCCTGCTTCTCCCTCTGCCTGTGTCTCTGCCTCTCTCTCTCTCTCTCTCTCTCTCTGATGAATAAATAAAATCTTTAAAAAAAAAAAAAAAAAAGAAAACATCAAAGGATTTTGGAGCAAAACAAGAACCAGAGGGAAGATGCCCACACCACCAGCAAAACCCATCCTGTGATCTCCTTGACCTAATCCCAGCCCTCCACTGCACGGGGCCACTCTGGGAGAGCCCGGCGCCACGACTGCTCAGCTTTCAGACTTAAAGTCCTGCTATAACGAACAACTTGAAACCTAGCCTTCCTCCACAGGTGGGTCTGTTGGCCTTGGTAAACACAGAAACACCCCCGTTTCCCCAAAGGGCCAGCCAAAGCCTCACCTGGAGTCCTACATATGAGAGTTTTTCAAAACATTCAAATGCAGTGTTCCTACTGTAGCCGCTAGGCCATTCCAGCAACACCATCGAGCCGAAGACTGTCATCTTTGCCCAATAATCACTCGGCAACGGCAAAGAATGATCTCCAGCCACCCAAGTACTACGGGGTGATGGGGTTCGAGTCCTTAGCTCCTGCTGTCACTACAGAAGCTATGTATGAAAAAGGAAAAAAGGGGATCCCTGGGTGGTGCAGCGGTTTAGTGCCTGCCTGTGGCCCAGGACGTGATCCTGGGGACCCAGGATCGAATCCCACGTCGGGCTCCCGGTGCATGGAGCCTGCTTCTCCCTCTGCCTGTGTCTCTGCCTCTCTCTCTCTCTCTCTCTCTCTCTCTCTCTCTCTCTCTGTGACTATCATAAATAAATAAAAATTTTAAAAAAGGAAAAGGAAAAAAAAAAAGCCTGATGTTTATCACCATAAAAGAGCTCTAAGTCACAGTGACTGTTGAGGTGAAAGTGATGATCGGCCCATTAACTACATTAGAGGTGCCAATCCTCTAAAAGGTGGCCCTGGGCAGCTTTGAAACTCAGAAGACAAGACCCACCTGTGCCTGAAAAAACATGGTAGACCATTTCTCTCCTGCAATAATGCAGTTTAACAGAAGAGTAGCCAAAAAAATTAATTAATTAATTAATTAATTAAAATAAAATAAAAACGGAAGAGTAGCCAATTAATTAATTAATTAATTAAAATAAAATAAAATAAAATAAAATAAAATAAAATAAAATAAAATAATAAAATAAAAACAGAAAAGTGGCCAACCGGTGTGACCTTACCGGTTCCTGACCATAGTGCAAGCTTTATCCCAGAACTTGGTTTAACACATACTCCCTTGAAACTTCAGCAGAAGAAAAATGCGTTGTACAAGCGCCAGCCAGCTTAGTTATATTATAGCATGTGGTGGTTCACAGGCCTTCCCACATTTGGAAGAGAAGATACCACGCAGCTGTGAGAAGAGCAGATGAAGAGTATTTTCCTACAAAATAATAGGACTGTGGAGTGCCTTCGTTTAACTAAAATCGAATGGGAAAGTCAATTTGTACTTCTTCGCAGATGAACACAGGGGAAGGGGAGGAAAAACAAAATAAGATAAAAACAGAGAAGGAGACAGACCACAAGCAACTCTTAACTACAGAGAACTGAGGGTTGCAGGAGGGGAGCGGGGCGCGGGGTGGGGTAACTGGGTGACGGGCACTCAGGACAGCACTTGTGGGGATGAGCACTGGGTGGTGCCTGTAAGTGATGAATCACTAAATTCTACTCCTGAAACCAACACTACACTATATGTTAACCAACTTGAATTTAAATACAACCTTGAGAGGTCCCTGGGGGGCTCAGCGGTTTAGCACCTGCCTTTGGCTCAGGGCTGACCCCGGGGTCCCGGGATCGAATCCTGCATTGTGCTCCCTGCAGGGAGCCTGCTTCTCCCTCTGCCTGTGTCTCTGCCTCCCTCTCTGCGTCTCGTGAGTAAATAAATAAAACCTTTAATAAATAAATAAGCACAACGTTGGAATAAAAAAAAAAGTCAATTTGTACTGCTTTATAAATATTCTGGTTCACAATGTCACTTATGAAAGCCTTGATGATGGGAGTTCAGTCACATTTCAGGCGCCCTCACGAGTCCCCGGGCTCAGTATCAGGTTGTCTTTGAGTCCTGGCGATTTTCTGTTATTCTTTCTCATACTAAATGTTCCTTTCTCTACCCTTTTTTACTGCAACTTAGTATTTCTAGTCGGAACAGAGACAACGGGATTACTATTAAAACCAAAGAGGGCTGGCTCAGCGGGTGCCCCCGACGTGCAGGCTTCCAGTACCGCCGGCCTAAGGGGAGCGGCTCGGCCACCTGGGCCCTAACGCACCGAGCTCCGCGGCCCACCCCGCGCCTACCGGCCGGCCTCCACCCCCACAGGCACCAGGGGCACGGGGCGCCCGCGCTGGGCCGAGGAGGCAGCAGGTGGCCAGCCCGCCTCGCGCCCCGGGCCCCGGCCGACCGGGGTCCTTGTCCCTGAGCTCAGGGCGCTTCTGGGCAGAAGCTGCTGCTGCCAGGCCTGGCTGCCTCGGGCCTCCCCGCCAACACCCCACAAGACAGTGCCTGGTGCCCGGTGCCGGGGGAGTGGGGGTGGCGCAAGCTCCCTGCAGCCTGGTACCCTGCTCGCGGCGCCCCAAGCCCACGCCCGAGGTGAAGCGTGACACCACCTGCATGCGGGGCTTGTCCCCTGCATCTCCTCCTCTGGGTGCGGCCCACTTAGACGGGGATGGCAGGCTGGCGGCAGTGGTGGTCCCCCCCCATCGGGGCTCAGATGCGAGGCCACAGTGCATCTGCGAGGTTCCCCAGGATCTACTGTATCAGAAGCTATTCCGATCCCTTTGTAGGTGTCACCTCGATCTGTACACAATCCGAACCTCCGTCCCGTCTCACACGTGGGGAAACCGGGGTGCACAGAGGCCACATCGACTGCCCAAGTCGCCAGCAAGGAGGGGGGCACTGGGGATTGAAACAAGGCAGCCTGACCACAGAGTCGGCCCCCCCTCAGCAGCAAACTCACCTCGGCAAACCCCACACGGGTCCACAGGAGACAAAGTGGCCTGGCCCTTAGGAGACCCACTGGGCATCCGTGGTGACCGTGGCATGCAGGCCTCCCGCCTGTATTGAGTGGGGTCCTCCAGGGAAGCAGCAGCCGTCGGCTGCGGCAGGTGTAAGCACGGGTACACCGAGGGGGGGACGCTAAGGAAGCGGCTGCGCGGACACGAAGGTGGGAGGTGGCAGGTGGGCCAGCCAGGAGGCCCGCACTGTGGGGCAGCCTGTCGGGAGGGAGGGAGCTCAGTCTCTCCCCTGAAGGCCTCCCACTGTGCCCGAGCGTGTCCTGGAGGGTGATCTGCTTCACTCAAACCTACTGACTGCCATGTTGATCGCATCCAAAACCACCTTCACAGCAACATCTAGGGTGGTATTTGACCAGATAGTTGGGCTTGGCCAAGTTGGCGCATCGCACCGAGCACCACAGCACTCTTAAAATTACCCAGTCTGGGCCGGGTCGCTTTATGCTTGTCATCGCTCCACGAGGTTGCAAGGGGAGCAGTTAAGCAGAGGATCCAACGAGCCGCTGAAGAAAGATGCTCCTGACTCTCCCCCCGCCCCCCCACCGGCCATCTCTTGCAGACCAGGTACGAAGCTCCTAGGCTGCAGGCTGGGCCCCTCATTCGCACGAGAAACGGCTGCCTCCTCCACCTACAGCATTGCCCGTGTGCGCACGGTCCAGTTCACAAGTGACAGAAACCCAACCTGAGCCAGAGGAGGTGACAGGTGCAATATCGGGATACTGGGGCCCGTGGAGACTCTCAGGGCCTCTCCCTCCGCCAACGTCCAGAGTCGAGCAATTAGCAGACACTTCACCCACATCAAACAAGGGGAGGGGCCGCAGGGGAACGAAGCAGGGGTTTCTGGCCTAGCATAGCTCCTGAGTACGACCTCCCCCCACGCCCTCCAGCCTCTACCACCAACCTCCCTGGCCCACCAGACAAAAAAATCCAGCGGTTTAGCGCCGCCTTTAGCCCAGGGCCTGATCCTGGAGACCCAGGATCGAGTCCCGCGTCGGGCTCCCTGCATGGAGCCTGCTTCTCCCTCTGCCTGTGTCTCTGCCTCTCTCTCTCTCTCTCTCTCTGTCTCTCATGAATAGATAAATAAAATATTTTTTAAAAAAAAATCCTACGCTGCAACCACTTTACTCCAAATCTGGACAGAGGTGAACTGAGGGTGTATCTTTGTATTTCCCATCATCCAACTGGCAGAAAATAGAAACGGCTCCTTAGAAGGGACGGGTGAGAGAGGAGACGCCCGTGGCCTGTTTTCTCCGCCAGAAATGAAGGTGTCAGGACCCTTCAATGAACCTAGGGCCTTGGGTGGGGTGGGGTGGGGTGGGGGGTAAATAATCTGGAACGTAGGGAATTTTCCCAGCTCATGGAACAGAATCCACCCTCTGACCCTGGAGTGGATTCTCGTAGAAGTCATTTGACAAAAATCACATTACAGAACAGAAGACAGGTCTTCTTCTTCTTTTTTTTTTTTTTTTTTTAAAGATTTTTATTTATTTATTCATGAGAGACACAGAGAGAGAGGCAGAGACACAGGCAGAGGGAGAAGCAGGCTCCATGCAGGGAGCACGATGCGGGATTCGATCCTGGGACTCCAGGATCACGCCCTGGGCCAAAGGCAGGCGCTAAACCGTTGGGCCACCCAGGGATCCCCCAGAAGACGGGTCTTCTGATAAAGATTTCCCACAGCCTCAACCATGCTTTTCCCCATTCCTGAGGATACAAACAACAAAACAAAAACCAAGACCGAAAGAAAACGAAATATCCGGCCTTCAAACAACTGAGAGTGGGAGACGGAGTTTCAGAGACAAGGGGACTTCATTTGCACCACACGAAAAGCTGGAAAAGCTCCTCAGATTGGGGACGATCATTAAGGACAGAAAAGAGGAGGAAGACGGAGGGAACAGAGGAAGGACGGGAGGGAGGGAGGCCCCGAGATGCGTCCTAACCAGCTGCACGAGGCCGGGCCTGGGCTGGGTTTTCCCTGTCCCTCCGCATCCCTTGGTTCCCACCCAACTTCCAGCCGGTTCCCTCCCTCTTCCCGCCTGTGAGTCGCCCGACACCCACCCGGCCAATTCCTTCTCTGCTCGAATCAGCCAAGACTGAATTTTGTTGTTTAACACCAAAGACCTAAAATAATGCAGACGGTGAGCAATTCCCCCATCTCGATAGAAAACCATGATCAAGTAACTGAGGGAGTCAGGGCTGCGAAACAGGTGTAGACGGCAAAGGCTTTGCCAGGATGTAATCAGGTACCAGAAGGAAAACGGGAGGTGGGGAGGGAGAGTGGCAGGAAGTGGGGGTCCTCGCGTCCTCCACCCTTCCTGGCAGGGAAGGAAGAGCTACTAATTAAAGCTGAAACGGGTACTTTTAAGAACCATGATGACTCATGATGTTCCTTGTAATCATCTCCTGAATCCCAGAGTGACACTTCGTGGAATACAGGTGAGGAAGCTCAAATCCAGGATAACGGATTTAACCGGAAACCTCGCAAATAAATAAATAAATAAATAAATAAATAAATAAATAAATGTAAAAATATAAAATAAAATAAAATAAAATAAAATAAAATAAAATAAAATAAAATAAAATAAAATAAAATAAAAAACTTTGCAGCTGCTTCATCCCATCACAAATCCAGCAAACGTGCCAATGAGGAGCCACGCGTGATGCCGAGGGCCGGGCTTCTCTGGGCAGGGGGACAACCCAACACGGGCCCTGCCTTTGTCCGGCTGATGGTCCCGGGGGTGGGGTGGGGGCAGGCTGAAATGAGTGACAAAGAAGTAAGTACGAAATTACACCTGGGATAAGTGTGTGGAGGCAAAGACATTTGGCGGAGGGTGGACGAGACCCCCCATGACAAGGGGAGGGGGACACTGCAGGAGAGGCTTCCGCGTCGGGAAGGAAACAGCCTCCCCGGGATGGGAGAGAAGCTGATGCCAGACAAGGGGACCGCCCCGATGCCAACCCCGGACGCCAACCCCAAGGAAGGGGTCTGGGCCCGGGACTGGCTGGCTAACAGGTGGCAGAGGTGTGTGTGTCAGGGTTCCGGAGGCCGGGCGGGGGCTGAGGTGCCAGCAGACTGGGTGCCAGCGCAGGTGCGCTGTGGTGCCAACAGGAGGCCGGGGCAGGCCGTCCGACGATCAGGGTGCTCGGGGTGCTCAGGCCGGAGCGGAGAGGAACACGGCGGGACGGTGGGGACACCCGCAGGAGCCACGCATGCGGGGCAGCCTCGTGCAAGGCGCCTGGCCTCCAGCTTTTGCTGCCAGAGCAGCCTTCACCTGGGAGGCAGGGGGACATGCGCGTCAGCCCCGAGAGGGGTGGTGGCCACGAGGACGGGGCGGGGAAGCAGGGAGGTGAAGACCCCCCCCCAAGTAGAGCGTGAAGTCCCAGGGGGCGGGTTAGGCGCTAGATGTAGAGGGGGCCCTGGGAAGATCCAGGAGCGCCTCCCGGTTTCCAGGGGGGCTGCTGGGCGATCAGCACCTCCCAACACGGCCAGGGCCTGGACGCCGCATTACTGGGACGCTCGTGGGACATGCAGGGCGGCGGTCGGGCCGTGGGCTCTGCAGCTCGGAAGACAGGCGGGCGCTGGAAGCATCAGCACACACATGCCAGGAACCTGGGACCCTCAGGAGAGGGTCCCCAGGAAAGAGACTGTGGACAACAAAGGGGACCGATGAGCAGCTCCTGAGGCCACCTGGTAGTGACGGTGGAACAGAGGAGAAGGGCCTGGGGCACGGGTACCAAACGAGAAGCGGTGCCTGGGTGAAGGAGGAGGGGCGTCCAGGGGTCCCCACGGCTCTAGCACACGCAGGGAGGGCCGGAGACCGTGCAACCCCCAGGGCGACCATGTAAACGGTCGGCGTCTCCCTGGTGGACACCGACGACAAGAGCCAGGCAGCTCTGCCGACACGTCTGACCACGATGAGATGCGGAGACACGGAGGGGCTGCCCGGACTCGGACACGGTGGGGTCCGGGGAGGGGCGTGAGGACGCCCCGTGGCCCAGCAGAAAGGGGAGGGTGCAAGGTGACAGTGCAAGGAGGGCGAGACAGGGGAGAGGCCGAGGGGCGGATGCGGACACAGAAGACCTGCGGCCGATGCGGTGACGGCGGTGGCAGCGGTGACGGCGAGGGCAGGTGCTGCCACCAAGGGCTCCTATCGCCCGAGGAAGACGCGCTCGTGGGCCACAGCTGCCTGGGAGAAACGAGGGAGCGGAGGGGGCCGGGGGCCCGGGGCCGAGGACAAAGCCGGGCCACCTCCAGGTGACGCAGGACTGCCACGTGCCACACGTGCCAGCGCCCAGCTGCTCGGGCCCATGCCCAGGGAAGGCACACACGTGGGTCCAGGTCAGAGCTTTGCCAGATAAATGGAACAGAAAAGGAATCCTGGAGCCGAGGGGATTGGAGATATCCACGCGACAGCGACTGCAGCCATCAGGGATGCGACGGTCGAGGAGTAGCCCCCGAGGGAGGGCCCTGCCAGCGCACCGGACGGCGCAGCGACGCCAGGGAGCCCACGGCAGCCAGCGGGGCCGGGAGTCCTGGAAACGGGCCGGACCTGGTGCCGCCTGGCGCCTTCCTGGGTGCTCAGCCCAGCCGGGCCCACTCGCAGAGGCTGGCCACCCGCAGGCCCCAGGCTGGGCAGGACAGGTGCGGGGCAGCTCCGGCACTAGGCCCGGCCTTCTTGGCTCACCCCCCCCCCCCCCACCCCGAGGGAAGCCGGCTTGAGGACACAGAAGGCAGTGGGAGAGAGAAAAATGGAGGGTGGCAATGGCACCCCTGCCTCTGGGTGGCGTGGGGGCCAGAAAACCAGCCGGGGAGCCGTCTCAACAAGTCTGGCTCCCTGGGGACCCGCCACACCACGTACAGGTGTACAGGTCGCAGCAACTTCAGGAGGAAGACGCAGGAGGAAGAGGGAGGAGGAGGAGAGCCACATGAAATCAGGACCTGCCATGCGCCGGGCTTGCGTAAGGCTCCGCAGGTTGCACACTGCACAAGGCACTCTGTTCAAAGCGTAGATATTTGATGTTCTTTTTAATGACCTTTTTAAAGGATTTATCTGTTTGTCTAAGGGGAGGGCCAGAGGGAGAAGCAGACTCCCTGCTGAGCAGGGCACCCGACACGGGGCTCCACCCCAGGACCCCGGGCTCATGGTCTGAGCTGAAGGCAGCTCTTCAACTGAGCCCCCCAGGCGCCCCCCATACATTTATATATTCTGACAACTTTCTGGCAGAGACTAGTGTGTGGAGTGAACTGTGTCCCCCTCGAACGCATACGTGGAAGCCCTGTGTCCAAGTCACGCAGGGGTTAGGGATTCAACGTATGCGTTGGCGGGGGACACAGAGTTAAGTGAAGTCACGTGGGTGGGCCCTAATCCAAGAGGGCTGGGGTCCCCAAAGGGGAGGAGGCGACACCACCGCTGTGTGCAGAGCAAAGGCCCCGCGCGGACGGTGAGACCGTGGCCATCTGCAAGCCAGGAACGGGGGTCTCGGGAGAAGGCGGCCCTGCCGGCACCGCGACCTCGACCTCCCAGAACCGAGGACCACGAGAAATTAAGCTCCGTGATTTAAGTCACCCAGCTTGTGGCGTTCTGTTTGCCAGCTCCAGCAAGCTAATAGACACGGCCAAGTGTTTTTTGTTGTAATCACCAGCACGCTGGGAAAGTCCTCTAACACGCGGAAGTAAGAGCACTTGAGGAGGGGGGCGGGGGGATGTTTTATGACTTACATGCAAGTGCCACACAGGCCAGCGGTGACCTGAGAGTCAAAACGGCGGGTGGTTCCTTCCATGAAACTTCACTTAATCAATATGCAACTTTATAAAATAAACAGTATTAGGATGAAGAAGGGGAAGCTCAGATGGGACGTTCGGGGGGCTCCGGGGTGAACGTCTGCCTCGGGCCCAGGGCGTGACCCCGGGGTCCTGGGATCGAGTCCCGCGTCGGGCTCCTTGCACAGAGTCTGCTTCTCCCTCTGCCTGTGGCTCTGCCTCTCTCTCTCTCATGGGTCTCTCATGGATAAATAAAATCTTCTTTAAAAAAAAAAGGAAAAAAAAAAAAAAACGCAGCAGCAGCAGCTCAGAGAACTTCAGCGACGTGCTCAAACTCCAGCACACGCTGCGGGGAAGCTGGGCCGACGTCTGTGTCCGGGGAAACCAATTCCGCAAGTCCTCCTGTTGCATGCTCTCCCACGCGGCCTCCCGCCACAGGTTCTAGGATAAAACTGATGCCACCAACGTCAGCTGTGCCTTCATGCTGCCCCGGACGCTCTGCTACACGCGTTGGCGCACGACAGCGAGGGCGGCCTGAGGCCCAGACAGGTGACCTGCCCCAGGGGCCGACCCGAAGGCTGCAACCGCCGTCCCGCCCCTTCCCTGCCCTCTCCACCTCCTGCTCCCTCTTCCCACACAAAGCCTTTCCCAGGCGACCCCTAAACACAGAGGAGCCCTTCTCCTGTTTGACACATTATTCATATCCTTTTAGTACGATCGACGTTCTCAAAAGTCATTTGCAAAGTAAATAAGGTGGCGCTTGTCAGACAATGCATTTGCTCCCCAAAAATAAATAAGTGAAGATCATGCTGGAATTCAAGAGCACTTGCATTCATTGACTACACTTTCAGCTCTTCTTCTTGACGCATATAGTTTTCCTTGGGCTGACTTATGAATTTCGCCCTAAAGATTAATTTGGCTCTCTATAAAGAGCATAAGAATTAATATTCGGCCGAGATAGGAATCTTTTTTTCATTTTCATTTTAGTGGAAATCAATCTGTTAAGATATTGTTGAGTGCAATTTGTTACTCACTCCCTCTTTTCTGCTCAAGTCGGGGTACTTGGAAATATCTATATGAACACTTTTTGTCAATACTACCAAGATTTATATTGCCAAGTTACTGTAACTGTTATCGCCGAGAGCGCTATGAATTATGCCGCGTGATGTTAGATTTTATTGGACTTATGCAATAGAGAAGTGATCAATTAAAAGGAAAAAAAAAAAAAAAAACCAGCACCACTCACGACGATCTTTGTCTCCAGCAGGCTGTACGGAGGAACGACTCCTGGGTGGAGGAGCCGCAGCCACAGCAGCGGACGTGGCCCTCTTCATGGTGCCTCGTCCGGGCGGATCTGGGGCCAGAGGCTGGGACCTCTCGGGCGCCCTACAGGAAAGCCACCCCTGCCCCTTCCCCAGCGTCTGGCGCCTCGCAGGCCACCGAGCCATCAGTGCAGACATCCCTCGACTCGCCTTCACGCTCCCCTCGGCAGCCTCCGTTTGCACAGCTGTGTCCACACTCTCCGTGCATATAAAGCCCCAAGGCCCGTTGCGCGGGGGACCTGCTCCCCGCCACTATCACCTCATCCCGACTGAAGACCTATGCAAAGACCCTGTTTCCAAAGAGGGTTTGTTCGGGAGCACGAAGGGTTTGGACCTCAATACGTGCGTTCTGGGCCATTCGATCCAGGCCACAGCGCTCCCACCCGCTCAACGTACAAGCACACTCTACTGTCTTCCTTGTTATAAATAAAACTACGACCACTGCTGCTACTACCAACACCTACTATGACCTCCCTTCTTTCTTCCCTTTCACAGCCGAAAAGAGTAATCTCTCCATTTCTCCATCCACTTAACTCTTCAAACCACTTTAATCTGGCCTGGCACCAAACATCCTCAGAACGTCACCAATAACCACCTGACTTGTACATCATCTTACTTGGGTTTTTTCAATTTTTATTTTATTATTTTTTTAAGATTTTATTTATTTATTCCTGAGAGACACAGAAAGAGAGGCAGAGACACAGGCAGAGGGAGAAGCAGGCTCCATGCAGGGAGCCCGACGTGGGACTCGATCCCTGGGCCCCAGGATCACGCCCTGGGCGGAAGGCAGGTGCCAAACTGCTGAGCCACCCAGGGATCCCTTTATTTTATTTTTCAGAAGGCTAAACGCCCAGCGTGGAGCCCAACGTGGGGCCTGAACTCACAACCCTGAGATCAAGACCTGAGCTGAGATCAAGAGTCAGATGCTTAACCAACTAAGCCACCCAGGGGCCCTAAATCATCTTCCTTTTTAAATCCTGATCCTGCTAAACCTCCCTGTGGCTTCCGAAACCGTGAATCATGTCCTCCTTCGGGAACTGCATCCTCTCTTGGCATCAGCATCTCTACGCGGAGCTTTGCCTCCTTCCCGCTCCCAGGGGTCCCCTACCGCATGCTCTGGGAGCAGCCTGGGAATTCTGTTCTCATGTCACCCGGCTCCTCCCAGTCACCTATCCTTGCTCCTCTCGTCTGCTCGGGGCTCAAGCCGCCTAATCGGGCACACAGCTCCCCTCTGAGTTCTGGGACATACCCAAGAGCTTTACTTTCCACGTCCTTCTGCGGGTCTCAAGTCGCTTAAAATTCGGCATACCTAAATAGGAAGCCTCCTCCTCCTGTGCCCTGCACTGAAGAGCGCCGCCGCCGAGCCAGATGCCCCGATGGGAGATCTGGGAGTCAAGCTACCTCTTGTTAACCACTCGTACCCCCAAACAGAAGTTCACAGAACTCTTTTTTTTTTTTTAAGATTTTATTTATTTATTTGAGAGAAAGAGCGTGCACACAAGCATGGGGAGAGGCAGAGGGAGAGGGAGAAGCAGACTCTCCGCTGAGCAGGGAGCCAGACTTGGAGCTCGATCCCAGGACCCCGGGATCACGACCCCAGCCAAAGGCAGCCGCCTAACCAGCTGAGCTACCCAGGCGCCCCAGTTCACAGAATTCCAGTACTGCCTCCCAAGGAAGGCCTTGGGGCCCGAATGCACGATTCAGAACCGAGTTCAAAGCGGGCTCCCTAGCAGCCTGAGATCTGGGTTGTTCTCACAAGGACGTAAGAAACTGGAGCTGCTCAAGGCCGCTCGGTGGAGTCGATGGCATTGTTCTACCTGCTTTTGAGGAAACCACTCCTCCATGCGGCAACCCCCCCCCCCCGCCCCCCGCCAACCCCCATCTCCAGCTCCTGCACCTCTGTGCTTCCTGCCTGGGCTCCGGGCCAGTGCCTAGGGCCACCATCCCACTAAAATGTTTTAATTTACATTCTTTTCAAGTCAGAAGAAGAAGATGAATACGATCTACCAGGGTGGACTGTATTCATCTTTATGCCAGGGCTATCATAAAGTATGATTTTTCATATTATTTTATAGAGGAAGGAGTCCACAAAGCAGAAATACTTAGGGGACAAAGCAGCCTGCTTGTCAACCTTCCCTCTCTGACTACCCTTGCCAAGGGCCCTTCTTGTAGCCACAAAGGAAAAAATAGATAAATTAATTGACGCTGAAGCACTAAAGATTGATAATTTACTGGGTAGCCATCCAAGGAAGATTTGCTTCAAACTCGTCCGAAGTCAAAGAGACGGAACTTTTTCTTACCATTTAATGCTCCTTTTTAAGTATAGAGGAAATACATAAGCATTGTAGGAATATCAGAGAACTCCCAAAAGTTTTTAAAAAGAGAAATAACATCATCTATAATGCCAGAAATAATCACTATTAACAAGTTGGTGTATTGTCTTTTGGTATCCATAGGTGTATATCTATATTTGTTCTGAATCAAATGGAATTCCTTTTACTTTTTACTGATAATTTGGTCATAAGCAATTTCCTATAGCACTATTTATGATTTTTAATGCCATCATTAAATATATCTGTAAAAGACATTTTTGTACACATTTCTGATTATTTTCTTAAGACAAATACTTTAAGTGAGATTACTGGGTCAAAAGCTATAAACATTTTTAAAGTTTCTGATGCACACCATCGAATTTTTTTTTATCAGAAAAGTCATATAAAATAAATAAGAAAAAAATTTAAAAAAAAGAAATGTTATATAACCTTCTCATCCCTGGTGCCAGTTTCCCTTTAGTCAAAGCAAGACTGGACGTTATGCTTTATAATCTCTGGGAGTCTGATATGCAAAAACTGGAATTTCTTTGTTTCAAAATGCATATATTTGATCACTTGTGACCTTAAAAGTAGTTTTTAAAACACTTACTTAACAGTTGTATCTTCAGTGAAATTTTGTTCATGAACTTAAATTATGATACTGGGATGATGATCTTTTCTAACTCACAAAGGCTTTCTGTATAATAAAGATACTAACTTTCATATGACTGTACATTTTGGTCCAAGTTTATACGCTTTTCAATTGGGTATTATATTCTTAATCATATAGAAGTTCTCAATTAGGGATCCCTGGGTGGTGCAGCGGTTTAGCGCCTGCCTTTGGCCCAGGGCGTGATCCTGGAGACCCAGGATCAAATCCCACGTCGGGCTTCCGGTGCATGGAGCCTGCTTCTCCCTCTGCCTATGTCTCTGCCTCTCTCTCTCTCTGTGTGACTATCATAAATAAATAAAAATTAAAAAAAAAAAAAAAGAAGTTCTCAATTAAAATTTAATAAAATAGATCAGCTGTGCTTATTTCTGCTTTCAGGATTATGCTTCAAAAGCCTTTTACCATCCCAAAGTATTTATTTTCATTCTAACATATTAGGGAATTTTGCTTTTACATTAAAAATCTTCTCCAAAAAAAAAAAAATCTTCTCCAAATTGAATGCATTTTGATGTAAGCCATAAGAAAACACATTGTCATTCTTTTTTCCTAGGGGATTAGAAAATTATTTTCTGAATAAAATCCATCCAGCGGATGGACCTTCTCATCTGATTCATCATCGGGTTCCTCATTCCTGGCCAAGCACTGTTTTAATATTCGTAAACTTACAACGTGTTTTAAAAGCTACTGGGCTGGGACCCCATTTTTTAATCCTAATATTTGAAATTTTATTGATTACCCTCATACTTTCTTTTTTCTTTCCGATGAAGGGAAAGTAACAGTGTGAGGGAGAGAGAGAAGGAGAAGGTAGGGAGAGGGCACGGGAGATAAAATGATCTGAGACTTTTCTAGTACCTCCTCAGCCTGATTTACTCCAGCTGAAGAAATTCGGTTTCCAACAACATTTAATGAATACAACGGGACGTAGGCACAATCACCTAAGTTATGTCAGTCCCCCCGCCCGTTCACGTCAATATCTAACTTTAATCAAATTTCTTCAACACTTTGTAAGGTCCAATGAATACAGATACGGCTTTCATATCTTCAGGACTAGGAAGTAACATTATTAGAACAGCGAACATCCTAATGACAGATATTCCAAGATTTCTTGATTCTTGAGGAGAAAGACTTTGACAAACACGTCTCCGTAGCAGGGATTCATTCACATCCCAGGACATACTTTGCTGACAAGCACCATTAATATTTTATGTTATGGATATCAGAGTTCTGAGGTTTTATTATGTCATGCTTTAGGCAGTCTATTTCAGATGGTAAATATCCATCACCCCAAAACCACAAAAGTGCTGACAAGTTCAAGTACCATGACCCAGAGCACTAGGAACAGTTTCTATGTGATCGCCAGATGACAGGCTCAAGAAGACAGGTCCTCGCAGGAGGGAGAGGATGTCAAATTTCTCTCTCTACCACCTAGATCTGGGCTCCTTCCTCAACAAGCCAACTGCCTCTCCCACCCTGGGAGGTGGCTCTGCGTGCAGCAGCAAAAGGGCCAGCTGTGTGGCCAACGGACCCTCCTCCCAAGCTCACCTCCACTCCTCCTTTGCTTCACGCCAGGCCGGTCGCTTTACTCTCTGTGATTCAGTTTCCTTATCTATGAAATGGATAAACTAATGCCAAGTGTGGGAATCCAAGGTGAACGCATGCAAAGTATTCAGCCTAGAACCTAGCAGGGGCAGGCTTCCTATAAATAATGACACACTTTTAGTAGGGTTTTGAGGTTTAAAGGATTTATGTCTTTTTAGATCAATCATATTAAATCACAGGCCCTAGAATACGGTTGTTGCTCAATAAATGTCAGGCAACAAGTTAATAAGGCAGTACCTTTCCAGGATAATGAATTTTAAAATTCCTGAAAACTTACGATATCAATTTTTTAAAATTCAAATATTATATGCTTTTTCCTATTCGCCAACATGACACAAAGGGAAAGAAGAAAAAATGTCTAATTCTATCACATATGATATTTATTTACAGTGTATGTTTTTAAACCTCGGCCTCAAATTCTACAGACACTCACCATCTTGACGCATGTTCCTAAAGATGGATGTGAACAATCAGACTTCTATTCCCATCCACTTAAAAAATTATTATAAATTATCTAAATAATCCATACTTTGGGGGCACCTGGCAGGCTCAGTCCATATAGCTGTGACTCTTGAGCTTGGAGTGATGAGTTCAAGCCCTGTGGAAGGCATGGAGCCTACTAAAAAATAATAATAACAAATTAATTAAATAATCCTCACTTGTAATTTTGCCATTTTCCTTTGTAGTTAATACAAAGGAATAATTCAACTGGCATAAAAGGAGGTGGTCCAGTTGAAATGAAGACTGACCACCTCTTGATTTCGTAGTAGTTTCCTTCTTTGCCTTAATGCAATAAAATTTATGATATTTATTTCCTATGACTTTAATTTTCCCATTTGCCACTTGTTTTTATAAAGATCACAGGCTACATAAAATAATAATTTTCAGAAGTTTTTAAAACAATAACAACCTTTCCTTTAAAAAATAAAATCTACGCAGGGGCACCTGGCTGACTTAGTCGGTAGAGCATGTGACTCTGGATCTCAGGGTTGTTAAGTTCAAGCCCCATGTTGGGTGTAGAGATTACTTTAAAAATACAACAAATCGGGGCACCTGAGTGGCTCAGTCAGTTAAGGTCTGCCTTTGGCTCAGGTCATGATCCCAGAGTCCTGGGATCCCGGGATCGGGATCCAGCTCTGTGATCAGCAGGGAGCCTGTTTCTCCCTCTGCTCCCCGCCCCAACTCATGTTCTCTCTGTTTCTCTCTTGCTCACTCTTGCTCCCTCGCTCTCAAATAAATAAAATATTTTTTTAAAAAAATGCAATATTTAAAAATAAAGATAAAATTAATTTTTTTAATTAAAATTTTTTTTAATCTATCCAGAAACCAAATACATAAAATAACTCAAAGTGAAGTTTCCCTGGTTGAAAAACACTGGGAGACCTGGAACCCTTCTAGAAACCATTCCCAGGCCAATAACCAATGTCTCTGCCCACCCCAAAAGTCTCTTGAATAGTACCTAAAGTCAGATTATGTCATAGATGATGTTCAAGACCCTCCAATGGTTGCTACTCATGAGAGAAAACCTTGGCCAACTTGTCTGGTCTCTGACCACCACTCAGTCTTTTATGTCCTAACACATTTTCCTTCTTTGCTCACTCAGCATCCGACCCCGGCCACCGTGTTGATGCCCTGCTCTATCACTTCTCAAGTCCTCACTATTCCTTGAAAAGCCAAACGTACTTGCTCCGCCCCTCCTTTACATGTGCCATTTCCCCTGCTTAAGATGCTCCAAGAGCCCATGGTCCCTTCCCTTATTTCTTTCAGATCTTTGCTAAACTGTTTTCAGCTCAGAGGAGTCTTGCTGGCCACCCTGCACAAAGCAGGACGCCACCACCAAATCACTCTCTATCTCCTATCATTTTTCCTTCTTAGCACTTACATTATTAACACATTCCTCTATTTATGCATGTACTTTTTTTAAGATTTTTAATTTATTTATTCATGAGAGACAGAGAGAGAGAGAGAGAGAGAGTGGCAGAGACACAGGCAGTGGGATAAGCAGGCTCCATGCAGGGAGCCCGATGCGGGACAGGATCCCGGGACCTCGGGGTCAGGCCCTGAGCCAAAGGCAGATGCTCAACCACCGGGCCACCCGGGCGTCCCTATGCATGTGCTCTTTTATGTCTGTGTCTCTCAATTAAATGAGAGCCCATTAGGACAGGAAATTCATTTGGTTTACCATCAGTTCATGAAATAGTGCCTGACACACGGTAGGTTCTCAGTAAACATGTGCTGATTGAACAAACGGATGAGACGCCTATGCAAGGTTCACGGGGCAGCTTTAAATCTCTTCAATGTGCAAGTCCACACTCTCCTAAGCAAATACAGGAATACCATCAAAACTGGCACAAACAAGGGACCCTGAAGGTGCCACCTACATAACACCCAAGAGTACGAGTGGTTTTGACATCCATATTTTCTGTCTTAGACTGAGATTCAGAAAAAACAGAGATGGGGTTGTGAATGGTAGAAAAGAGTCTCATGAAAGCGGATTATTGTTACTCACAAGCTTGCGGTCCATGGTGTATGAAAAATGAACTAGGGCCCAAGGTCTCCACACAAAGGGGATCCCTGGCTTCTTGCTTTCACCCACTCCCTGCCAGAAAAGTCACATCAATTTCCAAAAACAATTTGTACCCACGTACAGGGCCTTGGTTCTGGTTATTATCAAGCCACGTCCCAAAGGCCCAACGTCCAGGGTCTCACTACTGGAATCCTCATTGCACCTTTCTTTTTTTTTTTTTTTTTTTTTTCTCGTTGCACCTTTCTTAGGCATTGCTTTTTTCTTTAACTGTGCCTCGGGTCAGGGATTCCCCTCGTGTGTACTCGCAGGGGCTTTCCACGGGCTGATCCAGCCCACCAAAGCACGAGGCTGGTGAGCAATTTGAAAACATACCTAGAAACCATGAAACCCTGTGGCTTACTCACATGACTAGCTTCAGGAATGATTTTTTTTTTAAGATTTTATTTATTTATTCATGAGAAACACAGAGAGAGAGAGAGAGAGAGAGAGAGGCAGACACAGGCAGAGGGAGAAGCAGGCTCCATGCAGGGAGCCCGACGCAGGACTCGATCCCGGGACTCCAGGATCATGCCCTGGGCCGAAGGCAGGCGTTAAACCGCTGAGCCACCCGGGCTGCCCAGGAATGATTTAAATAAACAAAACTGGACCCCAAAAACTGCTCAACCAAAGAGTCCTGGCATTCTTATGAATATCCACATAACACTGGTATTATCGGAGTAGAAACAGATGCAAAGAAATGTGGCCCCAGTCACAGGCAATAAGATGGGTTATTTTGGATATTATTACAACCCACGTTTAAATTCAAGCTATCATGCCCCAGTCTGCCATTTTCTTATAAGTAAATTAAATATAATTTGTTTTATATTGAATATTATTGTAAATAAAATAAGTTTATAATATATTTATAATAAATATAATATAAATTAAAACGTGTGCATAGACCCTTAAAACCTTATTCTTAAGAAATTTTGGTTTGGGTTTGTTTGTTTGTTTGTTTGTTTTTTCCTCTGCCTGGAACATTCTTCTCCTCTTTACTGCTGGAGAACTCCTGGCCATGTCTCACACCTCAGCCTCCCTCACTGTCAGTCCCTTGCAGAGGCTGTCCATGATTCCTTTCCCAATCCCTGCGGGTCGCCTCCCTGCCTCCTTCCATACGGTCTCAGAAAACCTGCACTTTTCTTTAATGCTCTTAATTCATCTGCAGTCAATGTGCATTTACCTGTTTAATATCTGCCCCTCTTACCAGACTATAAGTGAGCTACAGGTGGGCAGGAGGCATGTTCGTGTTGCCTCGGTGACGTATCCCCAACACCTCGCATGGACCGTTTGCTGGATCTGGTGAATAAAGGAATGAAGGAACGGAACACACCCTGACTATGCGCTGAAACTACCATGGATACTTTCCTACTTTTTTTTTTTTTTATAAATGCTTTATTTATTTATTTTTAACATAGAAGAAGTTTGGTGGTGGATATATGGCCATTTGATGTTTTATGATTAAGGGTTCAAGTTCAGGTTCTCTTTCTTACAGAATGTATATGTATACCTACACATGTATATGTAACTGTTATCAAAATTAAGCTTAGTCACTAAAAGAAGATTCAGTGTCTGAACTTTCTTCTGTATTTTTTTCACCTTCACCATCAGGCACTGGAGCATCTGGTCTCTCAAGAAGATCTGGGTCTAATCCTTCTGATATCATTTTGTTTCTTATTGCCATCACTGGAACACCCACTTGAACCATTTTGAGATATCTGGCATATCTTGGGTCCTTGGCTACAGTTAAGATATTTTCTGGTGTTACTTCACTTCTCTGTGGTCCAGAGTCTTGTAAACTGTTCTGCTGTGATTTCTCTGAAGTAGCTTCAGAATGTGATTCATTTGTGATACCAGTGACGCTTACAGGAGATACTTCAAATGTGACATCATCTAGGCCTGGAATGGATGACAACTTTGCATCTAAAATATTGAGAGTTGTTTCAATTAGCTGGATACAAAGAGAAAGGTCTGCTAGTTTCTCCTCACAAACTGTTGGTTTAGTTTTAAAAAAAATTAAAAAATTTAAAAAAGGCTCTGATCCTTGGAGCAAGACGTGGATCATTTTCTCAGGCTTCCATCCCCAACCTCCCTAGTGAGATCATTCAAGTCCTTTCGGGTACACCGACAGGGTCAGGAGGCTCGTGGAACCTTGGGCTTGAGTTCTGACCAAGATTCAACCTTAAAATGTTTAGAACATGAGTAGGAAAAAGAAAAAAAAAAAAAAAACCACGAGTAGGAATGGTAGCCGTCGGGTCGACCACGACTCCGAAGCTTCAGGCAGATGTGAAGCAAAGAGCAGCCACAGAGAGAAGCCCGGGCGGTGCTTTTGGTGCCAAAGCCGCGGCGTCCCGGGCACTGGGTCTTGGGGCATCAGGGGCAGCAGCTGCAAGGACACGCCAGCACCCACACCGGGGAGGCCCGAGAGCAGGCTGCACCCCCACCCCCCGACTGTGACACGTCAGCCAAAGGGAGAAAAGAAGGAGCCGGACACCAACTGGCGTCTATTCTGCTCCGTAGGTGGCGGCCCCAGCCCTGCCGGCTGCCAGCAATCTCACGAGGTGTTTTCAGGGCGAGAGACTCCAGGGAGGTCGCAGCAGGGAATCTAAGCTGCCGCGTCGTGACCGCACCGGACCTGGAAGGTGCCGTGCGTGGCAACCTCTGGGTAATGCCACGCTCCTGAGACCAAAGGAGAGGGGAGAGAAGAAAGTTCAGGACATCGGGAGTAGGAAGCGAGGGGATCCTGGCATTAAAAAAAAAAAAAAAAAAATCCCGTCCTTGGAGAGAGAGAGAGAGAGAGAGACCCAGCATTAGAACCCCCATCACGGGCTGCAAATGTCACACAGGAGTAGGAGCTGAGGGTGGGCGCCAAGGCAGCGAGCAAACCCAGCGTGACAATGAGGCCCAGAGTGTCAAAAGCTTGGAAGCGTTCCTAATCCTTGTTTAATCTCCATGGGAGTTTGTTTTTTGTTTTTTGTTGGTTTTTTTTTTCATAGAAATGCATCTTTAATTTCATAATGAAAATCAAGTGGCAAATAGATTTGATCTTACAGCCAACTTCCTACAAGGTATCAGCTCCCTCGGGGAGTGGACACTGGACTCACCCCCAGGGCTCCGGACGCTGGGGAGGCGCCGGGGACGCTGCAGCCAACGAGTCCGCCTTGGCGGCCTGCGGCCCAGGGGCAGCGGTAGCCCACCCACGGACGGGACTGCTCCGAGGGCCCGAGAAACCAGTGAGCCGGGGGCAGTGTGGGGCCGGCCTCACCAGGAGGGGGACTTGGGTCTCCGCGGGCAGGCCCATGCACCTGACAAAAAGATCGCAGACTCCAGGAAGCTGAAGGAGCAGGACGCATGGACGCGTGGACGCGTGGACGTATGGACGGGCCCTGAAGTGGGGCTGCTGGGCGGGAGCCCCAGGACAAGCGTGGCTGGTGCAGATGGAGGGTGCTGGCTGGGGGATGTGAGGTCAGAGGCCTGGTACCAGAGGGGCAGACGGGGGCACCTGGGAGCTCTGCGGGGGAGCGGCTGCCTCGGCCCAGGGCGTGACCCCGGGGTCCCGGGATCGAGTCTCTGTGTCTCTCATGAGAAAATAAATAGAATCTTTAAAAATAAAAAAAAAAAAATTAAAAAGAGATGCAAGTAGGAAGGCCTTTCCAGGCCTCGTGGGGCTTTCGTGGGAGCAGAGGGGACAGCACTGCACACCTGAGCCAGGCAAAGGCGCGACCTGCTTGCCCTTTGAAAGCATTCCTCTGGCAGCGGCACGCGGATGCCAGACATATGTGACCTGAGGCCCCAGAGACGTTGGGACTTGGCTTCAGGAGTTCCTACCCACCCACCGCCTCAACTCCATATTCCCACTGAGATTCCCACAACTGGGCGGAGAGCTCCTTTTGCAAAAATAGGGAAAACAGCAGTTCTGTCCTTTTTTTTCTTTTTAAAGATTTATTTACTTACTTACTTACTTATTTATTTATGATAGACATAAAGAGAGAGAGAGAGAGGCAGAGACACAGGAGGAGGGAGAAGCAGGCTCCATGCAGGGAGCCCGATGCGGGACTCGACCCCGGGACTCCGGGATCACACTCTGGGTCAAAGGCAGGCGCCAAACCGCTGAGCCACCCAGGGATCCCCTAGTTCTGTCCTTTTAAGCACCCCACAGAGGTGCACGGGCTGGAGCGAGACGGAAGAGGGGGTCTCCCCACAGGTCAGGCGAGATGCACGCCCGGGGCCACAGCTCGGGCCGTGGGACGCGTGGCGTGCCGTGCCTCAGGGCAACACGAGGAGAGGGAAAAAAGGAAGAAACAAAAGGACCGGATCTGACCCCAACCTAAATTCGGTCTTGAGGAAAGAACCAGGCTCTGTGACGGAGACGCGGAGGGTGCAGCGGGGCAGCGCGGGCCCGCGGGACCGGGCAGGAGGGTCCTTGGCTTCGTGCATGGACACCGAGGGTGAGGCACGGGAAGTAAAGGCAGAGTGGACCTAACGGCTTTGGGGGAAAGATTACAGGGGACCGAGCGTCCGCGAGGCTCAGAGGGAGGGGACTCCGTGTCGCCCTCGCTGCAGGGTAGGGGTGTGCATACAAGGGGTCCAGCTACGCGTTTCTTCAGGAATCCCAGGTAGGGTCTGACCAGAGGCGAGTGATAGGTGAGTAATAAGTGTTATTGCATAAATCATTGAAAGTAGGTACTGGCTCAGCGGGTGAGCATCTGCCTTCGGCTCAGGGCATGACCCCGGGGGTCCCGGGATCGAGTCCCCCGTCGGGCTCCCCGCATGGAACCTGCTTCTCCCTCTGCCTGGGTCTCTGCCTCTCTTTGTGTCTCGCATGAATAAATAAATAATCTTTAAAACATAAAATAAACTAAAGTGTTGTTCCTCTAGACTCCCTATCTCCATTTCATGGTGACCTTTGGTCCCACACATTCCAGGACAGTCATGGTCTCATATATCGCATCCCACGGGCCCCTCAAACCATTAGGATGTCCTGGAGAACTTCCCATAAAACTGCAAACGGAAAACATCAGGGGTCTCTGTCACAGAGCACAGGAAGAGGAGGAAGGCTGGAGGAAGGTAGCTGTACCCGGGGCGGGAAGGGGGGACTAATTCCGGGGAGTAGTTAGGAGGGGGTAGGGGGAGGCCTTGGCTGAGGCCAGCACTCACCGCTATGCCCCTGGATTCGTAATCCTGAGTAAGTGAGACGACAGGCTCCTCCGGGGCGTCAGGAAGGCCAGTGCTCTCCCCGCTCTGGCCTATCCCGCGTCGGGGTGCGGGGGACAGCAGCGGGCTGTGCGGTGGGATCCTTCCTGCCCAACGTGCACACAAATGCCAGGCATACAGTGAAAAGGGACGTTGCAAGACTCCAGGTCGGCCCTTCACAGCCATCCCCGCGCTGTGGTATCACGGGCAATGCTTCTGTGTTTTTGCTTTTCCGCAATGAACCGGATTACTCACATTTTTCTTAGAGGCGGAGAAGTGCGGTTAGATCATAGAGAGTTTTCCAACACAAATGGTTCGCATGACAAGGAAAGGCCCCGACACATCTGAAGCTACTGTATCGCGGTGGGTCAACTACTCTCAAATTGAAAAAAAAAAAAAAAGTTTCAAAATAAAGTCCCTAAAAAGCGAATGTTTTGTCATCTAAACCACATACTGGGGCAGCCCCGGTGGCGCAGCGGTTTAGTGCCGCCTGCAGCCCAGGTCGTGATCCTGGAGACCTGGGATCGAGTCCCATGTTGGGCTCCCCGCAGGGAAGCTCCCTCTCTCTCTCTCTCTCTCTCTCTCTCTCTCTCGTGAATAAATAAATAAAAATCTTTAAAAAAAATAAAAATAAAAAACACATACTGCTGGACATGCCTGAAGGGAGGTCCGGCATCACTGGTCCACGAGGCCCAGGCCAGGGTTTGGAATGTATGGCCAGCATCATGCAACCAGAAAAAGACTGGTCAGAGGACGGCACAGACGCCAGGGGTTTGACCTCCGCGTCCCCTGAGAAATGGGTCACGCCCCTCCTAGACACAGACAGAGGCAGAGACACTGTGAGCTGGCAACGAACCCCCTTGGTAGCAGGTGGTGGGATTGTGCAGCGGCCTCACTGCTGGAGAAGGAAGCCCCCTCTCCCTGTCTAGCAGGGCAGGGGAAAGGCCGAGGGCTGGCTTGCTGCATTCCGCTTCCCCCTTTCCCTTTTTACTGACAGTCTTTACCCGCACTTACCCCTCCAGCTGCATCATCACACACTGGGTATTTGGGAGACGGTTAGCCACGGGGTGCTAGACCGTAGAGAGCCAGGCTTGAGCGTGTCCTAGAGGAAAGGTGATGCCTGGAGTGCTACCCCGGGAGCTGGTGTAACAACGGGATGTGACGCGGAGCTGTCTCTCTCGCTAGGGAGCACGTGAGCGTATTTTGGCTGAGGACGGGGCAGAGATGATAAACGAAGGCAATCCTGTGACCTCATGACATGCATGTCACACGTAGCTAGAGGGTAGACTGTCCTGGACGCCAGTGACAATGATCTCAGTCCCTGCTCCTGAGAAAATGCCATGAGGGCGGCATGTTCTCAGGCCAGGACGCAGAGCTGCCAACTGTACTATCCTCTTTAACAACAGGGGTGGGCACGCACCCCAAAGTAGAGGGAATCCATGTCCGGGCCTGGGATCCACACACAAGCACCAGGTGCAAGCAGCTGTCTCTGGCCGGGTACCAGCTGGGGCTGAGGGTGGCTGTGTGTGCGTCTGACACGAAAGCAGGTGCACCTTCATGGAGGGGGAGGGGCAGGACCGAGAACGACTCCCAGCGAGGACGGGAGACATGCAGGGGTGGCTAGAGGGTGGGCGGGAAGGCATCCTGCCAGCACCCAGCCTGGGTCCCACTGCTGCAGCCCCGCTGCTCCGGGGAACCTGTGACCCTGAACCTGCGAGCGGCCTTGCCGGCCTTGCTGCTAGCGCGCTACCCGGGGGCCGGCTACGCCAGCTCGGATCCAGAGCCACGGGACAGATGATCTTTGGTCATACATGAAAGAAGGCTCCCCAGTTTTCTTCTCACTCAAGCCCATGCTGACCTCCCCCAGTCCCCGGTGCGCAGCTGACTTCCAGTGGGCGCTGGAAGGCTCCAGGATCGCCCCGGGACATCAACTAGGGGACGGGAGCATGTCCCCGGCCACCCTTCAACATTTCTCACGGCGACAGCTGTTGCTAGGACAGACGAATGCTTCTTCTGTGGGACTCCCCGGCAACTGAACACAAGGAGGGGGCCTTCCGGGGGCAGCTGGCCTGGGGAGCTGGGAGCAAGGCCCAGCTGGGCACAGTGCTTCCCGCACTCCCTCCAGACCAAGCACCTCACAGCAGCCGACCTGACAAATATGCAGAGTGTAGTCTCTCACCATAGGAATTACCAAAGAAGCTAAAAACAGAAACACGCACTGCATAATCTCTAACCTCAGGGGACAACAAAAACAGAGAATTGCTGTGTCAATCTCATTTCCTTGTTAGGCGCATTATCATAAGTGAGGGCCTTTCGTCCTGAACGCCACACTTCACTACCGTTTACCCGACTCCGGCTTCTGAAATATTGAATTCCATAGTAATTTTTTTTTTTTGCTTTTGATCTTTACTGTTTTGCTCATTTATCCATAAACATGAGCTACTGAACTGAGTTTAAATTAAATAGCTAAGGTTAGAACCTGGAGCCATACAGATAGGACTAAACCAGGAGGCCAAGAGAGGACCTCACTGTGGAAGCAAGGAATAATAAATTTAAATTTTCTATCTTTGGATACCTCCGTGTAAGGTTACTTGAAGATGATCCCTGCCTTGATTTATCTTGATGCTCTGGTTTAGGAAGGGAAGAGATTTATATGACACAAGGATTTTCTCGAGTTCTCATAATGCGAATTTTATAAGTCCTCCCCTTTTGTCAAAACACTCTCTTACAGAATGGCTCCATGATAGGAAATTGCTAGAACCACTCTGAAAAGCAGTACTTTGTATCACTTGACTAATTTTGAAAGTAGCTCATTCAACCAATTTTGGCAACTGAACTATTTCCTGAAATCCAGAATAGCAAAAATTTGAGGACGAGACAGGGACCAAATGGGAGACTTAAAAACAAGTCACCGTGCATTGTAGGGTGTGTTCCATTACTGAAACATCACCAGGGGAGGGAAAGGAGAGATGGAGCGCATCTGAGCTGGGTGCCACCCACAGGCGCAGGGCCTCCGGCCCAGGGCAGCCAGCAAATGTGGTCCCCTCGATCGGCCCAGCCAGCAGAGGAAGGAGTTCAGTATGATTTTCCATGGCTCAGAATTGACGAAAATGGGATTCAGAGGCATGTCTAATCTGCCCAGAGTCACACAACTTGACCACCCTCTCAGAGCCAATACATAGCAGGGTCTAAATATGGGTCCAAGGGTGCTGGTTCAAACGTCTACGCTCCTCACACAGCGGGGCCAGCAGACTAGCCTAAGCCACACAGCGCCCTCTCACGGGTGATTGTTTGGGATTAAGATACACACAAAGATGTCACTTGATTATATCTAATGATGATGAAGACAATGGTAAGGACTAAGATATACTGAGTGTCCTCTCTGTGCCAGACTTCATGCGCCACGTTTTTATTCCTTGAACAATGCTGTCGAGTACATTATTAACCTCATTTCAGAAACAGGGAAACCAAGGTCCTGAAGGTTACCTAACGGGTGCAAGGACATAGAGCTGGTAAGTGGAAGAGCCAACATAAAACCCAAGTAACCAGCTCCAGAACTCCTAAGTTCTATGTTCTCCTGCTTCTAAGATACATGGATAATGGATAGTTAGCACAGCCTACAACCTCCTAGTTCAACAATGTGCCACTCAGACTTTTATTCAGAACAACACTCATGCTACCCTTGTACTGGTAAAAATGAGACCCTTGGAACATGGAGTAGCTTACAAGTTTTTTTGTTTTTGTTTTTTAAGATTTTATTTATTCATTTGACAGGGAAAGAGAGAGCACAAGCAGAGGGAGAGAAGTGGGCTCCCCTGCTGAGCAGGGAGCCCCACACGGGGCTAGATCCCAGGACCTTGGGATCATGACCTGATCCGAAGGCAGATGCTTACCTGACTGAGCCACCCAGGCACCCCAACTTACAAATTTCTAAGGGAAAAAATTGGCTCTTTTTCAACTTGCCTCCACCAAAAAAAAAAAAAAAAAAGTCTACACTTGAAACCATATCTATGTTCTTGGAAATCTCAAAAACCTACGATAATGTCAACAGACTGAAAACAAATGCCCTGATAGGTTCAACATGGGTGGTCTGCTAGCGGCAGTCACACCCCTGCATCTGCTCTTATCTTCTGGGTTCATGAACGACCTTTCTTGAGAAGCCTAGAATCCTAGCTGGAGGAGGAAAAAAATACAGAAGAAAACCACTAGACTCTTTCACTAAAGGGAAAGCAACAGCTAAGTAACAGCTGCTGTCATGCATATTAGAGAAAATACATTACTTGCTTTCCAGAGCAGACTGTGCGGCAAGTCAAGTCAACTCACTGTTTGCACAGGTGTATCTGTCCGTGAACAAACAAGTCCAGATCAATCCTCCTAAATTCACCAACTAGAAAAGAGAGATAGTAAAATGTGAAACTGGCTTTTGACATTCAAGATTGTCTTCCTTTGCCATTTCATTTTTCCCTTACAATTCCAAAGAAGGCTTTTTCCTTGATTTAGGAAACATTTTTATCCCACAGAAATGGTTTTTCTTAAAGGTTGAAAGAGGGCTGTTAGTTTGCTCTCCAAAAGAGCTCTAGTCTAGTCTGCATCCCCTACTTAGGGAAGCACTTTCCCATGTGCAGTTCCAGTCCCCCATGCTCCAGGCCCAGCCTATAACGGAACCCTCTCTCCCAAGCAATAAAAGACTAGTCCAAGGATAGCATGTGACAGCTCTTTCTGTTACAGATTTTATGCTGGAAAGATGACACTTTTAAGTGTGCTGGAGGCCATCTTCCCTGCAACATGGAGAGATGAGTAGGGTGGAGAGAGAGAAAATTCTGGAATCAGTGAGCCCCTTTTCCTAATCTCAGAGACTCGAATCCCCATAGTCCTTCCTTCCTTCCTTCCTTCCTTCCTGTGAGATACCTTAGCATCCTTCTGAGTTGAATGAGCCAATAAATTTCCCTTTGTGCCCAAGTTGGATTTCTGTCTCTAGCAACCAAATGAGTCATAGTATAAAAGACTGAAAGTTTCACTCACTGCCTTGACCTCTCCCTGAAGGTGCCTGCCTGAGCTGAATGTATTCCCCTCTCTTACAAATACCAAGTTGCTTTTATACCCAATAAACCTGTCGTCTTGCTAGTTTGAATCATCTCCTGATTTTAATCCATTTCTTTCTTTTTCACACCCCACTTAGCCCGGACTTCAGGCCAGTGTGATTATCCTCTAACTGCAGTAACTTAGTCTGTCTTTGGGACAGCAAGGGCATATCCTGTTTGCTCATAAACAGCAAAATGCCCAAGCACCCCAATGTGAACCATCTTCCAACCTTGATACCATGATGCACTTATTCCAGTGACACTGCCATTGCTTCAAGCAGTGGTTCTCAGAATAGCTGTATATTCAAATCACCTGAAGAGATTTTTCTTTAAAAAAAAAAAAAACAAGGCCAAGGTCTTGCCCCAGAGATTCTGTTTTAATTGGTTGGTCTGGGGAAGGGCCTGGGCATCAGGATTTTTCCAAATTCTCCCAGCCAAGGTTAAGTCAACCAAGATTAAGTTTGGCTAACTAAAAATACATTTATACATGTTTTTAAGGATTTTTATGTTTGATTCAACTAGAATAACTTGTTCTCTACTATGCCTTGGGGGTGGGGTTGGAAAAGGCACGGACGGGTTCGCCCTATATAACTCTCCTTCAGTATCTCCTAAGGTATGCTAAAATTCATTAAACCACAGTGGATAACTCCTAGGGTATGACAGGAATGATCAAAGGCCCTGTTCTTAATACTGCTTACACATTAGCCCTGTGTTCTGTGGCCTCACGGGAACTCACTGCTAGTGCGAGTGTGCATAGCTGTTGTGTGCATTGGTCCTCTGTCTATACATATTAAATCACTCAAGTTCTGGTAGACTTGTTTAAAAAAAAAAAAAAGTCAACCGCTTGGGGCTCCCGGGTGGTATAGCCGGTTAAGCATCCGACTCCTGGTTTCAGCTCAGGTCAACATCTCAGAGTCGTGAGATCAAGCCCCGTTCCAGGCTCCACACTGAGTGCAGAATCTGCTTCAGATTCTCTCTCCCTCTGCCTCTGCCCCTGCCCCTACTCTAAACCAAATAAATCTTTAAAAGAAAACAAAACATCGACAGATGAATGGATAAAGAAGATGAGGTCTATGTATACAGTGGAATATTCCTCAGCCATTAGAAACGACAGATACCCACCATTTGCTTCGACGTGGATGGACCTGGAGGGTATGATGCTGAGTGAAGTAAGTCAATCAGAGAAGGACAAACATCATATGGTCTCATTCATTCGGGGAATATAAAAAATAGTGAAAGGGAATAAAAGGAGAGAAAATGAGTGGGAAATATCAGAGAGGGAGACGGAACATGAGAGACTCCTAACTCTGGGAAACGAACAAGGGGTGGTGGAAGGGGAGGTGGGTGGGGGTGACTGGGTGATGGGCACTGAGGGGGGCACTTGATGGGATGAGCATGGGGTGTTATGGTATATGTTGGCAAATTGAACTCCGAAAAAAAAATTTAAAAAATTTTTTAAAAGGTTAAAAAATCAAACACTTGAGTCTTCTGACAAAACTCATTTTGGTTAATGAAGATGATCACACAACCCACCTACAGGCATATGTATTAGTTAGCTAGGGCTGCTGAAAGGCAGGACCACAGATGGAAAGTGGCACACAGCGTGCGCCAAGTGCAGATGAGGGCAGAGGTGGGGGTGATGCCTCTACAAGCCCAGGAAGACCAGAGATTGCCAGTAGAGCATCCACTAGAAGCTAAGGGAGGGTCTTGGGACACCCTTCGTCAGAAGGAACCAATCGGGCTGACACCGTGCTCGCGGGCTTCTCATCTCCAGAGTCAATACCTCCCTGAGGTGCAAGCCACCCAGTTGTGGTACTTGGTTATGATGGCCCTAGGAAACAAATACAGCCCCTTGCAGAAAAGACAAGTCTATGATTCTATGACCATTCACTTTTGATGCTGTCTGTAGTGGTGGGGGGAGAGACCCAGAAGTTTGAGCAACCATAGGTGAAAGGTCATCGTTGACCTTTATGCAACACATGAAGTTCATTACCAGCTGCCTTCTGAAGACAAAGAAGAGGAGCCAAACCCAAAACTTCCCTTTCTCCTGGCCTAGAAAAGAAATCCCAAAAGCCCAACTGCCTGGACATCAGAGAAATCAGTCAGAAAATTATCACAATTTTTACAGAAAAAAAAAAAAAAAAAAAAACAAGACCTATTTCTATTGTTTTCCAGAGACGGGTACTTAGAGAAGCTTTGTTAGCAAACTACAAAATACTCCAAGCAACCAGTGCATCGGTCAGGTCAAATCCAACTGCTTTCTTGGTTGAGGGCAACTGGCCTGGCTTAATTTGTGGAGATCCCAGTAAACCGTGGAACGTGTGATGTCAGAAGAACCTCAGGCTGTGCATATCTAAGCTGCACGTCACTGGCTCATTTCAGAACCTTCTTGGCGGAAGCTGGTCCTCCCGCGGGTCTGGAATGAGCTTACGACCTCATCCTGTCCCGCTGCACTGCAATATTCATACAAAGTGGTGAAAAGAGGGAGGAGGCATCTTGCTGGAAGACAGTGCCAACCAACTCTTCTCAGAAATTGAGCCTGTCACCTGACTTGTTACCACATCTCCTCACCTTCCACTTCATGCCTTCTTTCTTTGCACCGTTTTCCCTCCTGGCTTTAATACCCAACTTTGTTCTCCTAAACATCTCAAGCTCATACTTCTGCCCAGGGTGCTTTCAGCTCTTTGAGAGAAATATTCTTTTAGACACTGGCGCAAAGTGAAGGATGGAGAATAAAAGATTAAATTTACTAAGCTTGACAAGGTATATTTGCTACTTTGATTAAACAGAGGAACCCTGACTTGAGTTAAATCCTCCAATGATTTGTTTTGTGACTTTGAGGAAATGTCTTCAATTCCTTGTTCTTTAGTTCCGTGCACTTTAAGGGAAACAGCCCCAACACCTCCCAACGGTGGAAGGGCCAACGAACAAATGAACTGACCCAATTAGACAATGATGGCCCATTCTGGTACTTTTGCTGGAGCCAATGGAAAGTGATGCTCTCTTTCCACACAAGTGACCACTGCTGGTGGCCAGATGAACACCACAAAGGCAGAGCCTGCCAGAAAACAAAAACAAAAACAAAAACAAAAAGTAAAGAAAAAAAACACAGAGGCGAGAAATGGAGATAGGTAGATTCCTAACACCACAGGAGCATCTCTGCACCAGATATGCCTCTCCTCCTCAGGGTCACGCGAGCCAAAAGCATTTTTATGCTTAATCCACTTGCATTGGGTTTCTGTCACTGGCTACTAAACGAATCCTAAGAAAGACACAGAATCCTATTAGTAAGAAAAATAGTAATTCGATCAAAGATGAGTGTTCTTTGAAATGATGTGCCCATTCTAAAAAGGTGCTGGAAGCGGTCACAGGAAGGAAACAGAGGGGATTAGACGCCCTCTGAATTGCCCAAGGGTCAGCAACTGGAAGAAGCAAATTCGGACTCAGGGTAAGGACACCTGCCCGCCATCCGGAGCTGTGTGAGACGGAATGGGCCCGCATAGGGGCATATGTGTCCCGCATATGCCTAACTTTCTTGCAACCCCACTGCCTCCGCACCGGTCCCACTCACCTCAGCTCCCGTCCCACCCACTACCCGAGCCTCCTCAAGTCCATCGTGCACTCGGCGTATGTTCATCGAGCCTCTATTCGGTCTAGGCACGGTTCTAGATGTGGAGGACTCGGGAGGCAGCAGCATGGACAAAAATCCCTGCCCTAAAGGAGTCCTCAATCTGGACCGGGGAGCCAAACACCGTACAATATACAGCATGACAGATGGTGCAAGGGGCTAGGCAGGATGGGAGATGGGAGCGTGGGGCGGGGGGGGGGCTGGGTTACGGCAGAGAGACAGTCATCAGTGAGGCTCTCACTGAAAAAGATGCTGGAGCTTAGACTGGAAGGAGGTAAGATGGGGGACGAGGCAGACATCTGGGGAAAGGGCAGTTTAAGCAGAAGAAAGATTGAGAGTAAAAGTGTGGAGGCAGGACATTAGGGCCTCTTCACCACCACCAAGGCTGCAGCGGAGCGAGGGAGCGTGGAAGGAACGAGGCCAAGAGGCAGGGAGGCTGTGGATCACGAAGGGCCTTAAGCAGGCAACTGAATAGACTCTGAATTTTCTTCTCTGGAGGAGAAAAACAACACAGGGCAGTGGCGAGACAGGATTATATTTCAAAAGGGTCGCTCAGTCACTGTTTGGAAAGTAGTAGATTGTCCTCCGGCTGCCAATCTGATTCTCTCCAGTGCATGGCCCACGGGGCAAAATGACTCCTTTAAAACACCGTATAGTGACCCAGCAACCCACTCCCGGACTTTTACTCCCTTAAAAAATAAAATTTACATTCACAGGATAACCTGTACATGACTTTTTAGAGCAGCCTTGTTTGTAACAGCCCCAAATGGAAAACAACCAGAATGTCCTAGTTGAATGCGTGGGACTCCATAGCACGGAGTACTACTCAGCAATAAAAAGGAACAAACTTGCTACACACAACATGGAAAGATCTCAAAGGCATTGAACTAAGTGGAAAACCTCAAAAGATCACATATTGCAGGATTCCATCTCTGTAACTACAGCTACATAGAATGTTCCCGTTGGAAGAAACGGACGAAGGACACTCAGGACCTCTCTGTACTATCTCTGCAACTTCCTGCAAATCTGCAATTACTGCAAAGCAAAAAGTGTTTTCTTAAAAAAATATTTAAAAAAAAGCATTTGTAGAAAAGAAAAATTGTCTTTTGGCAAAAAATCATGCATTGTCTACATACGACACACCCTTCTCCAAGTTACCTGATTCTGTTTTCATTGACTTTGAACTATTTTTACAACTTTGAAAGTTTAGGTAACTGACAGACATGCAAACTGTCTGGTAAAGTTTCCCTCCCCCCCCATCTGCAACCCTCTCCAACCCTGTGCAAACACCAGTTTATGCATAGAAAAACCATTTACACATTCAATTCAACATTCCTTTATTCCGTATCAAGTTGTGCTTTTTTGACTTTTCCTTTGAATACCATGAGGGCATTGAACAAGTTAAATAAAATCATTAACATCAGTACATTTTTGGTGTATAATAGGAGAGTCAGAATTTTATCTTTTCTGAAAATTATCTTTTAAGAGCACCCATCAGGTCACGTCACTCCCCTTCTTAACCACTTCCAAGCTTCCTGTTGCATTTAAAATGAATGCCCAAGGGATGCCGGGTGGAGCCTTCAGCCCAGGGTGTGATCCCAGGGTCCTGGGATCGAGTTCCACAACGAGCTCCCTGCCTGGAGCCTGCTTCTCCCCCTGCCTGTGTCTTTGCCTCTCTGTGTATGTGTTTCATGAATAAATAAATAAAATCTTTTAAGAATAAAATAAAGTAAAATAAAAGCCCAACATTTCCCAAGGGGTCCAGGATACAGCACCCACCCATTGGGCCCAACCTGCCTCCGGGCCTCATCTCCTCACCCTGCCCCTTGACAGGACGCTCCGACTACTTACCCTTGCTTGAGCCTACGGGGACCTCCAACTTGTTCCCACCTTACGTGTCCTGCACCTGTTGTCCCTCAACGTGGAGTCCTCTTCTCATGGATGGCTCTTTTTCACCAGTAAACTCTCAGCTCAACGGTGCCCTCTCCGAGGTCTTCGCAAACCATTCTATTAAAGTAACATCCCCGTCCTATTTTTTTCAACATTATTTGTATCTGCAAGGTGATCAATACTAGTATTTTATACTATACATGTTTCATACATTATATTTACTCCATTAGTATAATATTAACCATATAAGCACATTAATATAATATACTTACTTATTATATTACATAAATGTAAAATATCATTTGGTTAGTTTCTAGCTTATTTATCACCTGCCCACCCCAATTCTATAATAGTAGGATCTGAGATTCTGCTTCCATTATATCCCCCAGTGCTTAAAACAGTTGCCAGCACATAGTAGGCACTCAATAAATACCCGTTAAATAAATACTTGGGTGAGGGACATCTGGTTCAGTCGGTCAAGCACGCAATCTCGCCATTGTGAGGTCTACTTGAAAAAAACCAAAACCAAACAAACAAATCCTTGGCTGAATGATGCTTCTGGAAGTAGTGAGGTCCCCATGACCGGAAGTATTTAGGCATGGTTTGTCCAACACTTACAATGTCACAGAAAAGCTATAGGCATAGGTCAGTCTCAAGAATAAAAAGCCACGAGGGTCCCTTCTATTATCACCAGGCTATTAGTCTGTGGCCACTACACCCTCGCTGCCATGCGGGCAGAAAAGCAAAGGAGTATTCCTCAGCCCTTCCCACCAAATGATCGTATGCACACCCCTGTTCCTGCTGCAATATCATCTCAGCATTAAAATGTTGAAGCTAATCAGACATTTAATTTCAAAGTAGAAGGTCATTATCTTGTCACAAAATTTTATTCCAATTACTTTTTTTTTCTATTATACGAAATGAATTAAAAGTAGCACAAAACATTGGGAGATCAAACAGTCAATCAGAAGCTCATTAAATATCATTGAAATTGGTGCAATAAAAAGCATTTCCCATGGCTGGCTTATTATTTAAGAGCTATATTCTGGATGGCTCAAGGAATTGACATGCTGCCAATCAAAAATCACCCTGTCCATAAATAGCTGCTTGGCTTTTAAAAGTCCACTACCTTTTTATTTTATTTTTTGAGATAAGAGTAAATATCTAAGGAGACTTAAAACATGGGTGTAATTACCATCCCATCAGCCCCTAGGAGACCCTAAAGAGAAGCTATCAGGAAAGTCACCATCTGATAATTTAGACTATAACTTACAGAAAGATGCTTACAAAGTGCTACCAGTGATTTTATAAACAGTTCAGTACATTACATTTACACACAATACCCAGCGAACTGCAATCCCAGGCAGGGATTCGTAGTCAGTCACAATTTTAAAATTGAGTTCAACTCCACACTTGGAATAAATGCCCATTTTATTTTCCCGAGGGTGATTATGAAGCACTTCGTTTTTCCACGGACCCAGATGTAGGTGACTGTTAGCATGAGGATCCGGAAGTCGATCATCTCTAAATTTCTAATATTTGAAGTCGATCATCTCTAAATTTCTAATATTTTTCCGCTAGGAGCCCTCCCCCACCCCACCTTTCCTTTTAAAGCGAAATCACTGATCTTAGCATTGAGATTTACAGAAATGACCACTTTTTGATGTATAGGATGCTAGGTCCTTCCAGTTGGTAAAATACAACAACAGAAGTACTGTTCCCAGTCTCTCTGGGGGTTTAAGCGGTGAGGATGACACAAACTAAAAATACGTGACCCAAAGAGAACAGGGGCAGGAAATGACTCCTCCAGCAGAAGCCCTCGTGAACTTCTCCCCTCGAAGCCACCCCGCACCAACACTGCCACTACCTCGGTTTCTTTCCAAACCGCCGGCACCTACTGGCAAATCATCTGGGAGTCAAGTGGGAGGGAAACATGTCAATGCAAAACTCAGAACCGCTTTATAGAGAGAAAAGTGTGGGGAGGTTTGTTATCATTTATTTCCTCCAGTATATCATTCAATTTCAGCTGCCTCCCATCTCAGAAGCAGCTCCCCCATTTCTCACTTAGGTGCCCCTAAGAAACATCCCTCTGGCATCTCATTCTCTCTCCCCGTCTTTTACCAGCATTTCATTATTTCTTAACTGTCCCTCTCATGCTTGTCTCCCTTTCTCCTAGTGATCCACGTGTCCTCATTTAGCAGTTTTCAGAAGCCAGGGAGAAACGTTGCAAATAATGTTAAATATGATTAATATCTTGAATTCCTTGAAATATGACATGCATGAGTTACAATGAAACCTCTTTTATTTCCCCATGAAATGCTTTTGCATAATGAGAAAGAAAATGTCCTCTATGCCCTAATCAGCTCTGACAGTTCCTGGACTCCCAAATACTTTTATTTATGGCATTATTTATTTCATCTCTAATAAATGGAAAGGGGGGGTGCCCACGGCATGATCTGAGGAGGCTGCAGGAGAGAGGGGCACCGTCCTGGGTGGAGGAACAGAGAAGCTGGAGCAGCAGAGAGAGGGAAGGGCGAGATGGGGAATAAGAGGTGGAGGCCCTGAACCCCTAGAAAGGAAATGGGTCAGTTTCCCAGGCGTGAAAGGAAAACTCTGAAAAGGAATGTCACTCCAGTGGGGAGAGGCAGGGTCATACCCCCGGGAGCGGGGGGGGGGGGGGGGAGGGGAGATGCACCCAGATTCCCTGCCAGTCGGGGGGAGGGATGGCTCCCTCCAAGGAGCCCCTGCGAGAAGCCTCTAGATCCATCTGTGCGCCCCGGGGAGCCTCCTCCAAAGCGCAGGGGCTCCTCCGCCTTGCAAGTACTGGAAAGGCGTGTGCGCCGGGAGTGTGGCCGCAGCGCACGGGGGAGCTCGCCGGGCCACGCAGGGCGCGACCCGTCTTAGGGCCACCCTGGCAGGTGCACGTCGCCGCCCCACTGGTTGGTGTCAGGTCCCAGATTTCCCTCCATCGCCCAGCGTGGACGTGCTGGGGGGGGGTCTGGGTTCCCACGGCGTGCGCCCTCGGCCACGCCCGCTCCGGAGGCTCCGGCTGTGCGCACCTGCGTCGCAGAGCCTCGGCTTACCCGTGCGCACAATGGGGCGAATGTCGGGGCGGGGGCGCGGAAGGCCGCGCCCCGACGCCGCGCCCCCCGCGCCCCGCCCCGCGCGCGCGCCCCGGGGAGGCCGGGCTCGCCGCACCTGCGCGCACCTGGGGCCCCTCGGCGCGCGCCCCGGGCCCCGCGCCGCCCTCCCCCGTCGGAGGCGCCCGCCCGCGCAGGCCCCGCCCCGGCCCCGCCCGCCCGCACTTATTGCCCCGGCCCGTCGCCGGCGCCTGCTCTCTCCCCGCAGGCATTGGCGAGGCGCGCTGTCAATCAGCGCTCGGCGGCGGTCCCCCCGCGCGGGGGCTCAGCGATGCCAGCGGCGGCGGCGGGCGGCGGCGGCGGCGGCCCGGGCTCGGGCTCGGGCTCGGGCTCAGGCGCACCGGCCCCCGCTCGCGCGCACACGGGCCGCGCCGGCGGGCGGGAGGCGGAGGCGCCCTCGGAGCCGGGCGGCGGGCGGGGAGGGCGCGCGGCGCGGGATGGAGGGGGCGCTGCGGCCGGCGGAGGAGGGGCCCAGCGGCCCCAAAATCTACCGGCAGCGCGGCCCCTACAGCGTCCTCAGGACGTTCCCGGGCAAGCGGCCGGCGCTGGCCAAGCGCTACGACCGGGCCCCGCTGCTCGAGCCGCCGCTCTCCCGGCCGCCGCCGCCGCCCCCGCCGCCCTTCGCGCCGCCCGCCGCCGCCTCCAGCAGCAGCAGCAGCAGCGCGGGCGAGCCGCCGCCGTTCCCGCCGCAGGGCTCCTTCCCCCCCGGGCCCGGCCGGGCCGCCGCCGCCTCGTCGTCGTCTCCGTCCTGCGCGCCCGCCGCGCCCCAGGGCCCCCCGAGGACCTCGGCGCCGCCGGCCCCCGCCGCGTCCTCGTCCTCGTCCTTCGCCGCCGTCGTGCGCTATGGCCCGGGCCCGGGGGCCGCCGCGGGCAGCAGCAGCAGCAGCAGCAGCGCGGGCAGCGACGGCGCCAGCCTGGAGCTCAGCGCAGGTACCGCTCCAAGCCGCAACTTTCCCCCGCGCGCGCGGACGGACGGGCGGGCGGGGGGCGCGGGGCGCGGGCGGGGGCGCGGGCGGGGGCGGCGGGGCGCAACCCCGGGTCTCCACGCGCCGCCGCAACTTCTAGAGAATTCCCCGCCGCCGCCGCCGCCGCCACCGCCACCTGCCGCCGCGTGCGCAGCTTCCGACGGCGCGCGCGCCTCCTAACAGGTGGCTCCGCGCTCGGACCCCGCGGGCGGCGGGCATCCCGGGGCGGGGGGGTCCTGGGTCCCGGGCGGGGGGGGAGTGGCGGGCATCCCAGGGCGGCGGGCGCGGTTCCCGGGTCCCGGGACGGGAGGGGGGAGGGGCGGGGCGCCGGGCGTCCCAGGGCGGGCGGGGTCCAGGGGCGGGGGGGGGATGCCGGGCATCCTAGGACGGCGGGCGCAGTCCCGGGGCGCGGGGCATCCCAGGGCGGGCGGGAGCCCCGGGTCCCGGGGCGGGGTGCGGGGCGGGCGGGGTCCCTGGGTCCGGGGCGGGGGGCAGGGCGGGCATCCCAGGGAGGCGGGCGCGGTTCCCGGGTCTCGGGACGGGAGGGGGGAGGGGCGGGGCGCCGGGCGTCCCAGGGCCGCGGGGTGCGGGGGCTGGCGTCCCAGGGCGGGCGGGGTCCCCGGGTCCCGGAGCAGGACGGGAGGGCCGGGGCGCCGGGCATCCTAGGGCGGCGGGGGAGTTCCCGGGGCGGGGAGGGGCGCCGGGCATCCCAGGGCGGCGGGGTGCGGGGGAGGGCATCCCAGGGGGGGAGGGCTCCGGGCATCCCAGGACGGCCGCGGTGTTGGGCCCTGGGCCGCCGCACCTCCCGGCGCCCCCGCGCCCCCCGCGCCCCGTCCCGCTTCTCGCGGCCGCTGCTCCCGCGGGTCCGCCCCGCCCGCTGCCCCGCTGCCCCGCTGCCCCTCGGTGCGCACCTGCCGGCCCCGCGGCGCACTCCGGGGACGGGGCGCCCCCCCCAGCCCGGCCCGCCGGCTCGGCTCCGCGGGGAGGCTGGGGCCGCACCTGGGGCCGGAGCCGGGCCCTGGCGGCCGGCGGGGACCGCCCCGGGGAGCCGCCCCCTGCGGGGCCCTCCGCGCAGCCAGCGCCCCGGGCGGGGAGGCCGAGCCGGGCCTGGCCCAACCCCCCGCGCCCCCGGGGCGCCCCCATGTCGGAAACTTCCTCCTCGGGCCCCAGAGGGCCGTTCAGAGCCCCCGAGGCTGCGTGTCCACGGGCAGAGGCTTTTGTCCTAATGGAAATAGGAGCCTCGTCTCTACAGGAGTTAGAGGCGCCTGTGCCAACGTTATGCTGTTTGTCAATATTTTGACACATGAAGGATTGGTTTTGAGAAAGAAAACCTAATTGCAGGTAATAGTGAAGCCTGGTTCCATCACCACCCACCCCTGCCTGACTGGGAGAGGTTTGCCGGCTCTGAGTGGGGATCTTGCGGAGGCTCCTTGCTGTTTGTGGGGTGCTTTTTGCGGTCTCCACCCCATATTCTCTTGTGTTTGGGCTCCTCACCCGCCTCCGTCCTTCCCATTATTTTTCTTCTGTGTTCTCTCCTTCTTGGGAAGCCTTGTGTTCTTCCTTTCTGCGGCTAGACTCTTATTTTCTTGTAATTCATGCCCACGTTCACTCCCTAGTTGTGCTTTGGCGTTACTTTTTATGTTGTTTCTGCCCAGCTCGAGTTCTTTTCCCATTTTCCAACATTTTTGCCCGCCCCGTTGGGTGACCTTAGCTCCACCACGTTGCCCCCCAGGGTCTTCCCCCTTTCTGTCTTTAACCCCCTCTTGCTTTCTGTTTTCCGTCTTCGCTATCTTTCAATCTTTTACTTTCTTTTCTATGCTCTGAATCTGCTCCCTCACTTCCATTTTCAGCCAGTTTTAACGTTGCTCTTTCCTGTTCTTTTTCCTGCATTGTGTCTCTTTTCTCCACCTGCCACTTGATGTCCTCTCCATGCCCCTTCCCACTCTGGCAGCGCCCTTGCGGTCTTCCCTTCACAAGGAGTTTGTGTGTGTTTCCTTTTCACCTTGTTCTAAATGTTCTCTTTCAGTGTTTCTTAGATAATTTTGTCTCTGTTCCCAGGTGGAAATCACACTACTGAATCTAAAAGAGTGAAAGGGGGCTTTGTTTGATGCACCCTCAAACTCCCTATATCTTTTTATTTTCTTTCATTCTCAAACTCCATATATCTTTTTATTTTCTTTTATTCTCAAGGCTGCTGTTGCTGCTGCTCTTTTTTTTTTTTTTTTTTTTAAGGTCAGAGAGAGGTAAGCTTGATAGTACCAAGGACAGAATGCCATGTGCTTGTTGGAAAGATGGGTTGGTTGGTAGGTTCCTTCCATGCAGTGAGGAAAATGGTCTGGCAGCAAAAAAAAAAGGAAAAAAAAGGCCATAGTATTAGACCTCATGAATTGTGTTCATAAAATTCATCATTGATGGACAAAGCCGGCTCTTTACAGGCACAGAGATGTGAGTGGCCATCAGAGGGACAGTCACCTGAAGAGCTGATTGGCTCTTGGAGGAACTAATGGTTCCACTTTGAACCAATGAGCGTGTGTGCACACAGCCACCATTTAAGCGTATTGGGGAGGGGGCTGGGGAGGTGGTAAGTTGCTTGTTGCACCCTCACAAAAGTGTTCTTGCAGCCTCTCCAGCCACCCAGTAAACGGAAAATAGTCAAGACATCCATGTGATGAATCGTGCCAAGGATAGAAGAGATACAGCTGAGTGTCCAGAGTAAATACAGGGAAAAGATGAAAAGGTTGAAGTGAATCTTATTTGCCATTAAAAGCCATAAACCATTGAGAGGAGAAATAGGTGATTAAAAATAGATTTTTCAGGATTCTTATAAAATCCCACAGAGTATAATTTCCCTTAAAAGGGGTAATATACCATGGTTTTTAAAAGCATATTTTTCCTCTGTGGGAGGCTTAGAGTTAAAACCCACGTAGATCTTGATATGCAGCCTAAATTTGGCATCAGGAAATGGGAAATTGCATCTTTAAGCAGAGTACAATCAAAAATGAATTACAATAAATCCTATATAATTGCATAGGTCATTCTCTTTAATGAGATTTTATTAACCTGACTGTCAAGCTTTTGAGTCAGGCAGATATTTTATCTTCTTCAACTGATAAAAGTGTCAGCTATAAACCACCATATAAATATTCATAAATCTACACATCTGTGGCAGCCTATCAGCATCATTCTTTTGGACATTAAAAGCATTCTAATTACTTTCTGTCTAGCAGAGCTGAAATGCTGCCTGTTATAGTATGTGCTTGGCAGGCATGATTGCTTTTGTTTGCCATCACAAATAGCAGCATCCTATTTTATATACCGATGGTCCAGAAAATATTCAGGGATTGACTGAGCAGGATGGATATTAGGAAGCACCATCTGGTTTTGATAGCACCGAGTATATTAACTCATCTGTTAATTTTTGACACATCATTGATTTATTTATTTAGAAAAATTGCATCCTGTTTTGCTGTGTTGATGTTTGCCATTATGAAAAAAAATTGGATGGCTTTTTTTTTTTAAAGACCTAGTTCACTGATTTAAGACGAAGGTGATGCTCCCAAAGATGCTTTCATTTTCTGACTTCTATTTTCTATGCCATGAAGTCCTCTCTTAAGTTACATTAATGTTTTAAGGGAACCATCTATCTTGAACTAGCTGGAAATCCTTTTGGCAGATAGAACGTACGGATACAGGATAGTGGATCACAAAAAAAAAAAACCTTTTCTGCTTCTGCATTTTTAATATTAATATATTTCACCCTTCACTGGGCTAAAATCAAAAGGTTACCACTAATCTCGAAGACTGTGATCTCCTTCATAGTAACAGAATACTCTTGGGTATCCGCTGTGATGGGCAAATTCCATTCAGGGCTTTACTTACAAAGAAGGCCATTAAAAGTAAAGGCGCCTGTGTTTGGTTGCCATCCCTCTTGGTGTTTGGTTCCCATCCCTCTTCTTATTCACTTATCAGATTTAGGATAGACTGAACCACTTAAATTCACAAGAATTTCTAGAAATGAAGTTTTTAATTAAAAAAATAATAATAACCACAGGTTCAGATTTTGGAATCAGACTCGGCACAATTTGCAACATGATATTATCCCAACAGATTGCACAGTAGAGCAAAATAAATTACAGGTGGTCGCTTTGCAGTGCTTTGGGATTGGGAATTATCTACATTTTGCAGTGTTGGATTTTAGAGAAGTTAGGAATATGGCAGGTAGTTTTATAAAGCCCCTTTGTAGACTGTTGACTTTCTACTTCCCTGCCATCGCTTGAGTGCAGCATTCTGCTACTAGGGGAAAAAAAAAGTTAAAAAAATTCAAAATGTTCATGTTCTCACTTTGCTTAATTAAGAATCATGGGTCAGTGACCATTCAATTGTATTCATATAAAAACAGAACTTTTCTCCTTTTCTTAGTCATAATGGGCACTGCGTAGTACTTGCATTTCTAATCACATTCTGTCTGGAAAGCTGAAGTATTGCTGGCTGGGCTGTGTAGTAGATAGAGAGATGTGCTGTTTAATGCCAAGTGTAATAGTAACATTTTTCATCATGTTCTTCCTTGTATTGATGTTAAGACACTATTTAAATATCTTAAGGTACCAAAAAGAGGAGAAGTTGGACTTTAAGGCTTATGGTCGCTATTTTTGCATCTGTCAGCTCTTAGAACAAAATCAGAATGAGGCACTGAAGGCAAGAACTGTTTTATGGTTAAAGCTATTCTCTGATATTCTGAGTGCACTTTAATACATTATCTTCATAATGTAGTGTGTTGCATGATGATTTTTTTCGGCGTGTTACAAGTTTATCCTTCAATTAAGAAAACAGATCATGCTTGTCCCTAAATCAGGGTTTTTTTCCCTTAAAATCTATACCCTGATGTGATTTATCAATATGAAGAAAGCTACTGAGTGTGCTATTCGGGCAATTCCTTATAGGCATCTCTGTTTTCGCCTTTCTTTTCATATTTTGTTCCTTTCATCAAGGTTATGGTAAAGGTGCATAGGATGTAAATCAATTGAGACTGTGCTGATTAAAATGCAAACGGTAAATACAACTTCAGGTCTAGAATGGGATTATAGGATTAAAATGAATGAAAACTGCTAGTGTGCTAGAATTGAAAATTCCCAATCAATATCATCCTTTGATTTTACTAGTAAAAGAACAAAAACCCGGAAGTGAAGATGACAATTCAACATCTTAAGTCTTCCTGTTTATATGGTTCGGCAGTTTATTTGGTTTGGGTCAATAGAAAGAAATAATACCCAAATGCCTCAGGTCTTTCCCATTACTTTTCGGTTTAAATAGTGGGTTCCTACAGTTCTTCCCTTCTGCCTGGCAGGGGCAGAGGCATCAATTCTAGTGTTTTGGTGTGAAAAGATACTTCCCATATCCATATCCCTTTTCCTCCAAAATAGCAAGTGGACTTTTATCCTGCCGGCCTGTTCAACGCAGTTCCCAGCCCATCGGTCAGTTCTAGCCTGACCGTGTACTTGACTTCTGGTTCTTTCTTCAGGACTCAAACATCGCTGTGTTAAAAACAGGCCTGTGCCTAATATTTGTGGGGTTTAGAACAAAAGTACAAATGCAGGCCTTACATACCACGTATCTAAATATAATTAACAAACTGGTAAATAAAATATGTTCCATCCACCTACCCTGACAAAGACGCCTTCTTAACGATCAGATTTGACTTTGGAGTTTTCAGCCAGCCCATGGCCTTCTCTCCCCACCCCCAGCTTCTTCCACTAGGAGGAACCTCACATACACACGAATGGATGCCCCAGTCCAAACCTCCACGCTCTGGCACCATGGTCTGTCTTTGGGAGAATGGCTCAGGGAAGAGTCCAGCACAGGCCCTCGAAGCAGTTTGAGTAAGGAACTCCTGGATCTTGGGTACCTCACCATGGGGAGAGGGCGGGATGGAGGAGGACGGTTAGGGCAGGCCCCCCCCCCCCGGCCTGTGTCTAAGGGCAGTATTGTTCCTAGGAGCGGGAATGCACTGTGCCAGGAGGAAAATAGCCCTGTGGACTCACAGCCTGCCCAGAGTGCTCTTGCCACCCCAGCCAAGGAAATATGAAATGCTATAAACTCAAATCTTACTTTTTTTTTTACAAGAGGCCCTGCATATATTCAGTAAAGATTTCGTTGTCCCCATAAAAGCCCTCCAGCATCTCACCATTTTTCATTTCTAAAGTTTGTCCCCCCTCAAAAATACAGCTGATCAACATGGTCAGAAATAGCAAGTAGATAGTTAAATTTCTATCATAAATAGTTGCTGGAATCTAAGATCCATAGTATTTTGTTTGTGGCCATTCTTCTGAGTAGAGCAGAGAAGAAAATGAGAGGCATCCACTACCTCTGTAAGCCTCATAGCGTACCTCTGTATTTACAGATAGTCTGTCTCAGGTGGTGGTCAGGAAAGAAGAGAATGTACCTTGTGACATTTGCATTTAGGGTGAATTTTTAAGACCCGTAGGCTGATGTCATGAAAACACGTTTTCACGACTTGAGAGGTTTTAGTTTGTTTTTCTAAGCTGATTGGTTTCCATTTGGTTTTTACGTTCCTCTGATTGACAATTAATATGCGTTAGAAGGCGTTTCCATGAACTAACCAGCACGCTCCGTGCATGCGTGCCATTTTAAGAGGTTTGGCAATCTGATGGAAGGCTGCAAGTAGAGGCACTGCTGCTTTCCACATGATGCTTCTTACGGATTGGCATAAACATTGGCCTTCAATGGTCCGCAGATCAATGGAAAGAAAGCATAGCGAGCACAGATGTTGGATAGCACGGTGTTGCTTTCGGGCTCGTCATCGTTTGCCTTATAGGCCACTCTCTGTTTTACCTCAGAGGTCTAGTGAGCTCTTCAGAAGGACTTCTCTTTCTTCTCCAGTTTGCATCTGGGAGCAACGTACTCTCGGCAGGGATTGTATCAGCTGATTAATAGCAAGGGCATGAGGGCACTCCAGAAATAGAAGTAATGATTGCCGTGAGCCCTCCTATCAATGAGGAATTGAGTCTGCAGTGGCCGGCTCGATTCATTAGAGTAACGATATTAATGAAGCCAAAGGTGTGAATTCAGGCCTGTGCGGGCCAGTTAATGCCACAGCGAGGGAGAGGTCTCTCTGGTGCCCAGAGTCGCAGTCCAGCCGATTCCCAGAGTAAGGGGTGGAGGTAACTCTTGGGGCAGCCACCCGGTTACAGCATGACAGGAAGCCAAGTGCATCCTGCCTTGTCACCATAGTTGGGGGGTGGAGGACAGAAATGCACATCTTTGACATTTTTGGACGTTAACCTCAAAATTGAGGACCTTACTTCTCCCTTGTCTTTGGCTATCCATCTCTGATGTGTCTTTTCGTGTGTTTCAGAGAGTCGAATGATCTTGGATGCCTTTGCCCAGCAATGCAGTCGAGTTCTTAGTCTCTTAAATTGTGGAGGAAAGCTTCTGGACTCCAACCATTCTCAATCCATGATTTCTTGTGTAAAGCAGGAAGGCTCGAGTTATATGGAAAGACAGGAGCAGTGTCCCATCGGGAAAGGGGTCCACAGTCAGACCTCAGATAACATAGACGTAGACATGCAATATATGCAAAGGAAACAACAGACTTCTGCCTTTTTGAGGGTTTTCACTGACTCCCTACAGAATTACCTGCTCTCAGGGAGCTTTCCAACTCCAAACACCTCTTCAGTCAGTGAGTATGGCCAGCTGGCCGACGTGGATCCTCTGTCAACCTCCCCCGTGCATACACTAGGTGGCTGGACCTCCCCGGCAACCTCCGAATCCCACGGTCACCCGTCCTCTTCTACACTGCCGGAGGAGGAAGAAGAGGAGGAAGAGGAAGGCTACTGCCCTAGATGCCAAGAGCTGGAGCAGGAGGTTATTTCACTACAACAAGAAAATGAAGAGCTCAGACGGAAATTAGAGAGCATACCAGGTACCGTGCCTTATTCTTACAAGCCACCTGCAGATCGTTCCCGGTCTCATCTGTTTGTGTGTCCACGTGCATGCGTATGCATGTTTCTAGTCTTGGTCTTGGCCAGCGAGGGAGAAAAGTTATTAAAAAAAAAAAAAGGCATGCACAGGGTGGCCTTAGCCTTCCGGTGCCAAACAGAAATTTCAGGATGAACTACTAGCCTTGCCCTGTGTATGTTTAAGTTGTCCTGTTCAAAGATCTCTATCCATGTCCATTCTAGACTGAAGATTGGAATAGGTCAAGTGCCATGAGCCTGAGTCTGCATCAAAAAGTGGCCTTCTTTTTTTAAAAGCAGCTTTTGTTTTTTTTTTGTTTGTTTGGTTTTTTTTTTAGCTTTTGTGTTTTTAAAGACTTGGCTATATGTGTTTTATTCAGTAGTTATAGAGAGTAAAGTGGACTGATCCTTCCAGAGCAGGGATGCGAGTATTTCTGATCAAGTGGTCTCTCCTGTTCCGTTCATTTCTTGCTGTTCTTGTTAGGTTTCACCAGGCACAATCTCTCTTTAGCATGCGGCTCCCCGTTAAAGTTAATAAGCAACTGTAAACTTAAAGGAATAGATCAAAGACAGACCAGTAATTAAGCTGATCCCAAACTATTTGTGCCCCTGGCGAAGCAGGCATTTTCTGCCTCTTAGAGACACTAGATTTGTGGAGTAGTGAAGTCATCTTTATGGCAAGATCGTCTCTGGGTTGCAAAACATCTTTTTTTTTTTTTTTTTACTTCTTAAAAAGGTGCCAATTTTGCTTATATCTTTTAATTCACTCCTGCGTGTCTGTGACCTACAAAAGATAGTACGATCATTAGAACAGTATCTTCAAACCTTTTTAATCATGCAGCCCATTGATAAAAATTTTTGAGCACGTATCCACCGGTGTACACCGTTATCGGTTAATTACATACATGTTTTATTATAACTAATATAGTATGTTCAAAATAAAGCATATATAGCACATTAAAAAACTTTAAGGCTAAAAAAATAAAAATAAAATAAAAAACTTTAAGGCTGATACATAAATATCAATAGAAAGCTTGCTCTTTTCCTAACTCAGTGTCTCTGAACCACCCAATTTGGCAGCCGACTTAAAAAGAAGGAAATATCGAAAAACACTATCCACTTGTTTATTGGTATGCATACAAAGCAAAAACAAAAGCAGTTGTTAAGAATGGCCAAATCAGACATTTATTTTCCTTCCATCCTTTCATTTAAAGACATTCCTCAAAATAGACCTGAGGTTTGGTTCAGAATATTTTGTAATTAGATTGAGTGCAGTTGTGTTGTGGGGGAGAAGCAAGAGGCGAAGTTAATCCAATCTCTCCCTTTGCACTTGAGCCCTGGGGTTAGGTGAAGGGCTGCGGTGTCTTCCCGAGCCAGGCAGGCAGCAGCTGCAAGAGACACTGGGGTAGAACTCAATGTAGTGAAACCAGCGCTCTACTGGGTTCTACCAAGTCCAAGGGAGTGGGGTGGGGCGGACACACTGTGGGATTGCACAGCTTTCACAGTTCCATAAATTATGGTTGATCAAGGAGGGGTTTCATCTCCAGAGGGGTGTTTTCCATCTTGCTCCCCATCCTCCTCTTTGCATGGGGGAGCAAGTAGTGTCCTGGAGATCGACATCAGCCATTCGGAGCTGTGCCTAAGAGTTTCAGAGTGCAAGGACAAGTAACACAGATGTCCAGGTGGTATTGTCTGATTCCCAGTCCTAAATGCTTGTCCTTGGCAAATACCAAGGGGTAGTTTGGGATGTAGTCCTCCTCCCATTTCTCAGAATCTATAGATTTTATATGAGGTGAAATGTCTGTGTTGCAGATGACTCCTCGCTGATCTTCCAGTAATTCCCCGTCTCTGTTTCCCAGAAAGATGAAAATACTGCAGTTTCTTTCTTTCTTTCTTTCTTTTTTTTTTTTTAATGCTGCAATTTCTTGAGCCTTCTTAATGGTCCAGTACTGAATGACACTTGTTGAAATGAGGCTGTGGTCACCACTCTCAGGGTGAACATTCCAGCCATGTTGGCAGTCCCCTCCGTGAATGTGAATCAGTAGCCGTTTCACGTGGAGAACCGTGATTGCTGTAAATAATCCATAGTGAACCCCAACTGTATACATGAAAATCAGTTTGTCAGTTATGAGTGGGAAAAAAAAAAACTAGTGTCAAATTAAGAAAGATTAGCTTATTTAAGGGATGCCTAGGTGGTGGCTCAGTTGAGCGTCTGACTTGACTTCAGCCTGGGTTGTGAGATCAGGCCCCGTGTCAGGCTCCACTCTGGGCTTGGAGTCAGCTTGAGATTCTCTCTCTCCCTCTGGCCCTCCTTCCCTCCCCTATGTGCTCTCACTCTCTCTAAACAGAAGAAAGATTAGCTTATTTTTGATTACTTAACACCTGTCCTCATTACCTGGGGACAGCTTAGTATTGGGCATCCTGTTGAACATGTCACTTACAATGAAAACTTGAAGCAGGGGACGCCTGGGTGGCTCAGTGGTTGAGCATCTGCCTTTGGCTCAGGGCGTGACCCCGGGGTCCTGGGGTCGAGTCTCGCGTCGGGCTCCCTGCATGGAGCCTGCTTCTCCCTCTGCCTGGGTCTCTGCCTCTCTCTCCGTCTCTCTCTCTCTCATGAATAAATAAAATCTTAAAAAAAGAAAAAGAAAAGAAAAAATTTGAAGCAAGAGAAGGCATCACTGTGCCCTTGCCCTCATCACCCAGTCTCCATCCTTGGCTAAACAAACCAGATTGTGGGTGATCACTTAAGAATCCACCTTTCACTCCATTAGCTACAAATCCGGGTGGGTGGGGGGAATCTGTTATTTTTAGACCACCATTTGAGGAAAAGCATAGCGAGTAGTCCTCTGGTTTTGCATGTAACAGGAGTATTTTGTAAGCAGTAGCCTCCTGTATAACACGGCATGGATTTCTCTAAGCATCGTCAAGGTTTCCAACGGCCCCAGTAGGCCTCTGTTGTTCTAAAGGCCATGCATTTCCATGGGAGGACCTAGGGCCTTCCTGTGGTATAAAGTACCCTTATGTTGTGGGATCAGTCTGCCTAACGGCCAAGCGGATGGACAACTTACAAAGGAGAAAGCATGCAGAGGAAATAAGGGTAACAAAAAGTAGGGACGCCTGCCCCAGGTCACGGCCGAGACACTGATTTTAGTTCCTTCTCAGCTGCTCCGGTGTTGTGCTGTTGAAGGACTTTGAGATTCCTGGTGTTTTGGGGTTTTCCCTGAAATAAACCATTCGTACCTGGGAGCTTTTCTTGAAGCAAGACTTCACGTGAGCCTTTTAGGATGCAGTGGGGGATTATTTCACTTGGGCAGTTAAAAAGGGGGACAGGAAAGTGCAGATCTTACCCCCCCCAAAAAAAAAAGAGGTTGGAGAAGGTGCTCTTTTAGGACCCAGACAGGGTCTGGGTTCCTGTAGTATTTGTCAAACAAGTCAGCAAAGGCTTTTTGATGATCACACGCAAGCACGGGGCTTCTGGAGAATAGCACTGACTCCCTGTCCGAAGTTCCTCGCAGACAGGGGCAGGTAACTGTCCTAAGGGGCGAGCATTAGCACTTACTCTTTTATGTTAGATTATCACACCAGAAATTAAAGTCCGTTGAAAAGTTTAAACTTTCTGAAAGAAAGTGAAGATAAATTCAAAGTAAAAAGCCACAGAAGGAGGGGTGTCTGGGTGGCTCAGTGGGGGACACGTCAGCCTTCAGCTTAGGTCACAGTCTTGGGATGGAGCCCCCATGGGGTTCCCTGCTCTGCAGGGAGCCCGCTTCTCCCTCCCCCTCTCGCTGCTCTCGTGCTCTCGCTCTCTCAAATAAATGAAATCTTTTTAAAAAGCCACGGAAGGAAATGATATTTGGATCGGAAATCCAGAAAGCTGAGACCTTACTAAAAGAAAGTACTGGGGAAACGCTTCAGTGGAGAGGGGATCAGGTTAGAGCCGGCGCGCTTGTTTAGAAAGCTCACGGTCAGCAGGAGGGGAGAGAACTCATAAGGGGGGGCAGGTAATAAAAAAAAACTAAAAAAAAAAAAAAACTAGATGTCTTCTAATTTAAGACCCCAGTGAGGCACCCTTGGGTGGCTCAGTCCATTAGGCATCTGCCTTTGGCTCAGGTCCTGGTCCTGGGGTCCTGGGATCGAGCCCCACAACGCAGGGCGGGGGAATTCCTCTCTCTCTACCTGCCGCTCCCCATGCTCGTGCTCTGTGTCAAAAAAATAGAATCATTAAAACAAAACAAAACATTGAATGCAAGGTGCACCAGCACTCCACATTCCTCTAAGAAAAAAAAAAAAAAAAACAGTGAATCGTCATTGCCCCTTAGAATTATCTTTGAACAAGCGAATATCAAAAAAATGTGGGTCTCAGGATCATAAATATGGCAATTTTCAAAAATAGCTTCCAAAGTAAAATAATCATGACTCCTTGAAACTACCTTGAACCATTCTAAGTGCCAAATATACCGAAATCTACGACTGACGTTATTAAAGGGCTTTTCTGCCTTTTAATTTTTTTTTTAAATTTATTTATGATAGTCATACAGAGAGAGAGAGAGGCAGAGACACAGGCAGAGGGAGAAGCAGGCTCCATGCACCGGGAGCCCGACGTGGGATTCGATCCCGGGTCTCCAGGATCGCGCCCTGGGCCAAAGGCAGGTGCCAAACCTCTGCGCCACCCAGTGATCCCCTTTTCTGCCTTTTAAAAAGACACTTATGATTATCTCAACTTCCCTTCGTTGACGCTGAACAAACAGTACTACTCCCCCTTGATAGATGCAGGCTCGACAGCGGGACGGGCAAAGTGTGTGGCGGAGCTAGGATTGTCCTCCCAGCTCTTGACTCTGGACCGAGTTCATGACCCCTGGGTCCCGAAGATGCAGCAGAGGAGTCTCTAACGCGGGGTTAGCACCTGCGGAAGCCTCGCCCCCAGGGCAGGTGACAGCTGGGGTTCTGAGGACCTCGGGTCACATTTCTATCAACTGATCAAAATCTATCAAATCTATCAAAACGAGGCACATAGCCTTGTCTTACGTATGCATTTGCTTAAAGAGGCCTGTTCAACGCGTGGCGCTGTGGGATTGACCAGCCCGCCCGCCTGAAGCTCCTCTAAGCCGTGTCCCCCCCCCCACCCCCCGAGGCCCTCGCAGCCTTCCCGAACTTAGCACCCCGCGGCCCTCAGCCCGGCCGGCCGGGTCCCTTCGACACAGGAAAATCCCCCACGTAAAGCACCAAAAGTACAAAAAAACGTGTCCCGGGGCCCCACTTGCTGCGGCGCGAGAGCTAACCAGGCAGGCGGCGCCGGGCCTCAGCTGGCATTATCGGTGAGGGGCCACAGCCGGGGTTGGGGACGGTCCCACAGACATTTCAGCAAGCTGGCAAGCTGGATAAAAAACATGGAATCTGCGAATGATGGGGATTGACCGTACTAACTCGAGGGTACAAATCAGAAAACTCACCTTGGATTATGCAGCTCTGATCCCATTAGTCCACAGTTATTTCCTAAGATTTTTTTTTTTAAGATTTTATTTATTCATGAGAGAGAGAGAGAGGCAGAGCCACAGGCAGAGAGAGAAGCAGGCTCCATGCAGGGAGCCCGACGTGGGACTCGATCTGGGGACCCCGGGGTCACACCCTGAGCCAAGGGAGATGCTCAACCATTGAGCTACCCAGGCGTCCCTCCTAAGATGATTTTTAAAAGCTAAATCAGGAATGTCAGGCTTTTTTGGATCAGGTTTTATAAGTGGCCTTGGAGTGAGTGCAGTGGAGGTGCGCCGGGGCCCTCTCCCCAGCCTCCTGCTCGCAGGTGCCTGGACGTGCCTGGGGAGAAGTGTCAGGGGGGCTTTGGGTCCTCAGAAGCACGTTAACCAGATTTTAGTGGGGGTTCTAAGGAGGAGGAGGACCCAGGAATATATTGTGTGTATAAACCTAGCAGAGGGGAACAGTGGAGTACGAGGATTGAGGTCCTTTTATTGGAGGTTGGTAGACGTCGTCACAGCCCGTGCGGTGGCCGCGAGATCGAGAGAGAGACGGACCGACGTGTGGTGGAAGAATGGGCTCGGAGGCACAGCCGGGCTTGGATTTCTGCTTCTGGAATTGGCCGCCTGTGGTTTTTGGCAAGCGGCTTCACTCAGGCCCATTCTGAGCCTGAGTCGCTTCTTTCCGAACGGCGAGGTCAGTAGCGCTGTTGGGGTGTCGGCGGCACGGAGCTCACTGGGCAGCGGCTGTGCCTCCCGGGGCCTCTAGTTCGTGCTCAACGGTAAGAACGGGGTGGGGGGGGGCTGTCCTGCACCCGGCAACGCCGACGTCTTACGCGGTCTTCCTGGGGTGTAAGTCGTATTCTCGGCTGTGAAGCGGTCCGCACGCAGCTACCCGGGTTAGGAACCTCCCCCGGGTCAGCCTCCCCCTGGACTCCACCCTTCAAACACTCCTCAGTTTGCCCCCCGCTCCCCGCTTTCATCCGGGCCTGTCAACACGGGCATGGACCTGGGCAGTAGCCATCAGGGCCTCCCAGACCCCAGCCTCCCCGACCGAAAAGCCCCGATCATCCACCGTGGCAAGGCCGCTCCAGGCGTCGCGGGGGCAGTAGGTAAGCTGAGCCGCCCTACGACCACGGCGCCCCTCGCTACCCAAGTCTTCCCGTCCACCTGGAGACTCTCCCTCCGTTCCCGCCATGTGTGAACCAGGTGTTCCAGCCCCAGGGGGTGTTTGGTCTTCCCTTGCTCGTGCTGTCCTCCCGGTTCCAGAACCTCCTCCTCTTCCCCACGTGAGAAATGCGTCCTCATCCCCCAGGACCCAGTGCAGAGGACACTCGCCTCTGCGCCGAGTTCTCCCCCAGCTCCCGGCCCGGACGGACCCTCTCCCTAGTCCGCCCGGCACATCCCGGGAAAGTCCGTGTCCTGGGGAGGTCTTTACTTTGTGCATTGCCCGTTTCTCCCGGGCATCCTGACAGGACCGGCGAGGTCAGTGTCCTCCGAGTGCCCCGAGCCTAGCCCGCTGCCGGGCACGTGACATCTGCACGTGGCGCTGACATCACGTACACAGGGCCCCGTAGGGCCACCTACGACAGAAAGCTCGTCGTTCCTCCCTGCGTGTTCACGGCTCAGGGGCTTACGCTTCAGACACCGCATAAGCAGGACACTGAAGGATGGCATGAGCGCCCAGACGGCGGGGTCATTGGGACAGTCGATCATTTCAATTTCCCTGTAAAGTCATGGGGGGGGGGTGTTTTGTGAGTCTTTAAAGACAGTTACACAGTGAAGTAAATTAAATAGTGCTGGAGGAACTGCTCGGGGTTTTAACGTGCTGATGTGCAGTGAAAAACAGGTGCTCAAGAGCCAGGCCTCCCTAATGGGAATACGTGGAGCTGGGGCTGGGCCCTCCTTACTCGTTGCCCCAACAGAGTCCGTCCGGTGACCCTCAGGGGACTTGCTAGGCTCCTGGGGGTAAAACAAGACCAGCTTGTGTGGGCGGTAGTCACTGGGGCTCTCCGCTCGACGGGGGTGCTTCCGTCCCCCCAGTACCTGCACGCAGTAGGTAATCGTCCCTGTTTTGCAGAGGAGGTAACAGAGGCGAAGACAGGTCGACCAACCTGCCCACAATCACAGTTCCTAGTGCCAGGTAGAGATCATGAAGGGGAAAGCCACCCAAGACTTACTCAAGGACCAATGTCCGCGGGGAGGGCCCTGCAGCCAACTGATGGGCACTAGGAGTGGCGGACAGTGTGGTGCAGGCCCTGCCGGTGTGGACTTGGCGAACCGCCCCCCCCCCCCCCCCCCCCACGACAGGACCAAGTGGAGCCATCCGGGCGAGGCGACCGGCCTGTGTCCCAGGGGAGGACGTTCCTCGGCAGGCCGTGGATGCCCGGGGGGGGTGTTTGGAACCTGTTTCCCCCCGTCTCCGTGGACACGGGACATCTTACGAACCTGTAGCTTCTCTCCCTCCTGGGCATTGTACTCCTTGCAGGACTCTGCATTTTCACATGCTGGTGCGTGGGGGACGGGGTGGAGGGTGGAAGTCGTGATTACTGACGGCAGGACCGACCTGGGGACCTGTGGGCTGCCTTACGTCCTCCCTCCCCTTTCGTGGAAGTTTTGACAGGCTCTGGCTCATCTAGGGTCTCTCTAAGCCTGCGGGGCGCGCGGCCTTTCTTCCGCCTAAGGCTTCGGCCAGTAGGTGAAAGCCACCCAGCGGGTCTCTGGCCGCAGCTTCTCGGCCGCGGCGCCCTGCTTACTGTCCAGGATGTGCGTGGGGGGCCGTGGGATGCGGAGGCGGCTGGGGCATCGCAGGTCCCGGACCATCCCTGACCCCCGGCCGCGCCCCGTGAGAGCCGGGGGAGCAGCGTCTGCGGAGCAGCAGGCCACGCGACGGGGGCGTTTCCACGATTTCTTCTCGGGGCACTGCTTCCCCGGGATGCAGCATGGTGTGGCTGCGGGGAGGATCGAGTCTCTCCTTCCACGGTCTTCCCTCGTGAACAGACCCAACTATCCCCACTTTCCATATGGACTTTATTGGTTTTTTTTTTTCCCCCCCCACACACACAAAATGTTTCGTCTGATTCTGCAGCTTCCCTGCATAAACACGGGCAGCCCTGCAAAGAGCCCACTCGGGTGACGTTCCAGATCTGTCCCTGCAGGGCCGCGGTCTCCGCAGGGGCTGGGAAGGGGCCTGGAGGCCTCTGCCCTGTGAGCATCAGGCCCGGGGAGGGCCCCGCACCACACCCAGGGGCTGGTGTACATTGTAAGGGCTGGGGAAGAGCCTTGTCCTGGCCTCCTGGCCTTCAGCCTGGGCCCAGGTACCCACCTACAGGACCCACTTGCCCCTGCAGCCCGTAAATGCACGTGAAATCCCATTTTCTCCCAATGTTTGAATCCGCTGGCCTCGCTCCTAGCTCAGCACTGCTGCCCAAGTATTGGGAGTGTGGGGAATGGGGGAGCTGGCTTGCGGGCCTTCCCAGGGCTGTGCGGATGACCAGCAAGGGAACGGGGGCAGGGGGGGTGGCAGTCCTATAAACGTGCTTCAGACAAGTTTTACGTTATTATTACACATGGCCACTGTAGTTGTTTTTTTATTTTTATTTTTTTTTTTAAAGATTTTATTTATTTACGATAGACATAGAGAGAGAGGCAGAGACACAGGCAGAGGGAGAAACAGGCTTCATGCTGGAGCCCGACACGGGACTCGATCCGGAGACTCCAGGATCACACCCTGGGCCAAAGGCGGGCGCTAAACCGCTGAGCCACCCAGGGGTCCCCCCTGGAAGTTTTTTTAAACTGGTTTTTACAACGACTATGGGAATAATAACTACCCTGATCCTGCTACTAAAACGTAATCATCGCTAATTATTATTATTAACGCCCTGGCGTATTTCTTTCCAGTCTCTTTATGTACATAATTATTCGTAACGTGGTGGAGGTCATGTTGAATATTCCGTGTCGTAAGCGTTTTTAAACGCTTCGTCTAAACACCTTTTTCATAAATATGTCTTCTAAAGATCTATTTATTTGAGAGAGCGCGTGAAAGAGTGTGTGCCCACAAGCAGGGGCAGGAGGAGAGGGAAGGAGAGAGTCCCCACGGGGGAGCACGGAGCCCGGTGTGGGGCTCGATCGCCCAGCCCTGGGGTCACAGTGTGAGCTGAAATCAAGAGTTGGATGCTAACTGACTAAGCCCCCCAGGCGCCCCTTTGTAAACGTCTTAATGACTATAAAATATGGGTAAGGGATCCAAAGGAGTTTCATTCAAATCCCAGTCCATGAGTGTTTGCAATTTTTTTTAAAGATTTTATTTATTTTCTCATGAGAGACACGGGCCAGAGGGAGAAGCAGGCTCCCCGCAGGGAGCCCGACGCGGAACTCGATCCCGGGACCCCGGGGTCACGCCCTGGGCCAAAGGCAGGTGCTAAATTGCTGAGCCCCCCCGGGCTGCCCAGATTTTTGCAACTTTTACTAAAACTTAACAAACGAAAGCGAGAGTCCTACCTCACACGTGTCACTTGGCAAATCAGTGACATGCGTGCGGCTGCGTGTGATTCTAATCGCAAGCCGCGAAGGGGAAATGCTGTTGTTGGGAACCTCCCGCGCGGTTCCGGGTACAGGAGACCTGGACACAGGAGTGAAATGGGGCCCCGCGGGCCACGCGGTTAGTGAAAACCCAGAACTGGAGCAGCGAATGGCTTCCTGGCTCCGTTAGCTTCGCGGGTCCTCTGCTTCCCCCCGTTACTGCCATTAAGCAAAATTCATTCTCCCTCCCTGAGGCATCAGTACGGTGGCTTCGACTTTTAGTAGGTGTGAAGTTCGACATCCTCGTTTACGAGGCTCTGGTTTGACAGGAGGCCGTGGGCTTCGTGGTTGTGCAGCAAGTGCTTCTCCAGAGCGAAGACTGCACCCAAAGATAGTGGGACGCAGGTCCAAAAAGGTGGTTATTCAACAAAATACTTTTTTCTTTTTTTTGCCAAGAAGAAAAGATTCCCAAACTACCACTACTTCCTATTGTTCATATCCTTCGAAAGGATGTGGTTGGACATTTTGATTCGTTACGTCACAACGTGATGTCCCCTAAAAAAAACCCCAAAGCTATTAGCAGTGTGGATACAGATGCAATCTTAAAAAAAAAAAAAAAGAAAGTGAGGAAAAACAAAGTGCAGAAAGCAGCAGTGATACTTTAAAATTGGGGTTTAGGTTAAATATTTATTATTTTCTTTAATGTGACAAAAAGAACCTAAGAAAACCCCACAGCTGAGACACACAGTGGCAATAATTCCTATAAATTAGGTTATTAACTAAGCTACCAAGACCTTTAAAAGCAATTAGTTAATACTGTTCCTGAAAGGGCTCTTACATAAATCTCGCACCGTAGGAATTATTTATGCAGTGGTACAAAAAGGTGTCAAGGCTCCATGTCGGGTTAATATCTGTTCGGTTTTATTGTAATTATTCAACAAATGGATGAGATTAAGGCCCAAGAATTCAGTGCAACAGTTGGCAAGCTACACAGCAACCAAATCTGCGCTGGGCCCCGAGGGGTGAGAGCTCTGGCCAGCTTCCTCCGGGTCGGGAAGCAGGTGTCCCCCGCGTGCCCGTCCCGCCTACCGCTGACCTAGGAATGGCTCTGTCAAAAACGGGTATTAGAAACAACAAATACCGACCATTTGCTTCGACGTGGATGGACCTGGAGGGTATGATGCTGAGTGAAGTAAGTCAATCGGAGAAGGACGAACGTTATATGGTCTCATTCATTTGGGGAATATAAAAAATAGTGAAAGGGAATATAGGGGAAAGGAGAAAAAATGGGTAGGAAATATCAGAGAGGGAGACAGAACATGAGAGACTCCTAACTCTGGGAAATGAACTAGGGGTGGGGGAAGGGGAGGAGGGCGGGGGGTGGGGGTGACTGGGTGACGGGCACAGAGGGGGGTGCTTGATGGGATGAGCACTGGGTGTTATTCTATATGTTCGCAAATTGAACACCAATAAAAAATAAATTTATAAAAAAAAACGAGTATTGTACTATGGATCTGAAACTGGGGAGGTTAGTTTGCGGCGACTTGGGTGCTAACGGTACAGCTTGAAGGCTCCAGGACCCGTCCCTCGTGTGAGTGCCTCACTGATCGTCACTGTCGGCCCAAATTCATCTTGGAGCGCGTGTGACTCGAAAGTTCTCGGTGAATTGTGCTGAGCTGAAAAATTCTCCCCAGACTGTAGCATCTGTTGTGTATTTACAAACGGAAGTAACTGCAGATGTCAAACCAAAGAAGATTCTAGTTCCTTTAGAAAAGATTTTTTTTTTTTTTTTTTAGTTTACATCCAAACTCTTTTTGAGCCTTAGGCCCTTTCGTTTCCTTGTCACAGGCCAGCTAATGTGTCGTGGTTGCCGTTTCTCCCCGCAGTGCCCTGCCAGACTGTTCTGGATTACCTGAAGACTGTGCTGCAGCACCACAACCAGCTCCTGGTCCCTCAGCCTGCAGACCAGCCCACTGAGGTAGGCTCCTCGCAGGAAGGTAAACGCGGCCCCGCTCGGATGCCCCGCAGGTGCGGCATCCTGATGGCTCACGCGGACACGGCAGAACGGGCTGGCGAGCCCCGCTCGGGGCTGAGGTTGGTGGTTCCCCCGCCTGTGCGTGGATCTCCCGTGAAGGAAGAGCACGCGGGTGTCCAGCCTCAGCCAGGTTCCACGCCGTGTGCTGCAGGTGGGGGAAGGAAGAGCAGTGAACACGGCGGAGGCCGCTCTCGCGGCGTTGCTACGGGCCGGGGGCTGACCGCCTCACCTCCCCTGGCTGGAGCCGGCTTCCAGAAAGCCGGTGCTCTCGGGCACCTCCCATGCGGAGCGAGTGCCCCCGCGCAGGTGCACGATCTCCGTGCCGCGACTTGGTTAGCAGCTGTTCGGGCCCCGCAGGAGCAGCACAGCCCCGCCGGGGCGCGGGGACGCAGGTCGGGTGAAACACGGCACGTTCTTACCGGATTGCCAAGGCTCAGGTTTGGATAGGTGTTATTTTTATCTTGCAGGCTTTATTACTTTTTTTTAAAGATTTTATTTATTCATGAGAGACACAGAGAGAGAGGGGCAGAGACACAGGCAGAGGGAGAAGCAGGCTCCATGCACGGAGCCCGATGCAGGACTCGAACCCAGGATCCTGGGGTCATGCCCTGGGCCCAAAGCGGTGCTAAACTGCTGAGCCCCCCGGGCTGCCCTATCTTCTGGACTTTAGAACCCACACCCAGTGGAAGAGCAATTGTGGTTAGAAATGTCTTGGGTTGACATCAGTACATAAGTGCCTTTTGGGGAGTTAAGTCTTCCTCACGTGGCAAGGGGAGTCGAGGCAGGACCCTCTCGCATGTCCTTGTCACCCCTTCCGCACTCCTGTGTCCAGTTCTGGTCGTCCTGAGGCTCCGTCCCTGGGCCAGCCGTGGCGCACGTCCGGCCGCGCACCTGCTCTTCCGCCCTGACCCGGGCCTCGCGGCCAAGGGCACACGGGGACACGCTGCTTTGCCCGCGTCTGCAGGGAAGACACCAGAGGGTGAAAAGGGGGGAGTGGGTCTCGCGCCCTGGGACTCCCAGCTCCGGGTGTGGGGTCACCTGCCTCCCCCATGGTTAGGAGGGGCCCTGTCCCCGTCTGCCCCTTCCTTGCAGCGCCCTGCCCCTGGCCCCGCCACTCTGTGTCTTGAATTCCATGGAACCCTCATCAGGACCACGCTGAGCCCAGTCCTGCGAGTCCTGCCACACGGATTCCGGGGCCACGCACCTGCCCCACCCCGGAGGTGTCCCCCCCTCCCCCGTTCCCGTTGCCACCCGCACCAGCCCGACCCGCATCCGTTCTATCAGCACCACGCTCCCCTCCCGGGACTCCCGCAGCCAATGTCCCTTGTCACCCGGTTACTGAGTCACTGCGTGCACACCCTGGAGTCTTCCCACCCTGAAGACTGGCCTGCCTTGACCCCTCCCTCCACCTCCATCATCCCCCTTCCCTCAGCTTCCGTCGCCGGGCGCAGCCCGTCAGCCCTTGCCCCTGCGCCGCGGTGCCCCTGCTCCCCGGGCGGCCTCCCGTGTGCCCCGCAGCCCTGGCGTCGAAGGCCCCTGCAGACTGGTGACCTCATTTTTTTCTTAGTCATTAAGCCCTTGAAAGACCGGTCTGCGTTCGTGACTTGGTGACCCCGCTCTTGGTTTCCACTTGCTCTTCTCCCCGCCGTCCCGCCTTCACCCCGTCCTCTGGCTGCGCCTCCACTGCTGGAGTCGTCTGCAGGCGGCGGCGGCCTTCCCAGCTCCGGCTGTTGGCAGGGGGCGGTGGGGGGACCTCCCTGCTCCGTGCGCGGTTTCTCTGGCCCCGGGGTCAGGAACCTTCTGGCTCCCCGGGCTTTTGTTGTGCTTGAAGGAGCCCTGCGTGCACTGTTGTCCGGCGCCAGCCTTCGTCCCCTCCCGCGCCCCCTCTCTGCTCAGGTCCATTCCCTGTGACCACGAGCCCCGTGCAGGTAATGGGCCCCAAAGCTAGATCTGGGCTCCGGGTGCCCCGCTGCCAGCCGCTGGGACCAACCGTGGACGCCCTGCACCCTCCGGCCCCACCCGGTTCTCCCGGGTCAAGGCAGCACCAACCCCACGCGGAACTCCTTGAGCCCTCACGGCCTCCGTGCCTTCCTCGGCCCTGACGCCTGCTTGCTCTGCAGCCTCGCTGAGGAGCCTCTCCCCTCGCGCTTGTCCCTGGACTATGGCAGCACATCCTTCCCCTCTCTCATTTTTGCTCCCAGAATAGGGTCCACATTTCTGAACTTGACATTTCTATTGTACAAAAACAAAAATACTGGGGATCCCTGGGTGGCTCAGCGGTTTAGCGCCTGCCTTTGGCCCAGGGCGTGAGCCTGGAGTCCTGGGATCGAGTCCCGCGTCGGGCTCCTGGCATGGAGCCTGCTTCTCCCTCTGCCTGGGTCTGCCTCTCGCTCTCTTTCTCTATCATAAATATTTAAAAAAAAACAAAAACCAAAATACTTCCAAAAAGCCCACTTCCTCCGAGAAGCACTCTCCGGTAGCCACACCCTCCTCTCTCTGTGCCCACACAGCACGTTGTTCCTAAGAGTAATTCGGAAGTTACTTAAATATTCACGCAAACCTTGGTCTTCCATTGGTTTGTGGGTCTGTGAATGCAGGAAATGAGCGCTATTCATCTTGGGTTTTTTTTTTTTTTTTCCTGACTCCTAGATCAGAGTTTAATAACCTGCTGGTGGTTCATTGAAGAGACTATGCGATCAGATTTCTATAAAAACGTAAAAGTTAGGGGACACATCTACATTTCCTCAGGATGGGAATATTTAGACTTTTATTGCCCGTCATCGCCGTCATGACGCTGTTTCCACCGCCGGCTCAGGCGCACGGGCATTTTTCTCATTAGAGCTATTGATCCCGTTTTATTTGTTAACCAGACTGCAGCAGCGTGGTCAATCCCGTCCACCATACAGACAGTGTCTGGGTTGTGGGGGGCTGTCCGTTACTTTCTCCTCTCTTTCCCTTTTTTCTGGAAAAAAAATCGCCTCCAAACGGTATTTCTCCGCTTACGGAGAGCCGTTGCGCTCTTCTGTGAGTGGATTCTTCTTCAGGACTCAAGGAAGCTCCTTCCTTGGGTCGGGAGCTCCCTCGTCTCAGGCCCCTCTCGTTTTGAAACCGGTTCAACCCTGGTCGTAGGGGCAAGCTCGGAATTCGGGGTCCAGGCTCCCCCCTCCGCCTTTTGACTCGTGAGACCTTGGAAAAGGAGTTAGCGTCTTCGGTCAAACCGCTGTGGGAATCCGGACTTGTGCCCGATGAACTCAGACGCCCACAGGGAAGCTTTACATCCAGACCTGCACACTGGGGGGCGCCTGGGAGGCTCCGTGGTTGAGCGGCCCAGGTGATGACCCCGGGGTCCCAGGATCGAGTCCCGTCTCGGGCTCCCTGCCCAGCGGGGCGCCTGCGTCTCCCTCTGCTGCTCTCCGTGCTCATGCTAGCTCTAGCTCTGCTCTCCCAAATAAAACCTTAAAGAAAAAAAAAAAAAAAAACTTGCACAGCATTAAATAAAAGGTTTGCCAAGCAGCTGCTCGGTCTTCCCGTCTGGGGCTGCCGGGTATGCTTGCAAGGAGCACGGCCGAGTGATCGCCCAGGGCACACGTTGGCAGGAGCCCTCACCCCCGGGAGCCCCCCCGGCCCCCCGTCTTTGTTCCTCTCCCTAAAGTTCTCTCACGTTGCCAGTGAAAACCCGTCGGAGGCTCTTCAAACGTCCCAGTGCCACAGCAGTAGAAAGAAGGAAAGGGAGTCCCCATTTAGCCGCTGTTACCAGGCCCCGGCCGTGGGCTCATCTCCCGTGGGGACACCGTGCCCCTGCAGGCCGGGTGCTGGTGGATCTGGTGACGGGTGCTGGTGGGTCCTTCCCCGGAGAGACCTTGACACCATCTGTGGGCTGAGGAAGCCCCCCGCCCGCGCCCCGGGGCCCAGCTCCTCCTCCCCGAGTGTGGGAACCCTCGGGGGTCCTCGCTCCCCGCCGCCTCCCACCGTGGCTGTCTGGCCCTTGTCTTTGGGAGGAACACCACTGTCCTGCGTGGGGATCCTCCGCGCGTCCCCGGCCCCTGGGCCCCACAGCTCCCCTCTGGCTTCCCCGCCAGCCCCGCCGCCCTCTGGCCCTCGACGGCGCCAGCCCAGGGGCTGCTGTGGCTCCCATGTGCTCGCTCCTAAACCCATGACCGTTCACTTCTTCCCGTTTCCCATGCAGGGGAGCTCTGGTCCCCCCCGGTTAGTGGAGGTCACTCAGGAACCCACGGGAGCCGCAGAGCCAGGTTCCGTGCAAGCTGCCGCTGTTCTACACGCAGAGCACAGACCACGGGCGTCCCCGAGGAGGCTCAGCCGCGTGCTGCCGGCGCCGGGCTCTGGGCCCCGCGGGCCACCTCCCCAGGGGCCCCGGCCCGGCCTATCGCCCTCTCCCTGCTTACTAACGGCACTCTCTGAAATAAACCCCTATCGGGCCCAAACAGTGCCCAATTTATAACCTGTAGTCAATTTGCAGAGTTGTAAAACTGAATGAATTTTTCCTTCTTTATTTTGAACACCTGAATTACCGAGGAAGGGAGTACATTAAAACCGAGATCATGGGTTAATTAATTTGTCCTGGACTGTAGAATTTTATGGACAACCGGAACTAAAGTAATGGTTGTGTAGGTGGAATTGACTAAACATGCCTTATAAATGTTACAGAAATTCCTGTAATTAGTCCCACTGCAGCTATTGAGCCTGGGAATTTTATAGCAGACATAAATTAAGAAGATGAAAAGGAAGAAAAATTTTGAGTTGACACAGTGGCATTTGCAGAAGCTGTAATTTGACGAAAGCTGGTTTGCATTATTATTATCCATGATGACTTGGGGGGGTGGGGTTCACAGTTTCCCTCCTTTTTTAAATTCGCTTTTTAATGCTGTTTCCACTGTTACGCAATGGCTATCAGGTGTCAGGCGAATTAAACATGAGTAGTACCTTTACGAAAATTAGACCACCAGCATCATTTCTAAAAATACTTAACCGCCAACCAGAGGATGAAGAGACCTGTTTGATCACACTCTTCAAAGTCATTTTTTTTGCATATTTTAATAGATTGAAAAGGAAAGTTGTGGGTTATATTTAAATAGTGTTCCCTGTCATTGGATCTTGACACATTTTAACCTACCTGTTAAAATGCAAGTTATAAATAGCTCCTCTTTCAAAGGTGTTCATTATACCTCATTGGCTCTTGTTATAGAAAATGCAAATGTAATTTGAAAAGTGCCCGTTCTGAGTGTGAGCAATTACCTGTGCTCTTCACTACCTGGTTCATTGTCAGCAGAGCCACTTGGTTAAAAAGCATGTTTTGCCTTTGAAATGGAGATCGCCTTGGCTGGCTGGCTGGCTGGCTGGCTAAGAAGGTAATGAGAAAATACTTTGGCTTTTCCAGGGAAGCAAGCAGCTGTTGAACAACTATCCTGTCTACATAACGAGCAAACAGTGGGACGAGGCTGTAAATTCTTCAAAGAAAGACGGGAGACGGCTCCTTCGATACCTCATCAGATTTGTTTTCACAACCGATGAGCTTAAGTACTCATGCGGCCTTGGGAAAAGGAAAAGGTCAGTGCAGTCAGGAGAGACAGGTCCCGAAAGACGCCCTCTGGATCCAGTTAAAGTAACATGCCTCCGAGGTACTGCATCCTTCCGCTCAGCGTCACCATCTGTGGTCTCATTTCACCGCATTGGCTGTGGCTACCCCCGTGCAAGTGTTCAGCCTTTACTGTATTTTGATTTTTTTTTTTCCCCCACTGAGATCTTTATAGGCTTCCATGTGGCCCATCTACTTGGTATCGAGAAGTCCTTTCAAAACTCTTCGTTTGCTTTAGCCTTGGCGTTCTCACTTAATGGCACATAAGCATTGCATAGCACCTCATGTTTCACGCTTTAAATTCAGATTTTCTTTGCTGCCACAGAAGGCCACCGCCAGCAAACTGGAGCATTGGGAAACGCACAAGAGGAAGGGGAGATGTGGAATATTTTTAAAAATTAGTGAAATGATCTATCCCGTTTGCCATTTGCAGCCTGGGCCCCCCCCACCCCCTTCCCAGCTACCTCCTCCAGAGGACTCGGCCTCAACTCCTTAAATTTATTTAGAGTTAGTTTTCCTTAAAATTGGGTTGTCTCAAGTATCTGTTGCCCAGTCAGCTTTATTCTGCTAGGTTTTTTTTTTTAAGTTTCTATATTAAAGATCCTGCTCAGAGAATAGTGCTGCACCAGTATTAACAGCTGATCCGCACCGTGGCAGGTCAGGAGAGGGAGAGGAGGAGAAGGGGGGAGGGGGGGGTAGACGGCTGATTCGGCAGGTGCACATAAACACAGACGTAGGCAAGTAGAGGCGCTAGAGCGCCGACAAGAACACTGTTCACACCTGAAAAATCCATATCAAAAAGCTCAAGTATTAGCCTGTACGTGGTTCAATAGTAATTTCATTGGTTGGGAAAACTTAGTAATAATTTACTCTGGACAGGGATCAAAATATTTCCTGATGAGGAGGTTGCAGCGAAGAAACAGTATTACTGATAAGGCCTTGGTTTACAGAAAGGACATTCCAGCAGTCCCTCGTGGGAGGCCCACAGCATCCTGGAACACTAGCGTGCCCGAGGCACGTGGAGATTTTGTGAGCAGCCGAAATGGCTCAGGCCCAGCCCCAGCTTGTGACTCGGCAGGTGTGCAGGGGAGAGGCAGGCACCGCTGCCCATCTCCCCCACCCCAGGTGATTCTGGTGCAGGAAGCCCATACTGAGAAAACCACCTGGAGTGAAAGCACCTGTGTCAAGCAGGCACAGGTGCGCCAGCCTGAAAGTTCCCCTTGCTCAGAGTGGGCGATGGGGCACGGCCAGGTCTGTCCTAGCAAACTAGCCTTAGCCTCCTTTATTCCTCGATATCATCAGAGCCGACAGTGACTCACCGAGAGTAACCGAGGCAGCCGTGAGCTTGGGGCTCTCCTGGGGACACTGTACCCCAAGTGGCTCTGGGGCCCGTAGCGGGCATCAGGACAAGGGGCCTCACAGCTGTATCCCTTTCCAGGAATTCTTACTAAATGTTTTATATTTTAACCAGCAAGTCCATGAAACAGGGATTAACGTACATCCCAGAGCACTCGTGCTTTGCCCTGAGAACGTTGCCTGAGCCGCTGTGACACGGACACAGCCCAGGCTGGCTAACCAGAACCTGAATTCTACAGCTCATCCTCACCTGGGGACACGCACAGGCCTCCCCGTGCCCTCAGGTGGAGCATTCATAGGCGAAAAAGGGTGATGGGAACTTTTACATACTAGTCCCAAAAGCTGAAATCCCAGGGCCTTCCTCTGATCCAGTTGGGATTCTTTTCATAAAGGTTTAGGCCTGGGGAACCCCAGAGAGGACATCCATGTTGTGGCGAGCAAGACTGGAACAGCCCAGGGAACCTCAGGCCTCTGGACGCTAGTGATGGGAAGCAGGGCGCTTTGGGGAATGGAACCAAACTCAGGGCTGACCTTCCCCCTAGAGGGCCAGTGGACATGTGTCCGGTCTGTGTAACCGAAAGAGCTCTGCGTTTAGCCTTTAATAGTCTTTTCCACAATATCAGAGAAGGTCCTGTGTCAGCAGCAGACGCTGCCCGGGGGTGGGGGTCGAGAGGCATCACAGAGCAGCGCGTTCCTGGGGTCGCAGGGTCACAGCATCCTCATCCATTAGCCTTTATTTCCTTGTGTGGATGTGAGTAGGGAATCCAGACAGAGACCGGGAAACCACCACAGCTACTCGATACCTGCTGAACACAGTGGGGATGTGGGGGGGACAGAAGAGCAGTAGGGAGCTCCCCATCCATGTTTGCCAGGCCTGGCCCCCACTAAGCCGTCTGATCTTGACAGTTTGGCAGGATGAGTTGCTGAATAAACCCTGTTCTTTCCCTTCAGTAAAGGGCTGGGGCTCAGGTAGGCGAGGGAGGCTCCCCCCTCAGGCTCAGGATCGAAGGGGATGCCAACAAAGTCGGCGGTGCCGCCGCTTCTCTGCTAAGCTCCATCTGTCTACCAAGACGGGCGAGGTTCAGTTCAGGATTTTGGGGGTCCAAGCACTTGGGAAGCGTCAGCTTCTCCTAAGGGCAAACGGGGCCAAGATGACACGCAGTCATTTCAGACAAACCCAGTCCTCTGACCAGACCTGCTTCTGTCTAGGAGCAGTGTTGGAGAAGAGCCGGGGTGTATAATAGGCGCTCTGGGCTTCCAGTCAGCCGTTCAAAAAGGACAGAGTTTGACTTAGGACTTTTTTCAAAATTGCTCACTTCAGTTTCCCAGTGTCCCTGTTAGAATAGCGAGGCGGGAGTTGTGTACGTGCCCAGCCCCCCGAGCACACGGAGGGGAGGATCCCGCGCGCACCGCCCAGAGGGAGGCTGAGTGTTTCCTGAGAGTCTTAGTTACCTGTTACCCATTCGCCCTTCCAGGTGTGCTGATTGCTTTCTGGTGAAATGAAATATTTATAGAGGAAATCTCACTTAAGAGATACTTGTCAGTACACGTGTGGATGTCCCGATTAGAGAACCAAGCACAAGCTTGGGAACGCGGGAAGAATGTGGGGACCCCTTCGGAACCACCAGCCAGACAGGTTCTAGGTCGTTGAGGTGTTGTGATCCTGTTACACTTAGTCTGCAGATCACTAGCTGGCTAACGAGTACGGTGCTGATGGTAGTTAGGTAACGTTCCCGGAGAGAGCTGACATCCTACAAACGAGAGCGGGTGCCGACGGGCTTCAGACGTACTCCGCAACGTCCACCGCGGCCCCTCTCACCAGTCAGATGTACCGTCCACTCGATGGCAAGTGCTCCTTAGGAGGATCATCCTCTCACTTGGCGTGGTTTTTACTTTTGCACGTGGGTAAAAAGCTTAACGTGTGATTAGTGGGGTCTAGAAGTGACATCATCACAGAATTACGTTGGGTTTCCCATACAGTTCTTCTTATAGAGCTTTTCTGTAAATGTTTAAGCAGCCTGTCTGTTATCTTCCATAAAAACCAGCTGTTTTTTTCTCTCTCTCTTTATTGTTGTGTATATTCCCACAGAATTCATTAGGATGCACTGTACCTCCAACCCCGACTGGTGGATGCCCTCGGAGGAACAAATAAACAAAGTGTTCAGCGACGCTGTGGGTCACGCCCGGCAGGGGCGGGCGGTGGGGACTTTCCTGCACAACGGTGGCTCGTTTTATGAAGGGATCGATCACCAGGCTTCCCAGGATGAGGTCTTCAATAAAAATTCCCAGGATGGGCCTGGGGATTAGTGGACAAAAATCTTTACACCGTAGCGGCTGGTCCTCTCAACAGTTCCAGTTGTCCATGTGCTGTCCCCGTCCCCTGAGAGTCCAGAGCATGTCCTTCTGTCAGACTGTACACATCTCAAACCTTAACTCTCTTGACCTACTGCCACAGTTCCCAAATAGAAATCCATTTTGGGATTGTTTGGGAAGTCTATGGAACCTACAGCAGACTTTGGGTACATTATAAAAAGAAAAAACAATTGAATTTAATTGATTCCTAGCTAGACAGTGAGGGTGGAAAAAAAAATCAGTGAGCTACTGGTCACCTGTCTGAAATCTTCCCGTAAGCACTGCTTCCTGAGCAGAGCCCGTCCCCGCGGAAGATGGGGTTAGAGGCCCTGCCCGTGAGAGAAGAGACAGACGTGCAGTTATTTTAAGGGACAATGAACAAACATTTTCTTTAGTTTAATTCAAATAAGTTGTCTCTCCATTTTCCAAAGACTTGAATTCCTACTTCTCAGCCAAGACCTAGGGTGGGCGACACTGTCACCTGTTGGCAAAGCCTGTATTAAGCCTGAGAACAGAGGTCGCTGCTAGACAACGATTTGTTGGAAACCCGCTGGGTTTGTTTTTGTGGTTGTTTTTTTTTTTTCAGTTTTTTTATGAACCTCACCCCACCCACCCCACCCCTAGCCCAAAAATCTGCCCTGTTGATCAGAAAGGCTCTGGAGTTCACAAACAGTAAGTTTTCGTTCTGTTCAGTCGGGAAACCGCCAGAGATCCAAGACCCTTTGCAGCTGCTCGGTTTCGTAGGTCCACCGACCCACCGTTCCCACAGCCTTAACTCAGACTTTGTCGACGCAATGCCAAAGTGATGGGTTGAGCAACGAGGATTTCAGTCACTGGAGGCCAGACAAGTGGTGTGACTGCTGGTGGTCACCGATTGACCGGACGTCCTGGGATCACATACACAGCCGCAAGGCCATTCTGACAACTATGCAACGGGCTCGTCTGTAATTTCCCTGAAACGTGAGGGTCTTCCTCTGAGTAGATGTGTAGACTTTGCATAAGCTTTTGTTTCTCGTTGTCACTGTTGAAAATGTTTCATCCCGACTGTTTTTGCTGTTTGTGCCTCTTCCCCCCACCCCCCAGGCCCCCCACCCGATCTGTTGAACACAGGCTCTGGCTAAGTCAACACTGAACCACTCCCACGTGTTCTCTTCTGTTGAATTTGTTGAGCTCCGTCCGTGAAATTAGTACTGTCCTTGGGAGCATTCCTCCCCCACAGACTGGAGATGGTAGAAGCTGGTTCTGAGGGCTTGAGGTTCGGGGGGAGGAGCAGCCTCCTCCGTCACCCCGACTCTGTAAAGCCTAGGGCTGCGTGGGCAGGAGTTGCTGAAGGTGCCTAACGTCGTCCACCAATGTGATGAGGGTTTTGAAAATCGGTCGGAAATTCATTGAAGGTGTATGAGCATCCGTTTATAAAGAGGGTTTTTTGTGAGACCGTAAATTACCATTTATGTTCAGTAATTAGCACCAGCTGTATGCACGGCCCTGGAAGTAGGTTCTCCTTTAGCTTGTTATTATTAGCTTCATCCATTGAAGGGTTTAATGTTCATAGAGGTGGTCCTTTGTCGGATCTGTTGAGTCGTGTGGGGAGAACTAGTATCTCGATCCCGTTTGGGGCACGTTGGCTTAGATTTGTAAGTAAAAGGATGATGGCGAATGTGATGTTAGGGGAACCAGGAGACCTCTGCCTTCAGCAGTCCAAGGAAGGAGGAGACTTTTAAAATGTTTTCAGAGGTCTGGGAAGTCAGTGCCTTATAAGACTCTTTGGTGGCAGGAAATCCTGGCCAGACGCAGACTGTCCCCGCAACCTCCTCTGTCTTTCCGTCCTTGCTTTTTTGCATCAGGCGCTCGCTGGAGCTGGCCAAGCAGCTTTAGGCTGAGTGGGGCTGGGGCGCCGCCTGCTCGCGGCCTGGCTGGCCTGGTGAGGGTCGGCCCAGCCCCGGGGCTTGGGGGCCGCCGTCAGGGGCCGCTGTGGGAGCCTGGCTCACGGCGGTTGCCTCTCGGTCGCCTCATCCCTAAATCGGGGCGTGCAGAGGATGTTTCCTTATTTGTGGTGAGACCGTGTGGAGCGAGGTTTCAAAAGCTCACCACCAAGACCGGGGGCCGTCCCCACTCTGTCCCCCTTAGCCCTGATGTCCTTGGAGACCTGAGGACGTGGCTTACGCTTGGCGCCTTTGGCAGTTGGTGGATCGCTCGTGGCTAGAAAGTGTAGCGTCAGCTCATGGAATCCCCAAGTCGCTGGGCACCGGCACCGACGGACTGAGCAGCCCGGGCTGCGGCGGTGCCACCTTCTCGGGGGGGGGGGGGTGACCCAGGGCTGGCCTGGCCCCAGAGGCTCACCGCCGCCTGCCCAGCGCTTCATGTGCTCCGCGACTGCCGTGACCTGACAGCCTGCCGGTGACACAGTCTCGACGTGTCTCATTGCCCCGAGGTAAGGGGACAGGACAGGGACTCTGCCTACCTTCCAAGCGGCCCGAAGCCCCAGATGCAGCGGCGCTGGGCGCAGGAGGCCCTCGGGGGACCCACGGGAGGCAGCAGGCCGGAGGCTGCGGAGGGCAGGGCCGCTGGGCCGTGAGCAGCCCCACTGGACGCCGTTGCCGGACGCTGAGAGGCCGGTGACGGCGGCTGCAGAACGCGGCTGCCCCTCCTTGGGAGGGAACTGGGAGACCCGTGGAGCTGCTTCACAGCTGCAGAGCGGGCGGGTGCACTTCGGTCCGGATCTTCGTTGGCCCCTCCTCGGCCATAAGCACAGGGGCCTAGGGGACTGTCAGCCTTGTAGAGGACACGTTGCTAGAGGTGGGAGTTGGCCCGGCTCGTCCAAGAGCCAGATGCGGGTAGAACGGGGTATGCGGCCCAGTAGCTGTTCTTGTGATACCTGACGTCTTCCCCAGTTCTAGACAACAACCCCAACCTGGTGAACCGCAGGTTCGTGACTTCTGCATTCTCCTCCCGCCTTTGATATCTAGTCCTCCTCCCTGCTGCTCTCAGAACCCGGACGGAGCATTACGCGAGGTGAAACACGCATGGTTTTCAGAAAAGCAAACCTACATTCGCCCTCATTTGGGTTTTACTGTATAACCCATGCTCTAGACTCTAACCCTAATACCCACCAACTACCTCCTTAGTTTTTTCTTAGATTTTAGTCATTTGTTAAAACCTCAGTCTCGGATAACTTTATTTGTAGAAAAGACCGAAACTTAACTTTTCTCGTTCAGAGCTGTGTCATTTCACAGTAGAGATCTATGGTTTTTGACAGCTCTTCTACACAAATTTCAAGAAATGTAATAGGAAACGATTGTGCACATATGGTGCAAGCCTCGCTGGTGTGTGTTTAACGTGGCAACATTTGCCATAACTGCTTGGCAAAGCGTGTCAACTAGAACGCTGGAGTCAGAACCCTAATGTAAATGTGTCTAAACAGGGCTATGTCGCATTATGATATATTTTTGTAAACATAGCCGTGGCTTCTTACAGTCGTGTAAGTACTGAATACAAATAGTCACTTCCCTTGGAATGATGCAGGAAAATGCTACCCTGCCGGTGGCCCTCTGCACAGTTACTTGCGTTGTCAGTGGCATTTGTGTTTCCTAGAGGCTGAAGGATTGATGCCAGACAAGGCGGGGTGCCCACACCAAGGCCCCAGTACTTGCCTTCTAGTGTGTAAAACTCAAGACCGTAACTGATACCATCTACACCTTAGAGGCCACCTCACCCTCCATAGTGAACTCAACTGCATCCAACAGTGAGAGGACTGGACTTTGTCCGTCTAACTAACGACCAGCTTTGCCTCCTGTAGCACTAAATTTACCAAATCTTTTTGGTACAAGTGGCCAGGTTGGTTTTCCTGGTGACCATCCATAGCTGACTGATACAAGGTCTAGGTGTTCACGGAGTCACAGTTCCCCCTTCAGCGTAATTGCCCCAGTACAAGTGGCCATGTGGGTGTTGGCCACGTTGGAAAACCCTTCAGGCCCACCCCAAACCTCTAACAACCACCCTACTAACTGCAGCTGATACTCCTTGAGTTCTCGTGTGCCAGGTTCTCTACAAAGCACTTTAACGCATCGTCTCCTTTTGATCCTCGTGACTGTCCTCCGAGACGGTTACTCTTGTTACCCCAGTTTATCCGTAAGGACGCTGCCCAAGGTACTCAGCTAGTAAGCGATCCCCTTGGGCTCAGGAAGCAGGATGACTAGTTCAGTTTCCCCCAGTAGTCAGAGTTCTCAAAGCCCACCAACAGTCTGGAATGGATTGTGTTTGATTTATGGCATCGAGGGAAAGATGATATTTGTGTTAGTAAAAACCACCTTTAAGTGTGTTGACACTTCAGTAGGACCCTAGAAACCATACCTGTTCTGGTAACTGCCCGGGTTTCCGCGTAAGACTTGACTTGCGTGAGAGTCCATGTTGACTAGAAGTGTTAAAGTAGTGAAAAAATTAAAATTGCTGATGTGTTCACCTTTGTTTTGTAGGTTCCCTGTACAAAAATGCAGGGATTTAAAGCAAACATTTGAACTCAGTGGAGTGATCTTCTTTGGGGACCCATAGATGTCAGAAACGGCACTGGGCATCGGTTAGCTAACGTTTCCTTCAGTTTGCGCCTTTGTTGTGTTTGTAGCCTTAGAGTCGATGAGTCTGGTTTGGAAGAGAGGGATTTAATGTACGATGTCACTGTGAGAACCGTTGTGAAGGTTTTGTAGGAAAATATGGTAATCTGTGGACCCTTTCCCGTAGTTACTGGCTTTCACATCTCTGGGGCTGTGCTTGAGTTCAGGAGCCCACCAAGGCCATGCGGGCCCAGCTTGTGTTTCTTGGGAACAGGGCACGCCAGATGGTGAGACGGTCCTGAAACTTTCGAGGTCCTTGGTCCAGCCAGACCCTGCCCAGTGTAAGCACTGCCTCTGTCCCTCTTCTCTGGAGCTTCATGTAGCAGCCTGACATTGGGGCCAACTTGCCTTTACTCTATTTTCTATGATGAACACTTGTGGAGAAACTGTGACAAATCCATTGATCCTAATATTTTTATTGTTGGAGTCCTGTTGATTCTCTATGAATAATTTCTATTCGATTGTACTGTGTAGAATTAATACCCACTAGGGATATGTTAATAAAACTATAAATGCATAGTGTAATATAGAATAGCAAGATTTTTTTGTGAACAATTTATATAGAAAAGTAAGTTGTTTTTTAAGTGTTAGGCACATTTCTTTTAGGAACTTAAAATGTTATAAGAGTTTTTTAAACATTCAATATTTTTAATTATAAGAAACATTTGTTACTAGAGCCAGTTATTTCAGGTGTTCTAATTGGAGTATTGATTTTATTACCTCATATACCTCTAGAATGCCACATGTTCTGTTGGAGATAAAATTGCACAATAAATGTCAAGTCTCTGTTAAGTGTTTTAACTTGTTCTTTGCGTCTTTCTTCAATTCATTCAAAAAGCTTTTCTGCTTGTCTCTGGGTCCTGAGCAAATCCTATGTACTTAAAACCCAAATAAGTACAAGACACTCCAGTTATGTCAGAGAACTGATCAAAATCATCCAAAAAGTCGTGTGATCTAGTGAACGAAAAAGACACGCGGTGATGATGGAAGAGTGGCATATGGAATCCAGGAGGGCTTCTTCCCAGTATTTTGTACATTGACACTTGAAACACGACTTGTTTCCTACTCAACAGCACCATCCTACCAGGGAGAAAAAAATCCTACAGCTGCTACTCATGACCTTTAAAATTGAACAAATGTTGATTGTTCATGGTTTTTGAACAGTGATCTGAGTACAAAAACAGAACAGTTATGGCCAAGGTGGCATGATAGTAGCTTCCCCCTGTTAGTCCTACATAAAATATGAATGTGACATATCACCCACTATAGAATAAAATTGAATAAATGTCATTTCACAAATCAGACTTAAGTGAAAACTGAAAATACTTGCTTCATTTTAGGAAAAATACAAAGCTGTGATTTTTTTTTCAGTAGAAGATGCAACATTTCAACCAGTTTTGGATGAAGCAGTAACTTGGTCCGAATTATTCAGGTTTCAATTGAGATATCAATTAAAATGGAATTTATCATTATAAAGTATTAAGAGGATTGTTAAGTAACTTGTTTTAAAATATTGTCAAATATTCCACTCTTCTCAAATATTTTGAATATTTACCTCAGACTCACGGGGTGAAACTTCAAATTTAAATACTTTAAAAGGTATCAGGGACAAATTCATCCAGGTTGCAAGACACAAGATCAGTATTCAAAAATTAATTGCATTTCTATGCACCAGCGACAAGCAACTTGAAAATGAATTTAAGAACAATTCCATTTACAATAATATCACAAAGAGTAATATACTTCTTAAGGATAAATTTAATAAAATAAGTCCCAGATCTGTAAACTGAAAACTACAAAACATCAGTGGAAGGAATTCCAAAAGGTCTAAATAACAATGGTAACAATGCAAGGACGTGATGGTCAGATGTCTGCGCTCCTGGAGACGACCGATGGGTTCGCTGCTGCTCCTGTCCAAGTCTCAGCAGAATGCTTCGCAGACACGGACAGGCCGATCCTGAAATTCATGCGGAAATGCAAGGAACCCAGATGCTCGACAGTTAGACATCCTTACATTGATGCTCCATTGGTTTCTAACACAAAGCCAAGACCGTGGAATGGGGAAAGAATAATCCTTTCAACAACTGAGCTGGGAGCACGTGATCTCAGATCACAGTTGGGGGCCAAGCCCAGGTGGCTCAGTCAGGCGTCCAGCTGTTCATTTGGGCTCAGGTCACAGTCTCCAGGTCATGGGATGGAGCCCCGGGTTGGGGCCTGAGCTCAGCTGGGGAGTCCGCGTGTCCCTCCCCTGGTACCCCCCCTCGCCCCCGCCGCCCTCACAGGCATGGCTGGAACCTCCATACGTTGCTGGGCAGGACAGAAGGTGGTGCGCTCATTTTGAAAAACTGGCAGTTGCTTGAAACGTGTATTTATAGGGCGCCCGGGTGGCCCAGTCAGCGAAGCGTTGGACGTCAGCCAGGTCCTGATCTCGATGTCCTGGGATCCGGCCCCAGGTTGGGCTCCCTAGTTGGTGGGGAGTCTGTCTCTCCCTCTCCCTCTGCCCCTCCTCCCTCGTATCCTTTTCTCAAATAAAATCTAAAAAAAATCTAAAAATCTAAAAAAAAAAGTAAGAGAGTCAACATGTGACCCAGCGGTCCTACCCACCAAGTAGACTTGGAGGGTTAAATGCGTTGTACATACGTGTTTGCAGGAGCATTCTTTATCACGGCCCAAAAGTGGGAACTGCTCAAGTGTGCACCAGTTGATGAACGGGTAAACAAAATGCGTTAGATGTGTAGCCACACAAGGGGTGGCAGCCGTGAAACAAGTGCAACAGCAACACCTCGTACGACGTGAACGGGCCTGGAGAACATGTTGATGCAAGAAGCCAGACGAGGGCCCGTTCGTTCCGGGGCTCTGTGCGTATGAACTACGATGAGTCCTCGGTACCGGGTGGGTCGAAAATCCGGGTGGGTCGGTTTTAGGGTTTGCTGCCCAGTACACGGGCCATGTAATGAAGGAACCAAATGTCTGGGGATAGAATCCCGAGCTGAGACACGTTCACCCGGTGTGTTTACTGGGGGCCCACGTCCTGGGACCCACGCTGGTCCGGCCAATGGCTAAATACCTACGTGGAGGACGATGACAAAGACCCACTGCGAATTAGGAGTAAACCCCAAGCTCCACGGAGCAACGTTCCCCTGCAACAACACGCTGTTGGGGTCCCAAGCCTGAGACGATGCCACCAAGCCTATGTGTCCGTCCCAGCAGGACCGTCGGCTCTACCTCTGCCAAGGTTCGTGCCGGCTCCGGCGGGCCTCGGCCTGCGTGACTTGCCGCGCTCCAGTCCTGTTGGATGCTCGTCCCCCCCACCCTGCACACGTTTAAAGTTGCACAGACCTCAGGCTCCGTGTTGGTGGGACCCACCTGGCGGTGCAGGTGGCCCCAAGCGCTTGAGAGGCACTCGGCAGAGACGTCGGGGTTGTGGCAGGTGCGGTGGCTGCAGGGGCCCGGTGCGGGGCTCAGCCCAGGAGTCAGAATCCCGATCCCCTCTTCTCCATCTCCTGTCCCCCCAGCTGCACTCGCCCCCGTGCACACCAGCCCGCACCCGTGGAGCCGCACGAAGGGACATGGGCCGCTCGGCTGCGCCTCACCGGGACCCACACCGGGACCCCGCCAGTCGGCGTCCGCACCCCGCCCGGTGAGTCTCCGGGGACTGCACACTCAATGCAGCAGGCCAAGTGCTCTCCTGGACCGCCGCCCGGCTTCCTGGTGGGTCCGCGGGGTGAGCTAGCACCCCCACTCTGCGGAGGGCCGCTGACGCCCAAGAGCACTCAGGACGCCGGGGCTGGTCGCGCCCCAGTAGCAGAGCCAATGCCACCCGGTGGCCACGCGGCCGGGGAGGCAACGTTCTCACATGCCACCGCGGGGCTCCCGGGGCAGGTGGTGCCGCAGGACGCGCCGGAGAAGAGGGTGAGGTGCAGCAGCTGGGCCGAGACTGCAAGCACCTACTCGCTGTGCCCGGCCCGACGGTCGGACGGTCGGACGACGCCTCCCCTCGGTTTGCACGGAGAAGCCCGGCACGTGGAGGCCTGAAAACAGGGCCCGCGTGGGTGTCCGCGTGACCCCTGGGCCCTGGCGCTGCTGCAGCCCTCCGTGCCCAGGGCCTGGATGGGGCGCCCATGAGGCCCCGCAAGGTGGAGAGAAGCGCGTCTACCGCGGAACCCGAGGCTTCGTACTTGGGAGGCGCCCGACTGTAGCGCGTTTGCGCTGGCGGGGCCGCGGCCCGGAGGCCAGCTGGGCGACACACGCTCCTTCTCGCTGCACAACCACGTCCCAGCCCAGGTTGGTGCGCCTCTTGTCTGCTTTCCTTAGTCGTAAAAATCAAAATGTGGGGGATCCCTGGGTGGCGCAGCGGTTTAGCGCCTGCCTTTGGCCCAGGGCGCGATCCTGGAGACCCGGGATCGAATCCCACGTCGGGCTCCCGGTGCATGGAGCCTGCTTCTCCCTCTGCCTATGTCTCTCTCTCTCTCTCTCTCTCTCTCTCTGTGACTATCATAAATAAATAAAAATTAAAAAAAAAAATCAAAATGTGTCAAGGCACAAAAATAGCCAAGACTATCCCGCTGTCCTCGTGGCGAGAGCGCGATCCGAGCAACAGGACACTGCGTCCTCGAATGGAAGCACGGCGACCAGAGCTCGTAACTCTAAATACAGGCGTTTCTCCAAAGCTGGGGTCCTCTTGGCGACGATAAGGGACTCACAGCAGCATCTCCAGCCTCTGCCGGAGTCTACGGAGGAAGGCGGCCCGCGGAGGCAGGAGGGTCGGGGCAGGAGACGTGTCCTACTCCGTCCCTCTTGCACCAGTGACGATTCATTCCCCTTCCTGGCAACACAGAGCATTTTCAATTCAATTGAAGAAAAACAAATAATCATGTGTTTGATGGTGGGTCGTATTGTGTTTTCTATTAGCGTTTTGTGCTAAATAATGACCTTTCGGTTTCTGGTGTATGTTTGGATGGACTGTCATTCTGTGACTGTAGAAAGACGCGGAAGCCAAAGGCAGGCCGGTGCTGCGCGGACCATCCGACAGTTCAAGAACGGGCGGGCCTGGGCTCGCTTCCCCTCGGGCCGGGTCCCCGCAGCGGGACGGGCTCACCTGACTCATCACATGGCAGATACGAGCCCTTTAGCGTCAGGACCAGTCCTCTCTCCCCAGATGAACAGACGCCAGGGTTTTCCAGGACATTCCCAGGGGCCCTGGAGTCCCCGAAAGCCCCCCCACCGTGGTCTCCACGTTAAGGACCCTCCATCTAGAGCCTTCTCTCTGCTCGGAACCACCCTGCCCTCCGTGGCCCATCTCGTGCCTCTTCCTCCTCTCTCCTGGCAGCAGGTGCTGGCACAGAGGAGACCCTACAGAGGGAAGTGTCAGCTCTAAATGTTGGGAGCAAAATGGCCACATTATTAGCCTGGAAAGCGGGTATTAGAGAGACAAATGGATGAGCCACTTTCAAAATGAACATTGCTCTCTTCACCAGGCATCGTGCTGCATCGTTATCGAAACAAAGCAGCTTTGCTCCCCGCAATACCCGCAGCCCGAGTGTCGCACCCCCGCTCCCTCCACTCACCGCCAAGCTGATCTGCGGGCCAGTCTCATGGTGACACCCGGCGGGACACTGATACAGACGTTCACAAAGGAACGTGGTTGAAGGGCGACTACCCTGTGCCAGAAACAGCCGTCCCGTGTCGTTAGCCAGACACACCCACCCGTGTACACTGCAGGTGCCGGCCCTGGACTCCGCCACCTGCCTCATTCCCGCCCTCCCCCTGTGGCCCCCCGCCCCGGCTCAAATCAGAAAGGCAAATGGGGTTGTTGGGGAGCCAACCCGGGCACGCGCTTGTGTCCAGCGAGCACATGCTTCCATCGCCTCGGTGCTCGGTGCTCAGTGCTCAGTACTCAGTGCTCGGTGCTAGGTGCCTAACCACAGCAGTGCTTGGGGAGGATGTTTCAAATCCAGCCACTCAAATGGGATCCTAAAATAAAGCGACTTTTACAAACAAGGAACCAGATAATGATCCAGGGCTTCCTGAAGACCGTTGCTTTTCGTCTCCTGCTCCGCTGCTTCCGCAACGGCTGACAACATCCAGCTCTAGCTCCGTCTCCCTTTGCAGCTGTCTGAGCCACAGACCCATTTCCTGTTTCCTCTCGCTCTTTCTTTTTCCTTTTGTCTTTTTAAAGCCTCTGCCGTGTACACACCACGCGAGCGGCTCTCCAGCCCCATCACCAGAGATGAGATAGGACACGGAGCCAAAGCACCGTGATGTCGCCGTCACTGCTCGGGCTCGGCCACCGGGCTGTGGCTGGAGAGAATCGGAAACCTGCCCCCGCGAGGTGCGCGGGTGTGAGCGCCGCGGGGAGCCGGGCCTGGCCAGCTGCCCCCGACACAGCTCGCGGTGAGCGCAGCAGGTGGGCTGCCCCAGCACTGCGGGTTACCCCGGCCACGGCACACGCTGTGCACACCCGGGGGCTCAGTCAGCTCAGCATCTGCTGCTTGGTTTGGGCTCAGGTCATGACCTCAGGGTCCCAGAGTCGAGCCCCTAGTCGGGGTCCACCCTCAGCACGGAGTCTGCTTGGGAGTCTCCCTCTGCCCCTCTCCCCGCACGTGCTCACTCGCTCTCAAATAAATAAACAGAAATTTAAAAAATGATAATAGGGCAGCCCGGGTGGCTCAGTGGTTTAGCACCTGCCTTCAACCCGGGGCGAGTCCTGGAGACCCGGGATCGAGTCCCACGTCAGGCTCCCTGCGTGGAGCCTGCTTCTCCCTCTGCCTGGGTCTCTGCCTCTCTCTTTCTCTCATGAATAAATAAATAAAATCTTAAAAAAAAAATAGGTCATCCACACCCACTTGCTAACGGAGAGCCTGAAGTGTTTTCTTCCGAAATCCTGTGGTTAACCTGCATTAGAGTGAATGCTCCTTGGTTGCCTCTTCCCCCTGGAGATCACTGCTCTTTCAGCCGAGGGGAAGGAGATGATGAGCGACCCTCAAAGTCATCGCAGGCGACAGCCCTTCCTGCCCCAGAGACTGTACTAGAAATACCTCGTGAAAGAGAAATCGCTCGGCTCCGAGCACACTAATGCTGAAAGGATCGTTTTATTACTAAACCGTGTGACTTACTGTCCGCTTCGGGTTTGGCGTCTTCATGATACTTTCAGAGTCTTCGGTGGGTTCGGTGGAAGACGACTCGGCCACTCCCACTGAATTGGCGGGTAACAGTGAAGAGCCACAGGAGCACCCTGGAAACTCGCAGAACAGGCGGCCTGGCCACGGGAACGATGCCCCGGGCGTCGGGCGCACGTCGGTCATCCTGCTCTCGCGGCCTCCTGTTGCTCACTAGCGCTTCCGACGACGACGTTGTAACTACGTGTCAGTGCGCATCTTCGAATCACGTGCACACCCCAGGAGACCTTTAGCCCCATGACGTCGAGGCACATAATTGATTTTCTTGCCTTTTTGTATATTGTACTGGGCACAGTGGCCACACGTGGCCTTGGAGCCCTGGGATATTTCGTGGCACATCCGCGCACGGTGCCCCTATACACGTATGTACACGCGTGACCCACACGACGCTTGTAAAGGTCTGAAGAGGCTTATGGGAGACAGTGGAAGTGTCCTTGCTGCGGTCAGTGGGATGATGCGGGTGGGGGGTGCTGGGGGCTCCTGCTTCCCCTCCCCCACGGGTCCCCTGTGAGGCGAGACAGATGTGGGCAGGCCCGGGGCCTGAGCCTGTGCAGCTCCTCCGTCACCTGAGTGAGAACCACCCCGTGACGTGGGCGTGCAGATGCATGAACGTCCATCGGATGCACACGTGCTGAACGCTGAGGCTAGGCCGTCGGGGTCATGCCACATGCGAGCACCGACAGGGCCTCGGGCGCACACACACCGCTGGAGGGCGGGGCCGCAGGGGAGGCCAGCCCAGGACACGGGACACAGGAAGGCCCAGGACATGGGGCATGGGAAGGACACTGGGCATGGGAAGGACACAGGGCACAGGCACAGGAAGGGCCAGGCCACAGGGCACGGGAACCCTCAGGACATGGGGCACAGGAAGGACACAGGTCACAGGCACAGGAAAGGCTGGGACATGGGGCACAGGTACCCTCAGGACATGGAGTATGGGAAGCCCCAGGATATGGGACACGGGAAGGATATAGGGCATAGGAACCCCCAGTATATGGGGTACAAGAACCCTCAGGACGTGGGGCACAGGAAAGACACGGGGCATGGGTGTGTGTGTGTGTGTGTGCAGTGCATGCATGGTGTATGTAGTGCATGTGTGCGTGTACAGTGCATGCACAGTGGGCATGGTGTGGGTGTGCGTGTGCATGGTGGGTGGGTGTGTGCGCACAGTGTGCATGTGCGTTCATGGTGCATGTGTGGTGCGTGTGTGGCGTGGGTGTGTGTGCGGTGCATGCGGTGTGTGAGTGTGCACAGTGGGCGCGGTGTATGCAGTGGGTGTGCAGTGTGTGCACGCAGTGGGTGTGCATGTGTGCTGCGCAGTGCGTGAATGGTGTGCACAGTGTGCGCGGTGCATGTCTAGTGGGTGTGCGCAGTGTGCATGGTGCACGCGTGCTGGATGTGCACAGTGGGCGCGGTGGGCACGGTCACCTCCCGTGCACACCCGCCCGTCCTCCGAGGCCCAACGTGTCCTCCCCCTTCGGCTCTGCGCCGGTGGGTGTCAGCACGACCCCGCTTCCTCCGAGACCTCGGGCCTTCGTGGCGGCCGCTGGTGGCTCGGGGCCCCCACGGACTCGGGTCGGGGCCGCGGGGAGGCTCCGGCTCGTCCGGGTCCCCGTGTCCTTGGTGCTGGGCCCCGCGCTAGGGCCGCGACGGCCGGGCGCTCCGAGCCGGGTCACCGACCTGCCCGCCCCGGTCCGCGCCCTCCAGGCCTCCCGAGGGGACCCTCCGCCCAAGGGGCCTCCTCCGGGAACGGCCCATCTCCCGCTGGTGCACGTGCGGAGGCCGCGGTCACGGGCGCCGGCCCCAGGGTCAGCCGGGGTCTGGGGCCGGGCTCCCTCCCCCCCTCCCGGCGTGGGCGCGTCCGAGAGCCTCAGGGCGCCGCCTCCAGGTCTGCGGTTGCTCCACAGGTGAGAGCACACACCTTGCCTGGGCGCGGGGGCCTGCGAGGGCCGGGATTGCCCGCAGGTGTCAGAGCTTCGTCTGCTCTGCCGGCGGCTTTGCTGTTGTGTGTGCGTGCGCGTGTGTGCGTGCGCATGTGCATGTGCCTGTGTGTATGCACGTGTGCACGAATGTGTACGTGTGTGCGCGTGCATGTGTGTGCACGAGTGTGCGCGTGCGTGTGCGCACGAGTGTGTGCATGTATGTGTGTGCATGTACGTGTGCGTGCACGAGTGTGCATGTGTGCACGTGCGTGCATGTATGTCCATGTGCATATGTGCGTGTGTGCACGTGTGGCATGTGTGTGCGCGTGTGCATGTGTGTATATGTGCGTGTGCATGTGTGTATTGTGTGCGCGCGTGCACGTGTGTCTGCGGGTGCGTGTGCGTGTGCATGTATGCGCGTGGCGTGAACGAGTGTGCGCGTGTGCATGCGTGTGTGCGAGCGCGCATGTATGTGTGCGTGTGCATGTGTGTATGTGCTGTGTGCACACGAGTGTGTGCGTGTGTGTGCGTGTGCAGGAGTGTGTGCGTGTGCACATGTATGTGTGCACATGTGTGTGCACGCGTGTGCGCATGTGTTTTATTTTTTTTAATTTTTATTTATTTATGATAGTCACACAGAGAGAGAGAGGCAGAGACACAGAGGGAGAAGCAGGCTCCATGCAGGGAACCCGACGTGGGATTCGATCCCGGGTCTCCAGGATCGCACCCTGGGCCAAAGGCAGGCGCCAAACCGCTGCGCCACCCAGGGATCCCTGCGCATGTTTTTTTAAATCAACTCCTTTGTTTTAAAAAAATAATTTTTATTAGAGTTCGATTTGCCAACATGTAGCATACCACCCAGTGCTCATCCCGCCAAGTGCCCCCCTCGGTGCCGTCACCCAGTCACCCCGCCCCCCCGCCCACCCCCTGCCACCGCCCCTTGTCCGTTTCCCAAAGTGAGGGTAAAATCAGCTCCTGAGCACCCAGCGCGCTAGTCGTTTCGCTAAGTCCCGTGACTCCCGCCCCCCGCACCCCTCGGCTCGGCGCCCAGGGTGATCCCTGCAGTTAGGAGCCGCCCCTGCGCCCCCGCTGCCATCTCCTGTGTTTCTCCTTCCCCTGCCCCTGTTGCCACATGTTTCCCTCCTGCATTTGACACACGCCCCTGAACACGCTATGTGATTGCTTTGGCTTTAGACCATCAACTATCCACTAATTTTAAAACAGAAAACATTTTTATATGTACTCCTTTCTTTCGGGGTGCGTCATCCCTCTCTGCAGACTCAGGTTTCCATCCGTTTCCATTTTCCTTCGGCCTGTAGGCCTTGCCCCAAGTCTTCTCCTAGCGGAGGCTTCCTGCTCGAGCAACTCCTGCTTGTGCGTGTCGAACGTTGTTCAGTTCACCTTTGTTTCTGGAAGAGGCGTTGGCACAATGTAGAATCCTGGGCTGAGAAGTGGTTTCCTGGTGGCATTTTAAAGCTGTCTGTCCATTTTCTTCCGGCTTCCATAGTCTCTGGTGTGAAGTCCCCCGTATTTTTATAGGATCACCTCCAACCCGGGATCTCTGTGCCTATGTACACCCCACCCCCCGCCTCCCGCCCCTCTGGTGGCTTTGAAGATTCTTTATCGCTGTTTCTTCCGGTGTGATTATGCCAAGGCTTGGTGTGCTTCTCTTGATCCTACTTGGGCTCTGATACACCTGTAGGATCTGGGGGCCCCTATCTTCATCACGTCTGGAAACCTCTTCAGTGGTTTCTTCAGACCTACTTCCTGCCCCCCGCGCCCCTCCCGCCCGCAGCCCAGCCCAGGCTGCAGGCGGCGGCCTGGTGGCCCGCACACATGATGGGTCCCGGCACAGGGCCCTCAAGCGGGCAGGTGGCCCGGGACCACCCAGCGGGCCCAGTGCATGGCGGGGATCCCCAGAGGTGGAAAAGGAAGCAGAAGGGGGCGTCCAGGTGGCGCCAGGTGAAGGCCTGGCTCACCTGCTGGTTTCGCAGATGGAGGAGGCGGCCAGGTGCCAAGAAGTGCAGGTGGCCTCCAGCAGCGGGGAAAGGCGAGGGCAAGGACCCAGAGACCCGGGAGGAGAGCAGCCCGCGACGGCGCCACACCTGAGCCGCACCTGCAGCCTACAGAGCCACGAGAGAATACTCGGCGCTGAGCCACGGAGACGGTGGGAATCGTTACAGCGGCCACAGCCAAGTCCTACGCCACAGGGCAGGCTGCGTGAAGGTCGCCGTGGGTCCCGTGACTCCTGGCTGCGCTGGATTTGGGGCGGCACCTGTTGCTGCAAATTCACCCGGGGGGAAATCTCCTATTACCCCATCCAGAGTCTTTTTCTCATCATAGTTTTTTTTTAATTTCTTGAAACACACACACACACTTTCTTCTTCCACACACCTCATGACCTGAATACACATACTCACTCACATCTGCCCTCCCGCGTCCACATCTGCATTTACGTCCCTGAGCAAACCCGTATGTAGCCAGCTGTCCTCGGGTCCTTGGCTGCCAAGGTCTTCATCCCTACCACGTCCCGGCTGTTTCTTTTGGTCGGTTTTCCTCCTAGCTACGGGTCATGGCCTCCTGCTGGGAGGTGTCGACTGGCTGCTGGGCGCTGTGACTCGTGCGTGGATCCGGAGTCTCGGAGTCTCTTATAAAGTGCTTGGACTCCTTTGGCGCGTACTGTGAAGTTGCTTGCAGATCAGCGTGATTCTTTTTTTTTTTAAGATTCATTTATTTCTTTGTTTATTTGAGAGAGAGAGAGGGGAGGAGCAGAGGGAGAGAATCTCCAGCAGACTCCCCGCTGAGCACACCTCCCCCACCCCCCCACCCAGCAGGGGGCTCCATCCCCCGCCCCTGATCAGGACCGGAGCCAAAACCAAGCATCTGAACTTAACTGAGGCCCCCGGGCGCCCCCGTTTGCTTTTTCCGAGGCTGGCTTGGGCTTTGCTACCGTAGATCCGGAGGAGCCTTTCCTCTGGGGTTAATGTAACCTCCCAGGGCTGGGATCCCGCGGGGTCTCCACCGTACTTCCTGTAAGAGTTTTCTTCCTTCTGACTGATGGGAAAACTATTCCAGCGTGGTGTGAACCCCGGGAATTGTCAGGGCTACGGATTTCCAGTGATTATCTCCCCGCATGCATGAGACCTGTGTCCTTAACTGCAGACATGGGGGCCTCACCCCCATATGAAGCCTCTACCTCCATGTTCTCTATACAAGGCCCAGCAGGGCGCCCCTCCTTGAGCTCCAGTTGCACCCCAACTCAGCAAGCTCTCCGGGCTCAGCCAGGCGCATCTGCCTCGGTGCTGCACCTGCAGACGCCTTGAGGCCCTAGCGGCTCATAATCAAGACCACGTCTCCTCTCCTCATCCCTAAGGGTCCCGCTTCCCTCACGGAGTTTCTCTGCTGATCTAGCTGAGAAAGAGGATCCTCCTTTCAGAAGAGGATTCCCGTCCTCACGGGCAGAAGTGAAGGTAAATTTAAAGAAGCAAATAACACGTAAAAATGCCCAGCAAGACAGCACTCAGTGAGTGATTAATCAATGAATTATTTGAATTAACCGTCAATGATGGTAGTAATAATACCAGCTAACTTAAATCGGTATAAAATATAGCATTTGACATCTGATACCTCATTTAATCCCCACGCACTTGGATCATAGTGTTATCGCCACTTAATAGGTAAGAAAACTGATGCCGAGTGAGTAAAGCAACTTGCCGAAGGTCACACAGAGTCCGTAGCAGACACAGAACCCGAACCCAAATATGCCTCCAAAGCACCAGCTTTGCGACCTCGAGTAAGTGCCTTTTATGTCCTGTGAGGACGGCGAAATAATGAGACTGACTGCATTAAGCAACAAACCAGCATTTATATCTTCGGGTGAGCGCGATTCTTCAAATTACTAATGACGGTGAAAGGACACAAACTGCACAGCGTTCCTGGCACAGTCAGGGCTTTTCCTACAAAGTGAACTCATGAGCCACAGACACAACATAAGCTTTTAACCCAAATAGTGTTCCTTGCTTTTAACCGGAAATAATAACCAGCTTACCCATCCGATATACTCGTCGATCTTATCTCCAACTGGTTTGACTGCTTCCAAAAGAATCAAAATTATCCTCAAAAGATGAAGGTAGCCATCATCTCATCAAGCCTATTTTAAAAGATGGGAGACGAATTCTCTAGTTAACTCCCAAGCAAAATCCCAAAGATGCAGCATTATTAGAATTATATTATAACCTCACAAGGGATTGTTTTTAAAGGAACACTTAGTGGATCTTTAATATCTATTTCAAATACTATTGACATTTTTTATGGCCATGCTTTTTTTTTTTTTTTTTTGCATTTTGTTTCAAGTTTTTATTTAAATTCTAGTTCGTTAACATGGAACGTAATACAAGTTCAGGAGTAGAATTTAGTGATTCATCACTTCCATATGACGCCCGGTGCTCATCACGACAAGTGGCCTCCCTGATTCCCATCACCCATTTAGCCCATCCTCCCGCCCACCTCCCAATGGCCGTACTTTGGATACGATTCTAGAATAATCTCTAAGAAACCAACTAGGAAGGAAAGCCATTCCTCTATAAGAGAATCCACAGTGGTCTTTCTTTTAAAAGTGTTTCAGGTTCCCAACCACGATAACCCTATTTCTTTGGAGATGCATCTACTGTAAAAGAGCAGACGTTCCTGTGCCAATGGGCCACATATCCAAGCACCAGAAAATCATCTTAGTCCTTGAGAGTTAAAGCAGTCCACGAGCCAGCGCCTCTAGAATGAACTACCGACGCGCCTGTTAGGAGCGAGAATCTCAGCTGCACTCCCAACCGCCTGAATCCGAAAATCTGCATTAACAAGATTTCCAGGTGATTTGCATGCAGGTTAAACTTTAAGAAAACGGCTCCAGCTGATTCAAGGAAAAGACACCAGGAGTTATAATGCCGGTGAAACAGCTAATGAGGATAAGGGGGTGTTTGGGGGGGGTACAGTCAGTGAGGACCATCTTTATTAAGGAGAAAGTTAATTCTACAGTGAGGTTTTGGGAAGATAAATCTTTACAGGAACTCCAGCCAGATTTAGTTAGAGCAGAGATGAGTATCAAAAAATTAGATAAATAAACCATAAAACTCCTAGAAGAAAACTTAGGTGGTGAGCTCGCGGACATCAATCTCGGTGATAACTTTTTGGATCAAACTCCAAAAAGGCAAAGGTGACCAAAGCCAAAATAAGCACGTGAGACTATAAACTAAACAGCTTCTGTGCATCAACAGAAACCCTTAGTGACACGAGAGGGCAACCCACCAAGTGGAAGAAAATGTTTGCAAATCACGTATCTCATAAGGGGCTTGCATCCAAAATACCTGAAGGACTCAGGTAAAACGCGATAGCAAAGAGCCCAAACAATCCCATTTAAAAGTGGGCAAGGCATCTGAACATTTTTCCTAAGGTGACATATAAATTGCCAACAGGGTGCCCCGGGGTGGCCTGGGTGGTTGGGTGGGGCTCCTGACTTGTTCTCAGGTCATGGTCCTGAGGTCAGGCCTGGCTTTGGGCAACCTCAGGCTCCTCATTCCCAGGCTGGTCAGCTGGTGGGGCCGGAGGGGACCGTCTGCTGGAGATTCCCTCCACCCCCCCAAACCCCTGCTTGCACATGCTCTCAACTCTATTGCTCTTTCAAATAAATTAATCTTCAAAAGAACAAATCAAAAAAAATATAAATTACCAATAGGTACATAAAAAGGTGCTCGACATCACTAATCATTAGTGAAATACAATAAAAAATCACAAGAGACCCCGTGTACCTGTTAGAAGGCTCTTAGGATAACCCCGGTAAAAGGTACAGGCGCACTCGGGGCCTCGGGGCTCAGGCCGTGACCCCGGGTCCCGGGATCAAGTCCCGCACCGGGCTCTGCTGCTGTCTCTGGGTCTCTCGTGAATAAATAACATCCTAAAAAAAAAAACTGAACCCCTTTAATCTAAAAGCAGTGCCAGGCCTCGAGGGGCTCATCCCCAGGGCCCAGAGGGTGGTGCCCCGAGCGTGCCCCCCACCCCCAGGCTCCCACCTGTGGACTCCCCAGGGAGGAGCTTCTGGGGGTCAGTGTCGGCCTCGAGGGCGGGGGCCGGGCCTGGGGCACAGGCTCGGGGCAGGGGGAGGTGGAGGGGGGGAGGCCGCTCCATCCCAGGACCCCGCGCTGCCGCCCCCCCCAACCCTGGGGCCTCGGTGGACCTGGGGACCCTGCAAGGTGGGGAGGGGGAGGGGCGGAGGGGGGAGGGAGAGAGGAGGGGAGGGAAGGGGGAGAGGCAGAGGGATGGGGAGGGGGGACGAGGTGCCCCTGTGGCCCAGAGGACCTGTGGGGGGGGGGGGGGGGGGGGGGCGGGGGGACGACGGTGGCTGCGCTCCCTGCCCGCTGCCCGCGCCCCTGCCTCCCCGCCCCGCACGTGTGCCCCGTCGCCCACGTCCCTGCCCCCCTGTCCCCCGCCCCGCCCATGTGCCCTGCCCGCCCCCATGCATCCCGCCCACCACGCCCCTGCCCACCGCGCCCCTGCCCTCCCACCCCGCCCGTGCACCCCGTCACCCGCGCCCCTGCCCCCCCCGTCCCCTGCCCCGCCCATGTGCCCTGCCCACCGCGCCCCTGCCCACCCCCATGCATCCCGCCCACCACGCCCCTGCCCACCGCGCCCCTGCCCTCCCACCCCGCCCGTGCACCCCGTCGCCCGCGCCCCTGCTCCCCGTCGCCCGCGCCCCTGCCCCGTCCACATCGTCACACCGCGCCCCTGCCCGCCCCCCCCCCGCCCTCCCCGCGCACCCCGCCGCCCCGCCCGCCGCGTCCCTGCCCCTCGCCCCTCCCCCCGTGACGCGGCGCTCAGAGCCGTCGGAAATAAAACCAGAGAAGCCAAGTTCACGAATACAGGGAAGAGGGGCCGCGGGAGGCGGGGCAGCGGCGGGCACCTGGGGCGCGACCCGTCGGGGACCCAGGCCTGCCCCGCCCGCGCCCCCCGCCCGCGCGCTCGTGCCCCTCCCTCCGGCTCCAGTAGGTAAAAGAGTTTTTTAAAGAGTCACCACGGGACACAAGGTCTGCGAGTCTGCGCGGCGAGGCCGTGACCCCGAGCCCCCGAGCCCCCGAGCCCCCGAGCCCCAGCGCCAACACCGCGGCGCCCGAGGTGCGGGAAGCTCGGTCCGGCCGCGGGTCGGGGCCGTGGGGTCCCCGCAGCACAGCGCCCCGCGCAGGTGCAGCATCTCCCTCTGGACATCCCCCCCACGCAGGTGAGGCATCTCCCCCGGGACAGCTCCCCTCCGCAGGTGCGGCATCTCCCCCGGGACATCGCCCCCCCGCCGTGCAGGTGCGGCATCTCCCCCAGGACAACCCCCCCCACAGGTGCGGCATCTCCCCCGGGACAGCCCCCCAAAGGTGCGGCATCTCCCCCTGGACATCCCCCCCACGCAGGAGCGGCATCTCCCCCCTGGACAGCCCCCCCCACAGGTGCGGCATCTCCCCCAGGACATCCCCCCCCCACGCAGGTGCGGCATCTCCCCCGGGACAGCAGCCCCACTGCAGGTGCAGCATCTTCCCCGGGACAGCCCCCCCACACAGGTGCGGCATCTCCGCGTGGACAGCTCCCCCGCAGGTGCGACATCCCCGGGACAGCACCGCCGCCACTGTCTGCGTCGTGCACGAGGCTCCAGGCCGCGGGGGCCTGGGCTGGGCCAGGGACAGGCATGCGCATCCCACCTGGTCCCACCTGGTCCAGGGCCACCTGGGCGGGCCTGGCCGCCGCAGCCCGGAAGTGGGGGTGCTGCGAGCCCACCTGGCACGACCGCGGCCCTGCCGCTCCTCGCCAGCCCCCCGCAGGGCACCTGCCGGGGCCCCTTGGACAGGGCTCAGGCCCGGCGACCACCCGCCAGGGTCGGGCCACGCGGTCCCCGCAGGTCAGGCCGGGGACTCACTGCCGCCAGCCGCCCCCCCTCAGTCACTGTTGGCCGCGGGCCCTGCGCGGAGCCCAAGCCACAGAATAAAAGCGATGAGCCTAAGTCTTCTCTCTTTCAAATTGTTAGTTCTCGCCTCCTTTTGGAAGGAAGTGTTAAAATTCTAATTCAAGGATTCTCACCCCTTAGGTTCTTGGTTGGTTGCTTTTGTTTTATTTTTTTTTAAGATTTATTTATTTGAGAGAGAGGCGGGGGGGGGTGGCGGGCAGAGGGGAGAGGCGCCAGCCAACTGCAGACTCCGAACCGAGGGTGCAGCCTGACCTGGGGCTCGAGCTCACCGCCCAGGCCACAGCCTCGGCCAAAACCAAGAGGCCGGAGCCTAACTGCCGCCGCCGCCTGGGCACCCGTCACACTTCAGGTTTGTTTTTTTATTATTATTCTAATGTGATCAACACCCGGCGGTGGCGGTGCGTTAGCTTCAGTCGTATGGGTAACGACTCAAGGCCCCTTCGGTGCTCCTCATTTGAATGAGACGGAAAGTCCAGTTTGAACTATTTTTGAAACAAGAAAGTTACATGTTCAAGGCAGCGCCAGCCGAGGTGGCCTTCACCGGCCGGAGGCCTAATGCGACATGGGCACATCGGCCAGAACGGGCCGGAAGGAGACCTGGGCGCTGTGGGTGGCCCCGACCCAACGGCAGCTCAACTTGCAATGTCCTGGCCTTCAGCCGCTGCCAGGGAAACACAGTCGGTGGACACGGGGCTGCAGGTGGGCGACCAGGTACTTCCCCAAGCCGCGATGCGGGATGCGCGGGGGCCCATGTGGCACCGGAGACGGTCACGGTGGACATTCAAGGAGCCCCAGGTCCCCGAGCCGGGGCAGCGGCAGGGAGCAGAGCCCACGGGCCGTGCACTCGTGGCGTGCCGCACGCACACACCTGTGCTGGTTTGCGCCTCGGGGGCCGGATTCGGCGAAATGCAGCAGACACTGGACGCTCTCCAGGTTTGCAGTGGGGGTTCTGTGCAAACGTCGGCTGGCGCTCCGCGAGGTTTGGGGACAGCGGCGAGGTGGGCTGTGCTGGCTTAGGGGTGCTCAAGGCGTTGTCCTCGCGCGACAGTTACAGCTTCATGTGCTTCCGGAGATGAGGCCCGCTGGAGGTTATGAGGGAGCCGTGGACGAGGTGGGAATTCCTGCAGGGAGCGCCCCCGGACAGGGCCTCAGACCCACTCTGCACCTGCGCTGCAGTCCGTGGCCCGCACGCCGTGGCCCGCACAGCGACCATGGCCCATGCACCGTGGCCCGTGCACCATGGCCCACACATCAACTGTGGCCCACGCACTGTGGCCCACGCACCGTGGCCCGCACACCATGACCCACACACCGACCGTGGCCCGTAGTCCGTGGCCCATGGCCCACGCGCCGTGGCCAGCACCCCAACCGTGGCCCGTAGACCGTGGCCCGTGCACAGCGACCCGTCAGCTACCGGGCACAGGAACTGGCCAGCGCCCCGGGAGCCCAGCTGCTCGCGGGGCGCCCAGGGCCCGGCCCCCCCACGCTCACGTGCCTCACCCTGAGGTCGCGGGGGACGCAGCGCCCTGGGAACCGCTGCGCCCCATTGCTGCACGAGGAGCCCCGTCGGTGAGGCGCTTCCCGGCCGGGCACCTGCAGGGCCGGGCGCAGCGTCCAGCAGAGTCCTCCGGGAGAGGGAACGGGTGTGCGGGGCTCACGGGGGCGCCCAATGCCCGCGGGCGTCGGAGCCCCAAGTAAAGGCTTCCCATGCTGGGCGCGGCTCCCGCTGCCCCCCGGTGCCCCCCAGGGCTCAGCGCGCCGGGCCGGGTCATCCTGCGGGTGGCCTCTGGAGTCGTCCAGCCGACAGCCCGGAGCTCGGCTCTCGCAGGACCTCAGGGCGCCCGCGGCTCCGGCGGCTCCGGCGGCTCCGGTGTCGGACCCGCACGAGCCTCGCCCGGCCAGGCATGAGCCCAGCCTCTCCCGGCGACACAACCACCCCGGTTGTGTTCGGCCCTGGGCTCCGGGCTCCGCGGGGACCTGCAGACCCCGACTTGTCCGAGCCGGAGCTGGGCCCCGCAGCTCCGCAACCGGCGGCCCCTGCCCTCTCCTGCGATGCAAGGGACCTCGGCTGCTCGGCCGTGAGGTTGGGCGGCGCGGACACAAACCCTGTTACTCTGCTGGCGCAGGCACGACATCCCCACGGACCCCAAAGAGGCCTCCGCACGCTCTAAACCTTCGTGCTTCTATTTTTATTTTTTAAAAAAGATTTTTTTTGGGGGGGGGGGCAAGCAGGGGAGCAGCAGAGGCTGAGGGAGCTGGGGCGGAGGCCAGGACCCCGGGATCACGGCCTGCGCCTCGGGCAGACGCTCAAGCAACTGAGCCACCCAGGTGCCCCTGCGCTGCTATTTTCAATGAATTTTGATTTGGGGGAGGGAACTGCGTGTTCTCAAAATACCAAATTACTTTCAGTAATTACTTTGGTTTTGTTTCTTGTAAAAAAGAAAATACAGCTGGAATTCCTATATTAGGATTAGTATAGGACTCATCATGGGCCCCAGGGCAGGCCGGCTCTAGGTTGTAGCTCTTAGTGTTCTTGTGTTTTCCTTTTTTTTCTCTGAATATGCTATTTAGACACATCTCAGAAGAAATGACCTAGTTAACATATTTAAATAATCTAGTTTTGCTAAAATGGAGCAATATATACCAAACACACATCCTAACAGGACGTTCACAGCAGTTCTCTTTACGCTGAAAACATAAAATGATTAAGTTGTCGCGTTTTGGTTTTGTAGAACCAGGAAACTTACAAACTAACAAGCCTACTCAATGAATAATAAATCGTTCAAAAATACAGACCTTTTAAGGTGAAATATACCTACAGTTTACAGGTTAGTTCTTATGAGCATATGAGGTAAAGAATGATTTCAGTTGACGAAACATTTATCAGGAAATAAAACTAGCAAGTGAAATGCTCTTACAGATGACGTTTATTAAGGAAAAAGCATCCTGAAGGACCAGGACCATCTTCATCAGCCAGCAAATCAGATGAAATACAATAGAATAGAAAGAAAAACTTTCTTTTCCATAAAACCGGAGTCTAGGAATGCTAGTAAATTAATGCGAATATAAAGGCTGCCAGACCAATCTTCTATATAAATACCTCCCAAATTTCCATTTCAGACAGGGATGAGGGATTTAGGGGAGACTGATCTTTGAATCATTTTACCTTCAATTCTTTGTTTCACTGACTTCTGACAGTTTGGTAAATTGGGGGTGGGGGTGGGGGGTCATTGCATTTAAAAGAAACGCCAAGGTTTGACAAATGCAATCTAGGAAAGATAGTATGAATTCTAAGTGCCTTGCGATTTTCTGTAGTTCCCTGATTTCTACCTCAAAAAGTTATCAGATTTAAAACTGAAGTCATTTCCTGTAGATGGTATAATTTTAGCAAAAAGCATCTTCCAAATTATGAGATAATTAAGGTAACACTAAAACCATAAACCCAGAATTTGAGTCTGATGCCATTTTGTTATTCTGGGTTATCTGGTGTGTGGGTAGGAGGCTGTATGCAGAGATTAACTTTGTTTTTGAAAAAAAAAAAAAAAAAGAAAAACTTGAAAATTTTCCAGTCTAATCCTCTGTATCTTCAGTACATTTCAGGAAGCTCCCTCTCTGGAATTGGGTGTCATCGGCCACTGGGATGGTCCACTTCGAAACAGGTCTCCATCCCTCATCCCGCCAACTGCTGTCGCCCACAGAAGGTGCCCCCTCGGACAGCTCGGGGCCGGGCTCCAGCTGAGCAGAGCTGCACCCTCCGCAGAGCTGAAGTCCAGCTCGATGCCCGCAGGAGTCATGGGGCCAGACCGCCCTTGTCACTGCCCAACGTTACTTTTGCAACTCTTCTACCCCAGAACTCTTCTACCTCAGAAGCTATTTCCCTTAAAAATATTAAGATTACAATGCTTAAATGTTCAAGCGATATCCATCAGGTCAAGACTTAAAGGAGAAGCATTAATTTGGAAAAACATAAAAATAAAAAACCTGAACTAGATATTTTCTTATTTTTAAAGAAAGAGGCTCAAATTCCCTGGTTTTAAAATTCAAATTTGACTCCAGTTTAAAAGGAGGAAAAAAAAAAAAAAAGAGTGAAGACAGCTCACATTTCCTAATTCCACAGAAATACTCAAATTCATAGATACTGCTGTACATCTTTATGTCAAATTTTGTTGAACTTTACAATATCAGTGCAGAACAGAAATGGAAAGAAAAGACAGAAACATAAGCCTTCTATTGTTACTTAAGAATAAGTATGACCTCAATCAAAATCAGATTAAAACACTCAACTATCAGGATTGGCTTCTTTTAGGGAATCCTTAAAAAAAATCTACCACTTAGAGTAACTTCTGCACACCAACTCTTTTTTTTCTAAATGAGTTCATTCCTCTCGTGTAGCTATGTGAAATTTTTCAGAGTAATTTCACGGGGAGGAAATTGGATACAATTTGGTCCCTTCCCATATGGCAGTGACAGAGACGAACAAATGGGAAGTGGGAAGGGGAGGGAAGAAGACAGAAGAAGTAGAGTGGAGTATAATGGGTAAAAAACAGTTTAAAAAAAAAAAACACACAAAGGAAGGGTAAAGAATTTGAAACCATAACAGGATCAAATTATGTGTGTACCTAACAATTTTATATCTTCAAAAATAAAATGAGAATGTAATTTCACTTAAAATGTACAACATGCAAAGTACTCTATAACGGTAAAAAAATGTACCCCAATATAAATTTTTGTAATTTTCCAATAAATGGCATTTCTGGATCAAAAAATTACCATTATAAACCCTTTAGTCAAATGTTTATTTTTTTGCTTCCAGCATTACAATTTGCTGTGATTCATAAACTTCAATCTAAGTAAGTTTTTAAGACACTGACCTCATACAAATTAGTTAAGTCTTTAGGTCAAACACTTATCGAGCAAAGACCTCCCCCAGCCACCACTCGCCTGGACAATGCTCACTGCCCCCGAACGATTTAAAGTGCATATGAGTTGCTTTGATGAATGGAGACACAGCTGTAGTTTTGCACTAAATTTTCCATTATTGAACTGTATGTTTTTTTCACCTTGATACCTTATGATCACTAGAAAGCTACTCACTTACATGTGTAGCCATATACTATGTTAAATGCCCATTTATAACTGCGAGAAATTCACATTAGACACGCTATTGACTATGATATTATACAAAATCATGGCCACAAAGTTTCTGCATAAGAGATTTACTTCTCTTTCTCTTAAAGAAGAAATATCCCACAGTTCAGATTTACATGAGTAGTGCCTTTTTAAATAAATTAAAAATAAAATGCTGTCCTGTCTGTAAAATTATAAATATTTCTAGCCCATTTTACAGGATGTTAAAATGCTTATAAATGCATTATCTCCTAGTAAATACACACTATGGCACTGAAGCCAGTTCAAAAACAAAAACAAAAAAGCAGCTATCAAATTGGCTTATGGAAACATATAGGGTTATTCAGTATCTCCTACATGGGAAAAATTAAACTAAATAAAGAAAAAAGGCTAAGGAGAGAGAAGAAATTTGACAAAATGGCAACTACTATAACCTAAAAGAGTGAACTGACATGTCTTCCTTCAATGCAGTAAGTAAGCCATTTCTGGAATGAACATTTATGGGTAACTAGGTTGGAAGAGGGTTCCTCTTAGTGCTCAGGGCACAATTATGTAGAAATAATTTCCATATTCTATACGAAAAAAACAGAATGACTGTTTAGAAACCAAGATTTAGCCAGAATGTTCAAGACTGGCAGGTTTTGATGGAGTGAAATCTGCAGTGATCATAAATTAAAAATCGTAATCTTATGGATTATTATTTTTACCAATGTGAAGACAGGAAACATGATTGCAAAGTACAAGACACCCTGACAGGGTAAGATGAAAAATTATGAACAAGTTAAATAAAATGTTCCCTATTGAAACATAAAAACATGATCTCCCAATTGATTCAACTTGTAATGTCTCTTAGAAGCAGGAAGTAGTATTTAGTTCTGTAGACTGAACTGCCCTTCACATGAAGTATTTCCTCCATCTTAAAAAAAACACCGCTTCTGAATGGCATGGACTCCTTTGGTGTGGGAGAGCAGGCTCGCCGAACTTGTTTCCACGGCTTCCTCGAAGTGATTCATTCCATCAAATCTATAGTATCTCCAAATCTACATGTCGAACTTCGGGATTTCGTTTCTAGAAGGAAAGATCACCACCATGTTATTCATAGCAAAACAGATTTTTGTTTCCTTTTATTCCTTTAGATCACACTAAAGTCATGGAAAACATAAGGTCAAACAATTTCATGGTAGCGTATTAGTGGATAAAAATCAACAGATGAATATTATACGCTATAAACAAGAGGTAAGCAGCCCTACCTCCCTGAGTTTGTTCATATGTTCATTAATACAGTAATGGAGTAAGAATCTCATACGTGCCAAACATCACAAAGCCCTGGAAACACCCTCATTTGTGGTAAAAAAAAAAAAAAATCACTGCAAGACAATAATAATCAGGGCAGCCCAGGTGGCTCAGCAGTTTAGCGCTGCCTTTGGCCCAGGGCGTGATCCTGGAGCCCCAGGATTGAGTCCCACGTTGGGCTGCCTGCATGGAGCCTGCTTCTCCCTCTACCTGTGACTCTGCCTCTCTGTGTGCCTCTCTCATGAATAAATAAATAAAATCTTAAAAAAAAAAGACAATTCTAATCAAAAAAATAAACGGATACTCACTTAATGTATATACCTTACAGCAACCCATATAGTTTTGGGCCAGGCTAGAAAGTGGAGCTATGATTATTAAATAAGACTGTTCCTGACTTGGGGACTCAGTTTAGGCAGGGAGCCAAGTATACCAATAATCATCTATGAGATACAGCATTAGAGCTAATAATAACAAGAGTTAACATTTAAGGAGATCAAGTCCCGCATCAGGCTCCCTGCACGGAGCCTGCTTCACCCTCTGCCTATGTCTCTGCCTCTCATGAATAAATAAAATCTTAAAAAAAAATTAAAAATAAAAAGAAGCATTTGCTCTGTGTCAAGTCCTGTGCTAAGTAAGGGACTTTACATGCACACGCCTGTTTTAAAATCCTCTAATAACTTGGGGCGCCTGGGTGGCTCAGGTGGTTAAGCATCTGCCTTCGGCTCAGGTCATGATCCCAGGGTCCTGGGATCAAGCCCCGCATCAGCTCCCTGCTCAGAGGGGAGTCTGCTTCTCCCTCTCCCTCTGCCCATCCCCCCACCACCTTGTTCATGCTTGCTCTGTCACTCTCTCAAATAAATAAATAAAATCTTTAAAAAAAAATTCTCTAATAACTCAGTCATTTCCATTTCACATATGAGAAGACTGAAGTTTGAAGAAATTAACCAACCTGCCCAAAGTTACATAGCTAGAACTGATGAAGCCAGAATAGATCCCAGACCCCAAGCTCCTAACTATTACAATGTCCTATAAGGCTAATTCTGGGAACAAAAATATCAGATCTACGGACTCCTGAGGTCCAGCAAGACTTCACTGAGGATACAATAGCTATACAAGGCTTGAAAGTAGTGAGTTTTCCAGAGATGATGATGAAAAGGACCCAGACAGGAGAAGGAGCATGAGCGGTTGGGGAGCCTGAGAAGTATGTACTGGCAGTACGGTGTAGTGAGTCACAGAAGTTGCAAAAAGGAGAGGATTAGTAACGAGGCTGGAAAGGCAAGCAGAAACCAAGTTGTGAAAAAATTTAAATGCTCGTTTAAGGAACTTCAAGTCAAAAACAACAGAAAGTATCTTTATTACATGCCTACCCTGCGCCAGGCACCGGGTACACAACAACATACAGGAAAAAAGCAGTCCCTGCCTTGGATGAACTTTTTTTGTCTAGTGAGGAAACGCAGGCAGATAAGCAGGAAATTTTAACAGCCTGCTACTTAGAGAGCAAGGTAAAGGTCTTGGGATTTTATCTGTATGGGTACAAAACGGAGGGACACCTAACTCACTCTGTGGGGGAATTAAAAGTGTAATAAGATGTAATATAAAGACACTGTGAAAACGGAGGGCAGAGAGAACACACAAAACTAACTATATAACTAATCCAGATCTATCAAAGAGGAAATAAATAACATTTAAGTCTGGAGAAGCAATTTAAGACTTTTGTATAGAAATATGGCAGTAAATATAAACAAAATACTAAAAATGGTTATCTCTGAGCAGAAGGATTGAGGAGGGTGAGGCAAGTGACACTTCTATTGCTAAGCTTTTCAGTTGTTTAACCTTACCCATTTTGTGTGTTATTTGATAAAAATTGTAAAAATAGGGGTGCCTGACTGGCTCAGTTGGAAGAGCATGTGTGACTTGATCTTAAGTTCAAGTCCCATGTTGGATGTAGAGATTACTTAAATTAATATTACATAAATGGATAAAGAAATCAATATGGGGAAAAAACTCTTCTAAGAGATTCTGATAATCGGTCAGGATTAATAATACCTAACTTAAAAAATAAAAGATAATATCCTAGGGAGGGCACCTGGGTGCTCAGGTCATGATCGAAAAATCCCAGGATCAAGGCCCATGTCAGGCTCTGTGCTCAGCGGGAAGCCTGTTTCTCCCCCTCCCTTAGCCCCTCCTCACTCATGCTCGCTCTCTCACTCTCTCTCAAATAAATAAAATCTAAAAACATCCTACGAACATTTGTATATTCCTCTCCTGGGTGGTTCAGCGGTTGAGCGTCTCTGCCTTCAGCCCAGGGTGTGACCCTGGGGTCCCGGGATCAAGTACCGCATCAGGCTCCCCACAGGGAGCCTGCTTCTCCCTCTGCTGTGTCTTTGTCTCTTTCTATGTCTCTCATGAATGAATGAATGAATGAATGAATGAATGAATAAATAAATAAATAAAATCTTTAAAGGAATTCTTTTTTTTTTTGATTTATTTATTTATTTATTCATAGAGACACAGCTAGAGAGAGAGAGGCAGAGACACAGGCAGAGGGAGAAGCAGGCACTATAGGCACTATGCAGGGAGCCTGATGTGGGACTCGATCCCGGGTCTCCAGGATCACGCCCTGGGCTGCAGGCAGCGCTAAACCGCTGTGCCACCGGGGCTGCCCTTTAAAGGAATTCAATTATTAAGATGAAAATATGATGTAATACTGGAGTTTAGCTCCAGCTACAGCATTCTATCTACTGAGTGTGCACCGAGATTTTTCTTATTAGTTTCGTTCAAGTATACCTGGGGGTACTTTCCTCTTGGATCCTAATGCAAGAATGGCCAGGGGACCCCCAAACATGGGGGTACATTCTTTTTTCTCAATGTTCTCATTACCTTAAACTATGTGCTCCATCTAGAATTCCCTAAATTCAGTACAGAATAAACAAAGATTTCCTCAAACAGAAACAAAACTGAATTTTATTTTCCCTTTCTAATTCTCCCTAACCCATCCCAATATCACTTGAAAAGTTTAGCTATTAATAGAAAATCTGAAATTATTCTCTCTAAAAAAAACACTATATAACAAATAAATAAATAAAATAAATAAAAATAAATAAAAATTTAGTCTCAAGAAAAAAACTAAACAGTTGATTATGTTTTAAGATCAAGTTTTTAGAGAGAAAACCATCAAATCCCTAAAACGTAATGTGCCAAATACAAAGAAGAAACACACAAAATATTTGCTGAATAAATAAAAAAAAGCATTAATATCCTTAGATTTCAATGTTTAGTACCTACCAAGAGATCACGTGCATAGCAGAAACTGAATCAATATTGTTAATAGAATTAAAAATCAATTAACTGGTATTCAACTTATAATTTTCATTCATTTGTTTAATACTTACTTTTTTATGATTTTATTTATTTGACAGAGAGAGAGCAAGCACAAGCAGGAAGAGCAGCAGGGGAAGGAGAAGCAGGCTCCCGCTGAGCAGGGAGCCCTATGTGGGGCTCGACATCACGTCCTGAGCCACCAAGAGTCAGATGCCCAACGGACTGTGCTACCCAGGTGCCCCTCAACAAATACTTATTGTTTACTCTGTCCCAGGCACTCTCCAATTCAAACATTTTACAGACAAATTTATTTCAAAACTCACTATGGACAGGTAAAAACCACACCGTGATTTACTTTGCAATACTACAGACTCAAGAAAATGCTACAGGAGGATGCAATTCAAGAAGCAAAAGACAGAGTAAAGAGCAGAACATTTAACTGGAATACTGCTCATTAGGAATTTGCAAATACTACAGCATCTTCCCACTGAATTAATTCTCAATAGAATTATTGCCTCCCAAACAAAAAACTACTTGGAGGGACGTGAGAAGGGTCTATCGACAGACTGAAATATAGAAGTAGCACCAAAATGTTTTAATTAACAGTTCAAAGAACTTCAAAATAAAACAAAATATATTTCACATTTATAATATGGGACTTCATAAATTCGCTTCCATTATTTTTTATGTTTTTACATAGAACTATCCAAGTTACAGATTTTATGCCAAAAATACTATCTAGTCTCAAAATTAGATCAATGGCATTACTTAACAGAGATGGCTATACTGCTAAATTTCATCACTGAGTGTGATCTTCCAAAGTAATTCAATAATTATTAAATTTAAACTTAGAAGGCAACCATGCTAGAGTACTTTTCAAAAAGAAGGGGATACGCCAAAATTTTAGTTTTCAAAAGAAAATCAGCTGATTTTCATAACAAGAAAAAAGAATCACATTCATGCACTCTCTTGGTTTGGTGCCTCAACAATGAAGAACTTTTCCTCTAAGATAAATTAAGCCTTATTACCTTAGAGAGGTTTCTAACCTGAGAATATGGGTTAAACTTTGCTTCCTGGTTTAAAGATTTAAAATTCAAAAACACGTATGAATTAGTTGTCTATTAAAGGTTTAATAGCTTCTAATTAAAGCACAAAGTTAGCTAAACAAAACAATAAACTTATTTGATTGTGATAAGAGTAAATATAAGAACGACCAATTTGTTAACTTAAATCTGGTTTCTGACTTACTGTTTCTATTCCAGAGTAAAGCTAAGGGGCATCTGGGTGGCTCAGGGATTGAGCGTCTGCCTCTGGCCCAGGGCATGACCCTAGGGTCCCGAGATCGAGTCCCACATCAGGTTCCCCCACAGGGAGCCTGCTTCTCCCTCTGCCTGTGTCTCTGCCTCTCTCTCTGTGTGTCTCACGAATGAATAAATACAATCTTAAAAAAAAAATAAAGGGGGAGCTGCAGAGGGAGGGGGAGAAGCAGGCTCCCTACTGAGAAGGGAGCCCAACGTGGGGCTCGATCCCAGGACTCTGGGATCAAAAGCTGAGCTGAAGGCAGCCACTTACTTAACAGACTGAGATACCCAGGGGCCCCTTCTAGGAATCTTTTTTTTTTTTTTTAATTTTTATTTATTTATGATAGTCACAGAGAGAGGCAGAGACACAGGCAGAGGGAGAAGCAGGCTCCATGCACGGGGAGCCCGACGTGGGATTCGATCCCGGGTCTCCAGGATCGCACCCTGGGCCAAAGGCAGGCGCCAAACCGCTGCACCACCCAGGGATCCCGGAATCTTCTTAAATGAACAAAATGAATGTTACTTCAAGGAAAACAACATTTGTTGCTAATGGTAAAATGCAAGGTTTCAAATGAAAATCAGAATGCTAAAAAACTTGTATCTACTACCGTGACCCTGAGAGCTTCCCAATACTTAGAAGCATATCACCATTTCAAAGATGGGCATAAACTCAGTTTATTAGTATTTTCCAAATGACCAAATCATAACAATCTGGAATCATGCATGGCTTAAAAGATCCAACGTACAAAGACAATGGATTTTAAAGTACCAGTGTATAGTAGATAATTAATCCTACCTACAGAGAGGTCTGGCCTTGGCCCTTGGCCACTGGGAGGTGATCTCTAGGCCCTTGGAATGTCCTGATAATTCTGTCTTTATCTTTGGCCACACAGTATATGCTATATATCCAGGAGAGACTAGAGACTTAAAGTGTCACTTTTTCTTAGGAAAGGCTAGAGGTGAAAGGTTGGCCACCATCAACAAAATCTCTGGACATCAAGGTTCAGTTAAGCTTCCCTGGTTGGCAATACTCTGTGCAAACTGTCACATATCATAGCCAGGAAAATAACGGTGTCCATGACTCCAAGGGGAGAGGACAACTGAAATTTTGTGTCTGGAACTCTGTCCTATGCACCTCTTCCCTTGGCTAGTTTTAATCTGTATATTTTCATTGTAATAAATCATAACCATGAGTATAAAAAGCATTCAGTGGGGGCGCATGGGTGGTACAGCAGGTCAAGTGCCCGACTCTGGTTTTGGCTCTGGTCATGACCTGAAGTTATCTTAAGATCAAGCCCTGTGTTGGGCTCTGTGCTCAGTGTGGAGTCTGCTTGGGATTCTCTCTCCCTCTCCCCCTATGCCCCTCCTGCTTATGCTCTCTCTCTCTAAATAATCTTTTTAAAAATAAATAAATAAAAGTATTCAATGAGGGATCTCTGGGTGGCGCAGCGGTTTAGCGCCTGCCTTTGGCCCAGGGCACGATCCTGGAGACCCGGGATCAAATCCCACGTCGGGTTCCCGGTGCATGGGGCCTGCTTCTCCTTCTGCCTGTGTCTCTGCCTCTCTCTCTCATTGTGTGTGACTATCATAAATAAAGAAAAAAAAAATTTAAATCTTTAAAAAAAAAAAGTATTCAATGAGTTTTGTGAGTCCTTTTTGTGAATTATCAAACCTGAGGGTAAAATGAGTAACCACTTGAAATTTGCAACTGGCGTCAGAAATGAGGGTGATCTTGTGGACTGTGCCCCCTAACTTCACAAACAGCATGTGAAAAGTTCTCTGATATAGTTTCAGATTCCACATTACAACTAAGCTTTAAGAGGCTACCAGTTGTTAGTATTGATGTACTATCCAAAGAAAATATCACAATTTTCTGAAAAGGCTGTAAGGATACTTTTAAAGATTCCTCCCTTTTCTTCATATCCATCAATCAAAACAATATATGTCAACAGAATGAATGCAGAAGCAAATATGGGAATACAGCGGTCTTAGATTTTGGCAAAAATGTAAAACAATACCACTGTTTTCACTTTTTTTTTTTTTCCCCATTTTGGAAACTATAGTTACTTTCACTAAAATGTTATTTATATTAACATGTAATAGTTTATTATAGTTCTTAAACAAATATTTTTAAAACCTTCAGTTTTAATTTGTGATTTAGTAAATATCAATAAATATTAATTAAAATAAATAAAAGCTCTTTGGGTCCTGAATAATTCTTAAGAATATAAAGAATCTTAAGATGAAAATATTTGAGAATTGCTCATCTACAAACTTGAAAAGCATGTTGTCAACTATAATATTAACATAAACAAAATCATATTATTTGAAGTGCTTCTATTAATCTGGTACCTAGAGTCCAAAAGAAAAAATAATAAGTACTGACAAAAATGTTTCCTTTCAACTTTTGTGATTTCCCTTCAACTTTTAACAAAACTAACGAATGGTCAACATCAACTAAAGAAAATACATTGCCAAAAAAAAAGAAAATACATTGCCTTCAACAAGCTATGTATGTTACAGATCATTTATAAGTTTTATTTATTGCAAAAACTTGAACTCAAGAGTCAATAAATGACAATCTGAGAACACTAAGATATTCTTAAAGATAGTCTTATCAGGTAATATTTCAGTAAAACCAGGTAATATTTCAGTAAAAAACCAATAGGCTCCAACTGAACAGAAGCAAAAAAGAAAATACAAATTAATGACAGATGGAGTAAAACGAAGATATATGTATATGTTCAAGGTCACACTGGTTTTTCAAACTTTTGAAGAGAATCTAGTTTCCCTTTCACCTTTTTCTAGAAACTCTCAAAATGCTTTTTATTTCGAAACAAAAAATCTTTGACTACTTTAGAAACTAAGCAAGCAGTGTAGAATAGTGGTTGAAAGAAGAGAATTTGGAATTGACCAATGAAGGTTGAAATCTCAAACCCTTACTTACTTCCTTTAGTAAATCACCCAACTTCTCTAACCCAGTGATTTTTCCTGCTCACAACTACCAGTCATGCACCATGAGGTTACTGAGAAGATAAACATACACCTGTGATATAATCAGCATAGTGACACAGACACAGTACTCAAGAAAACAGCTGGCATTATGATTATTATGAATATATCTTACTTTCAGTTCCTTCTCAAGTCTATCTACTTCAGCTCCTAAAGTGTCAATAATATTTTCTCCATGTTTAAGCATGAAGGTCTCTAGTTCTTCAGGAGTTTTCACTTCTTGAATTTCCTATAAAGAAAATGATAGCAGGAAGACAAAATAACTTTTTAAAAAATCATAGTAGTACACTGATGATTTCTTTTAAAAATTATAGCACCATTAAGTCTAATGAAAACTTTCATGCTATATAGGTGATGGACCACTTCTGAAAAAAATTTAATTCCACAAGAAATTAAGTATAATACTTTACAGAGAGAGCATTACAAAATTAGTAGGAAAAGAACAGACTATTCAGTAAGTTGTGCCAGGGCAATTATTTTTCTACAGGAAAAAAAAGATTAAACCCCTAGGTAGATGATTGAACAAACAAACAAAAAAATTCTTTAAGTGAAATAAAAAAAAAAAAAATTCAGGGTAGAAAACCACAAAACTTTTAGAAAAAAAAGGAGACTATTTTTATGATACTGGAATAAGGAAGTATTTCTCAAGCAAGATAATAAAAAAGCCTTGAGAAAAAAATTATAAATTGGACATAAAGTCAAACACACTAATAAACCTTCTGTACAACAACAAAGTGAAATGGTAAATCACAAACTAGTAAAAGATATCTGCATATACACAACTGAGGAAGGATTAGTGCAATATATTAAAAATAAAATGTTTGTTAATTTGCCAAAATAACAGAAATTAAATAAACAAGCAAGTAGAAGAAATCCCAATGGTCAATAAATTTCAATGCTTGCTAACTTCACTACTACCAGGGGAAAGAGAAATCATAATTAAATACAAATTATAATTTTCATATCAATTGTAACGACAAAAATTTCAAAACTGTCAATATAATACAATCTAATAAGAATGTGAAGCAATAGAAACTTTGATGTACAGACAGTGGAAATTAAATTGACACACTTTGGCGAAAAATTTGCCAATATCTAAGGAAGCTGAAGGTAAGTTTGTTTTGTTTTGTTTTTAGGTAAGCTCCACACGCAGCATGGAGCCCAATACGGGGCCTGAACTCACGACGCTGAGATGGAGACCTGAGTGGAAATCAAGAGTTGGACACTTAGCCTCCAGCCACTCAGGGCCTCAGGTTGACTCTACGGCCCAACTATTTTATATCTAGCTGTACGGTACCCTAAATATATTCTTACATATTTGAACAAGGAAATACACGAGAATGCCATTGTGGACATAAATGCCCATCAAATGAAGACTGGATAAAAACACTGCATTATATTCATGGGAGAATATCATGTACAATTAAAATAAACTAGAATATTAATATATGCTAATATATTAGAAGTTACTATGAACACATGTATGTGTGTATATGTTAACATGGAGGAATCTCAAAACCATGCTGCTAACCCGAGAGAGGAAATCGATGGTATGATACCATTTACATCAATTTTTAAATATCCAAAATGCTACTATATACTATGCTAAGAAAAGTGTGATGAAAGGTATGAAAACTGAATGGAGGGGCGCCCGGGGTAGCTCAGTCAGTTAAGCAACTGCCTTCGGCTCAGGTCATGATCCCGGGATCCTGGGATCGAGCCTCACATCTGGCTCCCTGCTCAGCGGAGAGTCTGCTTCTCCTCTCCTCCCCTCTCTTGCTATCTCTGGCACTATCTCTGTCTCTCATAAACAAATAAACAAATAAATAGTATTTTAAAAACTGAATGGAAATGACAACACTAAATTCAAGACAATTTTTAGTCGTAGGGATGGAGGAAGAAGAATGGGACCTAGAAGGGGAAAACAAGGGGTTCATCTGTTTTTTAACAACTTATTTCCTTTTTCAAGATCCTAAGCAAAGATAGTAGACTAAAATGTTAAAATTTGACAAAGGCAAGTGGGTAACCTTTGCACTGTTCATTATATTATCTTCTAAAATAATATAGTTTGCTCCTCTGCTGTCTCCTCCCACCTATTCTACAGCAAATAAAACGGTCTCTCTCCAATTTTGGAACCCTAAGAAGTTGAAAGCCTAACTGACTTTAAGACCTGTAAAAGTTTCTTTTTATTTACTTAAAAAGTTATTTTTCTAACCCTTGACTATTTAAGAAAACAGTGAGTATATAAACTTACCTGTAGCATTTGGTCAAAATCTTGTTTCTCCAAATATGATCTTGTAACAACTCGTCCATCAAAATCTACTTCTGCCTTAAATCTTACTTTCCCTAATCCCAGATCTGTGGCTTTAACATCATGAATTGCCCTGCAATCAATAACAATGCACATAAATTTATATACGCTATGCACACATACACATTTTAATGTTACAAAGTACAGAATTTTTTTTTCCCCATCAGTGATGAAAATACACCAAAACAGGTTTCAGTATTCACCATTAAGTGCCATCTATAACTATCCAAACAAACGTCCATTTAGATATTTTTGCATAATGCCGAAGATGCAAACTTAATATATATTATTTTATGGTTTGTATATACATGAATTATATAGTTTGTGGATTAAAAAATTAACTCTAAATCTTTTTTCCACAATGTTGTCATATGGTCTTATAATCCTTTTTTAAAAAGTTTCTTTAAAAGCCTTCATACACATCTGTGAAGTACTCTATTGGAATGAAGTTAATAATAACTACCTAAAAGGATTTGATATGGTAAATAATAACCAACACATACATAAAATGTTTCACATGGATGCAACTACATGGTAGGCATTTAATGAATGGAATTCCGAATGTAGATAAGTTGGCACCTTTACAGATTATAAAACTGCCCCAGAGGGGCCTAAGCGACTTGCCTATGGTAATTCAGCTAGTCCACAGCAGACGCAGGACTCCCCTCCAGATCTTTAGACACTCAAACAGAGTGGTTTTATTTATTATTTATTTTTATTTATTATTATTATTTATTATTATACCATTCCGTCTCCCAGAAAGGGAAGCCGATATTCTAGGGTTGTAGCTGCTTTTCACCTCTTCTGCCCTAACCCTCAGTAATCAATCTTCTGTAGAAAACCACTGAGAAATTCTATTCTATGATAACCACTATTAACATCTTTTCTTTATGGGATATATAAAATAAAAAACACTCTGAATCCTGGGAATATAGAAAGCTTTAGGAAAACAAACATAAACGAGACTCCAAATACTCAAAACATCCGACCCTAATTTCTGAGTGATCCTGAGCAAGTTACTAAATACTGAGTCTAAAATTCTTTAGCCATAGCACTATAGAAGCATCTTTATCAACTAGGATAAAAATAAAAATGATTTAATAAAGTTATATATGCGCAAAATGAAACAAAACTTGTCCAGGCTGGCAAGAAGCTATACACTTTTTTCTTTTTAAAAAAGTGTATCTGCCTTAGTCCTAACAAAATACAAACTTCATTATTTTACTAATACTAAATTGCAGTAAATGCAAATATTCACATACTGTTTCCTTATGTTCTTATACATAAGTAACTGCAGATAGAAAAGTGTTTGTAATAAGCTGCTTCTCTGCTACAGCTCCTGAAGACCCTACCTCCTGCCCTCAAACCCTCACACAATCCCCTCTCTGTGAATGTGGGCTAGAGCTAAGGGCTTGTAACCAAGGGAACATGGCAAAGTGAGAAACTATCATTTCTTAGATGACGAATCTGTGACTTTACTGTGCACGCTAGGAGGAAGTAAGCTGCCATGTTGGAGAAGCCCGTGCCATAAGGAACCAAATCCTGTCAACAATTACAGGAGCAGGCTTAGAAGCAGATCCCTCCCCAGGACACGCCTCTGGTCCCAACCAACATGTTGACTGCAGTCATGACCTGAGCTAAAGGCGGACGCTTACCCGACTGAGCCACCCAGGCGCCCAAATAACCTTGTAAATAACCAGTGCCCAAAGGAGAAATCAAAAGTGAAATCAGATAATACTTTGGAATGAATGAAAATGAAGATACAACATACCAAACTGTATAGGATACAGTGAAAGTAATAGAAGGAAATTTCTAACTATAAAAGCCTACTTTTTTTTAAAAAAGGTTATCAAATGAAAAACTTAAACTACCATCTTAAGATACTGGAAAGAAAAGCAAGCTAAACCTAAAGCATGCAGAAGAAAGGAAATAATATAGATCAGAGCAGAAATTGATGAAATAGAGAAAAAACCAAAATCAAACTAAAAGCTGGTTTTCTGAAAAGATCAAAACTGACAAACCTTTAGCTAGACTGGCCAAGAAAAAAGGAGAGAAGACAAATTACTAGAGTCAGAAGTGAAAGAAATATTACCACCAACCCTAAAGAAATAGAAAGGATTATAAAGGAAAATTAGGAACAGTTCTATGCCAACAAATTAGATAACTTTTAGAACTGATGCACAAATTCCTAGAAAAACATAAAACTATTGAAACTGACTTGAGAAGAAACAGACAATCTGAAGGGACCTGTAAAAAGTAAATAGGTAGAGTAAGTATTTAAAAAACTACCCACACAGAAAAGCCCATGCCCAGAGAACACTGCTGGCCAATTCTACCAAACATTAAAAGAAGAAATAATACCAATTCTTCACAAGCTTTTCTAAAAAATTGAAGAGAAGACTTCCCAACTCATTCTGTATTGTCAATATTACCTTCATACCAAAATCAGACCAAGGTATTACGAGGAAAGGATATTAACATGGATTAATCAAGTACTAAGTCTAATAATACTGATTCTAAGAACACTCAACTTCTAAACTAGATCTAGCTAGGTATTTTTCCAAATTAAAAATGTAAGGTTTGGAATATAAATCTAGTAAAATTTACTCATTTGTTTTACTGATTCAGATATACAGGTCATTATTAAAAGATTTAACTTAGATTCTGGTTATAAGGGGGGTGCCTGGGTGGCTGAGTCTGTTAAAAGCATTCCACTCTTGATTTTGGCTCCGGTCACGATCTCAGGGCTGTGGGATCATGCCCCAAGGCAGGCTCCATGCTCAGTGGGAAGTCTGCTTGAGATTCTTTCCCTCTGCCCACCCCCCAACTTGTATTTTCTATAAATAAATAAATCTTTTTTAAAAAAAAGATATGGTTATAACACAGAAGAAAAACGCATTCTTCTAAAGTTCAACCTACATATGTAGCTAGTAGGAAATTGAGATTTTTAAAGGCTTACTCTTTCCATATCACTCTGAAGCTTGAATTTCACTAAAAAGTACTAATTAGAACGCTGTATCTCTTTTGATTACCTGATTACCCCTTAAGTCCTCAGTTCTTCTTCTTCTTCTTTTTTTTTTTTTTTTAAGTAAACTCTACCCCTAATGGGGGGCTTGGAACTCACAACTCAGAGATTAAGAGTTGCATACTCTACTGACTGAGCCAGCCAGGTGCCCCGTCAAGTTTTTCATCTTTATATCATTTAAAAGATAAAGACAATAATGAAAAACTTTTAAAATAAACTAAAACAAGAAGTCTATTTTCAAAAGGAGTATAAATTATATTCAATTTGGTAATCACTCCCTTATTGAATAAAAATCTTCTTAAATTTAACATAGCAATTTGTAATTATAATACAAATATAGGGAAAATATAAATATGAAGGTTCCACATACGTACTTCTACATTAAGGAGACAACTGCTTACAAACTTCTGTTCCCATTCTATCATCTAATTGTTCCTTATTCTAAAAATTAAAGATACACAGAATTTAAAAGTAAACAGGGAGTTTCCTAAATGCTTTCACTTGTTTTCTTATAAGGTTGCAAGTCTGAAAAGTCATAGATTAAAAACTTCTATCTAAAGGCTAGGGAACTACAAACCCTTTTGGAAGTATTTATAAAGCAAGCATTTCTATTTCATAATATATTTTTGTAAACTTTAGCACCATCATTGGAATAAGCTGACCTTACTGATGGGTCGTTCTCCAGAAGTTCAGTAAGCCGCTGCACTTGTTCTGGCTGGATGGATCGCCCTAAGAGTGCTTCTGTGTTAGTGTAGATGAGGAATGCTGAGACCACGCCTAGTAACGTGCCCACACCCAAAGAACCTAGGCTGTCATACAGCGGATTACCTAAATAAAGCACAGAAGTCAATAAATTAACATTTTCTATTATTTCAGTCAGCTTTAATGAGAAAAGAACCAGAATTACTAAAGCAAAGGACCTGAAATTCCTTCCTTTCTTTTAATGACCTTCTCCTAATAGGTTTACTATACTACACCAAAATGGGAATGCTACAATATGCTTCACATTATATAGGAGTATTATGTGGTTTAAGTATTTAGGATCTATTTCTTGATTCTGGTCATTACATGAGTGAGAGTTCTAGATCATTTTAGATTAAAGATGACATACACATACTAATAATATAATAGAATCCATTTCTTTTTGATATATCGGCTCTTTTCCTGCCCATACAGACAACACTGTGAGATCAAAAGCTGAATAAAATAACCACATTTTGTCCCTTATTCTTATCAAGGTTCTGTGAGAGAATTAAGCCATACAAAAAATGATATGGATCATTCTTTTCATTCAACCAAGGATGATACATAGCCAGTACCATTCTAGATACAAAGGAGAGAGGTTAGTTGGTTGCATGCTACAGGTACCTTAGAACAGTGGTTCTCAAAGTACAATTCCTTAATCAGCAGCATCAGCATCACTTGAGAACTTGGTAAAAATCAAGTTCTTAGACCTCACCTAAGGCTTTGAATCAGAAAGCCCGGAGTTGGGACCAGCATTCTTGGTCTTCCCAAACCCTCCAGGTGATTCTGATTCTAAAGTATGCCTCAGGTTGTTAGTTTTGATTTTTGTTTTTTTTTTCTTTTTAAGATTTTATTTATTTATTTGAGAGAGCAAGAGTGAGCAGAAGAGAGAGAACACAATTGAGGAGGGGTAGGGGAGAAGCAGACTCGCCACTGAGCAGGGAGCCTGACACTGGGGGGGGGGGGGGGGGGGGGGGGGGGGGGGGGGGGGGGCCTTGCTCCCAGGACTCCAGAATCATGATCTGAGCCGAAGGCAGATGCTTAACCCACTGAGCCAACCAGGTGCCCAGACTGTTAGGTCTTAATCCTCTCCCAGAACCAATGAGAAGAGTTGATTTATTATCTTTGAATGTGTAGGTTAATATTTATAAAACAGACATCAATAGAGTTTAAATTTTATAATAAATTTTACATACAAGACTTTTAGAATTCTTTTTATTCTAAAGATCAAATGTCAATATTAAATTTACCTTTCTTAATGCTTGATAAAACATACATTTTACTTAAAAAAGTCAATTTACATACTAGTTTTATTAACATTTAGTCAGAATATAGCACTAAAAAAGTAAAGCGACTAAATCTGTACTAAAGTATTAAAAACGATCCGTTTGTAAAGTGTAATCTACTAGGAGGTTTGTAATTACACAGCTCAAAATCAAATACTGTTCTTTGAAACTTCAAATTTATCTAATTATTTAACAGTATACATGTATAAGTAATCCTACAGAAATCACAGAAATATTATTTGCAAAGTATTTATTTCTTGGAATGTTATTCAATTTAAATGAATTAATTTAGCTGATTAAATAAAACAATGTGAAACTCTTAACACAAAAATTTATGTAAGTTTGGGACACCTTGGTGGATCATTCAGTTAAGTGCCTGCTGCCCTCAGCCCAGGTCATGATCCCAGAGTCCTGGGAGCAAGCCCCATGTCAGGCTCCCTGCTCAGTGAGGAGTCTGCTTCTCCCTATGCCCCTCCCCGACTTGTTCTCTCTGCCTCTCTCTCCTCCTCTTCCCTCCCTTCATAAAAAATAAATGAACAAATCTTTAAAAATATATAAATAAAAATTTAAAAATTTACATAAGCTTGACTATTTTTATTATTATACAAAAGAAAATATTCTATTAAAAGCTGACTTATTCATCAAATGACACTTAAAATTTTGCTAAGTAATAATTTGTCTAAGATGTCTAAAATGGTAAGGTCAATTAGAAAAACAATCAGAAACATTTTGGATCACAGTGAACATAAGAGAAGGCTGGTTTAGTCTTAAGATGTAATTTAAAATGATAAATAAATAGATAGATAAATAGATAGATTAGATAGATAGAGACCCATTCATATTTCAAGTATTTTAAGAACCACTGTAGAACTGTGGAAGCTCATCACCTAAAATTATTTCAAATGTACAAAGCAAATGGATAAGCATGGAAGAATTTTCATTCCAAGAGAATTCCAACCTCAGAAATGGGGATCTTTTCATACTATAAGGTCTTCAAAATAATGAACTAGCTACCAAAATGAGGATAAAAGCAACTAGAGAGTCCAGGAAACAGGAAAGTGACAGCCGTTATTATTGGCCCTAGCAGTGAAAGACAAATGAACAAGAGCTACAATATGTATTTACAACTTTAGAGTTTATTAAAGTTCTCTTCCATTTATTATCTTAATAAATCTGCAAGGTCACTAGGCCAAACAGCAATACTAAGCTCAGAGTAGCTGCATAATTTATTAAGCCACAGCTAGAAAGGTTTATTAGCACATTAGAAATGCTCTAACAACAGCCTACTTTATCTTAAACTAAGAGAAAATTTCTGAGAGAGAACTCTGAAGACTTTAACTGTCTTATCTGTCTTACACAAATAAATGGTTAGTATGAAATTAGTATTTAACGATCTACTGGTTTAAAATTATTCAAAGATATAAAAGAAAATGCCCACATATTAGAGAGTTAAAGTAGTCCAAATAAATCACCCATAATTTAAGAAATATTTACCTGTTATAGAAGTAAGGCCCATACAGGTAGCTGCTATGGTCACTCCCAAGACTGCTGCAGTATCCTCCAGCAATATAACATTTGTACTAGGATCTCGACTTTCCATTACTTAATCATTAGGGTAGAGACAAGAAAAGAAACTTTCTCAAATTCTAATTTGATACTATCAGGTAACATTTTAACAAGTATCCACTTAAAATTAAGATATAAATTAAGATTAAAAAATGTATAAGATCCTGATTTTAAAAATCCTGTTCAATGTAAACATAATTTATTGGTTTAAATGTTGACAGTAATTTAAAGTCAAATTACTAAAAAAAATAAAGTCAAATTACTTTCTCTAGTTATATAAACATATACAAAAATACTCTAATTCACTTAAGTTAAAATTCAAATATAAAGTATTCATGTTCATATCACACGTTTCTCTTTTTATTTTATTTATTTATTTTTCATTTCTCTTTTTAAAAGAGATGATATATAATGTAAGAGACACACAGGGAAGACTTTGAAATATATTTTGTACACCTCTAAAAGGAAAAAGCAATAGTACTGGGCAATTTTCGAAAACAAAGGAGATGAAGTAAGAAACCTATTTTCTAAGATACATACCATACTTATAAAATGACATTCCTTTAGCCCGAGCACTTCTACGAAGTTCATTTACAGCAACAAGAAGTGTTGCTGAAAGAAAAGCATTCATATCAGCAAGAAAAAAACTTTATGCCTCCAAATTTTAAAGATGGCATCTCAAAATAAATAGGAACAACACTTTTAATGCCAGGGTTGTCAATTAAGAAAAGTTCTGTATTAACTGGTCATTATCAAGACTCCAATTATCATCACAATACAAGGAATCCCTATTTCTAAATAATAATAATTTATAGGACGCCTGGATGGCTCCGCGGTTGGGCATCTGCCTTCGTTCGGATCACGGTATGATCCCAGGATCCGGGGTTGAGTCCCACATCGGGCTCCCTCCACGTAGCCTGCTTCTCTCTCTGCCTGTGTTTCTGCCTCTGTGTCTCTCATGAAAAAATAAATAAATCCAAAAAAAAAACAAAAACAAAAAACATAGTAATTTAAGTATCATTACCACAACCTTAATGACCGTAATTTATTGGACAGCAACTAGCTGGCAGGCACCACAAGCACAATCATGTTTGATCCTCCCAAACTTCTGAGGCAGGTAGTATCAGTACCATCTTACAGACTCTCAAAGATGAAGGGAACACTATGCGTAGAAAATGACAATGTACTAGAATAAGTATACTATGAATCTAGCAATGAGTTAGGCAGTTTCCTGCATGAGGTAGCACTTCTCTACTACAGTTGAAACTTGAGGAAACTGAACTATTTTATTGCAAAGAGTCGGCCTTTCATGATTAACACTACTAAAACCTGATTTTTATTAATTTATTCTTTATTTTTTAAAAGACTTTATTTATTTATTTACTTATGAGACACACAGAGAAAAAGGCAGAGACAGAGGCAGAGGGAGAAGCAGGCTCCATGCAGGGAGCCCGATGTGGGACCCAATCCTGGGACCTCAGGACCACGACCCAAGCTGAAGGCATACGCTCAATCATTGAGCCACCCAGGTGTCATTTATTTTTTTTTAAAAAGATTTCAGGGATAGGGAAAAGAAGCAGGCTCCCCACTGAGCAGGGAGCCCAATGTGGGGATCAATCCCGGGACCCTGAGATCATCACCTGAGCTGAAGGTAGTCACTTAACTGACTTGAGCCTCGCGGGCACCCCACTAAAACCAGATTTTTAAAAACTCAGTATATAGTTATGTTTTCACACTCCATTCCGAATGTTCTGAGTGTTATGATTAAGACACTCAAGAACAAAAAAATAGCTTTTCTCTTGCCCCCATCCATTATAGTAATAACCACAGTTCATTATACAAAGAATTTTCTCGCTCAAAGTAGATTTCTATTTCCACAGTTTCTCTTTAATCAGTGGAATTTAGCAATTTATAAAAATGGACTGAATATATATTACTAAATTAAGAATAAAGAGATACTGTAACAGTACATACCTCCTTCGGATGCTAATGATCCCGCTAAAATACAATATGCCTAGAAAATAAGTATTAAAGTGTAAGTTCATATTTTTTAGAGAATCATAATGATTCATGCATAAAGTTTATAATGTTTAAAATGGAAACATAAATTCAAATCCTAGCCAGATAAGGACACAGCTCAAATGAGGGCAATGAGATAGTGTATCTTCATAAAAGGAAAAAAATAAAAGTTAAAAATCTGATAATCATCTCATTTTTTAATACTTAGAAGAGTAATCAATCTATAGAATGTTGTAACATGACCTAAGTTAAATCCATGATATAAAAGATGAAAAAATTAGTTTAAAATTTTTCTCAAGTTCAAAATGGACACAAAACATTTGAAATCTGGAGTGTGGATACCAGGACGCAGTTAGATCCACACTCATACCCACATAATTTCTGGATTTTCTTCAGATGCCCAGTACCGACCCTGGTTCAGAAAGATAAGCAGTTATAAACAGTGATCAATTTGGGAGAGGGGAATTACATCACCCTCCTTGCAGTACCAGGACACACTTGAATTAAATAAAGATTCACAAAAGAAATTTAAACCAAGAGATAACCTCGCAATACAAATTTTTAGAAATTTAAATGAAATTCAAACCAAACATATATAGAATTTTCTGCATTACCTTTTTGGAACCACAGACTTCCCTGAAATAGAAGTTTAGAAATTTCTGAACATAGTCTGATACTCTTATAATTCTGTTAAGGAAACTGAAATGTCCAAAGGCTATGTGATTTGCTTCAGTACATAGATATGATACCAGGGTAAGAACTAGAATATGTTTTTTCCAGTCTCAATTCGAGGCTATCTCCACTGAATCTTACTGCCAACCTAAAGCATAATTAAAAGTTGCTAAACTGCCCAATAACTTTTTTAATCCTCTTTCCTGAAAGGATTTAATACCCAATAAAGGGAAGCCACATATATCAGCCAAAGATTCCAATACCTAATAAACATAGATTAGTCTATGGTACACTGAATCTATGATTTATTAATAATAATCATAGTCTGATGTAACCTCATTTAGTTGCAAAAAGATAGAAGAGCTTCTACAAGCTTTTTTTTCTTCCTTAAATAGGCTCCACACCCAGCACTGGAGCCCAACACAGAGCTTGAGCTCAGGACCCTGAGATCAAGACCTGAGCTGAGATCAGGAGTCAGATGCTTAACTAACTAGCCACCCAGGCACCCCAAGGTTCTACAATCCTTAAAACTTAAACACAATTGAAAATTTAACTAATTTTCATTAACCACTCTGTAAAGTAATACAATACAAATCAGATGAATGATAGACAAATGAGGTATCTATAAAGTGGGTGAACCTTTTCAGAATGGAAGAAAAGATGTTAAATGAGATTCATTCCAATTGAGAACAAATTAGATTTTAAGTACTCCCACATCCCAAAATGAGGTGCTGTACCATCTCTTCAGGTACAGAGAATGCCTCAACCTGGCTTTACAACTCCTCACTCCACACCCACTAACCCATGAGGAAGAGCTAAAGTTAAGGCCAAAAGTGAAGATTTCTTTGGAGAAAGCTATTAAGCTGCTAAGATTGCTCAGAAAGCTGGATGTGGATCCCTAGTGTTTAGAGACTACACTGAACTACATCTAATGCACATGTAAAAATAAATTTATTGGAAAGTCTTACAGATATTGATTGTGTCAACAGAGTAGATGATTATGTTTGGGGGAAAAAAACTGCACTCTCACTGAGAAGGTATTAAAGATGTCTGTTTTAACACACAGAGCCAAACCACAGAATTCTGAGTAGAAGTCTTTTGCAAAGAGATCAACTCCTACTGAGTAGGATTTTGAAAAGAGATCAACTGCCCAAAGATCCTTCTCGAAAATGCAAGGCAACCTCTGCAGAAAGAGTCTGGAACTACACCATAAGATGCAGAAGCCAAGGGGGGGTGCCACATGACCAATCTGCGCTTGTCAAGGGAGCTAGAGTCAGAGTGGCTACACCGGGTAATCTCCAAGAAGTTTCCATGAGAGAAAAGGACAGCTTTAAGTATCTACAAAGGCCAGAGGAAACCAATGCAAGATGATGCTGGTACCAGTAAAATAGTACTTTTCTGCCTTCAATCCCCACTTCTGATGCTGCCAGAGGCAACTTCAGGAGTAGGAAAGAAGGGCCAAAGCCCTAGATAGGAAAATACAGAAGGTGACCATTCTCTCATCTTCTCATTCCCCCAGTACAGGCTTCCTATTGACATGAGTAGAAAAAAAAAAAAAATCTTTAAACTATGACTATCTTGTGGCACTGGATATTTTAATTACTGACAGATTATTCTTGGGACTAAAAATGAACAGAGATCTTCTTGTTCAATATAACGAGAAATTAATGAAACTGTCCAAGATTTTAACCAAGGAGTCAGTACTTAATGACTGTAGCTACAGAGCTACTCTTTTTTTTTTTTTTAAAGATATTATTTTAAAGTAATCTCTAAAACCAACGTGGGGCTTGAAATCACAACCCTGAGATCAACCAACTGGATTGTCCAGGTGCCCCTGTACCTACAGAGATACCCTTGTTCAAGATCACTGAATCATATGCATCTAGAGATCATGTCTAGTCATGTTCTAAAACGCACAACTTAATTCTCTGACATTTATCTACAATAAAGGCAATTTCTATTCCCAACATCAAAAAACAAAACAAAACAAAACAAAACAAAAAAACGCACAACTACAGGTACATAACCCTGTATTACAGTAAAAAAGGTATGTTAGTCCCCTTCTTTAAAATCAGTATGACAAAGACATTTACTGTACTTAAATCACTATCTTATATTATGTGAAAACTGAGGGGGAAAAAGAAAGATTACCCATAGAAGGGATTCCATTGGTTGAGGATTAAGCAATCCCATGATTCCGTGGTACCAAGATAATCCTGCACCCATCATGAAAATACCAACACCACTAATTAGTGAAGCAATATAGCGCATATTTGAAAATCCGTACCTGAAAAATAAAAAAAGATAATACAGTTTACAGGAAATACAAATTGTTTTAAAATACACGTTGAATAAGTCAATGAAAAAGAAAACCAAAAACTTACAATATAAAAATTGTTATGCTTTTATATTTAAGTAAAATGCAAGTGCCAAACTTAAATCTAATCAGAAAATCATAAAGTGAAAAAACTGCAAGATCTTTGAAAATATATATAAAAACAGAGTGATATGACTGAACTCAGGTATTTTTTAATCCCTTTTCCATATAGTCTGTTTTGATTAAATAGAGGCAATTTGCTATTATGTACCACAAATATGGATAAAATTAATCTTTTTAAAATGCATTCAGATGTTTAATGAAGAGGTTGGCATTTAAATTTTCCTGTAATGCAGCTTTTAACTGAATATTTGGTCTTCTTGAACTGCCAATCAGTGATTTCGATTACCTATAATGTGATGTTGGATACTTGGGGCTGGTTCTGAATAGTTTAGCATACAGCAACTAACTACCATTATTAGGACTATGAGCTTCAGTTTTCTGGGTGCTTTTATGGCAATAAAAAAAAACACTTATTTTTTTAAGAATCTTGGTCACTGTGTATTATTTTGTATTATTGTACATATCAATAAAACACTGAGTTTTAAGCAGCTCAAAACACGACATACTATACGAGAAAAGGAATCACACATTAATAAAAATATTTCCTGGGAAATTTACTCCCAAAGCCAAACTCTATGGCACCCTTCTGGCATATGCAAATTTAAACAATAGATCTTAATTAAAACTGTTCTTTCATTATTTATGCAAATATGTAGTGATCTTGCCATGGGGAATTCTCAGTTTATAGATGTGACCATGCTTTATCAGCTTTATTTAGAAAATTTACTTTTTCTAAATTTACCCCAACTACTGTAAGATATATATATTTCTTTCAGTTAAAGTAATTTAAGATCTAAATTAAGTGCTATTACTTTCCTTCTATGTGTGTTCAAAAAACTGTAGGGTTCTTACTAAAAATTTTTAACTATGTAGATCTTCACTGTCCCATATTAGTCATCAGCCACATAACGCTATTTAAATTCAAATTAATTAAAACAATAAAAATTTAAATGTAACTCTTCACACATTTCATATGCTTAATAGCCACATGTAGCTACTATCATACTGGACAGATATAAAATATTTCTATCACTGTAGAAAATTCTATTGAGCAGCATTAAAGTAGATTGTTGAAAATAACAAAAATCTCCACAACCTAAAATTGTAAAATTTTATCCTGTTTTTAAAATTCTGGTGTATAAAACTGGCGCAGCGGTTAGCGCCGCCTGCAGCCCAGGGCATGATCCTGGAGACCCTGGATCGAGTCCCACATCAGGCTCTCTGTATGATGCCTGCTTCTCCCTCTGCCTGTGTCTCTGCCTCTCTGTCTCTATGAATAAATAAATTTAAAAAAAAAATCTTTAAAGAAAAAATATTTTAACAATGTGTAATTAGTAGATAAGAAAGCTAGCTGTTCTCAATAACTGCTTGTTGATATTTCTAGGATATTAAAAATACAGTATTATTTATAAGAAAAAATAGTCTCTTGGTTTTGAGTAACAAAAGGCATTTATACAAAGCACAGAGGTAGGGGATCTCCAGGTGGCTCAGCGGTTTAGCGCCTGCCTTCGGCCCAGGGCGTGATCCTGGAGTCCCGGATTCGAGTCCCACATCGGGTTCCCTGCAAGGAGCCTGCTTCTCCCTCTTTGTCTCTGCCTCTCTCCTCTGTCATGAATAAATAAATAAAATGCTTAAAAAAAAAAAAAAAAAAACAACAACAAACCAAGTACAGAGGTAGATTCCTTTACAGAAATAAGTGTTTTTTTGCCTTAAGACTGATAAAATCTTATTATTGAAGCTTGTTAAATAAATGATACATGTGGAATTCAAAAGTATTAGCTGGTTATGTTAGTAAAAGGAAAAAACTATCAAATAACTGATGTAACTCAAAATAATATATTCTAAAAATGATACTCATTTTACAAATAATTTTGAAATGTTAACAGGATACTATTTCCAAATCACAAAAGGATTAAAATACATTAAATATGAATTTAATAAAAGTTATCACTAAAATTTCAGATTCAGTGCCTATTAGTCTAAATGTGGAATGTTTCCTTTAACCAAATAAAATAGAACTCTAAGACCAAAATATGTGCTTTGTTATTCTCAAATATGAAAAGGACAAGATCTCTATGCTGTTACAAAGCATAAAAATAATTTTAAAACATGAGTTTCAAATTATATCTTGAATTTATTTGGACACTGTGGATGAGTCTTACATTTTAGATACTACAGTGAAAGAAATGACCAAATCTTTAATACAAAATTGCAGGTATATAAGCTGCAGGAGACTTCTAAAATTCAACTGCTTTTATTTCAATAACTTGCTGCCAAAAAATAAAATTAAATAAAAATAAAATAAAGGCAATGTCCTTACGGATGAGTTGGATCTGGTGTTTGAACAGACTTACTGATGCCCACTGCTAATAAACCCTATGGACAAGAAGAAAAAGGGGTAAATAATTGTTAGCAAGATGGAGAGTACAGTGTGGTAAAACCAATCTGGATTGTGCAATCTGACAAGGGCAAAGAAACTACATGCACATACATAATAGCCCAGCAAAGCAATTCTGGTTTATAGCCCTTACCTTACAGACATAAAGATGAACCCAAAGGAGTTCAAAATGCCATTGTTTATAAAGATGAAAAATGTGAAAGCCAATCTAAAAATCCATCAGTAAGGAATGGCAAAATAAATGATGGTACTGCCAAACCATAAGTTACTTCTACCATAGTTTAATAGAATGGGGTTGAGATAGAGCTTTCTGTACTGACTTGGTAAAAGCTCCTAGACATACTATTAAATATTAAAGTGAAAGAGAAAAAAATCAAGTTTAGGAACAGTGTGTTAAGTACAAAAAAAACTTGTATGTCATTTTTGTAGACAACATATAATATAAAGCACAGGAAAGTTCTAGAAGGATACACATTCAACTGTTTATATCTGTGAGAAGAGAAGTAGCATTAGTCTATTTGTTTTTTACAGGAAAAGTGACTTGTATAGCTGTACAAATCAAAGTAAAAAATTTGAATAGTATAACTTCAAAGCCATGCACTAGAAGTAGATGTATCAATATACACAGAGTAGTGATTATCTGGGGTGCAGGAGGGGAGAATAAAGATGTAGGGCTAATAATTACAACTAATATTTTTATTTCTTTAAAAAAACAAAAACGGGAGGCGCCTGGGTGGCTCAGTCTGTTAAGTGTCTGGCTTCGACTCAACTCATGATCCCAGGGTCCTGGCATCCACATTACATGGGGTTCCCTACTCAGGGGGAGCCTGCTTCTCCCTGTCCCTTTGCCCCTTCCCCTGCTTGTGCGCTTTCTCTCTCTGTCAAATACATAAAATCGTATAAAAAGTAAAAATAAATAAATAAAAACGTAAAGTAGATACGGCAAAACTATGAACATGTCTTTAATCGTGGTTACCACCTTTCTCTCCTTTCTTCCTTCCTCCATGGACTTCATCTTTTCTTCTTGCCTTTCTTTCATTTATTTGGTTTTCAATCGCATTTTTTGTTAAAAAGAGCTATCCAATGGAAATTCCTGATATTACTATGCTAAGTCTTTTCTATTCTAGTTTGATGTGAATTTGGATATCTAAAATAGATTACCTTTAAAAACACAATTGATGATTTTTTGATTAATCAAAACCCCCCAAAAAGAAAGCAAATTAAGATAGAACATAGAATTCTTTTAAACTGTAAATTAAATCGAAATATTAATTCACACTATTTGTGTGTGTGTGTGTGTATACACACACACACACACACACGCATGCAATTATCATGTTTACAAAATAGCCAATGGGCATTCAATTATTTTTAAAATCAATATTCAGGTTGGCCATGCAATGAAGTGTAGGATATCAAGTTTTTCATAAACTCAATATGGACCAAATTTATTAGTTTTTCCTATAAAAATAAATTATCACACACCATCCCTAATCCTGTGCCCCCCACTTCCCCTAGAGGTAGGGTAGCATGAATTAGGTTTGATATGTATCCTTCCAGACCTTTTTCTGCACAATTACAATGCGTGTGTGTATACATATATAAATATACATGCTGATATATCTATCAGATATGTAAATATAACCTACATCTGCTTGGTTTGCAGCATAATGAATATTAATATCTACTGGCTAAGAAGATTATAAATGCTTCCCCCTCCAAGATTATCCTTCCCTTTTTTGATTTTTCCTTCAGTATCATACTACCATGCAACTCCTTAAATGTCACCTTGGAATCTTTCCAGTTGTTCTGACCTCCTTACAGAAGACAGAGTGAAGACTGTCTTCTTCAAAACACTATATTGTAAATTCAGGTGCTCGATAAATTCATACCAATTAATATTAAGGATGTGCTGTATGTTATTTAGAAGAAAAGTCTTTAAAAAAAGGACTGTCACAGAAATTGTAAACCTAGATATCACTAGAGGCACAGGCCTAAATTTAAAACTTGAGGTATTTTTGTCTCTCAAAAGGTAAAGAAAAAATACTATAGTTATAAAAATTTACAAAAATTAATTTTTCAATAACTGGAAGTTTGTACCTTTTGACCACCTTCTCCCCATTTCACCCACCCCCACTTACTCCTTGTCTCTGGCAACCACCAATCTATTTTCTATATCCATAAGTTTGGAGTATTTTTGTTTTAGTCCACATATAAGTGAGATCAATTGGGATCTATCTTTGTCTGACTTTTCACTTAGCATAATGCCCTCAAGGTCACAAATGACAAGATTTCCTTCTTTTTTTTTTTCTAATGGCTAAATAATATTCCTGTGTGTGTGTGTGTGTGTGGGTGTCTGTACACACACATACATACCACATTTTCTTTATCCATTCATCTATTGAAATGGAATTTAGGTTGTTTCCAAGTCTCGGCTGCTATAAATAATGCTGCACTGAACATGAGGGTGCAGACAGCTTTCTTTAAGATTAGAATTCCAGAAGTGGAACTGCTGGCTCATATGGTAGTTCTATTTCTTTTACGAACCTCTGTACTATTTTTCATAGTACCTGCACCAATTTACGTTCGCATCAACAGTGCACGCACATGGGTTTCCTTCTCTCTACATGCTCATCAAAAGTTATTATTTCTTGTCTTTTTGATAACAGGTCTTCTAACTGGTGTGAGGTGATAGCTCACTGTGGTTCTGATTTGCATTTCCCTGATGATTAGGGACGTTGAGCACCTTTTCATATACTTCCTGGGCTATTTGAACGTCTTAGTTGGAAAAATATTCGGATCCTTTGCTCATTTTTTAAATCAGATAGGTTTTTTTCTGCTATTGAGTTGTAGGAGCTCTTTAGAATTTTCAGAAATATTATTATATGTCTAAAATAGTTTTGTTTTTGTTTTTAGGAGAGAGGGAGTGGGGTGCATGAGCAGGGTCAGGGAGGGGCAGCTGGAGAGGGAGAAGGAGGAGAAAGGAACCTCAAGTAGGGTCCACACGCAGCACAGAACTCAATGCGTGGGACTCGATCTCACAACCCTGAGATCATGACCTGAGCCAAAATCAAGAGGTGGATGCCTAATTGACTGAGCTACCCAAGTGTCCCAAAATAGTTTTCAAAAGAACATAAGAAATACAATTTCCATTTACTCAGTAAGGCCCAGTTGAAATCTTTTTAATCAAAGCCTTTCTGACACTCGCAACAAGAAAAACGCTTCACCAAGGATTCTCAAAGCAGGGGCACCTGGGTGGCTCCATGGCTGAGCATCTGCCTTCGGCTCAGGGCGTGATCTCAGGGTCCTGGGACTGAGTCCAACATCTTCTCCCTCTACTTATGTCTCTGCCTTTCTCTGTATGTCTCTCATGAATAAATAAAATCTTTTAAAAAAATAAAAGGATTCTCAAAGCACCAATACCACATGATTTCAGGTTTATTTACCTCTGTTACACTCCATCTATTACTGAAAGTATTTGTTTTTCTAATTAGAATACTAACACATTCTCATTGTAAAGAAACCAAATAGGACAGGAGAGGAAATCATTTAAGAGTCTGATGGATATTTCAGACTATCTTTATATACACTCGTATATAGTTGTTAATGTTGCTTTTGTGAATATATTTGTGCCAGATTTCAGGGAAGAGTGTGCATGTGCTTAAAAAGCTGATCACAATCTATATCATGTCTTTTGCACTTTATATTATGGAAACTGTCAACATACAGAGAGATGGATAAAGCATATCTTAAACACCCAATAGAACATTTCAATAAACCCAACTCATCCATTACTCAGCTTCAATAATTACAAATACATAACCACATCTGTCTTCTCTATTCCATACCCATTCCCCCCATGAATATTTTGAAGTAAATTCTAAGCATCACACCATTTCATCTTTAAATATTTTATCTGAATGACTAAAACTCTAAGGCATTTTAGAAATTGAGACACCAGACCATCATACTTTAAAATTTTAATACTAATTCCTTAACATTTTAAAATATATACTCAGTAATCACATTTCCACATATGGAAATTTTAAGTTTGAGATAAAATTCACACACAAAGCAAGAATCCTAAATATAAAAAGCTCTTTAAGCTTTGACAAATCAACACCCTTGTAACATATATTCCCATTAAGACACAGAATTTTTCCAATTACCTCAAAAAGTTCTCTTGTGCCTCTTTTCAGTTATCTTTCCCAACATCAGAAGGAATCATTTGCTTAATTTTTAAAATTGTTTTAATTTTACTTCTTGTATAGTTAATAGTGTTATATTAGTTTCAGGTGTACAATACAGTGAGTCACCTCTTCCATACAATACCCAGTGCTCATCATGACAAGTGCCCTCCTTAATCCCCATCACTTATCTATCCTAGTGCCACAAACCTCCCTTCTGGTGACCATCAGTTTGTTCTCCAGAGTGAGGAGTTTCTTGGCTTGAGTCTTTTTCCCCCACTTTGCTCATTTGTTTCTCAAATTCTACGTATGAAATCACAGGATATTTGTCTTTCTCTGACTCTGCTTATTAGCATTATACTCTCTAGCTGCAATCATGTTGCAAATGGTAAGATTTCAATCTCTTTTATGGCAGATACATATACACTACATCTTAGTCATTCATCTACTGATGGACACTTGGGCTACCTCCATAATTTGGCTCTTGTAAATAATGCTGCCATAAACAGAGGGGTGCATGTATCCTACTGAATTAGTGTTCTTGTATTTTTTGGATAATACCCAGTAGTGTGACTACTGGATTATAAGGTAGTTCCATTTTTAACTTTTTGAGGAACCTCCATACTGTTTTCCATAGTGGCTGACTGCACTAGTTTGCATTCCCACCAATAGTGCATGAGCATTCCTTTTTCTCCACATCCTTGCCAACACTTGCATTTGTGTTTTTAATTTTAGCCATTCTGACAGGTTTGAGGTAATACCTCATTGTAGTTTTGATCTGTATTTCCCTGATGAGGAGTGATGCTGAGCATCTTTTCATGTCTCTGTTGACCATCTGCATGTCTTCTTTGGAGAAATATCTGATTATGTCTTCTGCTCATTTTTCAATTGGATTATTTGTTTTAAGGGTACTGAGCTTTATCAATTCTTTATATATTTTGGAGGCTAGCCCTTTATCAGATATGTCATTTGCAAATATCTTCTCCCACTGAACGGGCTGCCTTTCTAGTTTTGTTGACTGTTTCCTTCACACTGCACAGCTTTTATTTTGATGTAGACCCAATACTTTATTTTTGCTTTTATTTCTCTTGTCTCAGGACACATATCAAGAAAAATACTGCTATGGCCGATGTCAGATAAATTATTATCTCTGCTCTCTTCCAGATTTTTATGGTTTCAGGTCTCACATTTAGGTCTTTAACACATTTTGAGTTTATTTTTGTGTACAATGTTAAGAAGGTTGTCTAGTTTCATTCTTTTGCATGTAACTGTCCAGTTTCCCCACACCATTTATGGAAGATACTGTCTTTTCCCCATTGGATATTCTTTCCTGCTCTGTCAAAGATTAGTTGACCATATCATTGTGGGCCCATTTCTGGGTTCTCTACTCTGTTCCATTGATCTACATGTCTATTTTTGTGCCAATCCCATACTGTCTTGATTAATATGGCTTTGTAATATAACTTAAGGCCTGGAATTGTGATACCACCAGCTTAGATTTTCTTTTTCCAGATTGTTTTGGCTACTCTGTGTCTTTTGTGGGTCCATACAAATTTTAGGATTGTTTGTTCTAGCTCTGTGAAAAGTGTTGGTATTTTGACAGGGATTCCATTATATCTGTAGATTGCTTTGAGTAATAAAGACATTTTAACAATATTTGTTCTTCAAATCTGTGAGCATGGAATGTCTTTGTCTTCCATTCTTGTTAAGTTCTTAAAGCATAACAATCTGCTTTAAAATACTATGATTAGGGTTTCCAAGTGTGGAGCCTGCTTGAGATACTCTCTCTCCACCTGCCCTCCTACCTACCCCACTCACCCCATTTTCTCTCTCTAAAAAAAATTATAAAAATAAAGATCTTTGATTTTAAAAATAATAAAATACTATGATCAAATTTCTATGTACTTTATCATTCAAAAATTTTTAAAAACTTTCATTTTACTCAAGCCAACTATAGGAATCGTGGTTTTTAAACAGGTCAACTTTTAGACTAAAGCCTTAAAACATTAACTTGAAAATTAGTAAGAAAAAAACCTTTACCCCTTACCTGATTACAAGTATCAGATAAAGAGTGTATAGCTTCAGAGAACATACTTGCTGAACCCGTATAAATCCAGGCAAGAAATTTAAAGAAGCAGTTTAATCCATTTCTAGAAGAGAAAGAAAACAATTTAGCATAGGTTTTGATAAAAATTTCCACCAAAAGCTTATTTGAGTATATAAGCCTCTATACTAGATTCTGTTCAAAGTAAATTAAAAAGAATATCTAGCCTTCAAGAATTTATTATATTTTAGATACCAAGAATACAAATTTGAAAAGTACAGATTATATCATTAAATAGTCAAATGAAGAAACATGATATGTGTAAACAAATTACTGAAGTGTATTCTGAGAACTGATGAGGAGAGACTGTTTTGTATTTGGACAAAATAAAGTTAGAAAGGAAATTAAGTGTCTCAGGTAGGTTAAAGAGGATTTGCACACTTGATACTGTCCAGCACACCAGTATCAAAAACCAAGACTTTAGTGAAAGTCTGTCTACTTAAGCAGGCCAGATATGAAGGTGTCAGATGCCAGAGGTAAAGACAAATCTAGACCAAACAGCCCCAGAGTCATACTAGAAGATAATAGATGCTAAAAATAAACGCAGTTAGCTCTAAGGAAGCTAGCTGTTCAGATTCCAACAGTAATGACCGATACAGTTTATCTCGGGCACTACATTTAGTCACTTACCATGTTTTATTATAATGCTATTATATAAATATCCTAATTCTCTAAATAAGGAAACTATATAACCCCCTCCAGCTACTCTTTCCCTCTTTTCCATTTCAGATAATTTCTTGAAAGAATTCTATCTCTCTTGCTGTCTCAGTTTTCCACATCTTGCACTAAGTCTTCAATCCATTTAACAATCAATGGCTTATGCCTCAGATATACCTCATTAGATTATTCTTACCAACAACTGTTTCTTGCTACTAAATTCCTGAAAACATTTTAGTATTTTTCTTAATCTTGCAGAAGCGTATGCCACTATTTTCTTAAAAGACGATCTTCCTTGGCATCCATGATATCCTTGGTTTTCTTCCTAGTTCTTGGTTTGCTCTCCTTTCTTTCCTGCTCCTTTCTCTTCCTGGGTCTACTCTGCAGGTTCCTTTCCGGCACCCATTTCACAGATGTTAGCATGCCTCAACGTTTTCTTCTGAAGGATTTTTCTTCCTCACACTTCATACACATGCTCCAGGTGGTCTTAACTACTCCTATGGCTTTAATTATCATCTATATATTAATAACTCTCAACTCTAAATCTCTAATCCCACTCTTCTTTGTGAACATCAGACCAACACGTAATATCAATGATTAAGTACCTATTATGTCCTGAGTATTATGCTAAGCAGCTTACACATATTCACACATTCTTCCAATGAAGAAAGCTTTAATTACTAACCTCACTTTAAGAATTAATGCTGTTGATCACTCCACCTGATGCCCTAGAGATCACTCAAATTAAAAAATAAACTCATCATTTCCTTTGCTGCCATCCTGCCCCTCCTTCAAGTGCTCCTCCTCTCAGTGATGACGCCATATCTATCCAATTGTCCAAACCAGAAACCTGGGCACCATTCTTGACCATACTTCTAAATGCATTTTGGACCTAAATAGGTCTTCCCATCCCTACCTTCATTATCTTAATTTAGTGCATCATCATCTCTTCTCTGCATCACTGTACATGACTTCTGTCAGTCTAGTGCCCCTCCAATCCTTAAAGATGAGAGTTATGTATTCTATCCTTGTATTTCAAGACCTTACCACAATTCGTGACAGGTCATATACATATATATACACACATATATATATATATCAGAAACAAAGATACAAACTAATCAATTATGAAATTAATACTTTAAACATCCTAAAATAGATTAGTCAGCCAAAGATAAAATAGGAATCAAGAAGACAGAAGGAAAAAGAGGCACAAATATCAATTATGTTCTTCCAAGGTAAGTGGGGAAAAACAAGAATGTAAATATTCTTCAGTAGTTAGGAACCAGGTTGGTTTAGTTACTCAAAAAATGATCTCAGCCAATTCACCATTTTAAAAAAGACTTCTATCAACTCCAATGAAAATAAAAGAATTCCAGAGAGCAACTATTCTTAGATCTTAACCACAAAAATAGACCCAGCACAAGGATGGGTATTTATCTGGACTCTTGCTTCAACACTTGACGGACAATAATTAACAAAGGCTCATTCAACTTACTTCTATAACAACATGAACTTCTAATTCTTTTTTTTTTTTTTTTTTTTTGAACTTCTAATTCTTAACCTAGATACCAAGTAATAAATTTTTACCTTCAGGGATGTACATATTAAAAATATTTTTAAAAAATTTAAATGATACTTACATGCAAATAGCAACCATCACCACTTTTCCTGGACCTTTAAAAAAAACTGATGTCGTTCTGGACCGTGGCTATAAAAACAAACACACACACAAAATCTCTAAGATTTCCCAGAAAAACAGTTTAGTGCTTATAAGTGACCCTGACACACCAGATAATATCTCCTCTATCAAATCCTAAAAACTAGATTTATTTACTTCTTTTGCTCTAGAATCTCTACTTTAAAAAGTGACAAGATTGAAACTGAGAATACATATGGGTCCTTTTCCAAAACCTTAATTGCTTTTGTTTCCTTGGAAGTAATTTCTTGCATATTGCCAGAAAAGATCTGAGTTGGTTACACAGAAACTAGGGATAAAGTGATTAAAATGTATTGAACTAAAATCAATATACTCTAAAATTTTTCCATTTCTTGAGCAACTTAACTATTTTAAACAAGGAATAACTATAGCCAAGTTTGCTTCTCTAATTTAACTCTTTACCAAAGACCTCAAGTAGTGGTTTCATTCCAAAAGAGACCAAAACAAACAAGGCAACAAATATTTTTGAGTTAAATGTAGTTTTGCCGTTCCTTTAATGTACACTTTCTGAGTTTTTTTTTTTCCTGCTCTTTCCTCTCCCTGGAATGCTATCACCATCTTCTACCACAATTTGTCCAGGTTTTATCCATTCTAGTCCATGTTAGGCCAACTGGCACTTTTCTATGTAAAACCTTCCTTGGTCTGTCAGAATAAATTCTCTGCTGCACATTTATTACCGAGCTTTACATTTCTATTAAAGCACTTCACATATTCTGCTTATGTCATTTACTCAAGAAATATTTACTGTGCAACTACTGGCACAATTCTAGTTGCTGGGACCTAACAGTAAACAAAACAAGAGTCCTGCCTTCACTGATGTCACAGTCTAGTCCAGGAAGATAGAAATGAATCTGTAAACAAATATATAACATAACAGTGAACATAATAAAATAAACAGAACGGAGAGGATCATGTATGGGGGGAGGGTGTATGTGGGAAGGGTTATTTTAGCTACAGTGGCAAAGAGGTTCAATGATGAGAAGACAGCAACCATGAAAAAATCTGGGAGAATGGTTTCAGGCAGAGTATACATGCAGCATACTTAAAGACTATGGAAAGAACTAAGACTGGTGTGTGGAAAGGACAAAATAAGGTTGGTGTGGCAAGAGCACAGAGAGCAAGGAAAATAGTAGGGGATGAGGACAGAGGAGGAGGGAGGGACCATAACCCACAGGATTTTGGAAACCATGGTAAGGAGTATAAATCTTATTCTACTGCCAAAAAGCAAGCACTATATGGTTTTAAGTAGGTATTTGGGATAATCTAATTTAGATTTTCCAAGATATAGTTAAAATGTAGAGAATAAATTATGGTGACAAAAGCAGAGGTGGAAAGAACAATTAGGAAGGTACTGCAGATAAAGGATGGTGATGGTTTAGACTAAGGTTTCCATAAGAGAACAGTGAGCAGCAGTTGCACTAGGTATCTATTTTAGGGAAATTGCCAGTTGGACCTACTAATAGCATTTAAATATAAAAGGGTCTATAATGAATCAGCAGAGTTTCTTGCAGAAGAGATGAAGAAAGAGGAGGTGTTAATGAAGTACAAAGAAACCCAGGAGAAAGACTGTCTTGGACTCCTAGAGAACAAGGCATTGTAAGGAAACTTGCTACTCCAAGAACACTTGCTACAGGTGGTGGGCACATGACTACTTCTACCTCAAATCTCCATGAGAAGAGAATTCCCCCTCCCCCATACCAGTGGCCTTCCCTCCTCCCCAGTGGCCCTCTAGATTTGGGAGAGAATGCTGGGCATGCTTATTAGCTCCCTCCTTTATGTTGGGAGTTGGTACACATTGTCACATGTTCTTTCATGGCTCCATAATTGGTCAAAACAGGTAGAGCGGTCTATAAGTCACTGGGTACATCTAAATAAGAAGATTCTTTAAGATCTAATGTATTGAATTAGAATTCTGAGAAACAGATGAAGAAAACAAATAAGGAGTAAACTGTGAGGTGGTTACCAGGGCTGTGCCATGTGAGAGTTAGTTCTTGGCTAAGTCCCCACACTTCTGGCAGTTTTGTCCCCTTCTGGCAGTTTTGTCCCCTTGCATTCAGGCTAAAAGGCCCCGAAGAAGGGGAAACAGCCCTTACTGAAGGTGCAGGTCCTGTAAGACAGGCTGCTGTAGACTCCACGTGAATTCTATAGCTACACTCCAGCTGGGTACTGCCAAGAAAGCTGAGGTGAGATTCTCTATCAGGCATTAGGAAAGAACAATGCCTATTTAAATTTTTTCTCACATTTATAGTGTTTTGCAGTCAGGTCTACAGACCAGGATTTTAAACAGTACCTCCTACTTTCTCTGAACAACAGAACACAAGAGGGAGCTTCTAGATTTTAAGCATTAAGGCCAGCTCCTGACAAACTGTGCAATTACATGCCCCCAAATTCTGCTTTAAACTGCCTCCAGAGCTGAGACAAGGAATGAGGCAGGAAGAAACCTTATCAATAGATTTCAACTTGAACTGATATGCAAACTATAAACTATGACCATGGCTCTAGATTTCTGAGTTCTATTGTTTATTGATAAATAAAAAACTGAGTATGTCTGTTTTATTATAATAGAGAATTGCTGCATGCATCATTTGGCTGAAGAGAGAAAAACAAGAAAAATTATTTTAGGAATCATTAAAAAAATGCAGAGAGAAGTGAAAAGATGCTGTTTAAAAGTGGAAGATGGGCAGCCCAGGTGGCTCAGCGGTTTAGTGCAGCCTTCAGCCCAGGGCCTGATCCTGGAGACCCGGGATCGTGTCCCACATCAGGCTCCCTGCATGGAGCCTGCTTCTCTCTCTGCCTCTCTCTCTCTCTTTCTCTCATGAATAAATAAAGTCTTTTAAAAAAATAAAAATAAAAAAATAAAAGTGGAAGATGACTTATTTCACTCAGCATAATACCCTCTAGTTCCAACCACGTCGAAGCAAATGGTGTGTATTTGTCATTGCTAATGGCTGAGTAATATTCCATTGTATACATAGACCACATCTTCTTTATCAATAAGTCAATCGGAGAAGGACAAACATTATATGGTCTCATTCATTTGGGGAATATAAAAATAGTGAAAGGGAATAGGGGAAAGGAGAAAAAATGAGTGGGAAATATCAGAAAGGGAGACAGAACATGAGAGACACCCAACTCTGGGAAACGAGCAAGGAAAAGGTGGTAGAAAGGGAGGTGGGTGGGGGTGGGGGTGACTGGGTGACGGGCACTGAGGGAGGCACTTGATGGGATGAGCACTGGGTGTTATGCTATATGCTGGCAGATTGAACTCCAATAAACAAAAATAAGATTTAATTTTTTTTAAAAAGTGGAAGATGAAAAGTATTTCTTTTTACATGGGTAGCTCAGTTGGTTGGGTATCTGCCTTCTGCTCAGGTCATAATCCCAGGGTCCAGGGTCATGAGATCATGCCCCACATTAGCTCCCTGCTCAGCCAGGAGGCCTGCTTCTCCCTCCTCTCTTCTCTGCTGCTCCACCTGCCATGCTCTCTCTCTCTCATAAATAAATAAGTTATTAAAAAACAAACAAACAAACATAAATTCCAAGGATCCCTGGGTGGTGTAGCGGTTTGGCGCCTGCCTTTGGCCCAGGGCGCGATCCTGGAGACCCGGGATCGAATCCCACATCGGGCTCCGGGTGCATGGAGCCTGCTTCTCCCTCTGCCTGTGTCTCTGTCTCTCTGTCTCTCTGTCTCTCTCTCTCCCTGTGACTATCATAAATAAATAAAAATTAAAAAAAAAACATAAATTCCATAACAAAAGCAATTGGAACAAAGAGGAACAGATCTTCCCAGGAGGCAGGTCTCACCAGCCTAAGCTATTCCACAGCAAAGGCAGTGGCAGCAGCTGCCAGGGCACAGAAGTGAGAAGGCTGGCTCATGCGGTATATGAAGATTCCACCAACGGGATGCAAGAAACACAAAACCCAAAGGGAAATGGAAATTAAGGAGTTTTGAATATAATGAATTGAAAAGAACTAGAGTTGTCATCACTGACAAATTTTGCCAAAAGGGAACAATGTCTCAAATGTAACTTAGAAAAAAAGGAGACAATTTGCACAGTTAGCCTTTTCTCCAGATAGGACTTCTGGAGATATTCACTTCTTGACAGGAAATACCTCCCAACTAGGTTTAAATGCAAACATTAAATCTGGACATGACTACTTGTTATTTTGGAAGTATTGGTGACTTTGATAAGACCCATTTCAGTGGAATGGTGGAGATGAAAGGCCAAATGAAGACGACTCAGAAAAGAATAAGCCAGGGCCGCGCTTGGGTGGTTCAGTGGGTGAGTATCTACATTCAGCTCAGGGCATGACCCTGGGGTCCTGGGATCGAATCCCACATTGGGCTCCCTGTGGGGAGCCTGCTTCTTCCTCTGCCTGTGTCTCTGCCTCTCTCTGTCTCTCATGAATAAATAAATAAAATCTTATTAAAGAAAAAAAAGAATAAGACATAGGATAATGAAGGTAAACTTTCTATACTGGTCCCAATATTAATTTCCTTCTAATAGGAAGTATTGTGGCACACAAGTTTAGACAAGTTAAGTAAATCTTAGTAAACCTGGTGAAGAAAAGCAAAGTACTTTATTCAATTACGTCTATTTTTTTCAGTGAGCGATGAAGCAAGGTCATCAGCAGAACACTAAGGCTTTAGGAAGTTTGAGAAGATAGGAAATACAGGCAACAGCTATCTCACAGAGAGACTGAATGTACTATGGAAGTTCAGTAAGACTCAACTAATACTGTGTCCACTGACTTTTATGTATAATAGGAAAGAACAATCAGAATGGCTATGTAATTTTCTCCTCCAAGAGCTAAACTTTTTGGTTACAAGCAGAGAAGTGGCATTTTGAATATTTAATCAGGATTAGAAGTAGGAGAGAGGACACAGGAAATTAAAAGCACATATGAGAGAGTTTTGCTAAAATCATAATAAAGTCTTCTCCTTTACCTATATACTTATGGTTTATAACACTGTTGTGAATTTTGCTAAAATCATAATAAAGTCTTTCCTTTACCTATATACTTATGGTTTATAACACTGTTGTGAATTTTTTTTTTATTTTTAAAAAATTTTTATTTATTGATGAGACAGACAGAGAGAGAGAGAGAGAGAGAGGCAGAGACAGGGAGAGGGAGAAGCAGGCTCCATGCAGGGAGCCCAATGTGGGACTCGATCCCGGGACTCCAGAATCACGCCCTGGGCCAAAGGCAGGCACTTAACCGCTGAGCCACCCAGGGATCCCCTGTTTTGAATTTAAAGAGAGCTTATATCCCAGTTTTTTTAATTTCAAGAAAACCACACAGAGACAGACTATATAATTCAGTAAATTACAGTGTGCTCAAGAAAATCTTGACTTGTGATCAGACATGTTAAAATTTCATTATGCAAAATATGCATATATAACATTATTAGAAAGATAATCTTACCTTGGTGTTTCCGAGGAAGTCTCTATATTCTCTTAATATTTTTTGGTTTCTAAATAGCCCTTTATAAGAAAAGAATTACAAAATACATTTTAGCTCATACATATTCTTATCGGTCACATTTTAGGTCAACACAATTATTCTCTTTACGAGTATATTAAATATGTTCTGCTGGCTATCAGCAAAAACATCAATTATAAAAACTCTAGATCTGCAATGCAAATAAAAATGAGCAAAGGACCCGAACAGACCTTTCTCCAAAGAAGATATACAAATGGTCAACAAGCTCATTAAAGGATGCTCATTATCACACTCATCATCAGAAAATTGTAAATCAAAACTACAATGAGGTATCACCTCACACCTATCAGAATATCCATTGTCCAAAAACCAAACCAAAGGAAACCAAGAAAACAAATATTGGCAAGGAAATGGAGAAACTGAAAACCTTTTGCAAGCTGGTGGGACTGTAAAATGGTGCAACCATGATGGAGGGTTCCTCAAAAAATTAACAACTACTGTATAATCTAGCAACCCCACTTCAACAAGTATTTACATACCCATATTCAGAGTACCACTACTCAGAAGAGCCAAAAAATGAAAGCAATCAACATGTTCATGGACAGACAAACGGCTACATACAAACGGTATATACATACAATGAAATATTCAGAATTTAAAAAGAAGAAAATCCTGGCACACAGATGATCCTTGAGGACATTAAGTAGGTGATATAACTCGGTCAGAAAGACAAATATTGTAGGATTCTATTTATATGAGGTATCTATAGCAGTCAAATTCATAGAAGCAGAAAGCAGAATAATGGTTACCAAGGGCTACAGGTAGGGGAAAGGAGAGCTGTTCATTAACAGTTTCGGTTTTACATGATGAAAGAGTTCTGGGGGAAAAAATTCTAAGTATTCATTTCATAACAATGTAAAGATACAGAACACTTCTGTTAAAATGATAAATTCTGTTGTGTTTTTTAACACAGGGGGAAAAAAAGGTAAAAGAGGAAACAACCTATAGGGGAATGACTGAGTAAACTATGATGTATCCCCAAAAATGGAGTATTATAAAAGGAATGAAGAAATGTCTCCATTTACTGCCAAAGAATGGTCCTCGGGACTCAATGTCAAATAAAAAAAGCAAGGACAGAAAGTATACATTATTAATGAAAGGGGGCAGAAGGGGGAATAATACCTATTTCATATGGGTTTTTTTTTTTTTTTTTAATTTATGATAGTCACACATGGAGAGAGAGAGAGAGAGAGAGAGAGAGCGGCAGAGACACAGGCAGAGGGAGAAGCAGGCTCCATGCACCGGGAGCCCGACGTGGGATTCGATCCCGGGTCTCCAGGATCGCGCCCTGGGCCAAAGGCAGGCGCCAAACCGCTGCGCCACCCAGGGATCCCCATAATATGTTTTTTAATGGAAAAAATTAACTCCAAAACTAATTTTTCAAATGGTTACCCACCCGGGAGGGAGGAATAGGGTAGAAAGGATAAGGATGGAAACTAAATTTCTCTGAAGGTTTTGTCTGGTAGATTTGACTTTGGAATCACGTAAATGTTTTATAAAATTACCAAATAAAAATCAAAATTATTTCTAAAACTCAAAAGCAAAATGAACCAAAAGAACCTAATTTTACATCTATTTGATGGTTTATCCAGACAAATTTCAAGTGAATTTAAAACACAGACACATAACTATACATCCCTAGTGGAATATATACTAACAAAAAGAAAAGTCAAGAAATCTTAAATCATCCTGATGGCTATATTGGTATTACTATTTTGAAACTACACTGTATCCTTTCTTTATGTGTGCATACATACACATAAGAATAAAACAAAAATGTAATTTATTATATTACTGGATTAAGATTTTCAGTGTAAGAAAAGAGATACAAAACACAACAACAACAACAAAAAAAAAACATTAAGTTTTTCAGAATAACCTATGTATCTTCTCTCTTAAGGAAAAGTATTTCCTATTTCTGTCCATTGGAAAGACCTTAAAAATACATCAGCCTTTTAAAAATGAGTACCTCTGAGGTGCCTGGGTGGCTCAGTCGACTGGGCTTCCAACTCTTAATTTTGGCTCAGGTCAGGATCCTGGAGTCATGAGACTGAGCCCTGCATCAGGCTCCACACTAGACATGAAGGCCTGCTTGGGATTCTTAATCTTCCTCTCCTTTTGCCCTTCCATACCTCTCTCCCCCCAAAAAACAAAACAAACAAAAAATGAGTGCCCCTAATGCCCTGAGTACAGTGTTTCAATTTTAATTCCCACTAAAAAGAAATGGAGTTCCTTTCAGAGATGAGTAATGCTCAGCCTGAGGCAGGACATGTACAAAATAAACCCGAAGCACGTTACTGTACCTAACAGCAAGGATGCTACAATATTAGGTATATTGAGGTGCAACCAACTTGAGGTGCTTCTATTGGCCAAAAATGGGACAATCTGAGCACCTCTACTTTGCTTACTTTGTTCTTTCCTTCTTAGCATGTCTCCTCCATCCTTTCCCTTCTCCTGGATCTCCTTCCTATCCCACTGCTCCCAGTCTTGATACTAAATGATTCTGAACTCCCATGCTCTCCAGAAACTCTCTGCTTCTTTTCCTCTTATATTACTGATCTTAATTGTCTCTCAATTTCCATCTAGAAATTTCACCAACTCATCAAGGGAAGGTTAATACTATCACCTTTAAGCTTTGGTCCTGTACAGAATTTAGAAATACAATTAAAGAATTCAGATTCTCCTAAATAAAGGGTGACTGTCAAAGAAAAACGTGGACATTGTTCTCAGATACTAACACCTCTACCTCAATTTTAATCCTGCCACATTATCAGATCCCCAAAGTAATCAGAAATATAAGTGCAGTGCAAGCATCTAATTCCCCAATGCAATCTGCCCTATTGGAACAACAGTTGATCATATCCTGTATTAGCATCTCTATTACCTAAAAGAACCCAATGGAAGCCTTTAACTGAATAGTGATACCAAAATTCCAAAGCTCCCTGACCCCAATATATATTTCTTTTACCGAAATTATTTCACTTCTGTGGATTTAATTGCAGCTCTCTTCAACATATCTGTAAATATAATCCATAACTGTTTGCTTCTTCTGAGAAGCCAAAAACCCATAGATACTAGGATTCACTAATTCTCCTTATTACTTTTCAAAATGCTAAACTAATGATTTAAAGGGATTATATTCTGCAAAAAACTATACTTGCTCAACATGCTGATAACTTAATATTATATATTGTAGGCCTATGAGAACCTCAAATATATTTCTTATTCCTCCTGGCTAGATTAGTCAGAAAGAGACAAAATGTTATTTTGTCAAGACAAGGAATAACCAATCAGCAGAAGGTCACTGATTTTCTTTACCTGAATTCAAACTATCCAAAATCACCCTAGATCTTCAACCAAGGTGCAGCTGAGAGGATATGAGGACTGGCTGACAGATAACTGCAGGCAGGAGTTAGTGAATGTTCTAAAACAGTTAACTATCACTATCATAGGAACTAACTAAAACACCTGTTTTTTTAGAAACATATACTGAAATATTTATAGATGAATGATAGAATACTGGGACTGGTTTCAAAGCAATTTAAAAGAGTGAGGGGGGATCCCTGGGTGGCGCAGCAGTTTGGCGCCTGCCTTTGGCCCAGGGCGCGATCCTGGAGACCCGGGATCGAATCCCACGTCGGGCTCCCGGTGCATGGAGCCTGCTTCTCCTTCTGCCTGTCTCTGCCTCTCTCTCTGTGTGACTATCATAAATCTCTGTGTGACTATCATAAATCTCTGTGTGACTATCATAAATAAAAAAAAAAAAAAAAAAAAGAGTGAGGGTCAGTAAGGGAGATAAAGATAAAACACGGTTGGCCATGTATTGATAATTGTAAAGCTGAGTGATGGATTCTTGAGGAGTTGTTATACTATCCTCTGTACATCTATGTTTGAAATCTCCCACTGATGGGAAATGAAACAAAATGTGAAGAAGGAACATAGAAAAATATTAAGAACAAAAACCCACAACAAAGTAGGGATGGAGGGAACATATCTCAACATCATAAAAGTCATGTATGAAAGACCCACAGCTGGGCAGCCCCGGTGGCGCAGCGGTTTAGCGCCACCTGTAGCCCAGGGCGTGATCCTGGAGACCGTGGATCGAGTCCCACATCAGGCTCTCTGTATGGTGCCTGCTCCTCCCTCTGCCTGTGTCTCTGCCTCTCTCTCTCTCTCTCTGTCTCTATGAATAAATAAATAAAATCTTTAAAAAAAAAAAAAAAAAGACAGACCCACAGCTAATATTATCCTCATTGGGGAAAAACTGAGCACTTTCCTGCTAAGGGTCAGGAACAAGACATGGATGTCCACTCTCATCACTGTTAAGCAAAGTACCGGAAGTTCTAACCTCAGCAATCAGACAACAAAAAAATAAAAGGCATCCTGAAGTGCCTGAGTGGCTCAGACAGTTAAGCATCCAACTCTTGATTTTGGCTCTGGTCATGACCCCAGGGTTGTGATACTGAGCCCCGCATCAGGCTCTATGCTGGTTGTGGAGCCTGCTTAAGATTGAATTCTCTCTCTCTCTCTCTCTCTCTCAACCCCCCCCCCCCCCGCCCTACTCTCTCTCTCACTAGGAAAAAATGATATAAAAGGCACCCAAATTGGCAAGGAAGAAGTAAAAATTTCACAATTTCACAGATAACATGATACTCTACATTGAATACCAAAAGACTTCACCAAAATATTGCTAGAATGGAGACTCAGCAAAGTCACAGTATACAAAATCAACGTATAGAAATCTGTTGCATTTCTATATACCAAAAATGAAGCAGAAGAAAGAGAAATCTAGGAATCAAGTCCATTTACAATTGCACCAAAAACAGTAAGATACCTAGGAACAAACCTATAACCAAGAGGTAAAGATCTGCACTCTGGAAACTACAGAATACTTACGAAAGAAACTGAAGAGGACCCAGAGAAATGGAAAAACATTCCATGCTCATGGGTTGGAAGAATAATCATCATTAAAATGTCTACACTACCCAAATCAATCTACAGATTTAATGCAATCCCTATCAAAATATACCAACATTTTTCACAATGCTAGAACAAATAATCCTAAAATTTATATGGACCCACAAAAGACCCAGAATAGCCAAAGCAATCTTGAAAAAACAGAAGCAAAGCTAGAGTAATCATGATTCCAGACTATATTAGAAAGCTGTAGTCATGAAGACAGTGTGGTTGGTACTCGCACAAAAATAAACACATAGATCAAAGGAACAGAATATAGAGAACCCAGAAATGGGCCCACAATATGGTCAACTTATCTTTGACAGAGCAGGAAAGAATATCAATGGAAACAAGACACTCTCTTCAACAAACGATCTTGCGAAACCTGGACAGCAACATGCAGAATGAAACTGGAGCATTTTCTTACACCATGCACAAAAATAATTCAAAATGGATGAAAAGACCTAAATGTGAGGCAGGAAACCAGCAAAATCTGCCAGGACACCTGCACCCCAAAGTTCACAGCAGCAGTGTCTATAATAGCCAAACTGTGGAAGGAGCCTCGATGTCCTTCAACAGATTATGGATAAAGATGTGGTCTATATACACGATGGAGTATTAGCCATCAGAAAGGACGAATACCCACCATTTGCTTTGACGTGACTGGAACTGGAGGGTATTATGCTGAGTGAATCAGAGAAGGACAAACATCATATGGTTTCACTCATATGGGGAAAATAAGAAACAGTGAGAGGGATTATAAGGGAAGGAGGGGAACTGAGTGGGAAAAATTAGAGAGGGAGACAACCAAGAGAGGCTCCTAACTCTGGGAAACAAACAAAGGGTTGTGGAAGTGGGGGTGGGTGGGGGATGGGGTAACGGGGTGTTATACTATATGTTGGTAAATCAAACTTCAATAAAGACAAATGAAAAAAAAAACAAAAGGAAACCATCAAAATCCTAGAGAAGAACACAGGCAGCAATTTCTTTGACCTCAACCACAGCAACTTCTTACTAGACACATCTCCAGAGGCAAGGGAAACGAAAGCAAAAGTGAACTACTGGGTCTTCTTCAACAAAACTAAGAGTCAGCCTATGGAATGGGAGAAGATATTTGCAAATGACGAATCTAATAAAGGGTTAGTACCCCAAATCTATAAAGAATTTATCAAACTCAATACCCCACAAAAACAATCCAGTTAAAAAGTGGGCAGAAAGCATGAACAGACTTTTCAAAGAAGACATCGCGATGGCCAACAGACACATGAAAAGATGCTCCACATCACTCATCATCAGGCAAATACAAATCAAAACCACCACGAGATACTACCTCATGCTGTCAGGACGGCTAAAACTAACAATCCAGGAAACAAAAGATGGTAAGGATACAGAGAGAGGGAAACCCTCTTGTACTGTAGGTAGGAATGCAAACTGGTGCAGCCACTCTGTAAAAACAGTGTAGAGGTTCCTCAGAAAGTTAAAAATAGAGCTACCCTATGGCTCAGCAGTTACACTTCTAGGTATTCACCCAAAGGATACAAAAATACTGATTTGAAGAGGCACATGCACCCCGAAGTTTACAGCATCACTATTAACAATAGCCGAATTATGGAACGACCCCAAATGTCCACTGACTGATGAATGAATGAAGAAAAAGTGGTGTATATATACAATGGAATATTATTCAACCATCAAAAAGAATGAAATCCTGCCATCTGCAACAACGTAGAGAGAGCTAGAGAGTATTATGCTAAACAAAATAAGTCAGAGAAAAAGAAGTATGATTTCACTCAAAGTGGAATTTAAGAAACAAAACAGATGAACAGGGCAGCCCAGGTGGGCAGCCCGGGTGGCTCAGTGGTTTAGCACTGCCTTCAGCCCAGGGTGTGATCCTGGAGACCTGGGATCGAGTCTCACGTCTGGCTCCTTGCATGGAGCGTGCTTCTGTCTCTGCCTGTGTCTCTGCCTTTCTCTCTCACTCTCTCTCTCTCATGAATAAATAAATAAAATCTAAAAAAAAAAAAAAAAAAAAAAAAAAAGATGAACATAGGGGAAAGGAATACAAAAACAAAAAGAAAAGGAAGCAAACTGTAAGAGACTCTTAACTACAGAGAACAAATTAAGAGTTGATGGAAGAGACGTGGACAAAGGATGGGCTAAATGGGTGATGGGTATTAAGGAGGGCAATTGTTGGGATGAACTCTGGGTGTCAAATGTAAGTGGTAAGTCATTAAATTCTACTCCTGAAACCAATATTACACTATATGTTAACTAACTAGAATTTAAGTAAAAACTTGAAACAAAAATAAATAATATTTTAAAAATAAATGAAAAGTAGGTAACTCAAAAAAAATGTTCAGAACATACAAAATTAAGATCCACCAAAAACTCATGAAAATCAATTATAAGGCACACGATTTAATAGGAGTCTATAAAAATTATCACAGAAGAATTAAGAAAAGATATTAAAAGATAACCAACCTCAGTAGTCATCACAGAAACTCAAAATTAAAGGTACCATCTGTTGCCCATCAAAAACACAAGAAAGTTAAAATGATGGTAATATCCAGCATTTTCAAGGGTATGAGAAAATAGTTACCTTCACACACCGTAAGTGTAAATGTGAACTGGTACCACATTCCTTCAGAGATTATTCTATCAAATCTTAAAATGCCCATGTCCTTTGACTCTGAAATACTATTAACATTTTATCCCATATATTTGCAATAAGAGTATTATATTATTATATATTTAAGAAATAGGACATTCACTAATGAGTTCCATGCAATGGAATATTATGCAGCTGTTAAAAGGAATGAGAGAGGCAGATTTCTATATGTAGACAAAGAAAGATGTTTATGGTTACACTGGTAAATATAAAAAACAAGATGCAAAACAATATGTATTGTGTCACCCAATTTACATTTAAGTGAAAACATGTATGTATATAGATTTGAAAATTCATCAGAAATATTCTGGATAGATATATACCAACTGCCACCAACAGTCATCTATGGAAAGTAAAATGACATGGTAAGTAGAGGTATTAAAAGGAGACCTTTTGTTCTTTATATTTTTGTATTCTTTTTTAAATCACAAGTGTGCATCACTTTTGTCATGAATACACACATATATATATAAATCAAAGAATTATCTAAATATATTTCACATAATCCTGAATAATTAATTCTATAAAGATGGCTCTGTCACTCAATTATTGGACTGTTTAATGCCCTGAGAGTCTTATTTGCACCTAAATCTCAGGCATCAAGCACAGTATCTGGTTCACCATAAATGTTTGATAACTAACTGCTCAATGAATGAATTAAAGTAGAAATGGTGGGGGGGAGGGGTGCCTGAGTGGCTCTGTCAGTTAAGCATCCAACTTTTGGTTTTAGTTCAGACCATGATCTTATGAGTTATGAGATCCAGCCTGGCATCAGGTTCTATGCCCAGCGGGGAGTTTACTTCTCTCGCTCTCCCCTTCCCTCTGCCACTCCCCCACTCATGTGACTCTCTCTCTGGAATAAATAAATAAATCTTAAAAAAAAAAAAAAAAAAAAAAAGAAAGAAAAGTAAGGTAGAAATGGGGAAACTAAATTAACAGACTTTCCTGTAAGAAAGCACTACCACTTTTAGGACATATAATCTTCAAATCACCAACTAGCTTTGGTTCTTCTCATCATCTTTAATGGAAAAAAACAAAAAGCAGATACTGTTTAAAAAGAAACTGAATCCCAAAGTGGAAATTGGTATTTACTAGGACCAAAACAGTCAAAGCCAAGAGGCATGCAACTACCAGGAAGTGCAATTATTAAAGGCCCAAGTTTTACCTACAAGTTACATTTCAATTAACTCCATTTTAAAGTGAATATACTTGGGACACCTGGATGGACTCAGCGGTTGAGCATCTGCCTTCAGCTAAGGGGGTGATCTCATGGTCCTCGGATCGAGTCCCACATTGGGCTCCCTGCATGAAGCCTGCTTCTCCCTCTGCGTATGTCTCTGCCTGCCTCTCTCTCTCGTGAATAAATAAATAAAATCTTAAAAATAAATAAATAAATAAATAAAGTGAATATACTTACTTTCTCTGTATTCTATTTCTGCTTCCTTACGCAGTTTTTTCTCTCTGGCAAGAGCTTCAGGACTTCCCCAAACTTCCAAAGATCTGTGCGCGCGCACACACACACACACACGGCCATCAATAATGAACAATTTTAATGACTTTATTGTAATGATATTTAAATTGAGATGAACTATAACTATATGAGAATCTTACAACAAAACATAAGGTCCTTTAGGAAAAATGTAAAGCACTTAAGAAATTTTTCTGAATTAAATCTGAACAGTAAGTAAATTCAACAGTAAATTGTCATATAAATTACCACGTACTTTTAGTTAACTAGTACATACTCTTCTTTTAAAGTGTAACATTTAAAAACCTTTGAGTCTATCTAAAATGGGTTTTTATTAATCCAAAATTTGGCTTGTGTATTTGGTTTAAAAGAAATATGTTCTTACTTTGCCTCCACATCTGATCTCAAGTATACAGTAAAGGACTCGGTATCTTCATGAGGACTTCGTCGTCTGATTTTGCGAAGTTGTTCTAGATCACTGAAGAAAGAAACATGCTAAATTTATTCAGATACAATTCATATACTTTTTGTTATTAGAAAGATTACTAGGGGCAGATAAAAGCCACTACCTAGATCCTGATCTTTAAAGACTACAAAGATCAACTTAAAGCCTTGAAAAATTAAGATGGCATTTTGTACACAAAAATCGGTGTAGAGACAGTGAAAAATTAACAATTATTCTTGATACTAACTATAGATGCCTTAACATAATATGCAGAGATTCAACTCCTTCACTGGTGTTTATATTTTATCTGCTATGGACACCCCACTGCCACATCTGACATATGGGAAAAAAAAAGGAAAGTGGAAAAAACATCAGAGTATCATCCTCTATTTAAGAATTTAAATTTAGGGTACCTGGGTGTCCCAGGTAATTAAGCATCTGCTTTCAGTTTGAGTCATGGTCCCAGGGTCCTGGGATCAAGTCCTGCACTGGGATCCCTACTCAGTGTGGAGTCTGCTGCTCTCTCTACCTTTTCCCTCCTGCTCATGATCTCTCTCTGTCTCTCTCTCTCTCTCTCTCTCTCTCTCAAATAAATAAACAAAATAAAATTTAGAATTTATAATCCTACTTGTTTATATCCAGGTTAATACTAAGTGGTAATACTAAAATTATGGAGATTACTTAAAAATAAAATCTTTAAAATACATAAATCAACCACTATCACATATTTATAAAAAGTTTGGGCAGCAAGGTATCAAAGGTACATATTCAGGAAATGAGCTCGGTCATCACTGACATCTTTACTATGGCCTACAGGGTGGAGGCCTACAATGTGGAGACAGCAATATCTAATCTACTTAATTCACAAAATTTTTGTGAGAACTAAATGAAGCACTTCATGTGAAACAAGCATTTTTTATATCAATGTTACAACTGGTTGTTGTTTTAATAGTTACATAACTTATAAAACTGATTATAAGAACTCTTATTTCTTGATAATATACCATAGAAGATGTGACCAGGAAGGAAGAAGGGGGGAAAAAAGGCTAAATCTGATGTCTAAGTTGCCAAGAAATCTTCCATGTAATACGGCTTTCGTAGGTGAACACACAAAGGAGGGTGAAATTTTTAAATCTGTGACAAATATCTCAACAAATCTCTATGATTACAAGAAATTTAATAACAAAAAGATATTAGAAAATAAAGATAACTTATGCTCAACAGAAACCACAGTTGGGCTGTGAACATAAATAACTAAATTACTCAACTCTGCTAGCCAAATAAACCCAAAACTTTAAAAAGGTAAACATACAAATACACAAATATCTCATTGATAACTCTGCTACATATTAACATGATAATAAAACTCCTACTAAAGTTCTTGTACGATACAGAGGTTTTGAAGAACATGTTTTGAGTTTAAGATACCACAAAAGGCTGGGATTGTTCACACTGAGGCAGAATTCCGTTTAGAAAGCTAAAAATTTTAACATTTTTAAACTGAATAGTTCTTCAATTTAGGAAGGAGTCCTTGGAAAGTTTCCATGTGGAGGTAGCAAGTAACACATAAAAAGAAATTAATGGTTAGATTAGATAGAGCTACCACATTAGAAATTTAAAAAAAAATGCTATACCTGGATTTAAGGCAGAACTCATTTATTGCTCTGACTCCAGTGATGAAATTATTCTGAGTGTACTTTGGTCCATATTCCCTCTTCTTAAGGACTGCTTTGACTAAATTAAAGAATATACAGAAACATAATAAATTTGCACACTGGAAAACACATTAGAAGATGAACATATATGCTGACGCTTAAGTGAGCTAATGAATTTCACTAATGAATTTCACAAAAAAATTGTTTTTCCTGATGCACTGAATGGTATCAGAAGAAAGTCTCCCAAGACCAGAACATGACAAAATTCCATTTGTAGACATCTAGATCGTATCTCCATAGTCATCTGTAACCGATGCCAAAATGTTAATCTTCTGTCTAATGGATATCCTGCATAGGTATTCCTGATCTGTTTACATTGTACTAGTACAATTTAAATTGTCTAGGGTCTAAAAAATAATAATAAATTGTCTTAGGGTCTAAATGAAAATGAAGTTTCAATAAAAAATTATATGCTTGTTCAATGTTTTTCAAACTACAGGGTGAAACCAGCATTTGATAAAAAATGAAAATAGAAAGTGGTCAAAGAGTACCCCATACAATGAGTAAGTACTTTTTGTGAAGACTTCTGTTTCGGTTACATACAATAATCTCTTTATATAGTAGATCATTAATATTTCTTATGTGAGTTGCAGTCAAAAAAGCCTAAAAGCTGCTGGACTACTTCACATAGTCCATAAGAAAGCTAAAGTAAACATAAAGAATATTTTTATCAGTTAAAAATTACAGGAAGTTTATTACAGATTACAGGTAAAATACGGCCTTCTATTAAATTACTTCCCTGTTACCAAGTATCAAATTGTTCCTAAAACAAAAACAAAAACAAAAACAAAAACAAAAACAAACAAAAAAACCAGATATCAATAACAAAATACCAATTTGGCAACAATTATAGTCTGTGAATTAATAATCACACTCAATATAGATCTATGTTTATAATCATTGTAAAGTGAGACTTTTGGTGGTATGACATAGATGATAAGATAAAGCAAATATCTGAAGAGCAAGGGCAAAACAACAGAAAATCATGTGTTCTATTTCAAATTGTCACCCTTTACTTCATACTCTATTCTCAGATATTAATATACGAGTTGTCCGTTGTAATTTCAAGTGGAAAGAATAAACTAAGACTAAAATTATCCATCACCACAGTTGGTAAATAAGACTCTTAAGGTAACATATTAACTATTAAAATCAAATTCACAAATCATAACAAGAACATTATAAACATAAAAGTCAGTATAAAAATCAAAACTGTATTTGAAAAAAATACATCCAAGGAAGTTCAGCCTTCTGTTTCAAGTTTCTAAGCTTCCTTTAATATAATAATCCTAAAATTCTAAATCCAGATGAGCTTCTCTGGAGCAAAGAATTACTTCTTTCTTTTAAAAGATGAGTGGGTTTTTTAAAATTACTCTTTAAAGATTCCTTCAAAGTCTACAGAAATCCCTACTGCCCTGTCCTGGCCCCGATTAGTGACAATGGTGACTGCTATCATGTTCATTATTCTGAACTGTAACCGTATATACTATGGATCATCTTCAAGGTTATTCTAGAAAAGAAATTCCTCTGTTAGCTCAATCTTACAGGGGAGAAAACTATGGCTCAGGGAAATGCCCAAGGCCATACAGCGAGGACATGCTGGAGCCACAGAGTCCACCTCTGCCTGACGCCAAAGCCACGGTGCTTCTAGTGACAGAGTCACACGTACAACACGCTGCTCTGGAGACACTAGCCATAGCTCATTATAAAGAGCAGAGCTGTAAACAAGAATTCCTTCATCACTCAGTTATTCCTAGAAAAAAAAGTTGGACAAGAATGTCCAAACTCTGTCTGGACTTGAACATGCCATAACTGAAAGGCATTGGTCTCTTTTTCTTTAATCACATTACTTTTCCAAAAATGATAAAGCAGCTGATGACTTTTATTTGCTCTTATTTTCTTTGGGGTTTTGAAAAAACAATTACCACAAAATTTGTAACCAAAATGCAAAGTGACTTTCAGTAGAAAATTAGCTTATAAACAGGAGAATAAATTTTTATGGTCGGTATATATAAAGCAAAGTAAAAATGGACTGTACACCCAGAATAATATAATTATACAGAGCTCTATGTAAACTCATTTTGTATATTTAATTCAAAAAACCATTATAGTAAAAATTAGAATGAAATATATTTACCTCTTACTTGGAGAGGCTCTTGCTTAATAAGTGGAGCTTTCAGTTCAGCGCCTATATTTTCTGCTATAAAGTTTATTCAAAAAGTTACAATGAGTAGATGCTTTCATACAAACCTATAAACAATATTAGCTAGCAATCTGGCAATGTATTAAAAAGATAATATATGATAGGTCAAGTTGGATTTATCCTAGGAATGCAAAAGTAGTCAAACATTAGTAAAACTATTAATGCTCCTCATTAACAGACTGAAGGACAAAAGCTATAGAATCATTTCAGGAGCTATAAAGAAAAAACATTCACTAAAATTGAATACCCATGCAAGTTTCAAACCTTTTTTTGAAAACTAGGATAAAACGGAATTTTCTTAGAAAATAAAACAAACTCTAACAAACATACTCAATGGTGAACATTTTAAATGCGTTTCTTTAAAATAAGAAACAAAACAAGGACACACACTATAAATCCTTTAACTCAAAACTATTCTAGAGGGGCGTCTGGGTGGCTCAGTTGGTTAAGCATCGGACTTTGGCTCAGGTCATGATCTTAGGATCCTGAGACAGAGACCCATGTCCAGCTCTCTGCTCAGCAAGGAGTCTGCTTGTCCCTCGCCCTCTGTTCCTTCCCCTGCTTGTGCTCTCTCTCAAATAAAGTGCCTACTGAGACAACTGTATAGATAAAAATTAAGAATTAAAAATACCTCACACCACACACAGCCAATCTAAGGTAGATTAAGGACTTACATGATATGACGTTTACATGCCTAAGAGGGAACAAGAGAGAATATTTTCATGATAGAGACAGATTTTTCTTTTTAAGGATTTTATGTATTTATTCATGAGAGACACAGGCAGAGGGAGAAGCAGGCTCCCTGCGGGGAGCCCAATGCGGGATTTGATCCCGGGTCCCCAGGGTCCCAGCCTGAGACACTCAACAGCTGAGCCCCCAACCACTGAGTCCCCCAGGCACCCCGAGACAGTTTTCTTTTTTTTTATTTTTTTATTGGAGTTCAATTTGCCAACATACAGCATAACATCGAGTGCTCATCCCGCCAAGTGCCCCCCTCAGTGCCTGTCACCCAGTCACCCCCACCCCCCGCCCTCCTCCCCTTCCATTACCCCTTGTTCATTTCCTAGAGTTAGGTGCTGAGACAGATTTCTTAAGCAAGAAAAAATGGATATGTTCTACTAAATTAAAATTCAAGACTTCTGTCCAACAAAAGATCCCTTTAAAAAAAAAAGAAAAGAAAAACTTCAAACTGGGAGAAGATATTTCTAACAAACAGGATCAACAAAAGTACCACTATGTAAGAACTCCTCCAGATCAACAAGACAACTCATCAGAAAAACAGAGCAGAAGAACAAGGAGCAAAGGAAATACAAATAAGAGATAAACATATGAAGAAATGGCTGCCTCATATGGACACACCCCAAATGAAACCACAAGAAGTCATTTTACAACCATCCAATCAGAAAAAAATGAAAAAATATATCTAATGTTGGCAAGGATACGGAGCAATGGAACTCCTACACTGCTGGTAGAAATGCAAACAGGCAGTTACCTTGCTCAACAAGATGGCATTCTCTGATACAGTTAGCACAAGCCTAACTTATGACCTAGCAAATTCCACTTCTAGGTCGATACATTTACCTTAATAAAAACTTGCACAAGAGCATAAGGAGAAAAGAACATGAATATTTCAGAGCAGCAATGTGTACTGTTGCTTCAATCGGAAACCACTCAAATGTCCATAAGCAGGAGAACAGGTAGACCATGTGACTGTGCATACATTTCATACACTAGTGAATAATAAATACAATAATGACTATCTTTCTCTGAGCCTTCACTATGTGACAACCACTATTCTAAGCACTTTACATTTATCAACTGATTTAATTCACACAACCCTCAAAAGTACATATTCTAATTATTTCCACGAAAATTAATGAACTAGATACATATACCATTAGGATAAATCTTAGCAAAATTTAATGAAAAAAGTAAATCACAAAAGCATACACATATCAAGTTATCACACAATAAAGTACACAAACAAGCTAAACAATGACATACATACAAATGTCTAAATCTATTCCTATTTTTAGAAATAAACACAAAATTCAGAAGTCACTATGGTTTTTCTTGCTTTTATTTCAAGATACTTTCTAAAAATATATATTTTATTTTTTTTAGAGATTTTATTTATCCATGAGAGACACAGAGAGAGGCAGAGACACAGGCAGAGGGAGAAGGAGGCTCCCCGTGGGAAGCCTAATGAAGGACCCAGGATCACACCCTGAGCCAAAGGCAAACACAACCACTGAGCCACTCAGGTGCCCCAATACAGATTTTCTTTCCAAGTAATCTCTATGTCGTCCAACATGGGGCTTGAACTTACAACTCTGAGATCAAGAGTTGCATGTTCCACCAAGCCAGCCAGCCAGGCCCCCCTCAAAATACTTTTTTTTTTTTTTAAAAGATGTATGGGGGCAGGGGGCAGAGGGAGAAGAAGAGGAAACAAATCCTAAGACAACTCCATGCTGAGCACAGAGTCCAACACAGGGTCTCCAGGACCTGAGATCATGACTTGAGCCCAAACCAAGTGTAGGACACCCAACTGACTGAGGTAGCCAGGCACCCCAACATACTTTATTTTTAAAACAGGTCACTATACTAAGCTTTTGACCCATTCTGATGATGTATAAGCTACAAACACTTGCTCAGCAGTTGAGGAGCACTCTTTAGTGGCATGTGTGAGAAGTGTATAAAAATCCCATAAAAACAAATATTCAAATAGTTTCCACAGGAACACAGGTAAGTGACTCCATCTCCTAGCCTTCCGTATTGTTGCATATTATGCCACCACCACCTACAAAGACATTTCAAAACTAACGGCAATTAAGTTAAATGGTCCCCCCAGATCCCACAATCCAAGCTAAACTTGAAGTTAACAGCTAGAGGAGTAACAACTACACGTTAATCCTATTAATCCTAGCTGAAGCACAGGCAACAGGGGATGCTTCATCCCACTCTCCCAAGCACAGGACACAGGCAGAGAGCTGACATCTTCCTATTCCTCTACTCTGGGCAGGAAGTCGTTTTTCTGGATTTGCTGTACCAGTTGCCATGTTGGCCCCAACATCATATAGTACCTAGCTGGCCTCAGAACCCATCCAAAGTAGAAGCAGCAGCAACAGTCTAAGCACCCACGTTTTCAAAGAGCATCCAATTGCCCACATGCATCTCAGACAAATCACAGCTCTCAACAATGTGATCAAGGCCATCACGTATTGGTCCTAATAGGCTAGTTGAATGAATAGTACCTTGCATCTGGTTTGGGTCCCTTCTGCAGAAGGGGCTTCACATGTGCATAATTATCGAGGATGCAACTAAACGATCCATACACTCCAACATTCACGTAGTACATAAAGGTTTGTTCACTCAACTTAATCTTCATCATCAGAGCCTCTCTATTCCTTTAATCAAGCTTTTTGGCAATGGTATTAACTGCGAGCATGAAAGCTGATACAACATAGTATCTGCCGGACTCAGAGGCGCCTGCCTTTGGTCAGGTCATCATCCCAGGGTCCTAGGATCAAGCCCCGAGTTGGGCTCCTTGCTCAGAAGGGAGTCTGCTTTTCCTTCTCCCTTGTGCTCTCCCTCAAATAAATACAATCTTTAAAAAAAAAAAAAGTTTACCTCTCTCATCTGTTCCAAAAGAATCCTGCTGGTTTTGAGTGTGGCACCAAATTTAACACTGAGACAGACTGCTTTGGAATCATCAGTGGCAATTCGCAAAATCAACTTTGCCTTTTGGATGTGCCCGACAACTTTTACCAATTCAACTTCACTATCCAAAGTCGTCACCTGGACCCTGTTCTTTGTATCGTACTTAATCTGAGATACTTGTTTACAAAGATTTGCACAGATAATCCTTTTTGGAGGCACCCTTAAGACTCTGCACCTGTTGTATTTCAGTCTTGCTGGCACAGTCAAATCTTATCCCAATGGCAGCTAGGTCTTCACTATGATTCTGCTATCATTGCATTTGACTGCATAAAAGGGAGTGACCCAAGGAAGAGCTTTTAACCATCTCAGATGTTTCTTTAGAATGTCTCCCAGGTCTATGACATAGAAAGCATCCTTATCATAAGACAAAACTTTGTAAATTTTTTGGTTCAGAATGTCCTTGGCAATAAAGCCTTCACTGAGGAAATGGCAAACTCTGCCATTACTAAAGTTGTTCATGGTTTCTTGATGCGCCCCGAAACATAACAAAGTGGAAAACTGACAGATGGAATTTAAATGAATTACACCCAGTTTTTCACAAAGGGAGTTCTCCAGAATTCCAAGTCCCACCAAAGATGTGTGCCTTCGGTGCAGCAGTGGAATGTTCTCGATAAACAGAAATTTGCTGTCTTTCCTATACCTGCTGCAGGGCTTGCCACATGGATTTTAAGAGAGAATAGCAGCTGAAGGAACCACGGGCCTTTCCAACAGCTTCCAGCTCATAATCCTCACTGACGTGGTTTGAAAGAGGTGAAACACAGTCCCCTCCAGCCCAGGCTGCCCTAAGCTGGGGGCATTGGAGGCAGGACAGGCCGCAATGCTTCGAGGGTGGCCACCATGCATGCACAGGGCCGGGGATTGGACCCAGCTTCAAGGCCCCAGAGGGCAGCTGCTCACCAGGGTCAGGGACCGGTGGCAGCTCTGCAACTACATGTACGTCGCAGCTCCAGGCATGGGGTCAGTCTCTGGCCTCCAGCCCAGCGCACTGGGACATGTGGCCGTCCCTACTCCTGCCCAAGAGTGAGCTTACAAGGCCATGGGCGGCCCTCATCAGCTGGCCACCTGCTGGCTCTCTCCCTCCTGCGGAGGACCACCAGGCTGAGGTGGCACCAGAGCTCTGGCAGATGGGCAGCAGAGGCTGAGTGACTGATCAGGACAGTCACTTTGGATACATAGGGTGAAGGGGAATATGAGGAGAAGGTGATCAAGAATATAAGTTCTCAGGTTGCGTGCTAAATTCCCAGTTGTTCATTTTCTAACTTATATATCATATACAAACTTTCATATATAGCAAATATTTCATAATAAAAATCATCCTTAAAAAATTTCCCTTGTATTTATACCCTCAATAGTAAAATACATTAAGTTTATTAATAACAGCTAACATTTACTAAGTATTAAATATGTGCCACATGCTGTAAGTTTTATGTGCATTATTTCATTTAATCCTAACAAAACTGCTAAGGTAAGTACTACTATTATCTTCATCTTTCAGGTGAGGAAACTGAGGCACAGAAAAGTTTGTAACTTCCCACAAAGCCACACAGCTAGGATTTTAAACAGAGGCACAGTCAGGATTGAAACCAAAGTCATTCTGATTAGTCTATGCTCTTAACCAATTTCCTATATTGTCTCTAAAACAATATTTGCTATATGAGTAGACATTTGTGCATTTTTCACGGGGCGGGGTGAGGCGGAGGGAGGACAGAAGTAAAAACTGGATTAGCAATATGGAGATTAGTGGTAACCTTCTGACAACAGCAGCATCACCAGGAAGAAGGGGATAGAAGCAATAGATTGAGGTGAAAATGAGAAATGAGAAAATGGAAGCAATCTTTGGACTTTCATCAGGAGCCACAAGGAGAATGAGATCAAGGGAGGGCTACTTGTCCTTTACAGAGAGGAGAAAGATGAAGAGGGAGATCATGCTGGTGTAGTAAGTAGATCACGAGAATAATCAAGAGAGCAAAGAACTTGAGCAGCTGAGACAGTAGAGGATCCAGAATACATCTCTGAAAATATGTAATAAAATAAAACCTGTTTCTACATATTTAGAATATCCGTGTAGTTAAATGATACGCAGCACCATGAAATCCGACTACTTGAGCAGTGGTACATTTGGACTTCCACCATTTTACGGTTTTCAGTTTACCATCTTTTTTTTTTTTGCTTTTATTTTTATTTTGTCTTTCTTGCCATCTGTTAGATTGATAAAGTTCTCTACATCTTCTTCCTGCCCCTTCTCCTATGATGGTCTGAAATTTATAAGATTATATTTCTTTCGTTTTAATGATTCCACTTAAAATTTTAACATACACACTTTCCTATAAATCTTCCTAACCATTTATAAAGTTATTCAGTATCTCAACTTTCCTCTAAACAAGAAAAAAAATCTTTAATCACTGAAAAGTTCTTCGATCTTATTACTCTTGACTAAGATTTTAGCATTAACTTAAGAGGTTGTTCTTGTTTTTATCAATAATTTTACCAACACATTTTATCCATTTCTTGCTCTTTATGGTCTCTTTTACATCCCAGTGTTTTCCTTTAAAAAAAAAAAGAAAGAAAGAAAAAGAAAAGATTTAATTAATTTATTTGAGAGAAGTACAAACAAGCAGGGGGAGCAGCAGAGGGAGAGGGAGAAGCAGACTCCCCGCTGAGCAGGAAGCCCAATGCAAACTCCATCCCAATGATGTAGGAACAGTTAGGGGCAGACGGACGGGGCTAGTCAGGGAAAGATGAGCCACAGAGTCAGGCTCCTACCCATCCCAAGAAAACAGAGGTAAGACAGTAAAAACAACAATAAGCCTAGCTCCCCAGCTCCAAGATGTCAGGGAGTCGCCCCTCTAATGGCTGCTAAGCAACCCCAGATGTAGAGGAGTATTAGGAAGCAGAGACTAACCAGAGAGCAGCGAACACCTTGTTTGTGCTCAGGATATTCACAAAGAAATATGTGTTTGTTCTAAATATAGACATGATATTTACAAATCCCCCCCCGATATTAACAGGAGATTTACCAAGTTGGGACCCTGTGGGGACCCCTGCCTGTCCCTTTTGAGAGCTCTGGCTGTATGGCTCTGCTGGCCCTCTGTCCTCAGCGAGATTCATTCTTCCATTCCGTGAGACAAGAACCGAGGCCCAGGTGCTCCCATATCACCATGAGCGTGAGAGCATGACTTGAGCCCAAGGCAAAGGCTTACGCAACTGAGCCACCCAGGTGCCCCTCCAATGCTTTCTTCCCCTCTGCGTTTACCGTGCATCTTACACAAATACATACTTTTTCTTTTTTTAATGTGGGTGGGTTAATAGTAATGACAGTCCTTTTTTAGACATGAAGTATTTTTGCTTTCACTCTAGCCTGGTTATTTAGACCCGTGTAAAATTCTACATTAACATTCATTTTTTCCTTTCACCCTTTCATGGAGGTGACTCCAAATCACTCCTGCATATTGTGGCAGATAAAAACTCTACTTCAAAAGAGCAACAACTGGATGATGGCATTTTTCTTTTTCTTTTTTCTTTTTTTTTTTTAATATTTTTTTTAAGTTTTTATTTATTTATGATAGTCACAGAGAGAGAAAGAGAGGCAGAGACACAGGCAGAGAGAAGCAGGCTCCATGCACCGGGAGGCCGATGTGGGAATCGATCCCGGGTCTCCAGGATCGCGCCCTGGGCCAAAGGCAGGCGCCAAACCGCTGCACCACCCAGGGATCCCCATTTTTATTTTTCTTTTCGGAAGCTTTTAAGTTGGGATGTTTGTTTTTGTTTTTAAATATGAATTTTTTACTTATCCTGCTTAGTATTCAAAGTGTGTTTCTGATCTGAAGATTGTTTTTGTCAAAATCTGAAGAATTCTTATTATCTCTCTATACTTCTCCATCATTTCTCTATTCTCTCTGAAATGGTCTATTAAATGTAGGCTAGTTTCATGTCTCTTAAATGCCTTTTCAATTTTTTTTAAAAATCTTTTTGCTTTTTTATGCACATCGAAGGTCTAGTTGATAAGTATTTAATCTATTAAGCTCTTTTAAAAAAAATTTATTTATTTTAGAGAGCAGAGCCCAACACAGGGCTCAATTCCAGGACCCTAAGATTATTGACCTAAGACAAAACCAACAATCAGATACTTAACCGACTGTGTCAACCAAGTGCCCCTAATCTATTAAATTTTTATTTTAGTACACTTTCTAAGATTTCTAAGTAGCTCTTTTCCAAATTTGTTTGTTCTGGTTTTACTCTGCCAGTTTGTATTCCAAAATATGAGTACTTCATTTATGTTTTTGAGGATATCAAACCTATTTTAAAGCAATTCGAGCTGTTATTTTAGTATCTAGAGTTAATACACATTTGATTTTGTTGACTTTCTTAATCAGAATTTTTCATCTATTTTTATTTTTTATTGATATAATTGACATATATAAGTTTAAGGTGTACAATGTGTTGATTTAAAATTTATATATTGCAATATGATCCTTTGTGTACTTTCACTCTCCTCCTCATTCTCTAGTGCTCAAAACTCAATCTGATCCTTCTATCTTGAACCAGATCTCTAACTGCCAGTTTGAAATTCCTACTCCTCTTTCCAGGCTCCAAACCAGCTTTTATCTGAACAACTAAAACCTAATGTCAGAAGTTTCAGAGACAATCCTCTTTTCCACAACGATCAAAGTAATTCAACCAAATCACATGAAATAAGTTGCTCTAAGGCAGATATTTCTGGATGTTTTTCTAACTACAAACTATCGAGATGATGCTAATAATATAGTGCTAAGAATCAGAAACAAGAATGCTAGTAAATGGTTCAAACATGTGTACGAATACTTATTTTGCACACCAACATCTGTATAAACTTAAACTGTACCACTGGAGTAGAATCTTTGTGATTTCAATAAGACATTCTATCCATGAATATCTCTAGACACTTGTTTAAAGCTCAACCCCTGGCTGTTTGCCACACATCTGCTGTCATTAGCAAAATTAAAACTAATTTTACTAAAATTTAAAACATCTGAATGCTCCTTAAAAACTTAAGGATTCCTTAGCAAGTCTCTGCCTCTTAATGAGCTGTTCCTGACTTTTCCATGTGATTTGAATTATTCAAAAGTCAATCTCAAATCCTTAAATATACAAATTATCTTTCAATCAGGCAATTAGTTGCTGTCTATCTAATGGCTAACAAGTTCTAATTTGGCCTAAGCAAATTCTGAAAAATTGAGCCCAAAATAAAACCATCAATAAACAATGAATTTCTAATCTAAGAAAAAAAAAATTTTGATTTCAGTCAGCAGAGAAATAAGAAACCTGGTCATAAATTTTAATTTCAGGCATTTTGTATAGCAGAACCAACATTAAGTATTTTTGCCTGAGTCTGTGTTCACCTCAAAAGAGTATTATAACATTTTACGTCTAATTATATTATTTTATCACTTGTTTCTTTTCCCATTTCTGTGTTCCAATAAATATGTTTATTTCTGGAATTGAGGGGCTCATTACACTCTACATCCCTTCATTTTCTTTTTTTTTTAAGATTTTATTTAATTATTCATGAGAGACACAGAGAATGAGAGAGAGAAGCAGAGACAGAGGCAAATAGAGAAGCAGGCTTCATGCAGGGAGCCTGACGTGGGACTCAATCCCAGGACTCCAGGATCACGCCCCAGGCCGAAAGCGGCACTAAACCGCTGAGCCACCCGGGCTGTCCTCTTCATTTTCTAATATCATACTCAATCATTATTTCTCCCTGCAGTTCTCCATCATCATAAGGAAAAGAGAACAAATTGCACAGTAAGACCAAAAGGAAGATGGGATTTAGGGAAAAGGATGAAAAACAGGCATTGTAAATACAAGCACAGGTTTCTTGAGGAACCTATAAAATATTCCCCTTTGAAAGACATCCACGTAAGGAAAAGATATTCTTGAATTGTTTATTATTCCTCAAACACTCTCTTCTTCTGACACCATCTTCTCCTTGGTTTTTCTCCTACCTTTCCAGGCTTCTCCCCTCCCATCTGTCCCTTATTCATTGGAAATTACTGTACTAGAGGATCTTATTCTCTTCACTCTGAACTCCCTTCCTGTACGGTCTCCAACACACTTCAGTTTTCTAGTGGGTATAGGTAATAACTCCCAAATCTCTCCTCAAGTTAGAACTCTTCATTCACTCATTTACAAATATTTATTAAACCTTGAGACTATATTCAAACCACTGCTCTAGGCACTGAGGTTCCTGCTCTCATGGGGCTTTGGAAACAAGTGGGAGATGGGAAATAAATATTGAAGATAACAATCAGCATTAACAGCTACTTAGAGAATTAAAATTAGGCTAATATTAAAGACTGGGTGGCTATTTTTTTTAAAAGGTTTTACTTATTTGAGAGAGCGAGAACACGCATGCGTAAGTGGGAGGAGGGGCAGAGGGAGAGGGAGAAGCAGGCTCCCTCCTCAGCAGGGAGCTGGACCAACACAGGGCTCGATCCCATAGTCCTGGAAACATGACTGGAGACAAAGGCAGATGCTTAACCGACTAAGTGGGTGACTACTTTAGATGAAGTGATTAAAGAATGACTTTGTTCAGAGTTGATATTTCAACTAAGATGTAAATGACCAGAAGGCATCAGCCATGTGTAGAAGGGCACCTTAGAAAGAGAAAGCAAGAGCAAAGGCCCTATAATGAAAACAAGGTTTGTATTTTCTAAGAACCAAAAAGAGACTGTTTTGGCTGAAACATAATGAGCATGAAAAAGAGTATGGAAGCATGGAGCCCAGGAGAAGGCTACTGCAGTAATCCAGCCAAGAGATGATGATGTCTCACAGCAGAAAAGTAGTAACCCAACAGCCTACCAATCATGTTAAGAAGTCACAGAGGCACCTACAGTTCAGATGTCCAAAAGTAAATCACCATCTTCTCATTAAAATACATTCTCGCTTTGGTATTCTCAATTTTAGAAATCAGTGAATCATCTATACAATCATCCAAACCAGTAACCAGCCACCATGCTTTACTTGACTCTCCTCTTTTTCCCAAATTAAATCACCAAGTCCTAATTATTCAGCTCCTAAATCTCCAGTTCATCTACTCACAAAAGCACTGCCATTAACCTAGTCTAGACTGACCCTCATTTCTAGTACTGCTCTCAGTACTTCCTCTCCTATGTGTTTTCCGGTAAAATTTTAAATAGGATCAAGTACTTCCTCTACTTAAAATACTCTAATAGATTCCCACTGCCTACAAAACAACGTCCAAACTCCTCAACAAAAACTTGATCTGACTTTACTTACTGCCTGATAGTCATCCCTTATGTTCTCAAAACTGATAATATCCCCACCAGGTCCTCTACTCACTAGTCTAAGCACACAAAATTATTTGCAGTTTTACCTTCTCCACCATTCATCACCAATACCTAATTTTCTTTTAGGTCCCTAATTAGATAACATTTCCTCATGGAAAACTTTCTCAACCACTCAAGACTCAGTTCAATATCCCTCCAAACTTCTCCTGCAGCATACAGTATTTCCTCCATCATGGTATTTACCATACAGCATTATATTCACTGAACTTTGTGTTAGTAATTTTCTGTTTTAGTAATAAGCAGAATCATTCTCATTTGCTGCCATATAAAAAGCGTACAATAAATATTTCTTTGGGGGCACCTGCATGGCTCAGTCAGTTGAGCATCTGACTCTTGATGATTTCAGCTCAGGTCATGATCTCAGGGTTGTGGAATCAAGCCCCGTGTCAGGCTCTGAGCTCAGAGCGGAATATCTGCTTATCCCTCTCCCTCTGCTCCTCCTCCTGCTCCATCTTTAAAATGAATAAATAAAATCTTTAAAAAAATAAATACTTCTGGAATAAATGAAAAAACTTTATTTTAACACTGCACAGCAGACTAGATATCCTAAAAAAAAAAATCTTTTCAAATACATTGCTAAGCTCACAAAAAAATGTGAAGAGGGCAAAAACAAAAGGAAAGCCGAATGTCTACAGAGTAAGTGAGAACATCAAAGCTAACCTTTCCCCTGAGATTTCTACTGAGGTTTATAGTCTTTGAGTATCTATTTCCACTGCTGCTAGGGGCATGAGAGAACAAGACTACATTCGGTTGAAGATGGGACATCTAACAAGACACCCAGAACAAAAGCTAGACAGTATAGCTGTGAACTAAAAAATATACACGCAGAAGGGAACAGCAAGAAAGCATGCCAACCTCTACTTTGGTGTTAAATAGTGGGGATGAAAAACAGAAGACTATGTATGTCAGCCCTCACACAAGTTTGCAGTCTGAATTCATGCTACCAAAGTGGTCTAAAAAACCTAGAGCAAAGAATTTTATTTTTTAGAGCAAAGAATTTAAGTTACTTTGGTCCTACGCTGTATTCTCAGCAGCTGAGGAAAAAGCAAACTCTATGCCAGAATGCATCTTCAATCCAGAGAGTCTTCAAATAGTTCCAAAATATAAAACATGGAAAACGAACAACTCTCAGTGGGGGGGGGGGGGGGGGGAATATGAATATATATATATATATATATATATATAGCATCATGAATGAGGAGACAGAGGAAAAAAAATAATATATAGTGAGAACGTTAAGTATCTGTTGTTGGCTCAGGTCATGATCCCAGGGTCCTGGGCTTGAGAGCCCCACATCAGGCTCCCTGCTCAGTGAGGAGTTGGCTTCTCCCTCTTCCACTCCCCCTGCTTGTGCTCTCTCGCCCTCTCTCTCTCTCAAATATATAAATCAATAAAATCTTTAAAAAAAAAAAAGGATAAGTACACAGAAATACATACCTAGTATGCAGAAATACATATAGGAAAGTTGCAGTTTACAACAAAGAAAAAGACTTTCAAAATAATCAAATTTAAAAAGCAATAACATATAAAAGACATGAGAACAAAAGCATGACATAGGACTTCTCAACAGCAACAGAAGCTGAAAAACATTAAATGTGCCTTTACCATAAAAAGATCCTCACCTAAAGGAACTTCTATAGGATGCACGTCAGACAGAAAGACCACAGAAATAAGAAAAAATGGTTAACGAAGATTTTAGAGAAATTTGAATAAATAACAATGTATACTGTATAGAAAGAAAGAGTAGAATACAAAATACTAGCCAATAAATATTATGTAAGTTGGGAGAAAGTGACCAGAATTAAAGCATTCCAAGTTCTTTATATTTTTCAGAAAAAAATGTGAACTTTTAATTTCCTTTAGACTTTAAAGTACATTGAGTATGTAACTCCCAAACAAGTGCATGTATGTGAATACATATGGGGTAGAAAAGATAATGCAATGAGAAAAAAAATTTTATTTTATTATAAAGATTCTATTAATTTATTCATGAGAGAAACAGAGACACAGGCAGAGGGAGAAGCAGGCTCCATCCATGCAGGGAGCCCGGGGCCCTAGGATCACGCCCTGGGCTGAAGGCGGCGCTAAACCGCTGAGCCACCCGGGCTGCCAGAGAAAAAAATTTCTAAAGGCAAAAAGAGATTTAAGAAAAAAACACAAGGGAGCTCATGACACAATGGCAGAAATATGCCCCAACATCAGTGGTAACAGTAAATGTAAACAGACTAAATTTCTAATTTTAAGACACAGATTATCAAATCAGGACCAAAAAAAAAGGTTAAAGTCAAAGGACAGAAAAATTTATACCAGGCAGAGATATCAAATCTGGTAAAGATATCACTTAAAAAAAAAAAAGTTGTTATATAAAAATAAAGGGTATAATTCATCAGTGTTAAGAACAACTCTAGATGTAAATGTATCTAACAACGTAACTTCAAGATATATATAAAGGAAAGACTGTCAAAAGTTACCATGACAGCTCTCACGGCTTAAAATCCTACCTTAGGAGAGAAGGAAGGTTTAGAATTAATGAACAAAATAGCTACCTGATAACTTAAAAATGAATGACAGAACACAAAGAAAGCAAGAGGCTATAATTAGGTAAGAATATATATTAATGAAATACAAAACATACAAAACAAAGTTCAAACAAAAAAATTACTACTTGGAAAAATAAGAAAATGGACACAGCTCTGGCAAGATTAATCAAGAAAATGACAAACACCATTAGGAATGAAAAAAAAAAAAAAAGGATGTAACTATATGTTCCTGCTGAGAGTATACAAAGACTGTCATGAACTTGATGCCAGTAAATTTAAAATTTAGTTTAAGTGGACATACTCTCAGAGAAATTAGAAATTATCAAAACGGAGTCAGTCTAAAGTAGAAAAATTAAAAGAAATAAGCAGTTCAATAGCTTTCCACAAAGTAAGCACTAATTCAGACAATTTCGTACATAAGCTCTATCAAACGTGAGGGACAAGTAACGTTACACAAGCTGTTTCATTATACAGAGAAAGGTTATTTTAAAAGATTTATACACACCTGTTTCATCGAACGATGGTACTTTTTCCACTCTGAGAGTCTGCGACCCCTGTCCTTCTTTCTGCACGTTTGTGGAGTACGACTTCACTGGACTCAGCGCGCGAAGGTACGGATGCCCACAGCAAATCACGTGTGAAGAGCTTCTCAACGTCACTAAATTCTGCCATTCTAGGAGGAAAAAAATTAATTTCAAACAAACTCACAACAAAGATTTATACCAAATAAAAACATACCCACTATGATTAGAAAGAGTGATTCTACAGAATTACAACAAAACCTTCATTCTGCTAATACCCAAATGCCCACCGACCCCCAGGTGTATGGGGACTACGCTTTGTTAAAAAAAAAAAAAAAAAAAACTATTATACTCCTACTCTCTAATTTGTAATTTATATAGGAAACTTTTTAAATGTCTTTTTAAAAATATTTATTAGAGAGAGGGAGTGAGCAGGAGGCAGGGCAGAGGGACAAAGCTATCCTCACAGAGCCCGAGCCGGGGCTCAATCCCGGGAACCCAAGACCATGACCTGAGCTAGAGTCCGATGTTCAACCCACTGAGGGCACCCAGGCACCCCTGGAAACTTTTTAAATAAGTAATTAACCAGATAAGACATTCTTATTATTCACCTCTTCTGAAAGGTCTCTAACATCTAATAGATACTTTTTATTTTGTATGCCGGCTGCATGCTCCAAGTCTGTGGGCATGATGGACTCTTCAGGGTAGAGAACTGAGGGGGGAGGTAAGGAGTGCTTCCTACTCAAAATTACCCTGTGTCCTCCTTCTGCTAGCTAGAGATTTATTCCTCTTTCATTTCACAATAAGTGAATTATATTAATCAGTCATTCATACTGTCACTGATTTTTTTTTAATCAGATAATTAGATCAACATTTGGTGAGATTCTGAAGCATATAGGAATTCTAATTGAAGGAAGAATAGACACTAATTACAAAGCACTTCAGCTGCTACATCTGGTTGACTGTGGGCTTTGGAGGGCTGAAATACAGAAGAAAAATATATTCCACACTTGCACTCAAGTGGCAGAAAAGTAAATCTATCTGCCTCTACTCTCACCGGACCCTTTCTCTCTCTCTCTCTCTCTCTCTCAACTATGAGTACTAGGGATCCGTGGGTGGCACAGCGGTTTGGCGCCTGCCTTTGGCCCGGGGCGCGATCCTAGAGACCCAGGATTGAATCCCACGTCGGGCTCCCAGTGCATGGAGCCTGCTTCTCCCTCTGCCTGTGTCTCTGCCTCCTCTCTCTCTCTCTCTCTCTCTCTCTCTGTGACTATCATAAATAAATAAATCAACTATGAGTACTAGACTTTGAACACCTTGTGAATAATTTACATATTTTAAACTGTTTGGTGAAATAATGAAGTTCTATCATTACAGATAGTCAAGTTTTTTTGAGTGGAGAGTTAAGCATTTAAGGGTTCAAACTTTTCTTTCTTTTCCATTTTTCCCCCTAAGCAATCTCTACGCCCAACTTAGAGATGGAACTCACAACCCTGAGATCACGAGTCATGTGTGCTCTACCAACTGAACCAGTACCAGCAGCCCAAGGGTAAAACTCTATCTGCTTAATAATGATCTTCCAAAGATGTTAATTCGTGTATGTGCATGTACAGATGTAGGCCTTCCGATATCAAGAAAAATAAACTTTTTAATGCCTCGGAGAATTCATCAGGAACCTAAGTTATCATGAATGTCAAAGGTTATTTGAAATGAAAAGCATGAAGAACATAAAACAACATAAATATTCAAGTTTCAGGCTTGAAGTTGTTTCTTTGAAAAACTTCCTGATGTCAACTTACGGTTTCACTTATTTGGCAAATAATTGTTGAAGGCCCAGTATATTCTTGGTCATTTGCCTCTATTTTTTAAAGGCTTACTCTTAAAGTAAAGCAAATATAACAACGTATCTCCTTGCACATTAAAATCTGTAGCCTACTAGCCCAATCAGCGAAGCAAGGGCTAAAGCAAATTTTCGTAAGAAACTCATCCTCCAGGAAAGCGTCTTACCACGGCCACTAGTGTTCTGACCCGTCTATTCTATCCAAACTATCTTTCCTGATTATTACCTACAAAGCCAATATGCCACCAATGCTTTTTTTCCACCGATTGATCAAATCCTTTTACAGAGATTGTGCTCAAGTGTTTCAAGAGGGATTATTCCACGTATAAAAATCCTTCCTCAGAAGATGACAATATTTCCATGACTTGATGCTAGATTTTTTTTCAAAGTTCTCCTTAGTTTTTCAAGCATTACAGAAAGTTTCAAACATATGCAAAGGTAGAAAAAAACAATACAATAAATGTCCAGGTCATTGTCCACCTTTAACAATTATCAACTCATGGTGAACCTAGTCTTATCTCTACCTGCACCAATACCTCTTTGCCTCCATGTTAATTTGATGCAAATCTCAGATATAAAATAATTGGGCAGCCCGAGTGGCTCAGCGGTTTAGCGCCACCTTCAGCCCAGTGCCTGATCCTGGAGACCCGGGATCAAGTTCCACGTCAGGCTCCCGTGCATGGAGCCTCTGCTTCTCCCTCTGCCTGTGTCTCTGCGTCTCTCATGAATAAATAAATAAAATCTCAAAAAAAAAAAAAGATATAAAATAATTCACAAGTATTTCAGTATGTAGTCTGAGACAAGAACTTTTAAAAACATAGCCAAACCACCATTACAAAAAAATACACAATACCTTAGTATCATCAAATATCCTCAATTTCCAACTGTTAGAAGTGTTATAATCTGTATTTGTGTGAACAGATCCTAGTAAGATCCACATACTATTGTTGACTGAGAGGTCTTTTAAGTCTCTTTTAAGCCACAGGATGGTTTTTGTTTGTTTGTTTTGTTTGTTTGTTTTTAAGTAGGCTCCATGCCCAGTGCAGAGCCCACTGCAGGGCCTGAACCCAAAACCCTGAGATCAAGACCCGAACTAAGATCAAGAGTCAGACACTGACTGAGCGACCCCGGTGCCCCACGATGTCTTTTTTTTTTTTTTTAAAGTCTGAATTCTGCTGACTTATTTCCCATTGTATTGTTTAACCTGTTCTTTCTTATATATGTTCTATAAATCAAATGGATGTAAAGGTTTTATCTAAATTCTGATTCTTTTTATTAGAACATCACTACTTATTAAAGCAGTGACAAGTTCTGGAGGGCCTGGCTGGCTCAGTTGGTATGGCTAGCAACTCATGATCTCAGGCTCCTGAGTTTAAGCCCCATGCTGGGCATAGAACCTACATAAAAAAACAAATAATAATCTTTGATAGCTTCCTTGCTAGCTGTTCTGGAAAGTCCTTACTTAATTTTTAACTTCAGTAGAATTTCAGCTATCAGCAACTTTAAAAGTACACACTTGGCATTAATGCAAGATCAAAAACTGTACAAAACTTGAAAAATACCATCTCTAATATTTTATACTCCAAAAAACAAATGGGACCACATTTGATTCAGTAAAACAAATACCTAACACACAATAGAAACACAACTATTTTAAAAAAGGAAACAACTATTTTTAAAGATTTTTATTCATTTATTTGACAGAGAGAGTGAGCACAAGCAAGGAGAGCAGCAGGAGGAGGGAGAAGCAGGCTTCTTACTGAGCAGGAAGCCAGACTCAGGACTCAATCCCAGGGCTCTGGGATCATGACCAGAGCTGAAGGCAGACGCTTAACCAACTGAGCTACTCAGGCACCCCCAAGAAACAACTAGCTTTAAAAAAATTATTGAATTCATGAGTTAATTCTAGAAGGCAGAAACACAGTAAAAAAATATTACCACCATTAATACCCTTTCTTCAAAGGGACATCTGAAATAAAAAACTGCCTATGTAAGATTAATCTTTGAGAGGTCAGTGCTCACCATTCTATGGGCTTGGACAAAGACTTCTCATTGCTGTATATATGAGAGCTATTTTTTTTTTTTAAGATTTTATTTATTTATTCATGAAAGACACAGAGAGAGGCAGAGACACAGGCAGAGGGAGAAGCAGGCTCCTTGAAGGGAAGCTGATGGGGAACTCAATCCCGGGTCTCCAGGATCACACCCTTAGCCGAAGGCAGATGCTCAACCCCTGAGCCACCCGGGGGCCCCTAGAAGAGCTATTTCTTCACCAAGACTGGGAGAGACTTTTGTCTGTCTAGTTACAACAATCATTCTTCTCTGCTTTTATTTCACCTACCACTTACTCGGCTTTCAGAGGAAATTTGGCTTTCTTTTTCAGATTACAACAAACTTTTTGTCTCCTGCAAACTTACAATTCTGTCTACTGTGTATGTTGCTTCTACAATAATCATAACTAAAAACAAACAGATTTCTTGCAGTTTGTACTGTTTCCTTACTGGCTAATTTAAGGACTAGAGAGTCAATTTCGTAGCCTGAGTCTTCTAGAGATCAGTCTCTTTAGTTGACACTTTTTCAGTAGTTTCTCCTCCAAATTCCTCAAGCACTGACATATCAAAAAACTAAATCATTGTTATACTTAATTTTGTAAGACATTATTGCTAACTTAAGATACACAATAGTAAGCAGAGTAGCACACCAGAAGCTTGCTGGGCCCATTAAATACACAGTAATATAAAACACAAAAGCTGTTCTTCCAGGCAATATTTATCATGGCAAAAACTGGCAACAACTTACATGTTTCCTAATAGAAAAATAATTAACTTATGAGAGGTCCTTATATATATTTTTTAAGATTTTATTTATTTATTTAAAAAATAGAGCACAAGCAGAAGAGAGGCAAGCAAAGGGACAGGGAGAAGCAGACTTGGGATTTGATCCCAGGACCCCGGGTTCATGACCTGAGCCGAAGGCAGATGCTCAACCGACTAAGACACCCAGGTGCCCCAAAGGATCCCTATAGCTTCACTGTGTATACGTTTAAATCTTTTAAGAACGTGGGATTTGAAAAAAAATCTGTAATGTTGCATCAAAAAAAAAACCAAGAGACAAAATAACGTAACAGGATTTCAACTATTAAAATGTGACTAATGAGAGTAGGTGGCTGGCTTAGTAGGGCATGTGACCCTTCATCTGGGGGTTCTGAGTTTGAACCCCACGTTGTATATAGAGCCTACTTTAAAAAAAATGTGGCTGGTGAAATATCTAGATTATGCTTAATTTTTACTCCATAATTTATATTTTTCTGTATTTAAAAAAAAAAAGGCCTAAATTTTTCAAAACGAAGAATGTAGTCATTGCCAAATTACTTCCACTACTACTACTAACACTATCTAGTCTACCTTAATGCTTTGGCTAGCCAAAGATGCAGAGAAACCTTTTGTGCCTAATCATCTACCAAGGGCAAAGTGTGACCTTCATCAGGAAGTCCAGCCAACAGGACTCCTGCTGAGAACAGACTAAGCAGCAGAGAAGGGTTTTTTTTGTTGTTTTTTAGTAAGAAATATGAGATCCTGGCAACTTCCTGCACTGCCTCTTGGTATACATCTCTACTGCACTTAATTCTTGTTAATATTTGCTTAAAAAAGTAAAAACAGTATCTAATACACGCAGGGTTTACCAAGTGCCACTGTCCTAAATACCTGTATTATATAATTTATATCACAAAACATACCTCAAAGCCATCTACTTCTCTCCATCTTCATTGCAACCAGGGCCTAGCAACAGTCTTGTTTGCCTAGATAACTCCCAAGGTCTCCAATTCACTCTCTCCGTTCCAATCCATTCTCCATATAGTCAGACTGGTATTTTAAAAATATTGCCCCTTTTTTAACCCTATGACCTAAAGGGCTGCGATGCCACTCAAACTTCACCTCATACCCTACACTCCCCTTACCCCAGCCACAGCAGTTTTCTCTTCTGCTCCTGAATACTACTAGTCTGATTTTTAGGGTTCCTACTTGCTCTACCTGGCTTGCTCATTTTAATTTTTCAAGCCTTGAGTCAGTCACTGCTCCTCAGTATATCTAATAAAATGGCCTCTGCTAGTTACTTTCTAACCCATCCCCCTATTTACTACTCTTACAGCACTTAGACAGGTTTTCTCATTCCTAGCGTCTGCCCAAAAAACACGGATATGGTCTGTCTTGTTCAGCACCACAGCACCAACAACAATGTCTAGCACCTCCTTGCTGAAAAGTTATGAAGGCACATGGTATGGTCAGGATCCTTTTGTGGTTAAAAATCCTGTCATTAACTTGAACTACATAGAACCACGCTATCTGCCTGTCAGAATGACCTTTTATTGCTAGTTATGGAGGGTGGGGGGGGGGCACAACAAAACAAAATTCTCAAATTAGAGACAAGAATAAAAATACAAAAATTTAGTTTCTTTTTACTTAAAAGTACACTTCTATTAACCTCAGATTTAAGCAAAAGCATGCATCTGTTAATTTGGTATGCTATACTTAAAGGAGCATCCTTCCATTTCAAGTTTTTGCCAAATGAGGTAAGGCATAAATATATGAAAAATAAGTGCTCTATGCAAAAATCAGAGGAACTTAAAAAGGAAGTATTTACTATAGAAACTAAGTCACATTTTCATCATTTAAAAGGATTGTTTATCATAGATCAACTGAAAAACACAAAGTTAATTTTCTAGAGAAACTTAGTTACTATCACAGTATATATTCTTACTGTGCTTTGTTTCTAGTTTTACCTTATAATGGAATTTTCCCATGTCACTATTCTTCTAAATTGATTTTTTTAATATGACATATATCACCAACTCATAATAAAGGCAACATATTTCCATTTCCAACTCTGCATGACTATGTTATCAATTCATTACTACTAAGAATGAACTTGTGCACACATTGTAATACCTGATTATTTCTTTATAGAACTTTAAATAGAATCACGGGGTGGGGGTGGATGGGGGGGACCTGGGTAGTTTAGTCTGTTAAAGAGTCTGCCTTCTGCTCCCAGGGTCCTGGGGCTGAGCCCCACCTAGGGCTCTGCAGGGAGTTCTGCTTCTCCCTCTCCCTTTGCTCCTCTCCCTCCCCCACACCACTGCTGACAGGCTCTCACTCAAATAAATAAAATCTTAAAAAAAAAAAAAAAAAAGTACAATCACTGGTCAGAAAGTATAAACCTTTGAATTTCTTTTCATAAAAGAATAACTGACCTCCAAAACACTGTATTGTCCCAATCAATAGCAAGAGTTCCTGCTTTCCTGCACCCTCAGCAGGAGGTATCATGAAAAACTTAGCCCCTGTGAGACAGGCAATGAGTAGCAAATCCTTAAACTTGTATTTCTATGCATATTGATAAGTATGGTACATTTTTACATTTTCATTGGCCACCTGAACTCCTTTATGAATTCATTCATTTCCTTCACCCACTTTTTTTTTTTACTGGAAGATACAGTGGTTTGTAAAAATTCTTCATAAATTAGGGATACTAACTTCATAACTGCACTGTTCAATACGGGAGTCACTGTTCACTGAACACTTGAAATGTGGCTATTAAAAAGTGCTAAGTGTAAAATACACAGACTTCGAAGATTTAGTACAAAAAGATAATGCAAGTATCTCAATTTTTGATTATGTAGTATTTTGAATTTATTGAATAAAACATTAAAATCAACTATCTGTTTTGACTGTTTCACATATGGCTGTCAGACAACTCAAGATTATATATACATGGGTCACCTTATCTTACTTCTGGATAGTGTGGCTCTAGAACACGATTTTCCTTTTTACCTTTAAACTGAGCTTTCGGTGTATAGGCATTTCTTATTTTTAAGTACGCAGATAAAGCAATTCTTTCCCTTAAGGTTTCCTTCTCTGCTTATTCTTTGTAATTTTACCCACCCCCGGTGGTATTTTAGAATACAGGAATTTTAGAAGCATAAATTTTATTTCTTGACAAAGAAAAACATGTTTTTAGATTTTTTTTCCCCAAAGTTCTTCAAATGTCCTTTTCTTCTTTCTTACATGCGTTTGATTTAAATAGTACCATTTTTCTAAATGTTTTTTTAAATTTTACCATAATGACCGCCCTTTTAGCATATGTGCTGCGGAAGTGAGCACGATGACCGCCCTCTTAAAAACTGTTTCAGAAAAAAATAAATAAATATATAAAATAAAAAATAAAAATAAAAACTGTTTCGGGGGGATCCCTGGGTGGCGCAGCGGTTTGGCGCCTGCCTTTGGCCCAGGGTGTGATCCTGGAGACCGGGGATCAAATCCCACATCGGGCTCCTGGTGCATGGAGCCTGCTTCTCCCTCTGCCTGTGTGTCTCTGCCTCTCTCTCTCTGCCTCTCTCTCTCTATATCATAAATAAATAAAAATTAAAAAAAAAAACGTTTCAGTTATTATTGGAACTAAATTTTCACAAAGAAGGTTATTTTTAAAACCTACTATCTGCTCAGTGTGAAAACACGTTTTTAATTTTCTGATAAACATTCCAAAGAACTCTGCAAAGTCATTCTGACTGAAGCAATAGGTACTTACTATCTGTGGTTCACAGAAGAGCAACACAAAGAGCACTTAATTTTCAGCATGAGGACAGCTACAGAGAACAGGAATTACAAATTTCACTACTTCAAGTCCCTTCTACCAACTTAGAAGGCAGCTTAGCCAATACACCTAATTTAAGTGTAAAATGCCAAAATTGCTTGGTCAATCGAATCAACTACACTAGAAGGTTTACTTGGGGATTCTGGAGTACGGTATAATCAGAAGATTCATTTTGCTCCTAAGAGAACCAGCTATACTACCAATACAGAAAAAGTCAACTTTTCTGTCCCCACTAAAAAGCCCCCAGAACACGATGTTAAAAGTAACCCTGCTGAAATTTTAAGAGCCAATCTTTACATTTACTGCAAATTAAAGATACTAATATATTCCGAATCGTCTGCACAGCACAGGCATCGCTGTGGCTTACGTTACCTGTACACCTGAAGGTCTGGGACTACAAGCTCTAACTTCTAACGCCAGGCCACAAACACGCTACCGATTTTTTTTTTTTCAAACGTGAGTTTCTGGGAAACATTCCTGTACAGAGTCTGCATGCTCAAGAATCTGAGGAATTAGACCAGGGGTGGATTTGGTTCTGTGTTCTTCCCTCGGTTCTCCACGAGTCAAACTGCAGGATGCTGAGCTACAGCATTAACGTAGGTAAGCCCGCTGGAAACAGGCTCAAGGCTATTTTGGAAACCGTGGGGCAACTTAAATTTGAGTCCAAAAAAAAAAAAAAAAAAAAAAAACACAGTAGTGGGGGATCCCTGGGTGGCTCAGCGGTTGAGTGCCTGCCTTCAGCCCAGGGCATGACCCAGGGTCCCGGGATGGAGTCCCACATCGGGCTCCCTGCAGGGAGCCTGCTCCTCCCTCTGCCTGGGTCTTTGCCTCTCTCTTCGTGTCTTGTTAACAAATAAGTAAGATCATTAAAAAAAAAAAAAAAAAGTAGTGAAGGAGAGGGATAAAAACCCTCATCAAGCACCATTTTTGGGGTTACAGCTCCGGGACACAGGTTTTCACCTAAAAGACTGTTCGTGGAACTGAAGTTAGCTCTGCGGCTGCAGGACCCAAAGCCAGGGTCACTCAGGGGCTCTCGGAGCGTCACGTCCTCATACTTAAGGATGATTCATAAACGGTGAGTGGTGTCCCATCCCTCCATCCCTCCCATCCCATCCCATCTCTCCCTCCCTCCCTCCTTCCCTCCCTCCCTACCCCCATTCCTCCCTCCTTCCCTCCCTCCCTCCCTCCATCCCATCCTCCCCTCCCTCCCTCCCTCCCTCCCAACCCTCCGTCCCTCTATCCCAACCCTTCCTTCCTCCCATCCATCCCTCCCTCCCTCTCTCCATCTTTTTAGGAAACTTAAGGAAGCTGGGAATACGGGAACCGGGGCCGGGCGGTCCGCGAAGGGGAAGAGAGGGGGGCGGGGGCCCGGCACCGGGAGCCGCTCAGTGAGGCCGGAGGGAGGGCCCCGCGCCGCGCACGCTGCGTCCCTCGGCCCCTCGGCCCCTCGGCGGCCGCTCAGGACGCCGCCCGCCCGGGGCTCGCCGAGGTTCCGGGGTCGGGGAGGGCGGCGGGAGCGGCCGACGCGCGGACACTCACCCGGGCGTTCGCGGCAGCCGCGCAGACGGAGCCGGCACACGGACGACCAGCTACAGCCGCGGGCCGCGGCGGCGGCGGCCAAGCCCGGCAACATCGTCGCGGCCCGCGGGCCCCCAGCCGGACGCCGCCTCCTGCCTCCGCGACCCGCGCGGCCCCGCGGACTCCATAGACCGGCGCCCACCGACGCTCTCGCCTGCGCCGCCGCGGGCGGCCTCCGCGACCCGGAAGCAATAACTCCGTTTATGGGCGCCGGCGCGCAGTCGGCGGAAGTGACGCAGGGACGCGGAGCGCGACTCGAGCGGCCGGGTCTCCGCGGGGCGGGGCCGATGACGGGGCGGGGCCAGAGCGGGGGCGGGGCCAGAGCGGGGGCGGGGCCAGCCCGGCTTGGTTCCGCCCTCTCGTCTGAGCCCCGCACCTGTAGCTCTGCGCGTCGCTGGGAATTCGTCCTCCAGGCTGTTCGCACCTGGGCAGCCGGAAGCTCTGGGGGAAGGGACAGCTTCTCCCCGCGTCTGCCGCCTCCTGGCTGCTTGCTGAGCCCCCCTGCGAGAGGTGGGAGGAAGGTGGGAGGAAGGATGGGGAGGAAGATGGGGAGGAAGGATGGGGAGGAAAATGGGGAGGAAGGATGGGGAGGAAGGATGGGGAGGAAGGTGGGAGGAAGGTGGGGAGGAAGGTGGGAGGAAGGTGGGAGGAAGGTGGGGAGGAAAGTGGGAGGAAGGATGGAGGAAGGATGGGGAGGAAGGTGGGAGGAAGGTGGGGAGGAAGGTGGGAGGAAGGATGGGGAGGAAGGTGGGAGGAAGGTGGGGAGGAAGGTGGGAGGAAGTGGGAGGAAGGATGGGGAGGAAGGTGGGAGGAAGGATGGGGAGGAAGGTGGGAGGAAGGATGGGGAGGAAGGTGGGAGGAAGGTGGGAGGAAGGTGGGGAGGACGGTGGGAAGGAAGGAAGGAGAGGAAGGATGGGGAGGAAGGTGGGAGGAAGGTGGGAAGAAGGTGGGGAGGAAGGAGGGAGAGGAAGGATGGGGAGGAAAGGTGGGGAGGAAGGTGGGAGGAAGGTGGGGAGGAAGGTGGGGAGGAAGGTGGGAGGAAGGTGGGGAGGACGGTGGGGAGGACGGTGGGAGGAAGGAAGGAGAGGAAGGATGGGGAGGAAGGTGGGAGGAAGGATGGGGAGGAAGTTGGGGAGGACGGTGGGAGGAAGGAAGGAGAGGAAGGATGGGGAGGAAGGTGGGAGGAAGGAGGGAGAGGAAGGATGGGGAGGAAGGATGGGGAGGAAGGTGGGAGGAAGGATGGGGAGGAAGGTGGGAAGAAGGTGGGGAGGACGGTGGGGAGGAAGGAGGGAGAGGAAGGATGGGGAGGAAGGTGGGAGGAAGGATGGGGAGGAAGGTGGGAGGAAGGATGGGGAGGAAGGTGGGAGGAAGGATGGGAGGAAGGTGGGGAGGAAGTTGGGAAGAAAGTGGGGAGGAAGGGGTCTGGTGCCCAGGGTCTGCATTGGGCGGGGGCCCGGGGTCCTGGGGCTCACAGGGGGCTGAGCGCAGGCAGGCGGACAGCGCAACCCGGACCTGCCTGGCTGTGCGCCGCACGCTGGTGGTGGTGCTGCTCTCCGATAACGCTTATCACTGTTTGAAATCATCCATGTATTTATCCTTGGATTTTCTGCCCCTCAGAATAAAAAATAAGCATCCGGATGCTGGAATCTCAGGCTATATCCATCGCTGCTCCCAAAGGGGTAAATACACTCAGCGGAATGCATGGTGGGTTTTTGTTTTTCCTTTTTTCTTTTTTTTTTTTTTTTTAAGATTTTATTTATTTATTTGAGAGATCGAGCACATGTGAAGGGGAAGGGTCGAGGGAGAAGCAGATGCCCTGCAGAGCAGGAAGCCTGACACGGGGCTCGACCCCAGGACCCCGGGATCACCCCTGAGCCGAAGGCAGACGCGCAACCAACCGAGCCCCCCAGGCCAACCCGGTGGCTTGTTTTGAAATAAATCTGAGCAGCTTAACTGTGCCACTACACAATAGCTATTTCAGAAGGAAATAAATTAGCATGCTCCTAATTTTGAGTCAACAGTCTTTTATGCTGATGGAGATCACCAGGTTAGTGACGTCATAGTGATGAAATTATAAGAATGGTAAACAAATTTAACCTCTACGAATAACACAGGTTAAAATACTAAATGGTCAGGGCACCTGGGTGGCTGAGTCAGCTAAGCGTCTCCCTCTGGATTTCAGCTGAAGTCCTGATCTCTGCGTGGTTGGGGTGGAGCCCCACCTGCAGCCCTGCCCCTCTGCTGCTCCCCCCTGTTCTGCAGCGCTCTCTCTCCCTCTCTCTCAAATAAATAAAATCTCTTTTAGAAAATAAAATAGGGGATCCCTGGGTGGCTCAGCCGTTTGGTGCCTGCCTTCGGCCCACAGCATGATCCTGAAGTCCTGGGATCGAGTCCCACATCGGGCTCCCTGCATGGAGTCTGCCCCTCTCTCTCTCTCTATCTCTCATGAATAAATAAATAAATTTATTAAATAAATAAATAAAAATAAAAAATAAAATAAGGGGCACCTGGGTGGCTCAGTGGTTGAGCATTTCAGTGGTTAACAATCCCAGGGTCCACGGTTCAAGTCCTGCATCTGGCTCCCTGGAGGGAACCTGGTCCTCCCTCTCCCTATACGTCTGCCTCTCTCTGTCTCATGAATAAATAAATTTGTTTAATCTTTAAAAATATTAAAAATAAACTCACCACTTATTTCCCTTCCTTCTCTTAAAAAAATTAAGTGGACATTTTAAAATGTGCCATAAATATTCATAACCTCAAGATTACTTAAATGTCTGAATTACAGGAAAGTTCTTAATCTCTTCCTTGTAAATAGATCTTAACAGAAATTCAACTCTGTAATATAAAATACAAAGAAAAATAAAATACAAAGAAGCTTAGCTCTAATTCTACGTTGATATCCACTAACCTTCACTACAGTACTTACGTGCTCTGGATTCCTAAAGTAGCCCCTGGTTTCTTAACGTGGATACTGTATTCATTTTGATAAAACCTCCAGAAGCCTTGACTTGCCAAATAAATTTGAGGAATAAAGCGGATCACGCTGTGTTACCTCGTTTAACCCTAATGATGCTCTATCAGATAATAAGGTCGCCATGGACTTGGATGAAAACACCGCAGCTGTCTTAGTGTGTAAAGCCATATCGTCATTATATACGTACCTGTCCTGCTGGACAGTCCAGAATTTCCCCAAGTGCTGAAAATTGAGGCAATGTCGGTTTTAGATTTCCTCAGGAGAATTTCCTTTGACCCTAAATTCTTTGAGAAATCCCATCCTTCCCAAGAGATTTTGCCTTGCTGCTCCATTTCAGACACACTCAGCAGCTGCCTATGTGTACTCAGTGGGTAAAATTCCAATATCGTGGAGCTTATTTTCTATAAGAGGAGACCGAAAATTTAAAAATAAACACATAATTTCAAATAGTGATGTTGTTATGGGCAGTCGCAGAGCGTGGGACTCTTGATCCTGGCGTTGTGACTTTAAGCCCCATGTTTGGGGTTCAGTTTACTTTAAAATGGTATTATTGGTAATAATATTATTTACTTATTGCCACACCCTCTATGTGCAGTATCTCATTCATGACGCCTAACCAAGTTACAGATGAGGAAACTAAGGCAGGGATCTTGCTTTTAACCACCACACTTCACTTTCTAAGTCTGTGGATTTTATCCTTTGGAAGAAAATACAAGGTCTTTCCAAAGATTTGAATGACAACATTGTCTTTCGTTTCCTGAAATGTAGGTCAAGAGAGGGTGGCCCTAGATTTTTTAATGTAGATCGACATGACATTGACATTGCATTTCAAAAAAACAGAGTTTCATAAGGATTTGTGATACAAATAGATGCCTAAATATAGATAATGGTTAGGTCAGAGAGCTGGAAATAGAAGGCGGAAGGAGCCAAGGGTCATTTGATTATTAGCAGGCACCACACCTGCAAGGCTTTCCATGAACTCTGAAGAAGTTCCTACACCTTTCAGGAATTTGCTTCTGTAATTGAGCTTGGTTTCACCTTGGCTATTACTTTGGGAACATAGGGATTCCGATCATGGGACAAATTTGGCCATTTATTTGGAAAATTGACTCCGATGGTGCATTGCAAGATAAAGTGAGTGGTGCTATCATGAGGGATACTAAGAGCACTAATTTTGAGCGCGTATATTTGTGGGTGCCAGGCTGCCTTCTGCATGCAGGATGGGGGGGCGGAGGGAGCTTGCCCACCTAAGCACTTAAAAAGGAAGTGGCTTACACGTGGATACAAGGGAGACCTTCCGGCCACGACAAGAGGGTCAGTGCGTGCTGCACTGCGGGCACGGTCGGAAGCAAGGTGGGGCAGCCCAGATAGATTTTGCGTATGCAGGCAAACGAGGGGCAGCCAGGGGGGCTCAGCAGTTTAGCACCGCCTTCGGCCCGGGGCGTGACCCCAGGGACCCGGGATCGAGTCCTGCGTTGGGCTCCCCACAGGGAGCCTGCTTCTCCCTCTGCCTGGGTCTCTGCCTCTCTCTCTCTCTCTCTGTGTCTCTAATGAAAAAATAAATAAAATCTATGAAAGAAAGAAAGGAAGAAAGAAAAGAAAGAAAGAAAAAGAAACTGAAAAGTGAAGCTGATGCGGTGTCCGAGCTAATCCTCCTGTCCACTTGTCAGCTGTTGAGTGGTTTTCCCAAGACCTCTTGGCCAGGACGGGCTGGATAGAACACGGAATCAGACACGGGTCCTCTGACTCCAAATCCGTGTGTGTGAGCATGGGGTGCACTGGGGAGAGGCAGAGGTTGCTTGTTCTGATGGGTTTTCTCTTGTTCCTCGATCACAATTGTTATGTGAAATAACTATATAGTATCCGCACCTGCATTCGACAGGTACACTCTTTGCCGCTTCCATCCAGAAATAAAAAAAAACGAGTTCTCCGATGACGACCATCTTCCTGGGTCCCAGCTGCCTTATCCATCTTCACTTCCCCAAGAGTAACCCCTTCTGCAATTCACTTTGTAAGTTGGGGGGGAACTTCCTAGGTGAACTTCTATATACACGCATCTGCCACCATGTGGCCCTGGTCCTTAGACGCCAGCAATCCGGGCATTACAAGCATTACAGCTGGGGAAACCAGAAGCTCCTCCTCCAGCCACCACCCTCCCGCCCCTGGAGGTCGCAGGTTCCTGCTCCTGAGCACGTCGACTGGCCTTCCCCGTTCTGGGACTTGATGTGCGTGAACTGTGCGCTGAGTCCTTCCTAGATGGCTCATGCGAAAGAGTCACTTCCTTACCGGCTATGTTCGTGGGACTCGTACTGTGTTCGTCGTCGCTGCCGTAAGATCCCCTGCATGAAGATCCCACAATGTACCCCTTTCACTGCAGACCAGCATCTGGGTAGTTTCAGTTTGGAGCCACTTATCACAGCTTACCGCAGCCCTGGGGTGGGGGGTGGGGGGCTGTCGCATGGACAGAGGCCGCCCCCAGCACGCAGACCCCCAGCATTAGCGGGTACCGCAGTTTCCCACAGCAGCTGCACCAACATACACACTCCCGACGCAGTGTGTCGGAGTCCTGCTCCCTCGCGACTGTACCGACACGTGCTGCTAGCTTTTTTTTAACCTCACGGTAGGTATGGAGTGGCACGAAATTAAGGCTTTAATTTCCACTTCCTAGGGGTTCCTGGCTGGCTCAGTCAGTAAAGCATGTGGCTCTTGATCTCAGGGTCATGAGTTCAAGCCCCACATCGGGCAGGCATGGCGCCTACTCAATTTCCACTTCCTTGGTGATAAATGAAGCCGGATACCTTTTCCAGTACATACTGGCCATTCGGATATATCCTTTTCATATCCTATTCAAGACCCTTACTACCCACCTTTCTTTCACTTTGTGCCTTTCGTATTGATTTGCAGGATTCTTACCAATATGTGTATTCTGGAAACAGGTCTCTTGTTGGATATATGTTTTATGAATACCACCTTCCACTTGGTGAGACGTCTTACCATTTTTTAGTGGTATCTTTTAGGGAAAGAAAGGAAGTTCTTTTAACTCTTTTTTTAATTTATTTATTTACTTATTTATTCATGATAGACATAGAGAGAGAAAGAGAGACAGAGACACAGGAGGAGGGAGAAGCAGGCTCCACGCCGGGAGCCCGACGCGGGACTCGATCCCGGGACTCCAGGATCAGGCCTGGGCCAAACCGCTGCGCCACCCAGGGATCCCCAGAAAGGAAGTTCTTAATGTTAAATTATCAATTTGTCTAAACTACCAACTTATTTCACTGAGAGTATCTTTTGTGTTCTATTTTGAAAAACTTGTACTCCTGCCATGGTACTTGCAAAGTTTTGGAGTGTCTTCAAGACCCCATCCCCATTTGGATGTTTGCTTAACTGCCAAGTTTGCTGGCCTATCCCAGTGCCATGAATTACGGAGGACATGGTAAGCCCTGAGGGAAGACGGCATAGGGAGCAGAGACTGTGCATCCTGATTGATCCTGCAGACCTCAAGTTGGGATCGCGGAGAATAAATGAGACTGACACCTGTAGACTTGTCGCAGAACACCGAAACACAAGGCAATAGGTATGCATGTATCAGGTGAACATACTTCAGCCCTGCAACCAGCAGTCGGCTGATGGATACAGCGCATCTTGCAAAGAACGATCAAAGCATAGGAAGCTGCTTGGGATTGCAGTTCTCCTCAGTTGGGTCTGTTGGGAATCCCCATGTGTCCTCACTGACAAGTAGCTGGATAAGACACAATGACCTGCAGAAAGGGGACAGCAACATATAGAATAACACCCAGTGCTCATCCCGTCAAGTGCCCACCTCAGTGCCTGTCACCCAGTTGGCAAATTGAACACCAATAAACAATTTATAAAAAAAAAAAAAAAGAAAGAAAGAAAGGGGACAGCAACTTTACCACATTCACGCGTTTGAGATCGAGCTCCTGACTCCACCATCAGAAGAGCAAGTACGTGGAAGAGAATGGCGTGTGGAGAGTGAGCTTGAGCCATGGGTCCAGTCTACTCTACCCCGGAGGGGTGTGCGTGTTTTTAAATGACATATGAGATTAATGCTTTTTTAAAGATTTATTTATTTGAGAGAGAGAGCAAAGTTGGTGGGGGGGTGCGGGGAGAAGAGGGAGAGAAGCAGACTCCCTGCGGAGCATGAAGCCCTACATGGGGCTCAATCCCATGACCCCCAAATCACAACCTGAGCCAAAACCAAGAGTCGGACACTCAACCGACTGAGCCACCCAGACACCTGAGATTAATGTTTTAAAAGAATAGGAAATCTCAGTACATGGAATTAAAGTATTAGTAACCAGGGAGGCTGTTACCTGAAAACAATGAAGTTTGACAAGTACCAAGTGTAGAAAACAGGAAAACTTCATGCTTACGCCTCTGGAGTTGAGATTCTCAAACTAACACGTGCAAACCGTAGAAACTACATAAATGTTTTCACTCTCCTTTAGTCCCTAGGCCCCTTCAGAGAGAGAGCGAGCTACGGTTACGGCTATAAACAGAGACAGCTCTCAATCCACTTTTATTTCTTTTCTAATCAGCTCTCCTTCCCTCTTGATAAACATATACGCAGCTCTTCTAGGAGAAATAAGTATTTCCCCTTAAATGTTGCACAGCTTTGAGCTCCATCCCCCAGAGGCTCACTCAGCCTCCAGAATCCTTTCCCTCTCTCCTAGGGATCTATATGCTCGGCCTCCAGCATTCCCCTTAATCTCTTCATCCACCACCTCCTCCTGATTTTTTTTTAAACATTTTATTGATTTTTTCATGAAAGACACAGAGGAGAGAGAGAGGCAGAGACCCAGGCAGAGGGAGAAGCAGGCCCCATGCATGGAGCCCGACGCAGGACTCGATCCCGGGACTCCAGGATCACGCCCTGGGCCGAAGGCAGGCACTAAACCGCTGAGCCACCCAGGGATCCCCCCCCCCTCTTTTTTTTTAAAGATTCCTCCTCCTGTTTCTCCATAAGTGACCTCGTAGCCCTGCCCCTCTGGCCTGACCATGTGCCAGTTCCATCCATGTCTGAAGCCACTTCCCCACTTCGGCATCGCTGCTGGGAATCAGAGGGATAAACGTGAGCCAGTATTTATCTTCTTGCCTCAAATATCTACTCAAGGGGGATAGGAAGGTAAAAAGATAAACAGGGCCAGAGTCTTGTTTTTTTTTATTCCCAGCCTCTCGTGAACCCACCTTCCACCAAATATTTCAGTAGCATGGACATGCTTCCTTATGCTCCTTTGTTCCTCCCAGCTCTGCTACCCCTTCTCCTAACACGGCCAACAGCCCTTGTCTTCAGGTAGCTTGGTGGAAAGTGCCTCTGTCTGGCATCAGTCTCTCTCTCTCTGATTTTTTTTTTAAAGATTTTATTTATTTATTCATGAACGACACAGAGAGAAAGAAGCAGAGACAGAGGCAGAGGGAGAAGCAGGTTCCATGCAGGGAGCCCGACGCGGGACTCGATCCTAGGACTCCAGGATCACGCCCTGGGCCAAAGGCAGGCGCTAAACCACTGCGCCACCCAGGGATTCCCTCTCCCTCTGATTTTTGTGAAATTTTGCACTATTTCCTCGTTCTAAGAATACCCTGTTACTTTTTAGCCATTAAAAAAAAAAAAGGTTGAACTGAGCCAATTCTTGTATTTTGGCTAAGCCACATCTGCACACAGCAGCTACGGAGAAACTGAGAAAGGAAGAAAAGAATCCAGCCCCTGCCCTGTCTCCTGGTTAGGAAGGAGCAGACTTTGGGGAAGAGAAGCCAAAGCTCGCTTTGTAACAAGGTGGAAACAAGATGGAACAAGGTCTCCTCACCGCTTGGAGGGCTGAGGCCTAAACTGTGCCCATAAAACGATAAACAAAATGGACCGGGGCTCAGGCTTATTTACAATGAGGAATGAAGCCACCGAAGCATTTTACACTCTTCTTCATACTTAGAAAGAGACCACAAAGGGCAGGAGACCGACCGTTCAAGGAACTGGAGCTAATGGAAGAACTTAGTAAACGGAAAAGAACTAAACGAAGGAGGAAATAAAAAAATAAGCAGCAAAAATATGTTTTAAAAAGCTCAAAACATTCAGAAAGTGTCAAAAACACAATTACTAACCCCACGCGGCTGGGGCGAATGAAGTGCAGAGGCCAGAGGACAGAAATCACTATTCATTAACCTGCAGTGTGGCCTCTGCCGCGCGTTGTTTCAGCCACTAAACGGGGCGGTCAGGACAGTGACTTCTAAACTTAAACCTCTAATAATGCAGCAGAGTCCCTCCTGTGTCACACTTGCAAACGATAAAAAAAAAAACACAAAGAGGAAGTTTGTGGGGACAGTGGTTAAATGGGGTCAAGACGAGCCCTGGAAGCTAATGTCGTTGAGCTGGGCCGGGCCGCAGGCTGCCCTGACCCAGTGGCGGGATAGGGCGGCGGCGACAGAGGAGGTGCTCGGTGGCCGGTACTGCGCCCTCCCGGTGACCTGCTCCCACGTCCCGGGCCGGCCACCACCGCCACCACCGTCTGGCCAAGAGGCCGCGCTGGCGGGCAGCTCGTCACCCATCAGATGTGCAGCCGCCAGCTGTGCAGGTGACCAAGCTCCCAACAAAACCGGGGGAGGAAAGCACACCCGGAAAGACACGGTTTACCAGCTGCTGTTGGAAGCAAACTCTGCACCCAAGCTGCCGCCCAGCCCCAGGCGCCCTCCCGGCACAGGGCTCTTGCTAGGGCCTGGGGCTCGGCCCCGCCGCTCCGCCACCATGTGCCTGTGACTGTGCCCAACAGCTGAACGACCGCCAACCACGCTGGGGCAGTTTGGGCAATCGTTTATAAAATAGAAGAACTACAAACAAGCAAATTCTCGATTAAACATCAGGTTTCTATCTAAATTCAGGCCTCCTGACATGGAATTTTTTTTAATGAAATTCTTTTTTAAGCTTGTTCTTTTGTTGTTTGGGGTTTTTTTGTTGTTGTTTTGCTTTTTGTTTCGTTTTTCTTTTTTTTTAGTGATCTCTACACCCACCGTGGGGCTCAAACCCATGACCCCAAGATCAAGAGTTGCAAGCTCTCCCGACTGAGCCGGCCTGATGCCCTGGAATTTTTTTTTTTTTCAAAGATTTTACTTATTTATTCATGAGAGAGAGAGAGACAGAGACAGAGACAGAGAGACAGAGACACAGGCAGAGGGAGAAGCAGGCTCCATGCAGGGAGCCCCACGTGGGCCTCGATCCTGGGTCTCCAGGATCAGGCCCTGGGCCAAAGTCAGCGCTAAACCGCTGGGCTGCCCATTTTTTTTTTTTTTTTTAATAGTAGAGTTCAGGGCCACTGAAGGACATTTATCATATTTTCTGTCAGCCCAGCATATTTTTAATGTATTTCCAATATCAGGGGAACCTCCCCGCTCGTGGGGTCCACCTTCCCAAGGTAAAAGGAGGCTGGGACTTGCTTTCCCAGGTCCCCTTGCAGCTTACGGCCCCACAGATGGGACAGATATTTCCATCTGAATGAAAGTAATGGGGAAACCAAGGCATTTCATGGAATACATTTTGGGCAAGGGAAGAGGTATGAGGCCAAGACACATGCACCTTTCAGGGAGAGTAGGGACCTAAGTTCTGGTGAGTGGCTCCTACGGGTGATGACCGTCTCCAGTGGAAGCTGCATCATTCCTCATTCCATAGCTTCCAAGCTTGATCCTCTACGTCCAGATCGTTAGCTACCCAATGTCCTTTGAAAAAGGATCCTTTTCTGTTTATGGTGGATTTTGTTTCAGACGTTCAGTGTCTATTTACCGAATGCAGTCTGTGTTCTAGGAACTAGCTCTTAGCAATGAGAAAACGAAGAGATCCCTGTCCCCATAAAGCTTACTCTCTGTAGGGGAGGCAGATGTTAAATATGAAAATGCTGCATGCCATATGAGAAGACAATAAATGTGGTCAGAAAAATAAAGCAGTTAAGGAGAAGAAATGCCAGGGCTGGGGTATGGCACATTTAAATAGGACGGATGGTCAGGAAAGGTCTGACCTAAAATTGAGTCAGGCAAGACCCCGGGGTCCCAAGATCGAGGCCCACATCGGGCTCCCTGCATGGAGCCTGCTTCTCCCTCTGCCTGGGTCTCTGCCTCTCTCTGTGTCTCTCATGAATAAATTAATAAAATCTTAAAAAAAAAAAAAAAAAAACCACAGTGAACAGACACTCAACCACTGAGCCACCCGGATGCCCCTCTTCTTACTGTTTTTAATGTGCTCCTAGAAAATTTAAAATTATGCAAGTAGCTTGCATCTGTGCCTTGCATTGTATTTCTACTGCTTCTCCAAACACACGCAGCCTCAAACCTTTTGAGGTACTCCCGCATTCCTCAGAATCCCACCTCCGGTCCTTGGGCCTTGCCTCCAAAGGACGCTGTCAGTCTCTCTGCTCCAGCCACTTCTACTATTGTTGTGGGCAGATTTCAGAACTTGAATCTGTGTGAAGCCAAATGGGAAAGACCGACCCTATGGGAGTCTCACCGCACCACCCCCACCCCATAAAATACCGAATGCAATTAGACCTTTCCTCATTTCACGGACACTTTTTCTCCTTCACTATCTTAGGTAAACATTATTTTTAAAACACCCTTCTAATGACGTGGCCGTTAGAACACAGCACTCCAGGGTGCCTGCGTGGATGCCCCAGTTAAGCACCTGCCTTGGGCTCAGGTCATGACCTCAGGCCCTGGGATCAAGCCTCACGCGGGCTCCCTGCTCTGCTAGGAGCCTGCTTCTCCCTCTCCCCTTCCCCCTCCCCCTGCTGGCGCTCTCTCTCATTTGTCAAATAAATAAGTAAAATCTTAAAGAAAGAATACGACATTCCAGAAAATGGGAGTAGCAGGGAAGAAAACCCAATCCCATCAAGCATACCTTAGTGATTTTGACCCTCTATTACTCCCTAGTTTTACAAAACCGAAAAGATGTCAAGAGTGAGTAAGTGCATGACCCAAGGTCACAGATCTGTACGAAGTAGTGACTACTGAAATCTGGGGTCTACCCAGATCCTGGGCTCTTACCCTTGTATCACAAGATGATGGAATCTCCAAAATTCAAAACCTTTGACGATTTAAACTTTTTTTTTATAAATTTATCTTTTAAAATATTTTATTTATTTATTCTTTTTTTAAACTTGCTGGTTTTTCTTTTTCAATTTTTATTTATTTATGATAGTCACACACACAGAGAGAGAGAGAGAGAGAGAGGCAGAGACACAGGCAGAGGGAGAAGCAGGCCCCATGGAGGGACCCCGATGCAGGATCGATCCCAGGATTCCAGGATCATGCCCTGGGATGAAGGCAGGCGCTTAAACCACTGAGCCACCTGGGCTGCCCAACAATTCAGACTTTTACAGAACCTGGGTAAGGGAGATGACGAGAGGCGGTCATGGATGCAAACATCCATGATTACTAAACACTACCTGGAAAATAATGACAGTTATTTTCTGTTTGGGATACACATAAATGGGAAATTCTGTCACCTACGCAAGTTATTTGATCAAGCAGCCCGCACAGTTGTTCTCAACCACATGGGATGACGAGGACACACAGAATGTCGTCAGCCCTTCTGGGCAAAGCACCGTGCTAGACACCCTGTGCCTGGGCTCGTTTTCCCACCTGACAGCGTGCGGGTCTGGTAACCCCATCTTACAGGCGAGGGGTCACAGGGCTAAGCACTGACCCCAGGCCCGTCAGACTTCAGGGCCTCAGAGCTTGGCCATGCCCCGCTGGCTCCCGTGTAACAGTCTCATCAACCCTACTTCTAGGTGTCTCCCTTGGGGTTTAAAAGAACTAAGTCACTCTGAATTTCTGGCAAATTCCCTAAAGAAGAAAGAATTGTAATTCTGGGCCTCATTTCTCTGCATATTATAGATAAATTTAGTTCTGAGCATTTCTTAAGACTATTTTTGCATCCTTCTTATGCATTCATTTGGGATAGTTTAGAAAGAGCCTGTTTTTGAGAGGACTTTTAATCATTTACTGATTTTGAAGATGTGCTTCTGGAGAGAGCTCTCACAATTCCAGAAGCTGATCTGATGGTTTTTTTGCCAAGTAATTGCATTTTTGCTTTCTGTCCCTTGCATGAGCCTTTATATCCCTGGAATTGTGAATTGAAAAAAAAAAAAAAATCCAGCTGTCAACCTAAGGCTTTGTATTTTACGAAGGGGGAAGGGAATCTCTTAACAGGTCCAGTTTCTTTTTTGCCCAGAAAGGCGTTGACTTAAAACATGATAATGCAAGTTTTAACCGAACACTGACTCCTCAAGTAGGATCTTGAGAGAAGTTCTTTAAATCCCGAGTCCCAGGATCTCCTAAGGTAAAATGAGAAACCTAAAATGTAGCTATTTGTTTGTACAAACCATCACAGTGTACAAATATGTTCACACCCGACAATCCGCAGAACCATTGTCTCTTGGCCACATTCCACAAGTGAAGAGGCCTGGGAAGCCATGAGGCCGTCGGAAGGCGGGAAGCAGCACTCGCGGGCTCTGTGACACGACACCCGATCGACGTCACGCGTACCTGCAAGTCCTTGACGGGACCTCGACATGCAGCTGGCGGGTCGCTTTGAATCCACAGCCAGGAAGAAAACTAGAGAGGTCGGGCACAAGGAGCGCTCGGGAAATATGGCAAAACGTGCATTTACTGTTCCCGTGGCGTCTCCTACCAGGTGGCATCACGGTCCACCTCAGACTGACGGTGGTCCCCTCCCTCCCTAAGGCTCTGGCCTCTGCACCGTCACCTGCCCCCTCCCCCGCCTTCTCCTGCCCCTCATCTTGGTAGGTTCCCTTCTCTATCTTGGTGCAGCCATAGAGCATCACTGGAGTTCCAGCTGTGTTGTCGGTTGGGGGGGGGGGGCTCTGGATCCCGCAGATCCTTCAGAGTGAACCCCGCCCAAAAAAAGACCTTTCTATGGTGAGTGCCAACCAGCTCTCCAATCTCGAAGCCTAACTTTGGACTCCTTAATTCGTAGTAGTATGGACCACAGCCCAGATAATGTTTCTACTAAAGTCAACCTAAAAACATCTGGTCAAATGGGAAAATAAATACACCCCCCCAACACACACGCACTAAAAGCAACCCCAAGATAACAGAAGGCAAAGAATGTTCAGAAGGCAAAGAATTCAATGTTAAGTGAATACACGCAGGTGGTGATTTAGCACCTCTGAAACGGGGGCGCACAGGTGGGGAGCCAGGCCCAGACTGGAGGAAGGGTCAGGGAGGCCGCCCAGGGAGGAGACTCCAGCCAGAGACGGTTGCATAACAAACAACTGCAGCTGACGTTTGGAGAGGCAGCCCAGGCGAGATGTGCCTTTTTCTACCCTTGGTGACAGGTAGAGGGAAGAAAAGTCTGCATAACCACGGGCCAATGTCCATAACATTTGTGTCCCCAATTTATGTTTTCTATATGGGAAAACAAAAACCTAGAGCTAAGAATTTTTTTTTTTTTTTAGAGCTAAGAATTTAAAGTGGTCCCAGCAGAAGCAAATTAGAAATTTTAATGCAAAAAAAAAAAAAAAAAGAAAGAAAGAAAAAAAAAGAAATTTTAATGCAAAACTTTAGGTATGAAGGTTCAAATTTCTGAAGTTTAATGGAAAAAAAAAGAAATAGTAAATGGATATAAATTCCAAAATGGTAGAGGGGGAAAAATCCAATTAAAAAAAAATTAAGAATGGAGGAAAAAGAAACATAGAAGGCAGGACGAAAAGCACAAGATAACCGAAAATCAGGCCAAACCTATCAGTGGACTAGACTGTCCAGTGAAAAAATAAAGTTATCAAATTATTGATTAAAAATATCGAGCTCCGGGTTACCGTGGAGTTCGGGGGCAGCAGTGCACCGAGTCACAGCACTGGGGACTCAGCACTGGACCTCGGGCCGCGGGGCAGAGACTGCCTGGGACCGGGACAGACGGACGGACGGACCTGGGGAAGGCACCGGAGGCTGGACTGCACCTGCCATGGGGCCGGGGGGGGGGGGGGGGCGGGGGGGGCACCTGCCGAGGGGGTGGGGGTGGGGGCACCTGCCGTGGGGGTGCACCTGCTGTGGGGCCAGGGGGGTGCACCTGCCGTGGGGCCGGGGGGTTGCACCTGCCGTGGGGCCGGGGGGGGGGCACCTGCCCCAGCGTGGCCAGCTGGTGCGTGCGGGGCGGGGGCCCTGCTCCCGGCCGCCCCCAGCTCCCCCGAGTGTGCCCGTGCAAGGCTGCAGCCCCCGGCCCCACAGCAGGTGCCCCCTGGGACAGCAGGCACCTGGAGCGCAGACAGCAGGAAGGCACCAGGCCCAACCTACGCCAAGAACGTGTTTGCGGCCGTGGGACAGGCCGCGACCTACACCAGGTCCCGCGACGTCGGGGCGGTGGCCGCCTCAGGAGCCAGGGCCCAGCACCAGGCATCCGGCCAACACCCCTGCTCCTGCCATCGCACCCCTCGTGCCACAGCCCCAGGAGGATGCGCAGGCGGCAGTGAGGAGACGAGGGTCATCACGGCGATGACCGGGGCACACCTGACACCCCACTAACTGCAGAAGGGACCGCGCGGCTGGGACGGTGACAGGTGCAGCGACAGGTGTGCAGGGAGCACCGCCCGAGGGGCTGCGCAGGCGGGGACACCGCGGGGACACCGGGGAGGGGCACCAGGTATCTGGAGGGACGAGGAGGGACGTGCCAGCATCCGTCGGCGGAGGCGCAAGGTGGCGCAGGGGCAGCTGCGGCAGGAGGCTTGGTCCGCAGGCCTCCCTACCAGCTCAGCATCCCCCAGCCCAGCCCCCCCAGCTCGCCCCCTCCAGCCCAGCGCGGGGCCTCGGGGAAACTGCCTCCTGGGCCGGGTCTCTGTGCTGGAGACGCAGCACCAGGCCGGGCCCAGAGGCTGTCCCCGATGGACAGGGGACTGGAGGGGTGCCCGTTCTCCTCTCCCCTCGCTCCCTGCTCTGCTCCAACACGAAGGTCCTGGGCAGGGGAGCAGCAGCAAGAGGGGAGCCCGCAGGACTCGAGCTCCGGGTCTCCTCTACCCAAAGGGACGCGGGGCAGGGACAGGGAAGCATCTGGGCAAGAAGAGTGGGCCCTGGAGGTGAATGTGACGCAGCCCCTCGGCCCCCAGGAAGCCGGAAAAGGCCTGGGACGGAGCCCTTCCCTACCGGGGTACACTGGCCGGGACCACCACACGCTGGCCTGGTGCTGCACCGGGTCCAAGTGACAGTGCGAGCGTCGTTTCTTTTAAAGATTTTACTCGACAGAGAGAGTGCGAGCGGGGCAGCAGCCGTGGGTCGGAGGGAGGGAGAGGCAGCTCCCCGCTGGGCAGGGGACCCTGGGATGGTGACCTGAGCCGAGGGCAGGTGCGCAACTGAGCCACCCCGGCGCCGGTGTCCAGATGCTCCAGCTGGAACCACGCACCCTCCCCTCGGCGTAGTCCTCCACTGGGGACTTCCGTTCCTGTTGGAACTGCTGGCACGTGCGCCATCATCCTTTCAGTTAATTTTCTTTGGATAATAGTAAATAGTTGAAAACGTGGGATCCTGGATAGGTTGTTTTTTAACAGTCTGGGATCAACATTCAGGGAAAAAAAAATCCTTGAAAGACTCTACGTGGCTGAGCACCACAACTTACAACCAGATTACTAGTGGCTAATCACAACCCAAACTTGCTTCGGGTTTTTAAAGGGCGTCTTGTATACCCACCTAATGGTGAAAACAAAATGTGAAAGTGTATGGGATGGGCTAAATATAGACAAAAATGGCACCAAAATACTTAACCACTGATGTCTGAGACTGCTAACATATTATTTCAAGGAAAAAAACCTGAATATCTGGTATAAACAGTTCTGTAATGCTTTTTCTGTCCTTGGCATGGTCATCAGGAAACCCATATATGAGACCCATTATTGACAACCAAAAAAAAAAGTTCATGTACTAGAGAAGTGTATCTCCTCTCATCCTTGCTCAACAGCTTGAAGGCATGTGAAGGGTGCCTACGATGGCCTCCTGAGGTGGGGCAAGCCGCAAATGCACGGAAGGAACTCAAGGACTGAAGGATGCATTCTACAAATTTTGGAAAAAGAAAGACTTGTATGAATACTCAAATTGTGATGGTCTCACAAAGAACAGCCAAGGGCTGCTGTTTCCTAAGACTGTCACTTACACTTTAAAAATGTGCCTCCAGCGAGCACGGTCTGAATGAGGGTTGTACTCTGGTTTCCTCCACAAATGATCACTTAGGAACTCCCATGGGCTTGTCTGGAATTCTGGTTTCTCAGTCTTAAAACGGAGACAAAAAGTCTACTTGTCTTGTAAATATAATGAAAAACTTCATTAGCTCACTGAGGCATCTTGAAATAGTGATTAAGCCTAAAAACTCTTTATGACATTAAAAGGTTGAAATCATGAGTAAGAAGCCCTTCATAGCCTTTATTAGTATTTAATGTAAAAGCCAACTAGTAATAAAAATCAAGAGTCAAGCTATGTTTCCCCCATCGTGATTGTTTTTTTACATGCAAACTGAACCATTAGACTTTTTCAGAAAATTTGCCAGCAGGGGGCAGGGTGCTCATAATTAAAATAAGATTCTATGTTTTAAAAATTTGAGAATCTAAAAAATAAATAAATAAATAAATAAATAAATAAATAAATAAATAAATAAATAAAAATTTGAGAATCTGATCAACTCCTAGTAGATAGAAAATAGACTAAGAATGATTTTATAAACCTGCTTCAAAGTCACTTGGGCATTTTAGTGTCAAAGGATGTTACTGGAAGCTATCCCTGCTATAGAAGTATCTGTAGTTGTGGCAAAACCACTTTAGAGCAACTGCAATGAACATAAGAACTCAAATAATAATAAGCCTTATGGATCCTTTGACTTTTTTTTAAAGATTTATCTATTTATTTGTTCATGATAGACATGAAGAGAGAAAGAGAGAGAGAGAGAGAGAGAGAGGCAGAGACACAGGAGGAGGGAGAAGTAGGCTCCATGTCGGGAGCCCGACGCGGAACTCGATCCCGGGACTCCAGGATTGTGCCCTGGGCCAGAGGCAGGCGTTAAACCGCCGAGCCACCCAGGGATCCCGACTTTATTTTTTAAAGCCTTTTTTTCTTTCAAGATTTTATTTATTTATCCATAATAGACACACAGAAAGAGGCAGAGACACAGGCAGAGGGAGAAGCAAGCTCCGTGCAGGAAGCCCGATGCGGGACTTGATCTCAGGACCCCAGGGTCACAGCCTGAGCCAAAGGCTCAACTGCTGAGCCACCCAGGCGTCCCCGAGCCTTTAACTTTATAATACTAAAAGGCAAACTCTCTGGTTTAAGCGTTTAATCACTCACTTCAAAAAATATTTTATCAGGCAGCCCAGGTGGCTCAGCGGTTTAGCGCCACCTTCAGCCCGGGGTCCTGGGATCGAGTCCCACATCGGGCTCCCCGCAGGGAACCTGCTTCTCCCTCTGCCTGGGTCTCTGTGTCTCTCATGAATAAATAAATAAAAATCTTAAATAAATATTAATTCAAAATAAGCCCGATAATACTATAAGCCCCAAAAGGAAATTTAGCTTTTTAGATAAAGGAGTAAAAAGTAATTTCTAAACACTATAGAAGATGAAGTATATGCTTCGGATATTACTAAGCTCAACTGTACAACATAAACCTGATAGTTCACTGAAACAAGGACCAGTACTTCAGATCACAGACACCTGCATATACAATTGTATCTTTTATGAGTTAATGACAAAAAAAATACATTTTATTCTGGATCACTGCAAGTTTCAAGTCTTTGTCTTGAAGTTTTTGGTTTGTTATTTAAATGAAAATGGTCTGTTACTCTTGGAACTCTTGATCTTAACAGTTGCAGAGGTCCAAATCTGAAGAATTTAACAAAAAAAGCACTATAAATTACTTACTTGTACAGCATTTTCCTTAGTACAAGTTGTTAAAATTGCCACAGAAAATATCTGCCAATTCTAAACACCTAGATGGGAAATACATCCTTCTATGTTACCCTGTGTTGATTTAATACTTTGGCTATACTGTGTATTGTAAAAAAAATTATAGGGTTATAAATAACTTATCCGCTAGGCTATAAATCTCACTAAACAAAAAATACAGAAGCAAGCACACAGTTGAGAGATACACTGTAATTTTTCTTTTTTTCCAGTTTCACCTTAAGATCACAAAATTACACCATTTTTATTAGATGTGATGGGCTGAGGACAACAGAAGTGCTCAAATTCACCTTATTCTAACAATAGGGCAATGAAGCACAATGAAAAGCTGAATTCTAACTGTAAATGTTTTTTTTTTGAAACATAACATTTTCAAATCTGCTTAAATCCAGAGAGATTTTTATTACACAATTTGATTTTTACATCAATAAAATCTTAGATATATAACAATACAGATGAAGGAACAAGAATTTAATTTGTATTGAAATAAATATTAGATATACAAAGCACATAGAGTGAAAAAGGGTCACAATAAATTAAAGTGGAGACATCATTTTGTTCAATCACCAAAGAAAGCCCTTGACACTTCCAATTTCATACCATCAAATTTATCATTCTTGCTGATTTAAGCAGAACACAAAACAAATATGGATCCCAGGGCTTACTTTCACAGGTACCAGCATAGATAATTTACTACAGTGATCCAATTTGGAAATCAGTAGGGACCAATAAATCGCTGCATAAAAGAAAGAGCGAATGAGGCCCTTTTTCCTTAGTGTCAGCAGGCTATTATTATTATGTTTATTAGATTTTCTTGAAAGGACTTCACATTTTCTCAAATATTCAGGAGAAATATATTTCCCCTCTGAGCCCTACATTAGCATTTATGTGCGTTGGTCTTGAATATAGGAGAATGATGAATTTTTCAATTTATTTTATAAATTTATACAGTCTGGATAGTATTGGCCTGAAGAGTATAACTCCCCAACCTGTACGGATTAGATATTAAAAATGGATTCAAGAGAGGTTACTAAGAAATGCTGACATACTATCTACACAAATTTTTTAGTTCAATATATCCCATTATATGGAGCACCAGAACTAATGCATTTATAAATCAAACAGTGTTTTATGACTCTTTCTAGACTTTGTGACCCTTTTACATTTGTTCCAATAAAGACACATCACAAATGTTACCTGCCCAAGACTTTGCCCATTTGGTCTCAACTTACAAATATATATGAAGGCAAAAATTCATGTCAAAAGCAATTGTTCTACTCGGAAGGTACAAAAGAAAATCTAGAATTCAACTGTCATGAACCAAGAAAAAAAAAACTAGTTTAAAAGGATTGAGCATATCAAAAAGTTACTTTCAAGAAGGCTATGAAGGAAAATGTGAGATGACTGGAGCCTTTCCTTCTCCTTTAATGTGAGTTAATTTTTAGATTACAGCAAAGGTATCTACCAATTTTTTTCTTACTAATTCTCTACGAAACAGAATCTGCTTTAGATTTTAAAAATACTGTAATTTTTCTCCTGTCGCATCAACTCAAACTGAGTGCAGCTTTCCTATTTGCGCTGCACAAGAGAAGGAGCACTCTAGGGTTCATCCCTCACACAGAAAAAAACAGTTCCTTCTCAGGACCCACCTGTATACCACCTTAGAAGATACACGTGTCCAAAATAATTACTAGCGGGAATCCTTCCAAATTTTCTTATCCTTAATACCAGATCCAGCAACAACTTTCCACTCTGAATATTAGAAGAGGGCTGCTCAATTAAAACAAACCCTGGAAACGACTCCTGGATTTACAGACATACTTTTGCCACACTATCTACTAAACTACATCATTATACACACACACACACACACAACACACACACACACACATACACACATAGCCTCTGCAGAATTCTAATCCTAGAGAAATTCCACTGTGGTGTAAAATAGAAACTAGTTGTCTCTGCAACTCAAACTGAATTTACAAGTCTAAGTATCATTCTTGATATAATAACCAAAATATTTCAATATGCTTTTATATTACCACGAAAAGTCTAAATTTTAAGAGACTGAACTGGCCATACCTTGTATACCTACAAAACGACCATGAAAAAATTCTAAGTACCATATTTCTACACACCTGAAAATTAAGGATAAAGAACACTCTTATAATTGATGTATTTAGGTGATTCAGGCACTATTTATAAAGAAAAAAAACCAAAACAACACAGGGCCCGTGATCTGAATGATGCCATTCCCAAGTGTGACCTATATTCCCATTTAACTAGAAAGTACACATTACCAGGGCACTTCCTCCAGCTTTTCAACATTTCAATTATTTTACTACGATTCCAATATAACCGAATACGTAGTAATGCAGTTTCATTACATTACTATGTACTCACAGTAAATACTTATTAAACATTTGTTGAATTTGAGTAATTACATATTAAAAAGGGCGAAGGGCACCAGGTCCTCAGTCTGGCTGACTCCCGCACCTCTGGTGGCATCTGGACCTTCCCTTCCCGGAGGCTCCCTGAGGAAAGCCTGCCACCTACTGCTCAGGACCGTGACTGTCTGTGGTTACTTCCTCCCTTGAGGCTCTCATTAACAGAGGAAGAATCAAGACTGGTCTAAATTTGGGTGGTAGCTTTGAGGCTAGCAGATCCTAGGGGGATCTGGGCTGGCATGGGCGGGGGCGGGGAGGGAGGGTGTTTTAGAGTAACTATTTTAATCAAAATAAACTCCTCAGGATTAGACAAAAGTCTTTAACCACAAATCCCTCAAAATTAATTCCATTCACTCTGATCTCAAACTTTTAAAAAACTAAGTCTCTCGGTTCCACTTATCTCATTACATATACACTCATTTTCCTTTCCACGTCAAATAATATTCATGTCCTAACCTTATAAACCTAAATCAGAATTTTTGATCTTGATTTTTAGAAAGAGAATTCTGACAGCGTTACAAAATTCAGTTATAAAACAGATCTCCTAAATTTTTCATAACTTCTGGTTTAATACCACAGCATGCTTTGATTTTCCCTGCAAGGGAGGTTCCTAAATATCTAAATTTAATTACTTGCTTACTTCCAGGAGCATCTACCTTGGTAAATTTTATTCCAAGAAAATGTAAATACAAATTATTATTTAAGAAATTTCTCTTTGGACTGACATTAAACAGAATTTACTTCATGAGGAATCAAGTATACAAAAAGAATATAGAATTCTTGTTGTAATAAAAGTAGGTTCTATGTTCAGTTTCCACCTGTCCAAGAGGGTTTAATATCTAAAAGTACTAGAAGAACAATCGCATACTGTATCACTTCTAAAGAATTAGATATTCTGGATGTTAACTTTTTTAAACCCAGACGTAAAAACAGGTTCAGCTAAGCTATAGTTTCTCCTATTTCATTCATTCCACATACTGCTACTGTATTTCTAATTTTAATTTGATAGAGGTACCTATTAAACTATCATTCTAGAGCCAAATCAGCTGGTTGCATGTATACGTATTGCAGGATTCCTAACTACAAGCCATGCAAACTAAGTATCTGGTAATGCTCAAATTGTAAAATTTACTTTTTCATGACTCGAGGAGTATTTTATTTATAAATCAAGCCTTCCATGAAAGAATAGTCCATCAGGAGCGTATCAGAAATATAATCTTGTTATGTGATAAAAAGCCTCAACTTTTAAAGCACAGGGTTTCTGAATTATTAAGTTTTAATATTAAAATTCCTTTTGTTAAAACCAACATGAAATCATTTCCTTTAGGGAAATCTTTCTGACCAAAAGTAATTTCTAAACGAAGGAGGAAAAACTCAGAACAGAGGCATACTCATAGGTCATTAAAAGACAATCATAGAAAAACAACTCACAAGAAAATTAATAAATGGAAAAAATGGCAAAATTTGAGTAAGTTCTATATTTTAACTAATAGTATTGTTCCAGGACTAATTTCTTAGTTTTGATAACTGTATAGTTACATAAGATGTTAATATAAGGGGAAGCTTGTAAAAGGTTATACAAGAACTCTTGGTGCTATTTTTGCAAGTTTTCTATAAATTTAAAAGTATCTCATGATTAAAAAAAATTGTAGAAAACAAACTAGTAACTTAAAAATAAATCACTTCAGCTGCCATATTTCTTGATATAATTCAAGACTTAAGTTTTAAAGACATCATTAGAAATCAATATGTTTACTTAACATTATAATCACTTTATTGCTCTAGAAAATTAGTTCTTAAAACCATCAAATTACATATATAGTGATGAGGCGAGCTACACACCCATCCACCCACCCAATCAACTGTATTGCATGAGGCTGCTTTTCTAACTTAGTAGATAAATATTATACAAAAATACAAAAAACAGTTGGTTACAGTTGAGCTATCAAGTAGATGTCACATTTCCAGAGATGGGAAAGTTGAACAAAAAGGAAACTGAGGTTACTGACAAGTATGAATGTATCTGAGAAATCCATTTACATGCAGACAGAAGAAAACTGGTTACAAAAACGATGACTAAAAACTTTGCAGTGTTTTAAACATTCCTAATCATGCAACAGTAATAAAGATCAGAATCAATTTTATAAAGAAGTTGACGGCAGCTCAACAAACAGGATTTAACATATTATACAACTCCAATCACGGCTGCATAATACACCCAATACTCCCAAATTTACCTGTGCATTACAAAATTAAAATGCACACTGTTCCCCCACAATTCCTCCTCCAGCCCCATTCCCAATCAATTATCTTACCTATAAACCTTTCCATTTAACCTTTTAAAAATCAGATTGGATAGGTCACAGTATGTAATCTACAGGATAATCTTCATTATTATTTCAGAACAGACACCAAGCACAGGCATATGCTCAATCTTCAGTCACATTCCTTTCAAAAGATATCTGAACTGCTGCAACTGTCTATGAAAATTCAACCCTAAGAAACCGAGAAAATTGGCAGTCAAGAATCTGATCTAATTCTACGAACTATAGTAATACTAATAATCTATGTGTCCACATTTGTAGAAGGGTTTCCTATTTGAGAAAGGTTACTGAATGGCTCTCTGAAAGGAGAAAGGTTACTGAATGGCTCTCTGAAAGGAAAGCTGTAGAACTACCACGGCTTTCTGATGTAAAACAGTTGTGACCCCAGATATTTACCCATTTGGCTAACAAGCTTATAGCTCAGCCTTCTAAAAAATATTCAAAGCCACATTAAGTAGTTATGGAAATAAAATTTTGGAAGGTCATAGTGTAAGATGCATGCAGAATTCCTCTTATAATGGTATATCCAAAATAAATCCTAACAAAGCAGCACAAAATCAATTTAAGAACAATTTGAAATTAAATACAGTGGTAAAGGTTTCTTTTAAAATCATCAACCAAAATAACTAAATGGCAAAAGAATACTGTCTCAAAATATAATGCATTCATGTATGTTAATATTACCATAATGAAATCATGCCAGATGTAAATTTAGAGTACCAATTAGGTTCAAAGAAATTTAAGAGCTACTTTTACAATAAGAGAAATAAATGTATTTCATGATAAAGGCACAGCAGCATTTAAAAAAATTTTGATACATTTATCACAAGATAGAAACTTCCTTAACCATGAACAACACAGCACAGTAAAATTTTCTTGGGAATTTTTAAAAGGCTTGGTTTAACATGCCAGGAAAATAATCATGTTTCCACTGAGATGCATTTATGTAAATTATGTAAATTGGATTGAGGTCAGTTTTACACCTGGAATTAACAACCCCGAGCAGAAGTACCAACTCCTAAAAATGCTTATTTATACTATATATAACTTAGGTGGATGTTACACTATGCAACTGTTGGTGCCAGTCTGCTTATAAAAGCAATACTCTGGAGACAAAGTCTTCTCACAAACAGTGGGCAAGCCGGTTTCATTATTACATGTTCAACAACAATCCTCAGTTCATTAAACAAGGTCCTGCAAAATAAAATAGTTTTCTTTCAGACACAAAAGGAAAAAGAATACAAAGCAAATGCTGATAAAGGAATTCCTCATAGCCACTAAAGAATCTGAAGTAAAAGAAATAACTAGAATGCACCGTAGGAAACACACAAAATAAAATTCTCAAAATCCGTATTTGTGTCTTTTGGAGGGTGAGGGAACAGCATCTGATCAACGGTTATCTCCAAGGGCTGAGATAAGGGGTGATTTATACCTTCTTTACAGGAGAGTCACATCATTTTCACATTTAATTTTGGTAAATTCACTAGTTTTAAAAAAGAGCAAGAAAGTGAAATTCCATCTATTTTCCTTAAACTATCACCTTAAACATACATAATGCCTCTCAGAGCTCTCGTCATCTATAAAACAGGAAGATGGACTTCATGGAGTCACCCAGTAAGTTAAGTGAGACAGCAGAGAAGATACTCCGTAAGTGCTATTTCCCAATCAAGCCAGTTCCTGTTTATCTTCAGACTCAAGCCCGACTCCTACCATCTATGCCTTCTCTATGCCTTCTCTGGTCATAATGGAACCTGCGGCTTCATCTCCTCCCCCACTCTCTGCCAGGACTCCCGAATCCCCAGTCATGCCGCACTTCTGTGCCCCAAACAGGCCGCCGACTTTAACCGTGCCTGCTGCCTCCAAAGGACTCCTTAGGACCCTGCATCACACACACAGTACAGGCTGGCAGACATAAAATCATGCATGTTGGCGAACTGTGATTTACAAGAGCTTTTGAAAGGTCACCCAGAGTAATTCTGATTATTCACTTTTGAGTTTTCACTTTATGTGCTGACTCATCCTGTGTAAGACAATTCCTGCTCTACCTTTCTGTATCCTCTGTTATTTTGCTGGTTAGGAAAAAGAAAAGCTACCATTTTAAAAAAGGATGTAATATGCTTTCACACAAAGACAGGAAGGAAATCTGTAAAGATGCAATTTTATCCAACCACCTGCCCTTGTATCTACCTGTGGCAGGCCACAACTCTCCTAGGTCCCAGGCCAGAAAGGGCTTCTTTATCTTGGTCTTCCTCCCCAAGCCCTAAGCTCTTACCTCCTGAATCTTTCAAATTTATCCCTTTTTATTTTACACAGAATTAGTTTAGGCTCTGGACTACTCTCACAGTCTCCAAAGTGGCCCTTCTTTCCTCTTGCTGAGCCGGTGACATGTCTTCTGGGATATTTCTAAATCAGATCTGATCACCTTCTCAACCCCTCCATGTTCTGAGCTTCAAATGCTCCTCCCTCCCATGAAATAAAATCTAAACCCTTTCTTGCTCTCTCCCTGTCTTAACTTCTAGGCACAGAGCTTCATTACTTCCCTCTACACTTCCCTGACTCAAGCACCTTGCACTTTCAGGGGCCCCCGTGCCCGAACTCAGACTTCAGAAGGCCTGGCTTCTGGTACCACTTCCTGGATGAGCTCCCCATCAGCTGCCTCCTTGTTCTCTGTGCTCTCACAGGACAGTCACCAGCACACTGACTTACAGAGGGTCTAATTCACTCAGCTCTAAGGCTCTAGGAAGCAAGTACTTCAAGCCTACATCAACTTACCACCAACACACAATCACTGTCTTCTGAATGACTCTAATGAATAAAACTAGATGACACCTTGAAAATACATTGGTCAAACCCCTCAGGTTACAAATGAGGCCTAAAGTCAACGGCTTGCCTTAAGGTCGTGCCGCTAGTTTTTTGGTTTTTTTTGAGATTTTATTTATTTATTCATGAGACCCACAGAGAGAGGCAGAGACACAGGCAGAGGGAGAAGCAGGCTCCCTGCAGGGAGCCTGATGTGGGACTCGATCCCAGGACCACAGGATCACGCCGTGAGAAGGCAGATGATTGCCCCGGGCATCCCCACGTGGCTAGTTCTTTCATTCCTGGCTCTACCCCTGGCATGATCTAGACCATGTCTCAGAGCTGCTCTGGAGCAGCAGTGACGACAGAACAGTCAGTGACGATGAAAATGTTGGGATCCCTGGGTGGCGCAGCGGTTTGGCGCCTGCCTTTGGCCCAGGGCGCGATCCTGGAGACCCAGGATCAAATCCCACTGTCGGGCTCTCGGTGCATGGGGCCTGCTTCTCTCTGCCTGTGTCTCTGCCTCTCTCTCTCCCTCTGTTACTATCATAAATAAATAAATTTAAAAAAAAAAAAAAAAAAAAAAAGAAAATGTTTCTCTGTGCTTTCCAACAGTGATCACCACAGCCACACATGGCTTCTGAGTGTGTGAAATTGGCTAACATGACTCAGGAATTGAGTTTTAAAGTATATGAATTTTAATTAATTTTTTTATTTAAATGGTCAAATGCGGGGCACCTAGGTGGCTCAGGAGTTAAGCATCTGACTCTTGATCTCATCTGAGGTCTTTGTCTCAGAGTCATGCATTCAAGCCCCAGTTGGGCTCCATGCTGGGCATGGTTAAGCATCTGCCTTCAGCTCAGGTCATGATACCAAGGTCCCGCGATCAAAGTGGAAGCCCCTTGTCCCCGGCTTTGCTCAGCGGGGAGTCTGCTTCTCCTTCTCCCTCTGCTCCTCCCCCCTGCTTATATGTGCTCTCTCTTGCTCTGTCAAATAAACAAAATTAAAAAAAAAAAAAAAAAACCCAAAAAACAAAATGTAGTTTTTATAGGCTGTTTATCAATATTTTTAAGTACACATATTTCCCATTACCTTCCCTCTGTTTTGTTTTGTGTGCTTATGCAAGATCTCTGAAAATGCTTATTGGCACATATTTGTGTTACCTAGATCCACTGCTATCCTTTCCTTTTTTATCCCACTGGACACTTCTAAAATTTCTCTGAATTAAGGGCATGTGGAGAAAATGGGGGTAGAGATTATAAGGGTATAAAGCAGTAGAGGAAAACAAATCTGCTGATGAAAATGTGTATGAGGGCAGGGGCCCCAAAGATACTGTTTTCTGAAATGAATACATGAACCAGAATGAAAAAGGGCAAAAACTCATGGAATCAAGTAAAACTGAAGGTTTATTCCTGACTAGGGACTTATTCAGAACCTATGTCTAATGGGGATCCCTGGGTGCCTTGGCAGTTGAGCATCTGCCTTTAGCCCAGGGCGTGACCCTGGGTCCTGGGATCGAGTCCCACACTGGGCTCCCTGTATGGAGCCTGCTTCTCCCTCTGCCTCTGCTTCTCTCTCTCTGCATCTCTCATGAATAAATAAATAAAATCTTAACAAAAAAAAAAAAGAAAAGAAAAGAAAAGAAAAGAAAAGAAAAGAAAAGAAAAGAAAAGAAAAGAAAAGAAAAGAAAAAGAAAGAAAACCTATGTCTGAACTAAGCTCTGTCTTAGGAAGTACTTTAAGAAAGACATTGTCTAACAGAGCATAAAAACCCCTCAAAAACATGAATCAGAATTATAGAAAGAGGAAAATAAGTTATGTATTAAAAACACAGCCAAATCTAAGTATTTTTCAAACATTACTTCATTTCACCTCCAGGAAGAGGTTTTCTCCTCCACCAGTGAAGAAATTAAAATTTAATTAACTTGCCTAAAGTTACACACCTGGCAAATGATGGACCAGCATTCAACTTCAGTTCTTTTACTTTTCTCATGAAAATAAGGATCACGCTAAAACACTCAATTTCTGACTGAGCTCTACTATACAATGAATTTTAAATTTGTAAACAAAAGCTACTTTAACATTAGCATCCCAGTAACATATCCCAGAAGCTGTTAAAAACTACTATTCGTTTCAGTTTCACTCTAACCTGTGAGATCAGCACGCAGAACTTAACTGTCTCATGTAAGCCTCCATTCCTGAACATTACGGTAACGCATTCAAATATTTCTGCTTCCTCCAAACTACTCTGCACAAGTCTATTAGAAGAGTAAGATCATGTCCAAGCCATGATTCCTATACATCTAAAAGATAAATTCCAAACTTCTGATCCAGAAATTCAAGAAGTTTTACAATTTGGCTCTAATACACCTTGTTAATCTCAGCTACACCCACTTAGCACTCAGGATCCCTGGTATCGCCACACAGGTCCATCCAATGCCCTTCAACATGGCTTGTTCCTTCTTGTCTTTGAACTTATGTTCCTACTCTCTTCCTACCTAAAATGCTGTTACCTATCCTGTCTATTCAAAGGCTTTAATTTTCTCGAACAATTAAAATTTCTGCTTTGTGAAACTTTCACGGGCCCTTTTTATATCCTGGCTCAAGGATCTCTCCTCCCTGTGGAGCACAGTATTGATAGGATACAGCAAACACAAGAGTGCATCATATATTGGGTTTGTGAACGCTGTATCCTGAACTACTGTTTCCTTATTATCTGACATATGGTTTTGTTTCTTCAATTAGGAAAGTGCCTTGAGATTGGGACTGATGTCTTAGACATCTTTAAATCTCTTAAACTTGAATACTATTTTATTTGATTACTACTTTGGTGGAGATCAAGGTAGATCCGGTCTCAAGTTCTAAAAAGAAATACAACCACCTTCTCACTAACCCTACTAAGGCCTGGAAGTTAAATTTACAAAAAAAAAATCTCTTGCTTAACTCTAACATAAAAGCTAAATAACTCTTAAACGTTATACTCTATTTTACAATACTCTCAACAAATAAAACAGATTTAAACTAATCACCAGCTTACCGACAATATGGATTTCTTCGAGAGGAATATCGAAGAGTAAGAAATCTGTAGTATATAAAAGGCTGGAGCAAACTTCCTTGACCACTGAAATAAATAAATAAAAGGGTAAGAAATATACATTAACAATTCATATGTACACTCTCAAAACTGAAAGCAATTTAACTGAAGAATGTGTGTGCTTTCATTCATTACATGGTCATGGCAGGGGTGCCTGGGAGCTCAGTCAGTTAAGCATCAACTCTTGATCTTGGCTCAGGTCATGATCTCAGGATCATGAGACTGAACCCCGTGTCCAGCTCTGTGCTGGGCAAAGAGCCTGCTTAAGACTTTCTCTCTCCCTCTGCCCCTCCCCAGTGGCTTCGTGCACGTGTAAGTGCTCTCTCTCTAAAAATAAACAAAATAAATGGTCATGGTAGTATCTATCATGTCTAAATCAAAGTTTATTTACTTAGAGCAGAGGTGCAAGAGCACAAATGGGGGGGAGGGGGGCAGATTCCCCATTGAGTGTGGACCCTGAGATCATGACCTGAGCCAAAATCAAGAGTTGGATATGTATCCAATTGAGCCACCCAGGCACCCCTAAATCAGTTATTCTTTATTTTTTTTTAATTTTTATTTATTTATGATAGTCACACAGAAAGAGACAGAGACATAGGCAGAGGGAGAAGCAGGCTCCATGCACCAGGAGCCCGACGTAGGACTCGATCCCGGGTCTCCAGGATCGCGCTCTGGGCCAAAGGCAGGCACTAAACCGCTGCGCCACCCAGGGATCCCCAATCAAAGTATTTCTTAAGAAGAAAGTAAGAGTGGCACCTGGCTGCCTCAGTTGGTAGAGTATGTGACTCTTGATCTTCGGGTTGTAAGTGTAAGCCCAAGTTAAGTATACAGCTTACTTAAAAAGAAATAAAAGAATATACATATGATTGCTAAAGACTAAGATGTTATCGTTTAAATTTTTATAAACATCATATTGATGTATATATTAAGTTTAAAACCTATTAAATAAATACATCAGAAAATGTATACAGATGCCTGAGTTGCTCAGTCAGTTAAGCCTCTGACTTCAGCCCAGGTCATGATCTCAAGGTCCTGAGATCCAGTCCTGCGTCACACTCCCCACTCAGCATGGAGTCTGACTGTCCTTGTCCCTTTCCCTCTCATTCTGCCCCCATCCCCACTCATGCTCTCTCTCGAATAAATAAAACCTTTCAAAAGATATATGATAAAGCAAACATAACAATGCATCATATACTGGTTTGTGAATGCTGGACCCTGAATTATTGTTTCCTTATCATTCGACACTTAGGAAAGTGCCTTGAGATTGGGACTGATGTCCCCAAAAAGAAAATGTATAAATGCTTCTATAATTACTACCAATAAATAATTGTTCATCAAGTTGTGAAACTTTATAACACAGTAAGTGAAAAGTGGTTCGTTTTATATAAACAACAACAAAAAAAAAACTAGTAAAATCACATAGGCTCCTTAGTAAATTTACACAGCTTATTCTACTATTTTGCTTGGTTAAAAAGCACTATTATAATACCCAAGAGCTATATACAAATTTATGAAATTCTAAGTCAAGAATTCTTTTCCTAGGAAAGACTATCTGGATTAAGACATTCACTACCAATAACTATAAAGTAAATGCATCAATATTTGGATAATTAGGTAGCAGGGTTAAGTATATTATCTTTACTTGATGGAGTATGCAACTACCTAAAATCTTGATTATGAAAACTATACAGCAACTTTGAAAAATGCAGAACATAAAACTATACATATTATTATATTTTAAACCTTTTGAGGAAGTAAAGATGCTAATGTGGTTTTTAAAGTTAATTTTTTTTTTTAAAGTTAATTTTCATCTTTTCTTCTAAATTGTGATATTACTTTCATAATAAAAATTTACATAATTATAAACTAATCACTAAACATTACATCCACTTCCCCCAGAAATTCCTGTGACAAATCTTTAATCTTCAAATGGAAAAATATACATACTATAGAAAATATAGAAAATAATATACAATAAAAAACAAAATTTCCATCCTCCAAGTTAGCCCCTTCCTCAGAGTTCCAGCTTAGTCGCTAATATATCCTTCCAGAAATTCACATGCACAAGTGTATATGACTAACCCTAATATGGTGCTCACTTTATGATTTGCTAAATCCACTTAAACAATTCTAAGAGGGAACTGGCATTATCACTCTCATTTCAAAAATGAAGAAACTGAAGCAGAAAAAAAATCCACATGCTCTTAAATACACAAACATACCTCAAGATATAAAAGGGGAATGCTCTACACAGTTCTTAACAAATTTTTAAATGTATTATACCTTAAAGATTATCTCCATCACAACACATAAATTTACCTCATTCTTTTTTACAGCTTCAAGCAGTTCATCTTATGCATTACTATTATGTAACAAGTGCTCTACTAATAAAGCTACAAAGACCTCATCCTTTTATGTTTTTTTACACTCATGTTCATGTATATGTAAGATAATCTCACAGACTTTACCTCATCTTTAAATACAAAGCTTGAAGCATTACTGTGAAAAACATAACTTAATGAAGCCTTCTAATATTAGATTGTTCTTCTATCATGAAGGGAGCAACTAAGGAATAATGATTTTAAATTATTTTAATTTTATAGTTTGTGTTATATGCAAGTGACATCAAAGCATCAATAGCTTTAGGGACTGAATAAGACATTATAATCTTTTTAGAATAACAAAGTGATTTCTCTATTTAAATATTTCTGGTAAATTCTCATCTCTTTTACAATAATCTTGAAAATTAAAATCAAGTTGTTTTAAAGTTTAACTTCTTTAAATGTGGTATCAATGCTCAAGAGTCTAAGTCAATGATTACATCAACTAGAATTCAGGTCCCTAACACCCAACAAGAAGCCTTTTCACTGTGTCATTCTGGAGCACATGTGGTGATCCTGGAGTTTCCAGAGAAAAACATTACTTAAAAGAATGGAACAAGTAACTGTTATTTATGAGGAAATCTGTAAAACTCAGTAACTAGCTTACAGCCTGCTAAAGAAAAAAACGAGAGATGCTAAAATATCACTAATTAAGGCAATGCACATTAAAATGAAATATTTCATAAACAAAAATAAGTTTTTATAAATTAATGAGCTTATGGAAAATAGATAATACAGACGTCTTAGAGGACAATGTGCCATGGTCTATTAAAGATACAGTGCACTTAGCTTAAACTCAGCAAAATCAATTCTGGTTTAAAATAAACAGAGGGGGCAGCCCCGGTGGCGCAGTGGTTTAGTGCTGCCTGCAGCCCGGGGCGTGATCCTGCAGACCTGGGATCGAGTCCCACGTCAGGCTCCCTGCATGGACCCTGCTTCTCCCTCTGCCTGTGTCTCTGCCTCTCTCTTTCTGTGTCTCTATGAATAAATAAAATAAAAAATCTTTAAAAAAAAAATAAAGTAAAAAAAATAATAATAAAGTAAACAGAGGCCCAAAAGTATAGGCAGAAAGGTAAAAAGAGGGGCACGTGGCTGGTTCAGTTGGAGCATGCAACTCTTGATCTCAGGGTCCTGAGTTTGAGCTCCACATTGAGGGTAGAAATTTTTTTTTTAAGATTTTATTTATTTATTCATAGAGCGGCAGACACAGGCAGAGGGAGAAGCAGGCTCTATGCAGAGCCTGATGTGGGACTTGATCCAGGGTCTCCAGGATCACGCTAAACCGCTGCGCCACCAGGGCTGCCCAAGGGTAGAAATTACTTAAAAAAAAAAAGGGTAAAAAGATGTTTACTCCATCAATATTTGGAAAAGCAAAAATCTGGAAACAAATGTTTCCCCATCAACAAGGGAACAGGTAGTGAAATGCAGCCTACTTATATGACTGAACACTACACAATCATTAAATGGAAAACAGAGTTGTTATCTATCAACATTTATAAACAGGACATGAAAACATACTGTATTAACTGAAAAAAAGCAAGATGCAGATAACTGATGCATTATGGCACTTCTGATGCAAAATAAAAAAACGAAAGAAACCAAACCCCACACCATACTAGTATGTATTTTCTACATATCTATATAAGTATTTCTAAAGTACTACATGCATGTACACATAAGGAGGAGGAGAGGACAGAACTGCAACAATGGTTCATGGTAAAATAATATATGGCTTTTATCTATAATGTCCTCTTATTGGAAAATTTAAAAAGCTATAATCCAGGAAGAAATGTACTTTTATTTTTTTTCCTGCTAATTTGATTTTTTTTCCCCAATTGGCTTTTAAGCAGTCATTTTTTTCCCACAACAAAGAAGATAAACACATTAATAGAGACAGAGAAGAACTTCTGAATTGGTAACCAAAGCTTATGCCATTTAAACTGCTCCTCCCCTTTCCTTTTTTTTTTATTTTTTTATTTTTTTTTATTTTTTATTTTTTATTTTTTTTCCCTTTTTTTTTTTAAAGTTTAATTTTAATCCCCGGTACTCATCACAAGTGCACTCCTCAATTCCTATCATCTATTTCACCCACCCATCTCTCTAGAAATGTAGTTTTAAAACTTAAATGCAAGAATTTTGATGGGGAGGGTCAATACTAGCCTGATGTTCTAATTTTTACATTACTTCTATAACTAAGATACAAACAAACATGGAGGTGTTGGTAGGCGACTATTAATACCAGACCATAATTTTTCTTGGAAAAAAAAATCATCTAAATAATGGCAGAATGCACTAACCTAGGCTTCCCAAGATTCAAAGGCAGCAGTTCTAAAATTAATTTTCAAAATGTTAAATGTAAATCACAAGGAATGATAAATAAGACAAGCTTCTAGGTTTACCGTAACGTCTCACGTTCTCCACAATAAAATGAAAAAATGGTGGCTAAGATCAATCTAGGTCTGCACATCAGTATCTACTTTAACAGATTTAAGCAGGATAAAATTTGAGTTAATACATTTATTATGTTCACTTAGTCATCTGCCTCTCAAAACAAATGTATTTTTATTCTTACCTAAAAAGCATAAAAACTGTAGCAGGCATCAAGAATATTTCATTACAAGCAATGAATTTCAGGATATTCTGTTGATTAGCACTTAATTTATCCAAGATAGATCTCAGCAGAGGTAAACTATTTGAACCCTTTGCCTGAAACATAAGAAAATAAATATTAGAAAGAATGAAGCATTTTTGATTACTCAATAATTTTTTTAGATAAATAGCATACCAACAAGTAATACAATTAAAAGACGATTATTTTAGAAATGGTAATATAAAAGTTTACAAATTAACGTAAAAGTGTATTTTCCTGCTTTGTTGATTTTGTGTATTTGAAAAATAAAAACACCATATATTATTTCACACACACAAAAAAATGGAGGTTATTTCTATCTAACTATAAACAAAATCAGACTACCTAGTAATAAGGTATTTGTGAATCCTTAGCTAAATACAAAGTAGAAATTAAAGTCCAATTACCGCTGTGACCAAAGAACTATGGAGATAAAGAAAAAGGGCAACACAAAGCAAACATTTGGGTATTTTAATTTAAATGTCAGTGCATATGCAGTCAATCCGCCTGGGACACTTAGTGAGGCTTAATGTTTAATCCAGGAAAAAGAAAATATTTTAGGAAAGTAGCAGTTCTGAACATTAAATGTAAAAGAAATTCAGTACACTCTACTTACCTGATTCTTAAAATTAAACAATGACAGCACAAGAGATCTACGACAACTTACCAAATAGAAAAGATATGATTAAAAAAAAAATCTATTTCAAACTTGAGAAATTCTCTGGGAACTGAGAGGTACTCTACAATACAATACTTTTAAAATGTATTTTGCAGGGAATGAAGGAAACTTTTGTGACAAATGCCAAAATGCCTTAGAACTCAAATTCATGCCAACAGGAGTCAAAAAAACAGCTTTACTTACATCAAGGACCTTTTTCGTGTATGTGGCAGCATGAAGCAAAGAGAACAACAAGACTGGAAAAATACTCACTGAAGAAAACAATTAAGGAAAATATCCAACATGTATCAAGTATTTTGTAAAACAGGCTTTGTATTATGCCCCATATAGAGCTGAACCAGCATCTGCTAAAAAGACTTGTTTCACTTGGTAACCATATGAAGTTTTTTTCCTACCTGTAAACAATTTCATTTTCTAAAGCTCACAATTTATTAAGAAAATAGTGAAAAGTTTTTTTCTATTAGATAATGAAATAATAATAAACATCTGCTATATCTAATCAAAATCTAGAACACCTAGAAGAAACCTTAAATATTTATTACAGCTTTTAACCCCACAATGGCCATCCTGGCCAGAATAATTTGGCCTTCAAATATAAAGACAGTCTCTTATACTACTTTCCTCATCACAATTGCTTAGGAAAGAGTCTGGGGTAATGGTTTAAAAAGTACTTATTCAGGGGCGCCCCGGCTGGCTCAGTCAGTAGAGCATGGGACTCCATCTGAGGGTCGTACTTGATCTCGGGATGGTACGTTCAAGCCCCACATTGCAAGTAGAGTTTACATAAAAAAAAATAAAATAAAAAATCTTTAAAAAGTACTTCTCCAATTTTCCTCAACTAAAGATCTTTCATTATTTCTTTCCTACAAGATCCCCATTATCTCAAGACACTGTTCCTATCAAGCTTATACAGTTCATAAATTCTCAACCTGTACAAGTAAAAAGTGTGTATTTGGGTTTGTAGACACTTAACTGAGAGTCTAATCAGTTTAATTACAGACATGTAGTTGAGTTCAACTGTTTGGCTTTATGTCATGGATAAATATGCATTTTCATTCAGCTTTTTGAAAAATGGAGTGTTCCAAAGACCCTATTTATCCCAATTTCTGCCAGGTTGATAACAAGAACAACAACAAAACTTGTCAAATAACTTTCATAAAATGATATAGACTGTTAGTCCACTTTGAATGGCAAAAATACATGCCCTAAAAGTATCTGCAGATTCTGGGGTGCCTGGTTGGCTCAATCACTAAAGTATGGGACCTGATCTCAAGGTCATGAGTTCAAGTCCCATGTTGGGTGTAAAGTTTACTTAGAAAAAATAATCAAAAAAATTTTTTAATTACCCTCATTTAAAAAATATATATCTGCAGTTTTTAAGAAATGAGCCATTATCTTTTTCTAACAAAAAAGCTTTCACTAACTGAAAGCTTTGCTGTGGTGGGAAATGGTGATTAGAATGCACTAGGAATTTCAAATTCATTACCACATAACTCATTAAGATCCAAAAGTGCCTAATTTCCAACTGGCAACCCAGACACTGACCTATACCCAAGGATTAGAATTTTCCTAATTAGTATCCTGACCAATTCTTCCCTGACACTTACAAGAACTAAGTAAAATGCCAATTTCCTCAGTAGAGACCATGTATAGCTTAAGAGATCCCTTTGGAACAGATGAAAGCTGCCACCCTCTCCTCTCCAAGGCCACTGTAAAATTCTGTTGTTTCTTCAATAGTTAAATTTAAACTCCAAAACATATCTTAATTTGAAGTCTATTCAGTAAAGCAATGCAGGTAATGAAAACAACCCTGAATGGACAGTCAAGATACCTGGGTTCCAATCATGGCTGACACTAACTTCACTTGCTAGACCACTTTCATCAAAGCTCGATTTTGCTCCCTCTCCCCTGCTCACTCCCCCTGCCCACAATCAAATAAATCTTAAAAAAAAAGGGAGGGGAGGTGTCAGGGTGTCTGAGTGGATTAAGTGTCCAACTCTTGATTTAAGCTCAGGTCATGACCTCTGGTCCGGTTGGGTCATAGGATGGAACCTGCCTCCATGCTCAGCAGGGAGTCCAGTGGAGATTCTCTCCCTCTTCCCGTCCCCCTCAACTCATGCTCTAAAATATTTAAAATGTAAAAAGCTAGTTTTTTTTTTTTTTTTTTTTTTTTTTATTTATGATAGTCACAGAGAGAGAGAGAGAGGCAGAGACACAGGCAGAGGGAGAAGCAGGCTCCATGCACCGGGAGCCCGATGTGGGATTCGATCCCGGGTCTCCAGGATCGCGCCCTGGGCCAAAGGCAGGCGCCAAACCTCTGCGCCACCCAGGGATCCCAAAAGCTAGTTTTCTAATGAGTGTTTTACCTCTAACATTCTATAGTTCACAAATCCTTGATAAGAGATTCAAAACTTAGCTTTCAATGTCGCTTTTAAACTATTTAGAAAATAGAAAGGGTGAAAAGTCTACAAGTTAAACTCTAAGTACCTATCCCTGTTAGAGCAAGGACAGTATCACCTTTGTAAGACCAAAGAACAGAACACAACTTTGTAACATGACCCTGGGATCACCTTCATTGACTAACATAATACTCAAGTGCTTTAAGAATCAGACTAGTATTTCCTATCAGTTACTAGTTTAGACTATTTCTACTACTACTCCCCAACCTCCACCCCTAACGTTAAGAATTTAAGGAACAGGAAATCCTTAATCTTCAACATTCCCATAGAGAAGGGCTAGCAAATAACCAATTGCACAGAACAGGAGAGAGGCCATCTTAAGTGGTCATGAGCCTCTTTTAGCATACACTCAGGATTCACTCAACAAAACTCACTGACCACCTGCCATGTGGACTGCTTCGTCCTGGTACAGACAGAAATACCTCAAAACTATACCTAAGTGTTACTCATACATTAACCGTAGATTAGGTAAACCTGTTAGGCCAGACAGACCTTACCAGCTTTACTATGCACTTGCCAATGTGGCGTCAGGCCAAGTTATTTGAAACTCTTAGAGCCTCAGTGTCCTCATCGAATATGCTGCCTGGGGCTCCTCTCCTGGGTGCTTCAATCGGGTACACTCAGCCTCGGCCTTCGCGCAGGTCAAGATCTGAGTCCTGGGACCCTGCTCCTTGGGAAGTTGGCTTCTCCCTCACCCCACCCCCACTCGCACGCTTGTGCTCTTTGGCAAATAAATAAAATCTAACAAAATTTTTTTACTTTTTTCAGTGTTGCGAGGATTAAGTACGTCAGATTTGTATATGCTGACAAAATAAGTACTCAAAAAATTTCAGTTACCTATTCTCTTTTCCTTAAGACTTTTAAAAAACCTATTTAAAATTGGATACTTCACAGAGAAAAGTATTATTTAAATAGGTAATATTTAGCCCTAGGGACACATTTCACTGTGTTTTCCGTTAGCTGTAGCTATGTATACACACATATTGTTTAGGAGTAGATCAGGATGTATCAGACATAGTCAAGAATCCTTAAGAGCAGCACTTAAAGCACAAAACACTTTCTTGTGGGACACAGGGACCACAGGGGGACAGTAGTATTAAAATGATCAAGAAATTCTGGTCACTCTTTTGCCTCACAATGCACATTAGCACATCAAAGGTCCTACAGTAAAGAAATTCAAACTGTTTAATCTAGTGCTTCCCAAACAAAATAAACTGCGACTTTCCTCCCCAGACTTTCCTCCCCAGACTTTCCTCCCCAACCCGACTTTCCTCCCCAACCCTCCCCACCTTTTGAGAAAACCTGTTATGGCCCAACACACTTTTGAAATGAGATTCCAAATGTGTTAATTTTCATTAGCTCCAAAGATTATCAATTTTCTACTCTATCCACAGTAAATACTAGTATTTTTATTATATTTATTAATTATCGCATTTTCTGCTTAAATAAGTTGTTCTTTGATGAATTTCCATTTGTTTCTAGCTCACTAGGATTTGAAAGAGCTGAGGATTTTTTTAAGCAAGACATATGGACAATTTCCCAAAGATATGAATTAAATATTAAAATAAGTCTTCCATAATCTTGTGCTTTGAATCCGAAGTTTAAAATATCCATTGCTAATAGAGAAGCTTACAAGAGGGAAGAACAAAGATACAAAATTTAAAATTCCCACATCAGCTCTTCAAATTTAGATTTCACATTTTAGAGTCAGAAATTCTTAAACTAAATCTATCTTCATTTAAATCAAGTGTCAACCACCCAGCCAACCCAGGCTTCACAGAAACCCTCCTTGCTGAACCCTTCCTATTGCAAAGAAATAACAAGAGATTCCCTGTACACTTGATAGGCAACCTCTCTGTCAAAAAGGCACAAAAAAAGGATACTTGTAACAGGGTAGGAATTGACAAAAATGAGTGAGTACAGCAGGTAGTGGCAGCTGTCTTCTAATAGAGCCTGGGCCAGGAATGCTCTGCTTAACTGGAAATGTGGTAATCTTTGGTGCAGCCTCAGAGCACTGGTAAGAGCATTTGCCAGTAAAGCACGTTGGTAAAAGCTTGCAGCTTCATGCAACCTGCAAATTACCAGAGGAGAGGTTATCCTGAGACCTGACAACTATCATGTCTCTTCCTCCTTTGTGGATTGCATCATAATTGCACAACACCCAAATCTCTTGTCAGTAGAAAAAAATTATTTGAACCTATTATACCTTCTTAGAGGCATCACTTCATATATATACCCGACTAAATTTTATAAAGCAGTCATCTTCCTTTTAAAGCAGTCATCTATTAAGTCAAAAAAATCAAAAATGAAAAAAAAAAAAAAGGAACTCTCATCCCTACACATCCGCTTTCTTTCTGATTTTCAACATGATGTCAGCTTTCACAAAGCACACAACATAAGATATTCCTCCAGTTGGTACTATTAGTGGGTTATTAGCACTTAAAGGAGACCTGCGTTTTATCTGTTCCAGAACCTTTTGCAGTTTAACGAGTCTTGCACATAAAAGGCAGTCCATAAACACCAAACAACTGAGTATCAAAGGCAGAACATCTGTGTAATACATACCCGAGAAGAGGCAGGACAAACAAAGCAGAACAGTAAACTGTGAACAAGCGAGAAAGCCACATTGCTGTGTCCAGCTTATTGGTCATCATGAATTGCTAAATTTAAAAAGAAAAATATTGTGATAAACTAAGCCAGCAAATTATCTTCCCAAGGATGAAGATAACATAGTTTTCTTCATATTCAAAATGTTTTAACAACCCCGCAGCGATTATTTAAGACCATTAAATGAGAACTCCTAAGGCAATTGTTTCGTCTATACACTCAGTAACACCTCCAAAAACCTTATGGCATTGATGCAGAAAGCAGTGGAAGTACTTAAATAGAAAAATATCAGTTGATATTTTAAAAAATAAAGATTAAAAAAGAAACCTGTGAACAGAAATGTAACTACAATTGTCTCTATTCCTGCAGCACTTATAATACTGGCTTCACTTACTTTAAAAGAACTTTAAATAAGAACTAATTGCTCTCAAGAGAACCATAATGCCTATTCTTAGAAATCTCAAATTCAAATAGGTAGGTTTCAGATCTGAGTAAAAAGCCAGTTTGGATTAAATAAACCTTACAAAGGAAAAATGTAAAACATGGTAATAATCACTCACTACCCAACTCATTAATCTATGGAGAATCTGCTTATGTACATATGACGGCCTGACATACTCTAAGTGTTCAAAATATGACCGTCAAATATTAAATAGTACCTGCCTCTTCAATTTTATGACTTCTTCATCCCCTTGGAAGCTGCCCCACATGTCTCAACCTGAATATTTCAGTGGCCCTAAATTAAACTCCCTTATACAACTCTATTCTCCATGTTTTCTATCTTTATCCTTGCCCCTGCTATGTTTGTCAAAGATGGATCCATTATCATCAACAGAATCACTTAAAATCTGTTTTCCCATTCAAAATGTGTCTTGTAAGTGGCTTTTACATTTTTTGATAGAATCTACATTAATAATTTTTACATCAACATCTAATACTGATATACATATATATATAAACGTCTATAAAGAAATTTCACAAAATAATACTTATCTTTCCTATGTAATGGATTTTGGTATTTTGTATTCTAATGTTTTAGAAAGATTTAGTGTTTTCACTAAATGGATGTCAAAACTCACTAGTGAATCGTAACGTGAAGCCTAAAACATTAAGCAGTCTAACTTAATTATCTTTCGAAAAATATAAAAACCTTTTGGGGAAAAAAGCAAGTACATTTTAAAATCAAAAGATGTTTCACCGCATGTCTTTTCAACAATATGCAAGTAATTATTCTATCCAAACCTACTATATTGTGACTCCTTTAAATTTAAACGATCACCCTAGTCAAGGGGAAGAATGAATCTAGCTTACTGTACTCAGGTTCTCCACAAATACTCAGATTTCACATCATGGTCTGAAATCTAATTTTAAAACATGTTCTTTATTTTATTTTTTAAAGATTTTATTTATTTATTCATGAGAGACAGAGAGAGAGAGAGGGGTAGAGACACAGGCAGAGGGAGAAACAGGCTCCATGCAGGGAGCCTCCATCCCGGGTCTCCAGGATCAGGCCCTGGGCTGAAGGTGGCACTAAACCGCTGAGCCACCGGCTGCCCCAAAACATGGTCTTTAAAATTGATTAGCTTAAGGACACTGGGCTGGCTCAGGCAGTGGGACACGTGACTCTTGATCTTGGGGTCATGGGTTCAAGCCCTACGTTGGGTATAGAGATTGCTTAAAAATAAAAATCTTTTTTGGGACTCTTGGGTGGTACACTCGGTTAAGCCTCCAACCCTTAGTCTTGGCTCAAGTCTTGACCTCAGGGAGATGAGCTCAAGCATGAGTTGGGCTCCGACTTCAGCGCAGAATTCGGAGCTGGTTAAGTCTCCCTCTTCTTCTGCCCTTCGCCACAGTATGCATGCATGCTCCAATGCTCTCTCTAAAGTAAGTCAATCTTTGAAAAAAAATAAAATAAAATCTTTTTAAAAAATAAATAAAATGAAATCCATTTGTTTAGGGTGTTTCTTTTGTAATAACGTGGATCATTGATTTATTCATTTCATTTTGCACTTTGTGTATCTGCATTTCAATACATAATAGAAAAGGTTTAAAAAGTTTATTGGTTTACACTTTTAAGAGTCAACAGCCCAGTCCTGTTATAAATAGTATGGGCAAAAAAAATCACTGAAATTTTGGGTGCAAACCTACCCAGGTGAAAAACTATTCACTCAGTCTCAAACTATCATGCCACAGAATACTTTTTCATCACAAAAGAAAAAAGGCGTGTTTACAATAGTCTGGTAGATGCCACTTAAACCAAATTGTCAAACTTATCTGCAATGATAAGATAAATCAACATAAAATGCTTCCTCATATATCACACACTGAAAATGATAGAATAGCATTTATGTACTATTCCTGCCAAAATGCTTGACTTGAATCTAGTCACAGGGGAAAAAACAGGCAAGTTTAATTTGAAAAACAAAGCAAGTCTAAACTCCTGACAGTCAAAATTGCATGAGGAGGGCAGCCCTGGTGGCTCAGCGGTTGAGCATCTGCCTTCAGCCCAGGCTGTGACCCTGGGGTTCTGGGATTGAGTCCTGTGTCGGGCTCCCCATGTGGAGCCTGCTTCTCCCTCTGCCTGGGTCTCTGCCTCTCTCTCTGTCTCTCATGAATACATAAGTAAAATCTTAAAAAAGAAAAAGAAAACACAAAATGGCATGAGGAAAGCCAGGGAAGTACTCTAGACCTAGAGAGTAAAGGCCAGTAAGCAGCAATGCATGCTGTGGATTAGATCCTGGATTAAGGAGGAAGCAGCTTTAACAGACAATGGAGGAAATTCAAATATGGATCGTAAAATCAGGTAAAATCAGGTAAAAACAGGGATCAATGCTTAATTTTTCCAATCCAACTGCAAAAATCGCAACAATGCCTGCACTGGGGTCATGCAGAAGAATCCTTAAGTACTCGTGAAATTAGCCCCCACTGTGGATGCAACTTATCCTCAAAAGGTTCAACAAATTTAAAAAATAAATAATTAAAAAAAAAAGAAGAAGAAAACTGTGTCTATAAATGGAAATGCTGTTAAGATGTTTAAAAAGGAAAAAAGTGGGCAGCCCGGGTGGCTCAGGGGTTGAGCGTCTGCCTGGGGCCCAGGGCGTGACCCCGGGGTCCCGGGTTCAAGTTCCCCATGGGGCTCCCTGCATGGAGCCTGCTCCTCCCTCTGCCTGTGTCTCTGCCTCTCTGTGTGTGTGTCTCTCGAGAAGCAATACATAAAATCTTCATTAGAATAATAATAATAGGGATCCTTGGGTGGTTCAGTGGTTGAGCGTCTGCATTAGACCCAGGGCGGAATCCTGGAGTTCCCAGGATCGAGTCCCACAGCAGGTTCCCTGCATGGAGCCTGCTTCTCCCTCTGCCTAGGTCTCTGCCTCTCTCTCTCTCTCTCTGTGAGTGTCTCTCATAAATAAACAAATATATAGATTGATAAAATCTTTTAAAAAAATAAATAAATAAAGGAAAAGGTAAGCTGCTCAATTCACATATTCACGGTGTTTAAAACTCGAAGAGCACTGACGCTTTGGGTACAAATTAACTAGCAGGCAGGTCTGCGTGTTACGCACAAAGTATATTCACGGAAGCCCAGCATCCCTCTTCGTAGGGACAGAAGGACAAGGTGACAAAAAGGGGGGGGGAGGCGGGGATCTTAAAAAAAAAAAAGACCGCCCGCCCCTCCACGTAGCCCCGCCCCCGCCTCATAGCCCCGCCCCCGGGCAGTTAGCCTCCCGCGGCCGGAAGCGGCCGAGCCGGCGTGAGGCGCCCGGCGGAGGAGGGCCAGGCAGCGAGGCCCGGGAGCGCCCCCCACGCACCCCGACCCGACCCGACCCCGAGCGCTCACTCACCACCGCGCCCGCCCCCTGGGGGCCGTTCGGGGCCGCATCCGCCATGGGAGGCCCACAGCCGCGTCCGGGACCCTGCAGGCGGGGAGGGAGGGGAGGGGGTCAGCGCGGGGCCGCGCCCCCGGGGCACCTGCCCGCCGCGCCCCCGAGCCGCAACGGAACAGTCGCGCCCGCGCCCGCCCCCGCGGAGCGCCCCGAGCTGCCGGGGAATACCTGCACCGCAGCACCGAGCGCCAGCCGGGCTTCTAGAAACACCCGCGAGAGGCGGAGCTCCGGAGCAATACCCGACACGGCCGGTCCGACGCCGCCGGCCCGCGGTACTGCCCGACCCGGAAGTGCTCCTTTCACTTCCGCGGCGGAAGAGGCGGTGACCGAGGCCGGAAGCGGACAGCGGCGCCTTGAGGCATGACGGGAAATGTAGTTTTCCTCCCTTCAGTTTCACCTGTCCTGCCCTGCGATTGGCTGTGCAAGTGTGGAAGCTGAGCAGGCCCGCAAAGCAACCTTTGCCCGCGGCTCAGGCTGCCAGGTGCTCCTTCCTCCCTGCCCCCTGCCAATGTCCAAGCTGCAGGGTGTCTGTTCCTTAATGTGGAAGCCTCACAAAGGTTTTCTTTCTTTGCCTTTTTCTCCAGGGGCTCACTGGTGCAAGGTTCTACCTATAAAATTAATTCTTCCCACAAGCACTAATGACACCTGCTATGGGACAGGCCCCATGTTCGGCTTGGAGGATTTGAAAAAAAAAAAAAAAAGAAATGAATATAATGAATATGGAGCACCTGGGTGGGGCTCAGTGGTTGAACATCTGCATTTGGCTCAGGGCCTGATCCCCCAGGGTCCTGCAATCAGTCCCCTCGCAGAGAGTGAATTAAAAAAAAAAAAAAAAAAAAAGACAGAAAAGAAAAAAAGAATATATGCAGATTGTGGGAAAGACAGGTAAGTAAACCAATATCACAGCACAGCGCTTGTGCAATATGGGCAGAGTCCAAGTTAATCGCAGAGAGCACAGAGGAGGGGAGTTTGGGAAGAGTTTCCTGGAAAAGGTAATTCTGGCCCTAAATTTTGAAGGACAAGGAGAAGTTGGATAAATGGTGGGGGGGAGCGGGGAGGTCGGGATAAAGCAACAGAAAGTTCATGAAGCAACAGGGCAGAGTCAAGGAACTAGCTGAGTGTGACTAGGATGTATGTGTTGGGGGGTAGGGGTGCGGCTAGGAGAAGTGGATTGTAAAAGATGTGGGATAAAGAAGCAAGTTATAAGGATTAAGGAGAAAATCTGAACTTGACCTTGAAATCCAGGGAATCAGAATACAATTTTAAGCAAAAATGGATTTAGAACAATCAGTCTGGCAGTAGGTTAGAGGATGATCAGAGGAACAACCTAAAATTCAGGGGGTTACGTGGGATGTTTTACATATATCTATATCAATATCTATATCTTTATATAGAAGAAACGTCCAACCTCCATGGCAATCCTGGTGTAGTCAGTCGCAGCGGCAAGTCAAATGGTGCCCTCTTGAAACCTTGTAAACTTCAGGGTTTTTTTTCCTTTTTTTTTTTTAAAGATTTTATTTATTTATTCATGAGAGATACAGAGAGAGAGAGGCAGAGACACAGGCAGAGGGAGAAGCAGGCTCCATGCCGGGAGCCCGACGTGGGACTCGAACCCAGGACCCCGGGGTCACGCCCTGTGCCGAAGGCAGGTGCTAAACCACCGAGCCACCCTGGGATCCCCAACTTCTGTTTTTCTAAGGTCACTACCCAAGGTCAGGTCCTCATGATCTATCACCGGGATTATCTAAAACGCCACCTCCACTGCACTCCTCACATACCATTTACTCCATATTTTTATAGCACTTATCATCTCTTAACACTTCTTACAACTTGTGTGCCTATCAGCAGTGTGTGTGTCTGACCTTGAACTGCTATGCCAAAATATCATAGGTTGGGTGGCTTAAACAACAGAAATTTATTTCCCACAGTTCTGAAGGCTGGAAAGCCCAAGACCAAGGTGCTGGCACATAGGTTTCAGTCTGAAGCCTCTTCTCTTGACCTTAAGTGGCTGCCATTTCATTATGTGCTCACATGGCCTTTCCCTGGTAGGGAGAAGGAAGGGAGAGAGCTCTCTCTTCCCTTTTTTAATAAGGCTATGCCATTTCATTGGTAGGGTCGCACCCTTATACCTCATTTATACCTAATTACCTTCTAAAGATGTTATCTCCAAAAAATAGTCATGTTGAGGGTTAGGGATTCAACATATGAATTTTAGAAGGACACAATCCAGTCCATTGCAATATATACATATGTGTAGTACTGATTTATAACAATCCTTTTATGGGACGCCTGACTGGCTCAGCAGTCGAACATGTGACTCTCAATCTCTGGGTCATGAGTTCTAGCCTGAAGCCTACTTAAAAAAAAAAAAATGCTCTTATTACAAAAATACTAACCTATAAAATGTCTTCCTTTATTTTTTTTATTTTTTTTTATGATAGTCACACAGAGAGAGAGAGAGGCAGAGACATAGGCAGAGGGAGAAGCAGGCTCCATGCACCAGGAGCCCGACGTGGGATTCGATCCTAGGTCTCTAGGATCGCGCCCTGGGCCAAAGGCAGGCACTAAACCGCTGTGCCACCCAGGGATCCCCTAAAATATCTTCTTTTAAAGTCCATATAACCAATTGGTTCACACAACACACTTGTTGATTTTTACTGAACTTTTGTAACCAAAGCAACATATTGTTACTATTGCTAAACCAGCATAATTCCATGAATGTTGTTTGATATTTCTGTTAAGCAATAAAACGAAAGTGAAACAACATGAAACAACAAAGACATATAGTGAAACTTCATTCTTTGAACAATGATGTGAACAACTTCTTTTCTGAATTGAGTAATGTTTTTTGAATACTGGACAAATATCTATTCAGTTTTTTAATGCTACTCACAATGTTAACAGCTACAGACACAACACACTTTTAGGTTTAATCTGCATCAACGTTCTCCCCATAATTTTAAGTCTAGACAATCAACAAAATAATAAATTGAGCCTTGATTGGCAATGCTTGCTGGTGTTGCCATGTTGTAAATACCCCTACCGTGACCTATTTCAAACCATCAACATGGAGTCACTGAATGTGAAATTAGGAAGAGATGTGCATAACACAACATTATATAATATTTCCATCATGCAGATACAATAGACATAACCCCAAGGGTATAAATAATTATAAAATATAGTAAAAATAATTAAGAATTAGTGAGTTCTAAATGTTTATTATCTTTTTTTTTTTTTTTTTTTTTTTTTTTTTTTTAAGTAATCTCTATGCCTAGTGTGGAGCTTGAACTCAGGGCCCTGAGATCAAGGGTTGTATGCTCTACCAACTGAGCCAGCCACGTGCCCCTATTATCTATTTTTAGTATAACTCATTGTAAATTTATACCCTTTAACTTTTAATAATGGCTGTGCTTAACAACCAGCTCACAAAATTCTAAAAAATTTAACAATCAGCTCTTGCAAGCCAATATGAGCTGGCTCCAGTAAATTAACTGCATGCCTACTCAAATGTCTGTTCAGTCTCACTGCCCAGTAACACTATCACCAATCTCTCCTTTTTCCATCAGAAAAATCCCTAATTGAAATGCCTAAATATATTCCTATTCTATTAGAGAATTTATTTAATATTTTATTTTAATTCCAATTACTTTATATTTTCAAAGTTCTTAAGTTTCAAGGAAGCAAACATGAGAAACTTAACAATAGGGGATAGAAGAATGGGGAGGACTTTTGGTTGATAGCTTCTTTTTTTAATATATATATATTATATTATATATATATATAGAAGTTCGATTTGATAGCCTCTTTTTTTTTTTAAGATTTCATTTTTAAGTAATCTCTACACCCAACATGGGGCTCGAACTCAGAACCCAGAAATCAAGAGTCTCATGCTCTACTGACTGAGCCAGCCAGGCATCCTCATAGTCTTACAAATATTCTTAATTAAAATATAATATACAACTGTTCATTTTAAAAATAAATACATTAATAGCTGGTCAGAACATAATACCAATAATAAAAAGACTCATCAGTGGATGCTAAACCCATTGGGTGAAATGTTGATGGGGGACACAGTTCCAAAGTATTACTCTAGATATTTTTTTTTAACTAATTACAAAAGGAAAAATGAATCTTTTCTGAGAGGCCACATGACAGTTAAAACCTAAACCAGGAGATCAACTTCAGTATCACAGATATAGGGAGTTATCTTTACAGAGTCTCTTGATGTGACACAAAACCATATTCACAACATTCCCTATAAGAAATTTTTGGCGGAATATTTATTTTTTACTTTTTATTTTTATTTATTTATTTATTTTTTGCGGAATATTTACCCTGAATTTAATCAAGCCCTTCTAGACCTAACTATCAATTTATATTTACAGAAAACTTACGGAGACAAAGTAAAATAACACATAAGACAAGAATAAAAATGTGAGATCTTCTACAAAATACCTGGTCTGGACTCTTCAAAAAGTGAGTATCACTATAAAACGTGGGAGAGCTTTTTCAAATTAGAATGTATAAAGTCAAAACAACTAAGTGCATAGTTTGTTTAGATTCTCAATTGGGAAACTGTAAGAAATTTGAGGGCCATTATAGACATTTGATTATGAGATGGGTGTTAGATAACATTACATGGTTATTGTTAGTTTTTTGAGGCATGTGGGATTTAGAAGTCAAGTTCCAGGGTGTCTGCAATTTACAGTCAAAAGTTTTAGTAAAGGGCAGCCCGGGGGGCTCAGCGGCTTAGTGCCCGCCCTTGGCCTAGGGCATGACCCTGGGGTCCCGGGATCGAGTCCCACGTCGGGCTTCCTGTGTGGAGCCTGCTTCTCCCTCTGCCTATGGCTCTGCCTCTCTCTCTGCATTTCTCATGAGTAAATAAATAAATAAATAATCTTAAAAAAAAGTTTTAGTAAAAGAAGGGGAACGGCAAGTCAATGGCGTCCAAATATGGCACCCCAAAGTATGGCACTTTGCTATAAGGATTATTTTAGGCTGAAGGCAACTCGGAAGGAACAGATAAAAAGGAAAGCTCTCTGCATTACTCCTACTTGCCTAAAATAGGACATAAACTGATAAAGTTGTTCCCCCTCCTCTCTCTACTGGGAAGGACAAAAATTACCCTTATCAGCCCAGAGGCAGCACCGAAGGAATCTACAAAATAGACGTCACTAGCTACTCCTCCTCTTCCACTGGTTCTCCCGTATATTTACCTTGCTCCAATTTGTCAACCTGTAGACTCAAAGTTCTCTTCCTTTGTTTGGCCACTTCTCCAAAAAGTTATTGTTGTTGTGTTTTTAAAGACTATCCCTTTGTTTGCTGCCCTGGAAAATCTGACAGCTACAAAGATTTAGAAGATTGCAAGGGACGCCTTTCAGAATGTGACAAGGACCAGTGCGACAAGTTCTCAGAAAGATAACTTTTAGGAAAACAAATACATGGAAGTTTTGCTTTGGTTCATTCCATTGAAATGTTTTTTTAAGAAGATTTTGTTTATTTATTTGAGAGAGAATGAGAGAGAGAGAGAGAGAGAGCATGAGTGGGGGAAGGGGCAGAAAGAGACGCAGACTCCCCACTGAGCAGGGGGCCTGATGTTGGGCTCAATCCCTTGACCCCGGGATCATGGCCTGGGCAGAAGGCAGCTGCTTAACCATCTGAGCCACCCAGGTGCCCCTATTCCATTGAAATATTAATGCCAATACATCTTTTAGAAAATTTTTTTGTGCTCTCAGGGATACATGTAATCACAGAAGTTAATATTTTCCATAATTGCTTCAGATTTTTTTCTTTTTACCAAACAGTATATACAGTTGATATCCATCCCCCACTCCATTATCCTAACTATCCAGAGCTACCTTTTCACTGAAGTTACTCTTCATGTTTTTATACTTTTATTACATATACTTGTATTACCTCTGTACATGCATGATAAACAATATACAATATAGTTTAGTATCCTTTTACATTTTTTTTAAAGATTTTATTTATTTATTCATGAGAGACACACACACAGAGAGAGAGAGAGAGAGAGAGAGAGAGGTAGAGACACAGGCAGAGGGAGAAGCAGGCTCCATGCAGGGAGCCCGACGCAGAACTCGATCCCAGGACCCCGGGGTCATGGCCTGGGCTGAAGGCGGCACTAAACCACTGAGCCACCCGGGCTGCCCTCCTTTTACACTTTTAATAGAAGTACCATATTGGGATGCTGAGTGACTCAGCTGGTTAAGTGTCTGACTCCAGCTTGGGACATGATCTTGGGGTCCTGGAATGGAGCCCAGTGTTGGGCTCTGTGCTCAGGAGGGAGTCTGCTTCTCCCTTTCCTCCTGCTCATGCTCTCTCTTGAATGAATAAAATCTTAAAAAAAAAAAAAAAAGAAAAAAGATGGTACCATACTTCATGCACTCTCCAGGAATCTACTTTTTTCAATTAACATTGTGTTTAAGATGCAACCGTAATACTACACCTAGGTTTAGCTCAGTATCCTAGCCATCCTATGGAATCCTATTAAGCATTACCCAAATGAATTTATTTGGCATCTTAATGGACATTTAATTTTTTTACCTTCAAAGTCAATTCTGAAGTGAACAGCTTTGCATGAGAGTTTATCTAGAATAAGTATTTAGAAGTGGAATATAGATTGTCTGACTGGCTCAGTCAGTGGAGCATGCAACCCTTGATCTTAGGGGGTTGTACGTTTGAGTTCCACGTCGGGTATAGAGCTTACTCAAAAATAAATAAATAAATACATAAATAAATAAATAAATAAATAAATAAATAAATAAATAAATAAGAAGTGGAACTGGTAGGTCTGGATGTCTTCAAATTTGCTTATTAAAATAATGGTAAATTTACTCCTAGTAGTTGTACTTAGATTATGAGAATATCTCTAATCTCTGCCAACATTTGTTATTTTTAGTTCCCACCCATCTTACCTATAGGAAAATGGTATAGCATTTTTGTTCTAATATGCATTTTCCTTAGTAGCAGTGAAGTTGAGCATCCTTTCACGACTTTATTGGCCATTCAGGTTTTCTCTTTTGTTGTCCCTTTTACTTTCTTTTTTTTTTTAATATTTTATTTATTTATTCATGAGAAACAGAGAGAGAGGCAGAGACAGAGGCAGAGAGAGAAGCAGGCTCCCTGTGGGGAGCCCGATGTGGGACTGGATCCTGGGACTCCAGGATCATGCCCTGGGCCCTGAGCCAAAGGCAGATGCTCAACCGCTGAGCCACCCAGCTGTCCCTGTCATCTCTTTTTCAATTGGATTGTTTGTCTCTTATACTATTATTATTGGTTTGTTGGAGTTTTTAAAAAGGTACGTTTAGGGAGCCTGGGTGGCTCAGTCAGTTAAACATCTGCCTTCAGCTCAGGTCATGATCCCAGGATCCTGGGATCAAGCCCCCCCAGTCAGGCTCCTTGCTCAGCAGGGAGTCTCCTTCTCCCTCTATCTTTCCCCACTGCTCATGCTCTCTCTAAAATAAGTAAAATCTCTTTTTTAAAAAGATAGGTTTTGGGATGCCCGGGTGGCTCAGTGGTTGAGCGTCTGCCTTAGGCCCAGGGCATGATCCTGGAGTCCCAGGATCGAGTCCCACATCGGGCTCCCTGCATGGAGCCTGCTTCTCCCCCTGCCTGTGTCTCTGCCTCTCTCTCTCTGTCTCTCATGAATAAATAAATAAAATTCTTTAAAAATAAAGTAAAATAAAAAGTAGGTTTATTTATTTATTTATTTATTTATTTACTTTTTAAAAAGGTAGGTTTAAAGTTAAAGTTATGTTTTGACACTAGTCCTTTGTTATGAGCTGAGATTTTTCCCTTTGTCTTTGAAAGCTAAATAAAAGCAGTAAGTGAATATATGGGGGAAGGATGGAGGAACAATCTGTCCCACAACAATAGACCCCAACCTTAACTAGGAGCTGCTAGGCCATGGCTCCACGGAGCTATTAAATTAAGATAAATGAAAAGGGCACAAACCTAGCTGCTTTCCAAATGGTTCATGGTTTGCTTGCCTGATTTATGAAGGATGATACTCCCCATTAAAACTCTTTTTAGTCGGTTGACTTCATTTTGCTGACTGACCCAACTTAATCATATTATTCTAATAATTGAGTTCCTTCGATTTTATTCTTTTTGCTTCTTCTGCATTCTCAGATGTGATGAAGACTAAAAGGACCACAGAGGTAGCCCTACAATGGAGGTTCTAGAAATGTAACAAAGAAGAAATCATTTATTTTGAATGGATGAAAATAAGGAGATTACAACTTATCAGATTGTACTATAATTATTCTCAGAAATGGTGCTCACTTTTACTAACTGCTGGATTTTCTTCTGCTGCTGTTTCTCCCTAGAGCAGAAGCATCACAAAGACTATTTTCTTCATTTCTGTGTTATTCCCTTGGGCTTCAAATATAACTATAGATCCTGGTATGGCTTCCAGGACAGTGTTTCAGGCACCTTGGGGACAGTAGAAAATACACTGAAGTCCTAGTGGAAGAAGCTGAAGCCACTTTGCCAAGATACTTGATTCTGTAAGAGCTTTCAGTGGTTAGTGTAACTATTGAATGTAGGGATATCTATCATGTTTCTTCCGCAAGATGTATCGTAAATCATGTTATGTATAGATGTTATTTAACCCCCTTGCTTTTGTTTAACAATTAGGATTTTTTTCTCCTGGTGTATTTTTTTTTTAAGATTTATTTATTTGAGAGAGAAAAAGCGAGGGAGAGAAAGAGAGAGAATACATGGGGGAGGGGGCAAGAGAGATGGAGAAGCAGACTTCCTACTGAGCAGGACCCTGATACAGGGCTAGAGCTCAGGACTCTGGGATCATGACCTGAGCCAAAGGCAGAAACTTAACTGACTGAGCTAACAGGTGCCCAATGTTTTTAATTTTTTAAATTTAATATTATTTTTATAGGTTTTATTTATTTGATAGAGCACAAGCAGGAGGAGAAGCAGCCTCCCCGCTGAGCAGCCCCCCTCCAATGCGGGACTCCATCCCAGGGCCCTGGGATCATGACCTGGGCAGAAGGCAGCTGCTTAACCAACTGAGCCACTCAGGCGCCCCTAAACTTATTTTTAAGGAAGCTCTATGCAAGAGATCAAGAGTTGCATGCTCTAACAGAGCCAGCAGGTGCCCCTGAGCTCATAAATTCTTAACTTATCATTAAGACAGATGGGCCAGGCTTAGGTCGTTCACCCACTCGCGTCTGAATGGAGTAGTAAGAGGAATATGTGTGGGATCAGCCTCGTCTGGAACTCTAAGGCTGTTGCTATGAAAAGGATGAAGTATGGGTGCCAGGAAACAAAAACAATTTAGTTCCACTTGAATCATCATTTTTTATCTGATGCTTTTCATATTTTTGCTTTTTTTTCCCCGGGCCTATCAATTTTGACTTGATAAGAGTTTCCTTAGGGCGAACATCAATTTCTGTTATCCAGCTTATTTTAATTGAAGGAAGAAAATTCTGCTGTAACACAACCCCAAAGCTGAAGCAGTTGGCTACTAAAAGGCCATTACTCCTTTTGGCTAGAAATTGGCTGATGGAGCAAGAATTGATTTCAGAGTTATTGATGATTTGGCTCTCCCCAGTTTCCAAGGGGGATTCTACTGAACCATCAAGTCATCAATTTGCTCATTTCTGCTTCCATCAGTGATTAATGATCCTGAGGTTGGGTAGGGCATCTTTGCAATTGCTAAGTGCTGAGTCATTCATCTCATTAGAAATACATCCCTACTTTTATTTGCTGCTCAAAAAGTAAGCTACATACGCTCCGTGGTTATGGTACAAGTACGAGGTCTTAACTATGAATGTGCATATGTGTGTATGTACGTGTAAGTGTGTGTGTGCCTTTGTTTTTGAGCTATTTCTAAATTCTGTAAGTTGTAGATAACTGATAGTGCGACTAATTTTTTTTTTCTATTATGTGAGTTTTCTGTTTCTGTTCTTAAAAATCACCACAAATCTGGCATATTGGAACCACATAACTTTATTCTCTTCTTACAGTTCTGGAAGCCAGGGGTCCCATACAGGCTTTGCTGGGCTAAGTTCAAGGTTATCTGCAGAGCTCCATTCCTTTCTAGAGGCTACCGGGGAGATTGTATTTCCTTGCCTTTTCTAGCTTTTATTTTTATTTTTTAAAAGATTTTATTTAATTATTTGACAGAGAGAGAAAGAGAGCAAGAGAGCACAAGCAGGGGGAGCTGAAGAGAGAGAGGGAGAAAGCAGGCTCGATCCCAGGACCCTGAGATCATGACCGGAGCTGAAGGCAGATGCTTAACCAACTGAGCCATCCAGGCACCCCACCTCTTCTAGCTTTTAGAGGTTACCTCATTCTGAAGCTCTTGGGCCCTTTTCCTATCTTCAGAATGAGCAATGTCTCATCTTTCTGATCATTCTTCTTCCATAGTTGCTGGTCCCTCTGACTCTCCTGCCTACCCTCATCTACTATTAAAGACCCTTGAAGACCCTTGTGATTGTATTGAGTCCATCTGGATGATCCAAAATAATACCTATAGTGTTACTTGACTACCCATCTTAATTGCATCTGCATCTCCTTAATTCCCCTTCACCATCTAACATATTCCCAGGTTCTGAGGAGTAGGTTGGACTATTTTGGAAGTGGGGGAAGGAGGCATTATTCTCCTTCCACCATCTATAGACATGCAAATAAATCCTGCCAGGTGGAGGTTGACTTCTCTACCACCCACTCCTGTAGCAAAATCCAGTTTTGCTTCCATTTCTTTTATTCCGTATGAAATTGTAGTTCTCTGACTCCTTCTTTGAGCCAATCTTAACAAAATCTCTGGGTCTCTCAGTATTTAATGAGCTCCCTGAAATCTTTGACGTGTGTTTATTTTACACATCATATAAAATAATTTCTTAGCTTATAAATATTACGTATTTATATGTCAGAATTTTACCTTATTTTGAAAATTTATCAGAGGCTTGGATACTAGAGATTGAATATGGTATATGCACTCATATATGCTAGAGATACATCCTAGGGCTTCAGAAAATGAGAGCATCCCCCACTCTCTTCCATCTTATAGATTTAAACATGCGCAGAAGATAAACTTGGCTGGGACTTTAATAGCTACTGATTGAAAGTCAGAGATCAGGTTACTTCCTTCTGACCTTTGAAACTCAAGTTTGAATCCCAGACAATTCAAAGAAATTGTCTAAGATCATCTGTTCATTACCCTACCTGGATCCCAGAGGTTTTACAATCTACTTTTTTTCTTTTTTAAAGATTTTATTTATCATTCCTGAGAGACCCAGAGGGAGAGGCAGAGACACAGGCAGAGGGAGAAGCAGGCTCCCTGTGGGGAGCCCAATGCGGGACTCGATCCTGGGACCCTGGGGTCACGCCTGAGCCGAAGGCAGACCCTCAACCCTGAGCCACCCAGGCGTCCCTACAATCTACTTCTTAAAAAGAAAGCTAACAGTGAACTGCCTGCCTCCAATCATTGACCTGCAAATAGTGTTTTTGCAAGATGAAATGAAAATTTTAAGCATTTCTGCTTAAAAGCTAAAGTATCCAGTTAAACTTCACAAGGAAGTTGGAGTTTTCTGTTCTGATGTCGCAGTCCCTCTAGCTCTGTTTCCTTTCGCTTGAAGCACTCAACTAGCCCTGATGGACTAGCTTCTATAAACCTTGCCCTACCTATTGAATCCAGTAGATCAAAATTTCCAATAGTCTAGAAGAAACAAAGAAATAGAAGACAATGGACTTGAAGCTTCCTTATTCCCAATCCAAATCCTTTTCATTTGCTATTTTATCACAGAGGAGCTGGCCAGTAGCTCTAGAGATCAAGATTGTGCTATTCGGCTATGCTTTAATCATAACAAAATGTCAGTAAAATAAAAACATGAATAATAATAAAATAAATAGCATATAATAGAGATTACATTAAATGTACAGATTGCTTTAAGTAATGTAGACATTTTAACAATATTTGTTCTTCCAATTCATGAGCATGGAGTGTGTTTTTTCATTTCTTTGTGTCGTCTTCCATTTCTTTCATCAGTGTTTTATAGTTTTCAGAGTACAGATCTTTTAGCTCCTTGGTTAGGTTTATTCCTCGGTATGTTATGTTTTTTGGTGCAATTGTGAAGGGATCAATTCCTTGATTTCTCTTTCTGCTGCTTCATTTTTGATGTGTGGAAATGCAACAGGTTTCTGTATGTTGATTTTATATCCTGTGATTTCACAGAATTCATGTATCAGTTCTAGCGGTTTCTTCTTGGAGTCTTTTGGGTTTTCTACCTGGAGTATCATGTCATCTGTGAATTGTGAAAGTTTGACTTCTTCCTTGCCAATCTGGATTCTTTTATTTCTCTTTGTTGTCTGGTTGCTGAGGTTAGGGCTCCCAGTACTATGTTAAATAACAATGATGGGAGTGGACATTCCCATTTTGTTCCTGACTATACTCTTAGTTTTTTCCCATTGAGAATGATATTAGCTGTGGGCTTTTTTTAAATATATAATAGGATTTGTAAGCTTGTTGGAAGCCGAAAGAGTCAGTTTTTGTTTTTTTTGTTTTTTGTTTTTTTTTTTTATAATTAATTTTTTTTAAAGATTTTATTTATCATGAGAGACACACACACAGAGAGAGAGAGAGAGGCAGAGACACAGGCAGAGGGAGAAGCAGGCTCCATGCAGGGAGCCCGACGTGGGACTTGATCCTGGGACTCCAGGATCACGCCCCGGGCTGAAGGCAGGCGCTAAACCGCTCAGCCACCCAGGGATCCCCAAGAGTCAGTTTTGGATGCTGTATTTATCCTTTTTTTTTTTTAATACTTATTTATTTTATTTACTATTTAAGAGAGAGAGAGAGAGCATGTAAGTGAGAGCAGGGGAGAGGGCCTAGGAGAAAGGAAGGGAGAGAGAGAGAGAACAGAGACATAGAGAAAAAGAGAGAGAGAAGCAGACTCCTCCATGACTGCGGAGCCCATTGTGGGGCTCGATCCTACAACCCCAAGATTAGGACCTGAGCCAAAAATCAAGAGTCAGACGCTTAACCCACTGAGTTACCCAGGTGCCCCTGTATATATCCTTTGGAATCAAAGTCCAAAAGAATAATTTTATATTTATTTGTCTATAATCTACATATTTTCTTTCCATTAGTAAAGAAAATTATTTGTATTTTATTTTTTAAAGATTTTTTAAAAATTCTTTTTAAAAAATTTCTAGTTAGTTGACATACAGTTCAATATTGGTTTTAGGAGTAGAATTCAGTGGCTCATCGTTTACGTATAACAGCCAGTGCTCATCATATCACAGGTGCCCTCCTTAATACCCATCACCTGCCTATCCCATCCCCCACACACTGCTCTCTGTCAACCCTCAATTTATTCCCCATAGTCAAGAATCTCCCATGATTCATTTCCTTCTCTCTCTCTTTTTACTCCTCTCCCACGTGTTCATCCTTTTTGTTTCCTAAATTCCACATGAGTGAAATCATATGGTATTTGTCTTTCTCTGACTGACTTATTTTATTTAGCATAATACATTCTAGCGCCATCCACATCATTGCAAATGTAAAGATTTTTTTGATATTTTTATCACTACATCCAACATAGGGCTTGGACTCACAACCTTGAGATCAAGAGTCATATGTTCCACAGACTAAGCCAGCCCAGTGCCCCATATTAGTTTGTCTATGATCTACATATTTCCTCTCCATTAGTGAGGAAAATTATTTATATTTTAAACTATAGGTTTCTTATGCTTTAATATTTTTCATTGGGAAAATAATACATGTTTGGGGCGCCTGGGTGGCTCAGTCGGTTAAGTGCCTGCCTTCAGCTCAAGTCGTAACCTCAGGGTCCTGCCGTGGAGCCCCAAGACATCTCCCTTCTCAGCGTGGAATCTGCTTCTCCCTCTGCCCTCCCCCTGCTCAAGCTCTCTCTCAAATAAATAAAATCTTTAAAAACAAAAGAAAATAATATATGTTTATATTAGAAAATTTGGAAAAAGCATTTTAAGAATAAGAGGAAAAGTTATTTATAATACAGCCATCCAGACAACAATTGGCTTTTATTAAAGCCTAAGTATTTTTTTTTAAATTTATTTATTTATGATAGGCACACAGTGAGAGAGAGAGAGAGAGAGAGGCAGAGACACGGGCAGAGGGAGAAGCAGGCTCCATGCACTGGGAGCCTGACGTGGGACTCGATCCCGGGTCTCCAGGATCGCGCCCTGGACCAAAGGCAGGTGCCAAACCGCTGCGCCACCCAGGGATCCCAAAGCCTAAGTATTTAAGGGACTTTTTTCTTACATTGTAATAACCTTTCATATATAAAACTTTTTATATTGTTCTTCTTACTCAGGATAATACACAATTCCTATGTCATTGTCACATAATATTTTACTGGCTACCTAATTTTACACCAGGTAGGTATTTCATAGTTTAAATAATATTTGCATATTTGTTATCTTTATGGCTAAAATAGAGATTTGCCTTTTACTGTACCTTCAAATATATATATATATTTAAGATTTTTATTTATTTATGGGAGACACACAGACAGAGGCAGAGACACAGGCAGAGGAGCCCCATGTGGGACTCGATTCCAGGACCCCAGAGTCATGCCCTGGGGTGAAGGTGGCGCTAAACCGCTGAGCCCCCCTGGGCTGCCCCTTTCAAAGATATCTATTCAATTTTTCATTACTGCTCCTGGTTAAACAATTTATATACATTTATGAAGAACAAAATTCAGTGGTTATATTAACAATTTCAAAATATAAAATTCAGATTTTTAAAAAAAGATTTTATGTATTGGGAATCCCTGGGTGGCTTAGAGGTTGAGCGCCTCCCTTCAGCCCAGGGTGTGATCCTGGAGCCCCGGGATCGAGTCCCACGTCGGGCTCCCTGCATGGAGCCTGCTTCTCCCTCTGCCTGAGACTCTGCTTCTCTCTCTCTCTCTCTGTCTTTGTCTCTCAGGAATAAATAAATAAAATCCTAAAAAAAAAAAAAAAAGATTTTATTCCTCTGGGATTCTATTGCTAATGTCCAAGAATCAGAACCTGCGCTGAATTACTCAGAAGGCACTGCCTCTCCCTTGGTACTCACATCTTCAGTGGTGGCCGGTTGGTGTGAACGTGACAACTTCTAGGCTTGTTTTTTTTTTTTTTTTTTTTTTTTTTTACTTCTAGGCTTGTTATAAAATGTTTGTGGTCGCTCAGGAAAAGGAAGGCCTGTGGAGAGGGCGGCCTTCACAGCAGCTTGCTCTGGGAGGCAGCCATTGGGCAGCAACCCGGTAAGGAGGAAGCCTGGAAGAAGAGGAAGGAAGGGAGGGAGGAGGGAAGGCGGGAAGGGGAAGAAAGAAGAAAAGGAAGAACCAACTCTCATTGCCTACCTACCTCTGATCTTCCCTGGTCTGATCTCCTGGGATCCCCATTGGTCAAATCCAAATTGAAACTAGAGAGCAAGGATATGAATATGGACACAGCCCACAGAGGCCAGGTCCCCAGGGCCAGGAACGGGGCAGACAAAAGTACTGGGTCTGGAGGAACAGAAGACTTTCAGCACAAATACTATAAAATGAGTGGTATTGTTGTGCCCGTGTTGCAGATGTGAAAACTGAGGTACAGAGACGTTAATTAATGTGCTCATGGATAATAGGGAAGCAAAATTGACATTTACATCAAGTGTTTATTTTTAGGGACACCTGGGGTTGCTCAAGGGTTGGGCGTCTGCCTTCTGGTCAGATTGTGATCCTGGGTCCTGGGATCGAGTCCCACATCTGGCTCCCTGCCCGGAGCCTGCTTCTCCTCTGCCTGTCTCTCTGCCTCTCTCTCTTATGAATAAGTAAATAAATAATTTTTTAAAAACTGTTTATGTTTAATTACTATCCATCTTCCCATTTTTTCCCCCATGATGTCTCCCAAATAGTGCCCTACACAGTAAGGGTCCTCAGTAAATATATTTGAAAGGAAGGAAAAGGGAAAAATGAAGAGACAACTATTTAGGAAGAATTTAAGTGAGCCTTCTAGAGGGATATCTTGGGTTAGCAAAGCCAACAGATGCCTTCTGGCAAGTTTTCATGAACCTGATAAATCCTTGTTTTTAGGAATGCTCAAATGTACTCGGCCTGAGATGGTGACTAGACTTATCATTTCATTATGTAACAAAAAATAGCAAATCACTATGATGTATACCTGAAACTAATAGACTATTGAATGTTAATTAGATTTCAATTAAAAAATGGAAAGTACTCTGCCTAAAGTGAGAGGTATGAATCAGAGAGGCTAAATCCAAGGTCTTATGTCTCCACCATTCTAATTCTGTCAAAAAAAGTTTTTTTTTTTAAGTCGGCTCCATGCCCACTATGAGGCTCAATCCTAGCCCTGAGGTCATGACCTGATCCAAAGGTAGATGCTTAACCGACTTAGTGACCCAGACACTATGAATATTAATCTCTTAATAGATGTATGATCTACAAATACTTTCCCTATTGTATGGCTCATCTTTTCACTCTGCTGATAGCGTCCTTTGATGCACAGAAGTTTTTAATTTTTCAATAAGGCCCACCGTATCTATTTTGTTGTATATGCTTTTTGGGGGGGATGTGTGGTGAGAGAACATTCCAGGCTGAGGGCATTCTGTGGGCAGGCACAGAAACTAGTGGCAATTCCTTGGCAAAGGGTTTGGGTACGTGGGAAGGAAGAATGAGAGTAAGAGACAAAAAGACAGTCTTGATGCTTGCACAAGAGAGGTAACAAACCAGGTATTCCTAACTCCAAGACCTTGAGGTCCCTAGAACAAGGGTTCCAAGTTACCTTTCTGGAGTGTTAACATTTCTATTAACAGCCAGAAACCTGAGAAATTCATCCTTCTGGAAAGCCTGGACACTCATAAGAACATCGCCTCCTGCAAAATGGAATTTTATTAAAGGAAAAGTAAACCTACAATCATTAGGCATCACATCATGGATCAATTCCTGGGGTCCATAGTCTCACCCTGTCCGCAATGGGCTCGGGAAAGGTCACTCCCCCGGGCATCCCCTGGCCCCACGCTGCTTTAGTAACATGTCTCGAGTCTGACGCCTCTGCGTTGGGGCCGAGCTGCCCCAGGACACGGGAACTGGACAGTAGTGCTTTAATAAGGCCTGCTGGGTCCTCATAGCAAGCGAGGCACAGGTCTTAGGACCTTTCCACCCACTGTAGTAAGGGTCAGTCCTGCTTTCTCTGGGCACACCTCCCGGTTCAGCTTTCCACAGGGCTCCACAGCCTTTTTTGGTCTTTCCTTTTGGCATAATTGATCGAAAAGAAAATATTACCAGTAACTTAGAAAATTTCCTTTCAGCTTCACATAACATTATATGCCATTGAATTTTTAGAAATCCTGTGAAATCTGAGAACAACTTAATCGTGCTTCACTCATGCACGAACTATAAGAATATATTAGGGTTCATCAAACGTTCTTACGGGGTGAATACATAACCCTGCGCTGACGGGACTCAGGGCGGATACTGTGGATTTTACGTTATCTTTGTTAACGGCAACATCGCGTGTCCAAGAAACAGGAAATAGGAATTGAAATGTTTCTTCAAAGCATTCCTCTGCTTTACTCCTCTTCGTTAGGTAGTTTATGAAGCAACCCGTGGCGGCACATTTCTACTTGCAGACACTGCATCATTGCGTGCGCTGCTGACAGAAGAGAAATTTCCATTTTGACGAGTCTTAATGAAAACCCAATCTCTCACTAATAGTTTCACATGTCAGATGATTGGGAGATTTTCCGCAGAGCAGCTTCCGGGGCAGAGCCTCTCCTGAAGAGTTGCATCAGCTTCAGGCCTTCACCTGCCAAGTTGGAGGAGCTTCACCCTTGGTTCTGGGGAAAGTGGGAAAACAGAGGCCATACTCCTCACTTTTTTGGCTACTCCTGAGGGGAGATTGCCTTCCCACTCAGGTTGCATATTCCTCAGGGGTCAGCTGTGGCTCTGCTGTGTGTCGTTTAGATTCCCGTAGCCAGGGTGGAGGAGCTGTCCCCGCGTGGAGCATGTGGTCTCGTGTCACAGTGCAAAAAGGATTGGCGGATCATGGGAATTCCTTGAAAGCATCTGCTTGGATTGGAATATGTCATTGCCACTCACATTTCATTGGCCAGGGTGTTGCATAGACCAAGCCTAAAGCCAACGGGGGACGGGGATGTGCTGTTCTCCAATAGGGAGGGACTCCAAATATGGCTGTATGTATTTGGGACAACATACGGTCTATCTCATTAGCCCTTTGGGATTGATTAGAGGCAAAGACATTTGGAATATTTGCAGAATGTTGGCTTTCAAATACCTATTTGTAGGGTGAAATTAAATCAAACATGCCTGGCTGGCTCAGTAGGTAGAGAATGTGACTCTTGATCTTGGGATTGTAAATTCCAGTTTCACCTTGGGTGTAGAGATTGCTGGAAAATAAAATATTTAAAAACCAAGCTAACACCCGATGTAATCATATTGTCTCTAGTGAAGTGCTTTAAAGTAGGTGATAGATCAGAGCTGTCTAATAGAAATGTAAGTTTGTAAAACGTAGTGATGGCAGCCCTACAAAATGAATACAATTGTCCCTCTTCTGAAATTGGGTTGTAGCAGGTTAATTAGAGGCACTTTATATTCCTATTTTAAGTTTCTATTTATCCTTTTATTTCTTTTTGAGATATGATGAAAAAACCAGAGGTGATCAGAATTTACTCTTCATTTTTAAAATTCAGAGCTGGCAAAGTGCATCAGAGCAAGCAAAAACCAAGCAGAAATGAAGGTAAATATGTTGTTTTATTTACTCCAAGAAAACAGACTACTCCCTGCATTGTGTGGCTTACTGCCAGAGCAGTTGTTGGGAAAACAGTTATATGTACATTAAAAATGACATCTACAGAATCAACTATCAAATTATTTGCAGAAAACATTTAAGATGAAATTTTCATTCCCAACTCCAATATCAAAGAATGTTATTAACATTGCTTACAATATTAATTATGCAAAGTAGGTGGAGGATAGCAGACTCCCAAATAAATTGCCAATTTACATGGAAACTACTCACTCTGAAAAGTCTAAGAGGTATCTTTGAAGTACTGCTTGCTTCAAACACAGGGAGAATATTGGAGATTCATAGGGTTTCGAAAACCTTCTACTTTACCAGAATAATATTTGAAGTTAGAACATTTCTTTATATCCTCTCACATCATAAAATAGAACATACTGATATTTATGGAAAAATCCAAGAATGTCCAAGTCAATTTTTATTGTGTATATATAACCTCTGTGTTCAATACTGAAAATGGTAACATAGTATTAGAAGGCTTAGTTAGCCTCAGCAATCAGACAACAAAAAGAAATAAAAGCCATCCACATTGGCAAGAAAGAAGTCAAACTTTCACTTTTTGCAGAAGACATGATAGTCTATGTAGAAACCTGAAAGACTCAACCAAAAAATTGCTAGCACTAATACATGAATTCTGTAAAGTCGTGAAATACAAAATCAACGTACAGAAATCTGTTGCATTCCTCCTATACATGGAAAATGAAGCAGCTGAAAGAGAAATCAGGGAATTGATTCCATTTACAGTTGCACCAAATGAGGTACTAGGAATAAACCTAACCAAGGAGATAAAAGATCTGTACTCTGAAAACTATGGAATACGTATGAAAGAAATTGAGAAAGACACAAAGGAAGAGAAAAACATTTAATGCTCATGGATTGGAAGAACAAACATTGTTAAAATGTCTATGCTACCCAAAGGAATCTACAGATTGAATGCAATCCCTACCAAAATACCACCGGCATTTTTCACAGAACTAGAACAAACTATCCTAAAATTTGTATGGACCCACAAAAGACTCAGAATAGCCAAAGCAATCTTGAAAATGAAAAGCAAAGCTGGAGGCATCATGATTCCAGACTTCAAGCTGTATTACAAAGCTGTGAACATCAAGAGCGTGTGGTACAAAAATAGACCCCTAGGTCAATGAAACAGAATAGAAAAATCCAAAAATGGGCCCACAATGAAATGGTCAACTAATCTTCAACAAAGCAGGAAAGAACATTCAATGGGAAAGAGTTTTTTTTTTTAAACAAATGATGTTGGGAAGACTGGAGAGTCCTATAAAGAAGAATGAAACTGGAGCACTTTCTTACATCATACACACAAAAAAATTCAAAATGTATGAAAGACCTACATGTGAGACAGGAAACCATCAAAATCCTAGAGGAGAACACAGGCAGCAGTTTGACCTCAGCCACAGCAACTTCTTACTAGACACATCTCCGGAGGCAAGGGAAACGAAAGCAAAAATGAACTATTGGGTCTTCATCAACAAAACTAAGAGTCAGCCTACGGAATGGGAGGAGATATTTGCAAATGACATACCTAGTAAAGGGTTAGTACCCCAGATCGATAAGGAACTTATCAAACTCAACACCCAAAAAAACAAAAAATCCAGCTAAGAAATGGGCAGAAGACACGAATTAAACATTTTTTCCAGAGAAGACATCCAGATGGCCAACAGACGCTTGAAAAAATGCTCAGCATCACTCATCGCCAGGGGAATACAAATCAAAACCACCGTGAGGTACGGCCTCACACTGTCAGAGCGGCTAAAATGAACAACTCAGGAAACAACAGGTGTCGGTGAGGACACAGAGAAAGGGAAGCCGTCGTGTACTGCAGGTGGGAACGCAGGCTGGGGCAGCCACTGTGGAACACAGTGTGGAGGTTCCTCAGGAAGTCACCGATAGAGCTGCCCTATGGCTCAGCAAGTGCACTACTAGGTATTTATCCACTGGATATAAAAATACTGATTTGAAGGGGTACACGCACCCCGATGTTTGCAGCAGCAGCATCAACAATAGCCGAACGATGGACAGCGTCCCAAATGCCCATTGACTAATGAATGGATAGAGAAGACGTGGTCCGTGTATATACAATGGAATGTCACTGAGCCACCGAAGAGAATGAAATCTTGCATTTATGGGGCCGTGGGTAGAACTAGAATTAGAGGGTATTACGCTAAGCGAAATAAGCCAGTCACAGGAAAACAAATACCATGCGCCTTCATTTATATGTGGAATTTAGGAAACAAAACAGATGAACGTATGGGAAGGACAAAGAGCCTACTTTCAGGGTGCCTGGCTGGTGCAGTCGGTGAGGCGTCTGCCTTTGGCTCAACTCATGATCCCGGGGTCCCAGGATCGAGCCTTGTATCAGGTTCGTTGCTCAGCAGGGACCCTGCTGCTGCCTCTCCCTTTGCCTGCAGCCCTGCTCGTGTCTCTCTGTCAAATAAGTGCAACTTTTTAAAAAAGAAAAAAAAAAAAACGAAACGAAACAAAGACCCTACTTGAATGGAGCTGGCATTAGAGTCAAGGGGATAAAAATACACATTTCTCTAAGATCTGTCCAATCAGTGTGCCCGAAGACTTCACCTTTGCAACTGAAATTATGGGTCGCATCACACGGGAAGCGGCTTTGATGGTTTCATCCAATTTGCGAGGGTCCAGCCGTAGTTGCAGCTGCAGCGGGCCTCTCCTGGAAGCAGGAGTGCAGGGGCAGAGTGGCGCTTCAGGCCAGGGCAGTTCAGTTGGCAGCTGAACTTCAGAGCTATGGGTATTCTTGAGGATTCTCTTCTGCCGCTCTTCCCTCCTATAGCAAACGTAAACACCTGCTTTTTGTTTTGGGGCCTCTCTTGTTCACATGACTCCAAACCCTTGTGCTGATGCGAGTATGGGAACTGTGGAGTCTGGGGGCACCTGGGTGGCTCAGTTGGGTAAGCCCCTGGCTCTTGATTTCAGCTCAAGTCATGGTCTGGGGGCTCCCGGGATGGAGCCCCGGGTTGGGCTCAGCAGGGCGTCTGTTTGAGAGTCTCTCTGCCTCTCCCCGGCTCTCTCTTCCTCTCCTAAGAAAAAGAAAAGAAAGAAATTTCAGAGTCGAAAAAAGTACTTAACGCGTGTATTTAACCCAGGCGGGATCATTTGGTCTTCATGCAGAGGGAGGGACTCAAATTCGGAGATTTTTTTTTTTTGGAAAATTTATTTATTTTTTCTCAGTAATCTCTACCGTCAGCATGGGGCGCGGACTCAGGATTCTGGGACCTCGAGGCGGGCTCCTCCGACCCAGGCCGCGGGCACCTGGCCCGTCTGAAACCCCTGAGGCTTGGCCTAGGTCGTCGGACCCGGACGGTGCCGGATTCTTCGTCGCAGGAAGAGACATCAAGCGTGGCTCTATGGGCTAGAGCGCTCAATTAGAGGAGGCTGAGGGCTCCCTGCACAACCAGGCGCACGGCCTGCACAGCTGGAGCAGTGGCCCGGCTCCTGTTCCGCAGTCGGCCCCCGAAGCCACCACTGCTGCCACAGCGGCCCATGCCGCAACCTGGGGCCACCTCCGTCCCATACACAGACGCGGGACATTCGTGCTCCAAGCACAGACGTGGGCGTCCCCGTCCCCTGCGGCCCATCCCTTGTGCCCTGCGCCATGTGGCCCATCCCCTGCAGCCCATCCCCTGCAGCCTGTCCCTTGTGCCCTGTGCCCTGCGGCCTGTGCCCTGTGGCCTGTCCCTTGTGCCCTGTGCCCTGCGGCCCATCTCCTGAAGCCCATCCCCTGTGCCCTGTGGCCATCCCCTGTGCTCTGCAGGGTGGGCGGGAGGCCGAGTCAGTGTCCTTCACCCCCAGGGATGGGCGGGGGGGGGGGCTGGGTGCATGTGCTTCACCCGCAGGGGTGGAAGCAGGGCTGGGCAGGGGGCTGGTCCTTCACCCGCATGGGTGAGGCAGGGCTAGGTGGTCCTCACCCCTGTGTGTCCCGCCCCTGCCCCACGGCCCCCCTGCCTGGGCACCTGCGGCAAGCACTCCTGCAGCCCCCTGGGCAGGGTTAGGGGGGCAGCCCTCCACGCGTCTCTCCCTCTGCTGAAAGAACCGAAGACTATTGGTGTGGACCTTCAAATCCCTAACAGGAGGAGGGCAGGCCCTTCAGCAAGGTGGCACAGTCCGCAGGTTCACACTAGGGGAATATGGGCACACAGCCATGGGCCACCCTTGCTCCGGGCTGCACCCCAGATGTTGGGGCTCCCTACCTTTGCAGGCCTGAGCCTCTGCAGCTGCTCCAGGCGACTGCGAGTCACGTGAAAGTGCAGGAGCACAGTGTGGAGCCCTTGGGGTCACTGCTAAGACAGGCCCTTGGTGATCCCGGGACAGACCGAACTGAGAACGGCCTGAGCGCCGGCAGCTCCAGGCCCCTCTTGCCCCGAGGTTGTCTGTGATGCTGACTTTGGTCCTCACCGAGGTCTGGAAGGGATCAACCCCGGGGGTTCTGGAAATGTCATGAGATCCCACCACAACCTGGTCCTGTTCCAAGTGGTTTCTGTGAACACCCGGTGTCCATCCTTCCATCCTTCCATCCACCTTCCATGACAGCAAATACCGAGTCAACCAGGCAAAGTGCGTTTACCCTGAAATCTATAGCGATGTCCTTGAACTATTTCCTGCCCCACATGCAAGGAGAACTGAGAGCATCTATCTAACAGGGGAGGGAAAATAAATTCACGATGTCGCTGGGATGAATAATACCATTCTTGACTGAGCCACTGTCGAGGAGGGACAATGGCCGTTTGGGGGTCTTTTTCAGGCTGAATGAGGTTGTGATCTCTGCAGCACCCGTGCTACTGAGCTACGATTCTATGTACAATTGTGTGGCATCTTAAAAGCATCTTCTGTGTCGTCTTTATCAGAGAACAGCAGAAGCTTACCAGAACCAAAAATACTTTTATTCACATTGTTAAGAGGACTTTCATGCTTTTCATCCATTCTTTAGAAAATGAAAAGCTAATGCCATGTAATCACAATTTCCTGGGATTCTGAAAAACCATTAAAGAGGCACATTGATCCCCTCTGAATGGAAACACTGTAGCACGTTTTGGATTGGCTCTGTGGTGGGGTTCTTGACACTCATATGCCCAAATCAGAGTTTTCAAAGGTTTCTTTTGTGTCCAAAACACCCAGACGGTCTGATTTCAACCATTAGTGTGCTTCTGGGTGAATGCAGATGGTAAGTTTTGTTTTTTTTTTTTTTTTTGAGAAGAAAAAAGGACACTTAATTAAAGCCTATATTAATGATATCAGTACTTCAGACTTGACAGTTACTAGAATTTCATTTTTGCGTGTGTGTGAAATGTAAGGTTTTCAAGTTGAATTGCCTACTGGACTGTTTTCTCTTAAGACGTACTAAACACCAATGAAATGCCATTCGAAAGGAGCTTTATTAGGAACAGGAGGGATAAAGCAGGAAGAGTTCTGGCTCCGTTAATGCTTAGTTTAAGCACAAAGCAAGATGCTGGTGCTGGCGGTCGGAGGAGACACGTTACTCTTCTTAGGCCCCGAGGTGGCTCCTCACGTCCCTTCTTCAAAAATACCTCTGAAGCTCCTGCTCGTGATAGAGTCCCGAAGCGGTTGTCGAGAGCCTCGTTGATTCACAGGCAGGTGGTTGGACAGAAGTGAGATCGGTTGGCGAGCACCCGGAGCTGGCAGCCCGAGCACCCAGAGCACCCGGAGCACCCGGAGCAGCAGGGCCCGCGGCAGCCCGAGCGCTTACTGCAGGGCGTGCTGTGCGGGGCCTCAACCGGGGCCTCGACCAGGGCCTCAGGGCGGGCATCGGGAGGCCCAGAACCCGCCTCTGTGCTGGCGGCAGATGGCTCTGGGCCTCTGAGGACGAAGTGGCCCTTGCTGCCAAAGGGAGACCAGACCCCCAGAAGATGCAGGTCACTGAGCGGTGGATGGGGGACTGCAGCCCCAGTACCGTGACGTACGCGGGTGAGCAAGTCTGTAGGAGCCTGAAACCAGAAGCAACACTGCGACCAGAATAACGTGGCCCCCCCGCCGTGGACGCTTCAGGGCCATACCTGTTCCACGGCCCCCCAGGGAGGGTGGCCCACAGGGCGCTGGAGTCTGTCCTACAGACCTTGTCCTGGAATTCAGCAATTTCCAATAGGCCCTTTTGTGACCCTCACAAAGTCCGGTGTCCAAGATCGTCCCGAAAGTGCCACACATAGAAATGCAGACCCGGTCCATCTGACTTGAACTAGAGAGGCCACCTGGAGAGGAGGACACCTTCCTCGCTAAACTGGGCCTGGTCGCTGGGGGCCTGGATGTGCTCCGTGCCACTCCGGTAAGAGCCAAGAGTCAATGGGTTGTCTCCAAGGGTCAAAGGAGACCAGATCTTATTTATGGAGGATCCACCATGATCGTGTAAAAAAAAAAAAAAAAAAAAAAAGAATGAGATATACACTAAGAGCTGAGATTTTTGAAAGAACACTGTGAATAATCTAAGTCCACTGATAAGAGATATTTACTGCGCTCCCTAACGGGTCGGGTGCTTTGGGAGGGGTCACAGCGGTGACGGCAGGAAGGGAAGAGGCGGTGGGACTGCCACAGGTTAATTTTAATCTCTTCCCACATCTGCATCGACAGCACAACATGACGGGCGACAGTGCTCAGGAGAGAGGCCCTGTGGCATCTTGCAGCGTGCTGCAACTCGTAAGCGAGGCTGTTTATTTATTTATTTACTAAGATTTTATTAATTTATCCATGAGAGATCCAGAGAGAGAGAGAGAGGCAGAGACACAGGCAGAGGGAGAAGCAAGCTCCCTGCGGGGAGCCCGATGTGGGACTCGATCCCGGGACCCCGGGGGGCCCCTAAGCAAGGCCACCTAGCGTAGGGTGGAAGCCTTGCTCTCTGGAGCGCGATTCCCAGGGCTTCGATCCCAGCCGTTCCCCCCCCCCCCCCCCCTCCCCCCCGAGCTACACGGCGGGTGTTTCTTCGCTCGCACAAGGAACAGCAGCCGGACCTGCCTCCCAGAAAGGAGCTTCCTAAAGGCCTTGGCACAGGCGGTCTAAGATCAGCACACACAGCACTACTGCAGTGGTGCCCTAGCTGCCCACGAGTCCACTACACGCTGCGCGCCACAGTTTTGCAAATGACTGATCTATGAACACGACCGTCAAGGACAGTGCGAGAACCCACTGATTAGACTCCACAACTCCCAGGCGACTCCAGGGAAATGAAAACTCACCAGACAGAGATTACGATCCTGCCCTTGCCCTCGTACTTGAGGACGGGATCTTAGTCCCACTGCAGTACTACGGAGGAGGATCTTAGAGTTCTGTATTTTACTGAATCTGACATATTATGGATTCAATTCTTACTGTTTATGTGGCTATAATTCACATAAACTGAAGGAGAATAATTCAGATTTACCCCAAGTAGCAAAAGCACTTGTTTTCAAGTGAGCTGACCGTTCTCGTCCACCAGGGGGCAGTCCGTTCATTAAAACCGAGAACAGAAATCACAAGAATAAATAAAAATGCATAATTTTTTTTAAAAATCACATTTTAAATTAATTTTGGTTTCAATAAACCTTTTACGAGGGCTGCAGCCAAATATCAGAACTGGTCCTTGCTCCTACCCTCTGGTAGATGGACGATCAAGCGACAGGAGAAAGCAAGAGGAAGTAGTAATCCATAATTCGATCTCAAAACCAGGCAAATCCATGAGGGGCCGAGGTACCCTAGCCAGTGAAAAGGGTGAGTTCACTGTACAGAACGGGATTTCAACCCAAGAGAACTAGTGATAATTAGCGGGAGAGTTAAGGCTTTAACCATACAGCGCATACGTATCCCCCAAAACGTGTTTTGTGGGTCCTGCCTCCTCTAAAATGCGGTAAGAGAAATAACAGCCGTAAAAGGAGAACAACCGTGAGCTTCTCAGTCAAGAAGTCCATCCCTAAATTCAGGATTATGGCTACACATTTTGGCGAAGGGCTTCGCATTCACATAAATGCTCCTGTTCATACGCCCAGAAGGGACCTTGAGGCCTAGAATGGACACGTACCACCACCGGAGTGTGGAGACCGTATTTCAAGACAGAATGAAAGTAAACATTATAAACGCAGAAATTTATCTGGATTTTGACGAAGCTGGGGCCGGCGAAGCTGGTGCTGTTCCGCTTTGGGTAACAAGGAACAGAGACGACGGCTGGGTTCGAGCAGTATGTGCTTCCCAATCTACCAGGCGCGGGTCAGGTGTAGTGGAAAGATCAACGATCTCCGCGTGAAAGGAGCCAAAAGCATATCCCAGCATCTCTACTCTTCCGTTATCCAGCCTCGGACATCAGATGTGTAAGGGAGTTTTGGAAAACTATGAACGGCTAAGAATTCCAGGTATAAGGGAGAGACACAGAGGTCCTTCTACCACGTGGAACACGATCATACCGTATCGTCGCAGAGCTTTCCTGGTTACAGAGCCTTCCAGTGAGCGTCCTGTGCCCCCATTAGCCCTTCTTCAGACGGGGTTTTGCAAGGAGTAATGGGACAATTCATCCAGAGTGCTCGGAGGTACCTGAGCATCAGGGCCAGCGCACAGTGAATGGCATGGCTGCTACTCTTCTATGAGTCACTCTTCCAACAGTCCCGTGGAGCAGACATCACCCTCTTTGCACCTCCAGACTTTGAAAGTCTGAATTAAAGTGACGTGTCAAGGTCATAAGCTGAAGGGTCAGAACCCAGAATTGAGTTCACACATGTTTTCTCCTCTTGGAGTGCGTGCTCCTGGACACTGTTCACAGTAAATACAAATAATACTGTAAAGACGGTCTGGGTTTTTTTTTCCCCCTTGAAGCATATAACAAAGTGAGAGCCTCTCCCACCCTTTGGGTTCTGGCCTTGTGGTCTCACGTACCCCACGTGCATCAGTACAGACCAGAGAGTCTTTCTTTTTCTTCTAGCTTTTTGAGAGAAAATTGGCACATAACACTGTGTAAGTTTAAGGTGTGAACAGAGGTTTTTATTTTATTTTACTTTATCTTTTTTTTTGAAGTAGGCTCCACACCCAGCCCAGGGCTTGAACTCAGGACCCCGAAATCAAGTGGCATGCTCTGGGTACCGGTTACAAACAGAAAGCCTTTAAATAAAAGATGAGGATGCTCAAGGAGGGAGGTGGCTGGGAAACGTAAGGAGGGTAGGAGGCCGGTTCCTTGAGGAGTCAGACTAGAGAGACTCAGGATGTGCACGCACACTGGCTCCCTTTCCCAGACGTGGGGGAAATATCCCAGCATGGAGCACCCCCTTGATGGAAGGCCCCAAAGAACTGGCCTCCAGGGCACTGCCCAGCCTCCCGGTGTCTCTGAAGAACAAAGTGAATCTGTGTGGCTGGCGGCTCTCGAGTAAAATTTCCCTGATGATAACTACTGTTGGGCGGAGATACAGGCCTCCGAGGCCGAGAAGGGCTTGGTAAATTTTTTTGTGCTTAATAAGGGTGGAATATAGAACAAAGAATAAATCTAAGTTAGAATGTCTCCCAGAACCCGGTAACTACAGCGTTTTACTAGTCACGCCAATGGATGTCGCCGTAGCTCTAAATTCACCTACGAGAACACGACACGTCACTAACGTCAAGCCATCCTGACAAGCGAAGGTCAGATTCCCTCGGTAATCGTACAAGGTGGGGACCCCGTTTCATGATCTTCCAGCCACAGTGTACCTAGCCCCCCTCATGCCCAGATGCAGCAGGATTACAGCGATGGGCGGTGGGAGCAGGAGCGCGGCCTCGAGATTGGGGTTGGAAGCCCAGGTCAGAGCTGCCAAGGCCACCGTTCCAGACAGCCTGGCCACTGACGCCGGCAGCATGGTTATTTCTTCTCAGGGCTGCATTGGAGGTAGCAGCCCTTCCCCAACCTAACCCCCCGCCCCCAGATTTGGCCGCAAGTTCTCCAATTCATTGCAAGGGATAGAGTACAAGCTACATCCATGCTTAAATATATTTTCCTTCCCTTTGCAAACTCCTAAGACAACTCCACCCTGGAGTCTCACGGATGTTTTTTCTTGACTCCTGCAGGCCCCAGAGGCATGGACGCCATTCCTGGTTGGCGTCCAGCTCCAGCAATGCTTCCCGGGTCTAAAGGTTTGTTTGTCCTGGGGTAACCATTGCCTTTTATGTAGCCTCCTGCCTTGTATGGAATCAGCCCAAGAAGTCTTAAGGAGAGAGAGAGAGAGGGAGGGAGGGAGGGAGGGAGATGGGCATTGCATTCCCACTTTGGGGGGTAAAGACAAAAGGAACAAAAGTTTTAGGCAGACAATAGATCCTGTCAATTGGACCAGGTGGAGCTAAAGGACACGAAGGCCTTCCTGGGGAAGATGGGGCTGGCAAGGGAGGGGAAGGTGGCTGGAGGGACCCAGCACGTGGGAGAAGCTCTGGCTGGCAGGCAAAGCCGGAGGAGCCCCGCTGGGGAGCAGGTGCGCAGGCTTGCTCCCACTCACCGGGGGTCACCAAAACCCCAGGATGCCGAGGCCATGCTGGTGCTCTCACCCACAGGAGCCCACTGCGCGCCAGGTGGGCACTCCTCCGGGGTGGCCCAAGGGATCTCCTTAGCCGACAGGACCTGCCGCGGCGAGGAGTCTGCAACCCCCCCCCCCGCCCCCCGTGGAGGCCGTGATAGAAGAAAGGAAAAGCGGGCGCACCCAAGACACCCGTGGCTTGTAGAATTTTTATCTCAGAGGGCGAGATGGGAAACATCGATTGGCAAGACGTCACTCTTCCCCCCTGGTGTCACCGGAGGGGGCTGCTCGCGAGTGCAGGGACAGAGGTCGGAGATAGATGGCCGCGCACATCACATCATTTGTAGTGATTTATTAGTTAAGAAATAAAGCATGACGGGTGGGTGTGGCCACCACGGCGCAATCACACCCCTAGGGTGAGAGGACACTACACACAATCAGATTCCCCCCAGGGGTGTCATTAGCTCATAGGAGCCTGCCTCCCAGAACTGCCAGGCTCTTTAATGTCGTTTATTTATTAAAAAAGAGTGGGCCAGTCAGCTCCGCTCCATGGAGTGGGGCTGGCGCTGAGGCTGGGCTTCCTGAGAAACAAGACAAATCCCAAAAAAACCCAGGATCTGCTGTGGGCCCCTCAACACTGCTTCCTGTTGAGTCTTGAAGACACGCTCCAGCCAACCAAGTGACAGCAGAGCCACCGCGGGGTCCTCGTGGACTGCTGTGCTCGGATCCTGCAACCGTGCTATCCGGCCAGGGGGAAACCGGAATATTATTGATTTCATGGTCTCTCATTTGCATATATTAGACAGCCTTGGGGAGGGGAAGGGAATAAAGCATTTCAGGGCCGGTTGTTTGCTTGTTTTGGTGTTTAGGTCCCAGAACGGCTCGGGAGATTTACAGGATGGTGAACCTCAATCATGAAACAGGGTAAATCGAATAAAAAGGCTCTTAAAAGTGAGGTCGTTCAGCAGGGATCGCTACGCTGTATGACGGTCGCCGTGTCACAGACAAACACGGGGCAGGCGCTTATTACGCCCCTTTAAAATAATGTATTTTATATGGGGCTCCGCCTGCTTCTTTCTGTTATTTGATTTTTTAAAAGTCTTCTGTTATCTCGAATAAACTCTTAACCGATTTTGAATCTTTAAGAAATTAATGAATCTCCTCCCTAATGGTTCCTCATCCCCTTTCCGTTCCCCCAGCCGATTGCTTCAGAGGAGCAGGAGTGGAGCTGAAGGGGGCGGGTGACCTTCATCCTCCACGGCCAGTTCTGAGTAACACACAGATCCTGGCCCCACCGCCAGACTGCAAATCCACGTGCACAGCCGGGGAGCGGCCGGCCTGGGGGTGCTGTTCAGTCCGCTTCCAGGCAAAGAGCAGGAGCCAAGTGTTGAATTTTGCTCTGAGCAATGCGGGTCGGAAAACGTGGCTCCACGCTTCAGTGTCCAGCAGATGCCCCAAGGCCCGTTGTAGGGTTTCCTTTAACCAGAGACAATGTGGGAACTTCACTGCTTCACTGTACATCCTGTGGAGCCTACTGGACGCGTGTAGGTGCCTTGTGGTTTTGGTTGGGTGCCATAAATGGAATGTCCTGGTAAAGCCAGCAGCGGGTCCTTCCTCTCAGGGCCCAAGGCAGGCTGGCCTGCAGCTCTGACCCCTGACTTCTCACGTCGCCTCTTACATCCCGGAGAGGGAAGCTTTTGATTTTACGGGGCACCTTATCCTATCTAGATATTTGAGGCTGTCGTGGATGGTTCTGGAGAGGAAAATGAGCACGAGAGACTGAAATGCCCCAGATATTCCAAAGGAAGAAAGGTGGATGGAGAGTGAGGGATGCCACCGAGCTGTGGATGATGCATCTTGCAGGGAGAGCGCGGGCCGCTCCTCGTCCGCCACCAGGGGACGCTCGGCGGCCCTTCCTCCCCAGTAATTGATGGAGGCAGCTGAAAAAAGATAATTAGTTTTATGTATATAATATTTGATCATGAAAATATCCTTTGCCTTATTTCGGTATAGGGGATCCGTAATATATGTTAAAACAGTTAATTTTTTTTTATTACCTCTTGCATGGCGGCAGCCCGGCCTATCCGAAATTACCGGAGCATCAACTGAAAATGTAGGCAATGTAAGCAACGTTAAATCTAATTTTTCTGTGCAAAACCTAATTAGCCGTTTTAAAAAAGGTTAACGCCAGCGCCTGAGACGGTTTTTGTTTAATAATCCTATTACTGACGGCTCATCATGTATAAAATGGTGCAGTAGGATGCACAATTTCCACTTGTTTATAAGTGCATCTCCGAGAAATGTATAAAATAATCGAGAGCGGCGGAGGCCGGTCAGAGCCGCCCGGATGCGCGCACCTGCAACGTAAGTAGCGGCCGCGGCCGCCCCGGGGTCGGACGCCACCGGGCAGGGGCGCGGCCAGGCCTCCGGCCTTTTAGGTTTGGGGCCCGCATGGGTGTCCTGGCGGGGTCAGCTCCGGGCCGGCCGGGTCAGGAGGTGCCCACCTTGCGGGGGGTGGGGGGCGCGACGGGGTTGCAGCATCCCTCGGGCGCAGGTGGGTGCAGGCGGGTGCAGGCGGGTGCAGGCGGGTGCAGGCGGGTGCGCCCCGGGTCCGGGGTGCGGGGTGCGCCGAGGGTCGCCGCTGAGTCCACCACCCCCTTCCCGCACCCCTGCAGGGAGGGAACTCCGCTCTGCACCTGCAGGGACCCCGGCCCGGGATGGAGGGGACACAAGGGAGGCCCATCCCCTCCCCCTCCCCCTCGCCCCAGCCTCGAGGCTCCCCGCGCATCCTGCCCCGGGCACTGCCTGCGAGCCCCGGGCGGGGGCGGGGGACTGCAGTTCTGGAAAATTCCAGCCCCATTGTGGGTCTGCGGAGGTTGGGCAGGTGGTGGAGGGGGAAACGGAATGGGGCGCCCCGGAGGAGGGGGAAACGGACGGCGGAGCTGGGCTGGGGGGGGTCTCCGACTACCCTGCGCCCCCTCATCCGCCCCGCCGCCTTCGGGGAGCTGCTGGGGGACGGAGTGCGCGCCCTGGGAGCGGGTGGAGGGGGTGGACAGGGGACCAAGGGGACCCGGGGGGACCTGGCAGGAGCAGCAGTGCCCGAGCTCCCCAGCCTGCGCGCCCAGGGATCCGGGGACGGGGGACCAAGGGGACCGGGCAGGAGCGGAGCAGCAGTGCCCAAGACCCACCCCCCCCAACCTGCGCGCTCAGGGAGCCGGAACCGGGGGACGGGGGATGGGGGGGACCGGGCAGGAGAGAGCAGCAGTGCCCGAGCTCCCCCACCTGCGCGCCCAGGGAGCGGGGCACCAAGGGGACCCGGGGGGACCGGGCAGGAGCAGCAGTGCCCGAGCTCCCCGACCTGTGCGCCCTGGGAGCGGGGACCGGGGAACTGGGGGGGACCCCGGGGGACCGAGCAGGAGCGGAGCAGCAGTGCCCGAGCCCCCCCCTCCACCTGCGCGCCCTGGGAGCGGGGACCGGGGGACTAGGGAGCACTCGGGCCAGGGCAGGAGCGGAGCAGCAGAGCCCCCCTCCCCACCCCCCCGCGCGCCCAGGGCCGGCGGTGAGCGCGACCCCTGCCCCGACCTCGCCCGCCCGGCCCGCGCGATTACTAAGGAGACGCGGCCTCCCGCGCGCCCGGCCCCGGGCCCGCGCCGTTTGAAAACGGATCCATCAGCGGATCCCGGGCGTGAAAAGGGGTTTCTCTGGAGGGACCTGTGGGAAAGCGCAAGAGCGAGCGGCCCCATCCAGCGGGGCCGTGGGAGGCGCTAGACGGGGCCCAAGGACCCCAGCGCTGGAGAAAGGAACCTGGTTCTCCGCGGCCGGCTGAACCGGGCTGAGCAGCAGGAGAGCAAACAGGCGAGGGATGGGGGGGCGGGGGGAGAGGAGAGGGAAAGGGTCCCCCCCGCCATGCGTTTCCTTGGGCCTCAGACCGGAGGAGTGACCACCTCCTCGGCGCCGCTGGGGGCGGGCGGGGGTCGGGGCCGCGGGACCTGCCCGGAGCGCACGTCGGGCCCTGGGCTGCTCAGGCCCCCGCACCTGCTGCGCCTCCCACGTCCATTGGTTCTGCGGCCAGGCGGCCTGGGGACTGGGGTCCGTCCGCCCCAGGACCTGAGCCCGATGCCCAGGCCCGTGCGCCCCCGCACCTGCTGCACCGCACATCCCGCGTCCCCCCCCCCCCCGTCCTCGAGCCCGGGAACCGCCTCCATCCGCAGCCCGCTTCGCCCCTTCGCTGAGCCCCAGGGGCAGCGGCCCGCCCGGCTGGACCCCGCCCCGTGCGCCCCCGATGCAGGCCTCGTTGGGCAGCCCGGGCTTTGCCGGCTCGCGCCTCGGGATGCCTCGGGATGCGTTCCTACAATCGAGGCAGGTTATTAGCAAGGGAAGGGGCGTGAAGGTCACCGAGAGCCAAGGCCGCTGCGGGAGCCCATTCCTCTGCAGTCCGAAGGCGTCCACGCAGGACCGCGGCCTCCCTGCGCCCAGTGGCCTCCGGGGAGGAGCGGCGGGCGGGGCAGAAGGGACCTTGGGGCTCAGGCCCCCGAGATGCTGACCCCAGGAGACCCACTGGAGGACGTGGGCCTAGAACAACCAGGATGAGCTGACGGGCTGAATCACCGAAGCTATCTAGACCAGGGAAGCCGCTTGTTCAGAGGCCGCGATCCTCAAATGGATGTTCCTTGGACCCCTGATTCAAGAAAAGCTTCTGGACGCAGAGTTCAGGGGCTCCAAACGGGCACGTTTCACCAGGCTTGGTGGTTCATTAAAATAGCACAAGAATAAGGGTGCAAGAGGCCACGCATCCACCTGGGCTTCGGGGACCCCCGCTCCCCTAGGTCGGTAGAGTGGGGCAAAGCCTGCCTTTTGTTTGTGGGTGAGGGATGCACCTTGTGGCAGCAGCCTAGCAAAGGGGGGAAATTAATTGCAGCCAATTAATAATTAATCCCCTTTAAACAACTTTATTATCTCTCTCGAACGACAGGGATTTGTCTGATAACCCCCTGAAGACCAAATGTCAAGTTTAACCAAATAGTTATTGCTTTATCAACCCGAGTCTGCAAATAAATTAATCAAAAGCAAATCTGTCCTTTGTGCGGCTCATTTGCTGGTAATGGATGGATATGAAGATTTGCCGATATTATTGTCTGTCATTCAATCTAACAAAGTGAACATTTATTGCATATATATTAAAAATTATCCCGGAATCGAGTGGCGCCGGGTTGCATTTATTGGAGTCTTCCCAGGGGTGAGGTCCCCTCGGATGGGAGCGCATGGGGAAGAGAGAAAGTGCAAGAGCGCGTCCCGAATCTCAAGCCCCAGTGCCGGGTCTGCCCCTCCCACCCCGCAGCCTTCACCCTGCGCCCCGGCCCACAGGCCACCCCGCCGGCAGGGCGTGGGGAGTCCCGATGCTGTCCAAACGGAGCCCCGGAGCCCGGAGCGCGAGGGGACTGCCGAGGAAATTTGGGGTGTGATTGAAGAGAGAGAGACGGGAGGGGGGACAGCTCCTCTTTGTCTTCTCCCGGGTTACATCATTCCCTAATTAGGCATAAAATTGTCTTCATACACTGGTATTGCTGCCTTCATAAACATCTCCATTATGGATCATAAGGATGCCATTGTGGGGAGGCCGCCCAAAATAGAAAGAGCTGGGGAGGGAGAGGCCTGGAGTCCGGGAGGCCAGGCTTTGTCCTCCCCTGGGACAAGATGGATGGCCAATGTCACACAGATGATGACTTGGGACTATTAAATTGTCAGAGGGGAAGAATCTTGACCGGCCCCCAGCGCTGATGGAAACTTCTAGAGGCGGATCCGGAGGGTCCGGGGTTTGGAAAGCGAGGCCGGGCCGCCGGGCCGCGGGCTTGGAGGAGGAGGCAGGGGGCCCGGACCGAGTGGGGCCAGAGCTGGCGCAGCCCGGCCTCCTCCCAGGCCTCCCGGCCCGCTCCGCCGCGCTCGGGGCCCACCTGGTCCCCAGCTCACTTCCCATCCGACGCGGTCGCCGAGGCCGGGGACAAGTGGGGTCAGAGGAAGGAGAGGGCAGCGAGCTGGGAGCAGATAAGGGCAGTGCCAGGCGGGGAGACAATTGTTCTCATTATTCGGAGCTGAGGCCCAAGCCCGGCCTCCCGCCTGGTCGGGGGCCGTCGCTAAATGGATGGAGATGGATGGAGGCGCCCGAGCCCGGCGTCGTGTCAGACCCGGGGCAATTACCGTCCCGCCAGGCTGCACGCTCGGCCTTCCACCCTGACCCCGCCGGCCGCTGGCCGCTGCGCCCGGCCATTCTTTCTCTCGCCTGTACAATAACCCGACTTGACATAAATAACTCCCCTGCGCTTGTCTACATCTGCTTGACCCTCTGAACCCACGGAAAACCTTTGCTGCATTTAGCCAAATTACATTTTTCTTGAGGGGAATTAAAAAAAGGCTTGGAAACGGCACATTCCCGTCTCCTGCTTTGTCCGGCGCTGAAGCTTCGCTTCTCTGCCAAGGCCCCGGTTTCTCCCAGCTCGCGCTGTTGGGGGTGGGTATCCCCACCTTTCCCGGAGACCTGAAGTCACCTTGAGCTCTCGCCCAGCCGGGCCAGTCCTCGGCCAGCGGGGGAGGGAAGGGCAGCTGTCCTGGGTGCCCACTGCTTGCTGGGTCCCCTGCTGCCCAAGCGGCCTGGCGCCCGTGGGCTCCAGTGACCTGATCTAGCGAGGGTGCTGGCCGCCCGGGAGGGCCCCTGCTGGCGCCACGCGGCTGGTCGCCAGGCGCCGGGACAGGAGGGAGTTGATGGAGGGGAGGGGAAGGAGAGTGATTTCAAAGATTCCAGGGAACGGCCTGGCCAGGCCTGTGTCCAGCAAGGATCCCCCGCTGGAGCCGCCTGGAAACGCCAGGGCCAGCCTTGCTCTCCGAGGCTTCCTCTGGGTTGATGGGCTGGGGTGTGGGGACCCTTGGCGTGTCGTCGGCCTAGGTAGGCCCAGCTGACCTTGAGCTGGCCAGAGGACCAGGGCAGCATCTTAGGACTTTAGAGATGGGAGGGCTCTTAGGAGTCCAGTGATCAGGTCACCTCCAGGCGTGAGAGCATAGCACGTCTCGTCCCCCTCCATTTGGTTAGGGCCTCCGGACCCCTCCCTGCAGGGGATTATGTGAGGGGCTGGGGCTGGACCTTGCTGGGGTGAACTCTTTTGAGCTTAGGTCCTGTGGCCTTGGCTCTCCTTGCTCAAGCGTGATGGGGAGTGGCAATTGCAGGACCCGGACCTCGACTTGGTGGCTGTTATGAAACTGGGATCTCTGGGTCCCCCAACTCTGGCGCTGGTTTTCCTTGTAGCATGTTTTCTTGCCATTCAAAAGGGATCACTTAAAGGTCCAGACATCTGCAGTTTGGTCTTCGCACGGCCACTGTCAGTGTCGTTGGAGGTAGGCCCAGACTGGTATCTCTTTGATTTGCGCTCCTAATCCCATCCATCCACACACTTGCCATTAGCTAGTCTTTAATTAACTCCACAAACGCTTTGTGAGGAGACAGTTGCATGTGAGACCCAAGAAAAACGGAAAGCAATGCACTCAAGGAACTTGCGGTTTCCTTGGGAGAAAATGAGTGGGTACAAGGGTGGCCCATGTAGCCTGGTCGTGGGGCCACAGGACTCAGGGCGGGCCTAAATTTGCCATTTCCAGCCTTGGATGGGGTGCGGACCGCCTCTGAGCCTCGGTTTTCTCATGCGTGAAATGAACGTGTTTGGACACAAGCTCTGGAAGTCCCGAGAGCCCCCCCCCACCTCCGCCCGAGTCCCCACGTGCTCTGAGACGTACCTACGACCCCTGCGAGTCGTATTTACAGTGGAGACGTGAACGGGCATCAGAGTGCCCGTACAGCTTGACGGGGACATCCGTCTCTAAGTGTGCTCCTGAACTTCCCGTTCCCCAAATAGAGGAAAAGGGTAGGGAAAGTGGGACCTGGCTGTCCCCGGCTGGAACCGAGTCAGCGTATCTAATCTTTCAGATCAGTTTTCTCGCCTGTAGGGTGGGGGCTGCACCAAGGTAGTTCTAAGGACCAACTCTGATGACGTATGTCAATGTGTTTGGAAAACTAACCAGCCTCAGGGCAACGGAGATAGAGACCCAGTCCCCGGGACTCCGCGCTGCAGCAGTGGCCGCCCCAGGTTGGGCTCTGTGGGTCCTGCAGCCTCTGGAGGACGCCCAGTCTGGGGGGAGGGGGGGTTGGCAAGTAGGCACAGTCCGAGTCACTTGCCGCCTACCGTGCTGCCATCAAGATAGGACAGATGGTCTCTCCCGGACTCGCCCTGTCCTCGGGGGGCCGGTCAAGGGGTCTTTTTTCATACGTAGGCAAAGTCCCAGAGACCTCGCACGCGGCAGAAATTCTTTCTTCAGCAGGCTTCGCTGAATTTTAAGGACTCTGTTACTGAAAGTTTCCTTAAAAATGAGATTTGTTATTGATCGAAAAGGGGGGGAAGCGAGAAATCGTTTAGGGGCTTTTTGACTGATCCATCCCGCTGAAGAAATACATGTTTTTCTTCTCAGCAGGAAAAAAATCAAACCAAACCAAAGCAACCCGTTCTTTTCGTAATTACGTTCCTTGCTGGGAACTTGGTTAGCTCACTCACGTCCTTGCTGAAACAGGAGAGGGAAAATCACAGTGGGTACCGGGAGAAAGGGCATTTTGGCTCCTTAGAGAACATTCGCCTCGGGGCCTCTGGGAGGGAAACCTTGGCGGGGAGGGAGGAGGAGTGAGGGTGGGTTGAAACCCTAAGGAACCTCAAGGCACAGGCCCACCTCTTTCTTGATAAAGCAGCTCGTTAGTGACCATTCATCCCTGGTGGCCTATGGAAATCTTCCAGCAGGTTCTCCATTAAAGGAGCTGCCTGTCCTTCCATTCTCCGAACTTTTGTGCTAAACGTTAACAACTTGATGCTATCTATTATGGTGCCATTATCACAGACTGTTGACCGAACTGGTTCTTTTATCTCCATTATGGGGCTGCCTCCTTTGCAGATTTATGCATTTTTGATATTAAATTCTTTCTCTACTTAAGCCTAAACTCTTGTTGACTTTCGATGACCTCCTGCCCTGGTCCCTAATACCATTCCATATTTGATATTGAAACATTTTTCTCCATGCCCCTCTTAGCTTTGTTGCCATCGGGTGACGGCTGTCCCTAATGGCCTGTGCTGTTTGCTCTGTTCTTGAACTTGGTGGGGTCACATAGCCTTAAACAGTGATGTCCTCTGAATGTCCACCCTTGCTGTCCAGCTAAGTTGCCCTGTGTCACAAGCTTTGCCCTTTCCTCCGCCCCTAACTACCAAATGCTCCTAATCGCTTAAACAAACACCTTCCCTCCCGGTGCCCGGGGGGCCCCCTGAGCCTTTTGGGTTTTGTTCAGCTGAGCTGCTAATGCTCTGCTTGGCCCACCGGCCGCTTGGCCTCCCTGACCTGATACATCGCCGCTCTTCTCCTTGGAGCGCTTGCCTTGTCCAGCGCCCTTCGGGCCAAAGGCCAGGGTCCGGGCAGGGTGGACCAGCTGCTTGAGGTGGCCACAAAAGCCACCGAGAGACAACCTCAGCTTCGAGCAGGCGAACGAACGGTATTCATTTATCTTTCCTTCCCGCCCCCCTTCCCAAACCTACAGGCAGGCTCAGCCTACTGCCGGGCTGGAAACAGGACAAAGGGGAGATATTGGTAAGGGGGGCCGGAGAGGCCCGCTTGCGGCAGAAATCTTAGCTCCCTTCTTGGGGGCCGTCTGTTCAGTTTCACGACACTTACGAGACCAATTTCCAGAATTGAAGTTGCCTGGTGTTTTGATTCTTCCTTTGCCTGTGCATTTGTGCCCCGAAGGTCCCTTCCAAATGGATACTAATTGTGGGGGCTGCACGCTGCTGGCTGCTCCAATGCCCCAGGGCCCCGAGGACCTGCTTCTCAAAGCCTTAATTGACAAGGACCTGTCTGTATTTAGGAGCAGCTGGTCCAGAGCGTTGGCACATCAGTGCAATCTTAACTCAGCATCCCTAGCCCCGAGGAGGATGAGGGTAAATGTGGTTAAAATGAAGGAAGATTTATAGCCGGCCCCCTTGGGTAATACAACGGAAGACAGCTCCCAAGATTTTCCCCTACGAGGGGGTTCATTCATCAGCTCCCGGGCCTGGTAACCGGGTGGGAGGCGCGCCCCAGCTATTATTACTAATGGGGGAGGGGAGGGGGCCTGCCTGGAACAATTAGGCAGGTGACAACATTCACTAGAATGCATCGGCCCCCAAAACCCCAGCGAGGTTTCGGAGACCATCGCGGCTCGTCCCCTGCTTCCGCGGGGGCCTTGGCGCCGGTGCCTCCGCCCGGGTCTGGCTTTGGGTTAATAGCGGCGCCGGCGGCGGGCGGGAGGGAAGGGAAGGGGAGAGGGGTGCGCTCGGCCGCCGCCCCGCTCCCGCCCGGAGGGGACCCGAGGTCGCGGGCGCCCAGCTCCACGCCCCCGTGGTGGGGGCAGCGGCCCAGCCCCGCGCCCCTCGCGCGCCCCCCGTGCGCCCCGCGCCCCCGCGCATCCCCCGTCTCCCCGAGGCCCGCGCTCCCTGCGCGCCCCCGTGCTCCCCAGGCCCGCGCTCCCCGCGCGCCCCCGTGCTCCCTGTGCGCCCCCGTGCTCCCCAAGGCCCACGCTCCCCGCGCGCCCCCGTGCTCACCAGGCCCACGCTCCCCGCGCACCCCCTGTGCTCCCCAGGCCCACGCTCCCCGCGCGCCCCCCGTGCTCCCCGTGCTCCCGCGCATCCCCCGTGCTCCCCAGGCCTGGGCCCCCTGCGCCCCCCGTGAGCCCCGCGCCCCGTGCGCGCCCCCGCCCCGTGCTCCCGGAGGCCTGCCCTCCCCGCTCGCTCCCTGTGCTCCCCGTGCCCTCGCGCATCCCCCGTGCCCCGCGCCCCCCCGCCCCTCGTCCCCCCGCCGCCCCCCCCCCGTGCTCCCCGTGCCCCTGCGCATCCCCCGTGCCCTGCGCCCCACAGCGCCTCCCGCGCGCCCCCCGTGCCCCCCCCCCCGCGCCCCCCGCGCGCCCCCTTTCCGGAAACCTGCTCGCTCCGTCGACGCAGCCATTCAGCGGGTTACAAAGACGGTTTATTGGTTGCACCAGGAACCCGGTTTTGTTGCGATGTGTGGGAAATACTTTGATGTGCGCCCGGTTCGCACGTGTGAACAGGGATAATGGGTTTGGGGATCTTCATTGAAATTTGAAGTTTTAAAGCAGAAATCCCCTAACTTTTGCCTGTTTTTCTCAACTTTCTCTTTTTCTTTCTTTCTTTTTTTTTTTTTTTTTATTCCTGCAGGAACAATGCCAACATTGAAGCCCTCGGCTGGAGTCTGCACAGTTGGAGATCTTTGGTGCCATTTTAGACATCTTTGGATTTCATCAATCAAACTGACTGCAATTTTCCATAAAAACCCTGAATTTGGGTCAGAAAGTGGGCAAAGTAGATAAAGATCATTCGAGCTGTCTTATAAGATGATAAATAGATATCCTTTCAGGCCAACAATGCCAAAGTGCAGTTTTGTGAGTCCCTTCCATGGGTTCTGAATGCAGTGAGTCGAACCGATTTATACATGTTTTCCCATGGTTTAGGAGGTGTCTTTACATACTTGTCAATAGTAGCCTGACCTTTTTCCCTACTGAGTTGCTAAGTGTGTTGCTTTGGGTTTCTTTTTTTTTTTTTCTTCCTTGTTGGTGCGTGTTGTTTCCCCCAAAACACAAGAAAAGGTTTTTCTTTTCTTTTGCTTTTATTGCTCAAATCAATAGGATATGGGTCTGATTCAGATAATTCTCTGCAAATAGATTGGTTTGCAGAAGCCCATGACTTGTATGGAAATTCCATTTGCTCAGTGGTTGCTTGTGGGGCACTTTAGCTACCATTTTAGACACCATGCTGGGATGTAAACTCATTTTCCTAACAACAACAACTACTACACCCACTGGCACTGTGTCCTTCCTATTCTTGAACTTGACGAATGGCCTTTTGTATAAGGTGAATAAAAGGAAACCCTAAAAAGAAATAGAAAGAAACCCCAAAACGGTATTTAACCCACTACCTCCAGAGACCTTTCAAGATGCTAGCTGAGATCATTTCTAAGTAAATAAGGACATTATACATTTTCCCTCTTCGTTACTCAAAAATAATCTGCTTATTCAGCGTACATTACACATCACTTCCTACTCACTGATCATCTCACCTTAATTCCTCCTTCTTTAAAATCTTCTTGAGTCTCTTCTCCTCAAAACGTTCATTTTGATAATCCCTTCCCAACACTTTTAGTTAACCAGCTATTTCAAAAGGGACTTGAAGAAAAGAACTGGCTCTTCATGGGGAAACCATGCTTGCCATTCCCGGCTATTTATGAATTAATGATCTGATCTGATCATCTGATCATGAGCTCAGAGATCTTATGGGGGCATGCACAATTGTGTGGCAAACACATTTCTGTTTCTTGGTGTAAGAATTTTTTCCCATATTCATCCCAGGAGCATCATCTTTTTGTGTTTTGCTCTCCCATACTTGCTAACTTAATATCAAATGTACGTTGCAGAGCATCTATAGAAGGGAGTGCGGTACACTGGGAGTTAATTACTGTTATTAACTTACTGGCTTTATTAGTTTTGAATGAAGCACATAGCTGTGACTACAGTTATTTAAGAGGTCTTTATTAGCTAAAATAATTTGCAGTTTTTGGACACACTCTCACCATGTAAAATTTAAAATAGCAACTGGAGGCTCAAAGAAATTCCCAACTCTCATTTGTCTTTAATAAATCTTGCTGTCAAGTAGTAAACATTTTAACTTAAGGTATAGCTCTCTGAAAGACCTTTTATCTCACCCTTTCAGTGCCATTTTATTACCAACTTTACTTTTTTATATGGTAAAAAAGAATCTATTAAGTGATATTTTCATTTTAAAACTATTCTCTGGAATTCAGAAATACCGTTGCAAATACCAGATTTGTGAAGAGGAGAAAGAATGATTACTTACCTTGTTTAATATTTTTCCTAATGCCCTGTCATTCTTTTTTGCTCTTGTGTGTGTGTGTGTGTGTGTGTGTGTAAGATTTTATTAACTTATTTGAGAGGGAGAGCATGAGTGGGGGGTGGGCAGAGGGAGAGGGACTGGATGAGATGTGGGGCTTGATCCCAGGATCCTGGGATCATGACTTGAGCTGAAGGCAGATGCTTCACCGACTGAGCCACCCAGGCGCCCCTTTCTTTTTCTCTTAAAACGTATTTTAGGTGTATTCATGAAATCTATTCAGTATGGAAGATGGACAAGGGAGAAGTACAGTGGAAAAAATAAAAGTTGAAATATTGTTAGTCACTTTCCATCATGATAATATAAAAGCATATCTGAAATTGTTATCTGAATACGTGGGATGGTAGACTTTTGTTCACCACTGGCGTCCATTTCACACAGCTTCTCTCAGGGATCCATCCACACATCAAAAAGTCACTTACAAAATTTTTATTTGGGAATTTTAACGTGTTCTGTACATGCAGTGAAAGCCATTTGATTATTGTCATTGTTGGTGAGAGACGGGGCCCTATCGATCAGCAGAGAAATGTCAAGCCATCATATGTAGCGCTGTGGTCTCTAAGTATAGCGCAAAGGACAAATGGTAAAGCGTGAACTGAACACTTCGGATTTGGAGTTACATTCTGGAAACATGCATTTGAGTTTGTGACCAGGCATGAAGCAATTCGGGCTTTGGCAGGCACTGGTTTCCTGAAGCATTGAAACTACAGATGGGAGAAGGAATGTCTGGATCAACCTGACTTCCTATTTTTAGGTGAGAAAACCGAGCCTGTGCAGATAAAATGGTGATCACCATGGACACTCACGGTAGGACTCCAAGAGCAACTGAGGTTTCTCTCCCTCTCCTTTTTTTTTTTTTTTTAAGACTTTATTTATTTATTCATAGAGACAGAGAGAGAGGCAGAGGCAGAGGGAGAAGCAGGCCCCATGCAGGGAGCCTGTCTTGAGACTCATCCAGGTTCCCCAGGATCACACCCCAGGCTGCAGGCGGTGCTAAACCGCCAAGCCACCGGGGCTGCCCTCTCCCTCTCCTTTCCTGTCCTTTACTGAATCAGGGGCATGTTTCTCCAGTATTCTTTCCCATGTCCTTAAAAAAAGAAATAAAGAAAGAAAAAGGAACCCCAAAGGCATTTACATCCAATTCTTGCAAGATCTACCTTCCACCCACAGCAGACCTGTAAATAAGCTACTGTCTGCATAGGCAAAGGAATCACAAGTTCAGTTAAATCCTTGCCAGCAGCCCAATTTGGGGAGTTGGGCTGTAGAAGTTCTCCTTTCATGAAAGATTTCCATTCTTGAGAGAATTTTCCAGATATTCCCCTCAGTATTCCTATTCTTGTCTCCCTACATGCAATAAAAAGAAGTGAAAATGCTTCAGGTAGACAAAAAGAAGAAAAGAGAAAAAAGAAAAAAGAAAAGAAAAAAAGGCTGTGCCTGCACGTACAAAGAGGAAAAATATTGCAGGTGAGTGGAAAAGAAGGTATTTGGAACCACAGCTGTTCAGTTTGCCTGCAGATAAATCCCGAATTTATTGTCTACTTCATTTTGCCCCTCACTTCTCTAACTACCACCACATCCTAAGCAAGCCATATAGAATTCACTTCTTTTCCTAATACTGTAATATTTTAAACTCATCATTTGACACAAATCCATAATTTGACAATTACCAACTATGCCTTCCAAAAAATCTTTTAACATGCACAATGGGTGGGGGTTATAGTTTTCTTATTTTTAATAATGACATTCATTAACTTGGTATCATCATCTCCTCTATGAGGGCGATTGTTTTGGTAGTTATTGTCAAATCTCACAGTTTCTGAAACTGATGGGGTTTACTGAGCCTTTTTTCAGGGCTTAAAAGGCATACAAGCTAAATAATTTAAACCAACTATCTTTCCTCTCTCGTTCAGTTGGCTCATGTAAACAAAAGCCATCTAGGTGGGCGTCATGAATTTTCTGAGTGATTTGACCTTCTGATCCGGGCTACCACGTCCAGGCTTTACAAAACTGTGTGTTAAAAACGGCACTTTATCACCTCTTTGCAAGCATGCAATGCAATTTTACTTTAGAACATTTTCAAGTTTTAATAAGGATTTAATAGCCTCTGATGTGGAGGCAGCTAGTTGTGGGATTTAATAGAGGCTAACATATGGGAAGGGTTTTAAAGAGCCATTCATATCGAAACCCCAAAATGGGTTCAATCAGCAGGTATCCCGATGTTTATTTAATGAAGAAATCTACGAGCAGCTGCCGGCTCAGAATTTCAGATGTAGTTATCTTTCACTGCTCTGCAGCAAACCAGGAAGAACAGATTTTAGCTGTAATTGGGGATCACCTCATTAGATATGCAGGGCTGCATCAGTAGATCCGTAAACACGAGCAATGCAGCTAGTTTGAGGAGGACGATCAAACACAGGGATCACTCTGGGGATAGAATCTGTGGGTTGTATTTCTGGATCGATTGCTTAGTTCTAGGTCACAAAAAATTTTCAAGTCTAGAGTGAACCCCAAAGGCCTTCGTGTAGATGAATAGAAATCCAACCTGACACTGATTCTTTTTTTTTTTTTTAATTTATTTATGATAGTCACAGAGAGAGAGAGAGAGAGAGAGAGAGAGAGGCAGAGACACAGGCAGAGGGAGAAGCAGGCTCCATGCACCGGGAGCCCGACGTGGGATTCGATCCCGGGTCTCCAGGATCATGCCCTGGGCCAAAGGCAGGCGCCAAACCGCTGTACCACCCAGGGATCCCCTGACACTGATTCTTGACCGACCTTGTGGCATTACTGCAGACGGAACAGGGGGCTAGTTTTCATTGCCCAGTGCGCGGTGGGCATTGACAATACCATGATACTCCTCTAATCATGACAACAACAACCAAAAAAAGAGGATGAGCAACTGGGGTTATGATTTGGCCCTGAGGGTTTATGGGGCAACTGCTCCTGGGATGTTAACAGCAGGTAAATCTAACTCTGAATGCATGGTTCCTCTTACTGCTATTTAAAGCAAGGAATTTGGGGCTCGTAAATATATTTATTTATTGGTACATGTCTACCTTCTGAACAAATAGGAAGGGGGGCAGGACATATACTGATGGCTGTCTTTCATTATCAGGACCTTTTAAAAATGAATAAAGTTGGTGTTTGGCCACCTTCATAGTAGCCTCCTGACTTTAGAGAGCAATTATGAGTGCCTGCCCTCCCCTTTGTTAAACTTTGGCCTTGGGGATAGAGTTAACTACAGCTTTATGACTTTTATCTGAGAGTTCTTGTGACTAGTTACCAAATTTGGTGGAGAGAATCACTTAAGAATGGTAGCCCTGAGTCTACAGCAACAGGGCCTGCTGTAATCTGTATTTTGGTTAAGTCAGAATGATATTTTTTAATTCTCCATTTAGGGTCAATGCAAATGATGAGTTCATTTGGGAAGTCCCTCCAGAGTGTAGTTTTTCCCCCCTTCTCTTTTGTCTCCCCTCCTTCTTTTTTACAGTGTCACAGTGATACATACATACCAACCTGTAATGTTTTTATTGGGACAGCATTTGTCAGACTTGGACTCTCAGCCGCCCTGAGTGTGTCAGACAAATTCCTGCCGTTGAGTCTGGAATGAAGGCAAGGAAGGAAGATGCCTTGAGCTGTTATCCCATGAGCTCTGGGGACTGAGTGTAGGTGAGGACAGGAGCCTTGAGGACTCTGGACGGGCCCAGGATTGGCCTTTGCAACCAGGCAATGGGATTGCCCCGGCCGGACCTACTGAGCTACCCTGAGCCAGGGACCATCAGCTCAGTTGCAGCAGGAACCTTGAGACCCACCGGCCTAGGTCTGGGCCTTGGGGGTCCCGGGCACAGCCACCTGGGGAACCACCTGTCGCTGCCAGGCCCCTCTTGGGAGAGTTTCCAGGAGCCGGGTCCACGCTGGCTGGGGGTTCAGAGCCAAACTGCACCCCACCTCCACCCCACCCCCCGTTTCTGCGCGGCCCCCCTGCACCTCTCAGGCCCCGCCCCCTCAGGCCCTGCCCCTCTCAGGCCACGCCCCTCACTGGCTCCGCCCCCGCCCCGCCCCGCCCCGGCCCCTTCCCCAGGGCCTCGGCTCCGCACCCGCTCCATCCCGCACTTGCCCCGCCCCGCCCCCTCCCCAGCCCTCATCCCCCTCCTCCTCCCCTGCCTTCCCTCCCCCGCCCCCTCCCGCCCCCTCCCGCCCCCTCCCCTGTCCCCCTCCTCCTCCTCCCCTGCCTTCTCTCCCCAGCCCCCTCCCGTCCCCTCTCCCGCTCCCTCCTCCTCCCGCCCCGCCCCTGCCCCCGCCCCGGGCCCGCGGGGCCCCCGCGCGGGGGAGCGGTCGGAGCGGGGCGGCGGGCGCTGGGTGCATGCTAATGAGGGGCGCGGGGCAGCACCCGCCGGGGCACGCGGTGCCACTCAGGCCGGCGGGGGGCGCGCAGCTCGAGGCAGCCCCTTTCAGCGGCGCTGCGGGCTCCCCACCGGAGGAGTCTGGAGCCACATAAAAGCGCATTATGAAAATCATAATATCAGCCCCAGAGCATGTCCACGGAGGCAGCTCTGCACCTTTGAGGCATTGAGGCTCGGCGGCGGGGCCGCGGGGGAAATATCCATTTGAATTCGGCCCTGAATGGGGCGGCGGCGGCGGCAACAGGGCCCCCTTTATGCTCCCTCCCGGGCTGGGCACCTCATCTCCTTCGGGCGAGGGCGTGCGGGGCGGGGCCTGGGGGGACGGGGGTGGGGGGCGCAAGCGGGGCGCCGGGGCAAGGGGCGCGGGCACCCGGGGCCCCCCGAGAAGGGTGAATGAGGCCTCGGTTCTGCGGGGAGCGGAGGGGCCGGGGCTGAGGCCCGGGCGCGCTCTCCAGGCTGGAGGGTCGCGCCCCGCTTCCCTTCCCTGCGCGGGGGAGCAGCCGGGGGTCCTGGGGTGCACCCCGGGGCTCGGGCGCGCACACCTGCCAGCTCGCCGACAGAAGCCGCCGTCCGAGTGGACCCCGCGCAAGGGTCTGGCCGCGGCCCGCAGGGCGCGCTGTCCCGGCGGCCCGACCCCCCGGGGAGCCGCACCCGCGCGTCCTGCCCTGGATCCGCCTCCCCCCCCCCCCTCCCGCACCCCGGAGTCCGGCTCCCGAGGCGGAATTCGCACGCCGGGGCCCCCGAGGCGGGCTGGAGCTATAATAGCAGATGAGTCTCCCCGCCATTCAGGGCTCTGCCCATTGTCTTGTTAATCGCCTTCCATTATGGGCTGCTCAGAACCGTCATAAAGCGTTTAATATTAATAAGGCCCCGCGCCCGGGCCCCCGCACCGCGCGGCCCAGCGCCGGGCGGACCGCGCAGGTGTCGGCGCCGCAACCTGTCCGAGCGTCCCGGGTCAGCGCGCGGCGCGGGCGGCGGCGGAGCAGGTGGCGCCGGCCTCCCAGACCCGACCGGGAGGAAAAACCAAACGCAAACAAAAACCCTTGTTGAAACAAAGGGGCTTGCTTGGCTCCCGCGCGTGCGCCCGAGGAGTTTAACTCTAGGGGAGGCGAGAGGTGAGAGTTGGGGGTGGGGGACCCCGCGGCCGCCTGGGCAGGGATGTGACATTTCCTGTGGTGAAGCCTGCATTGGCTGCTAATAGAGATCTAATTGATGGGCGAAGTCCCATTTCCGCGCGCTCTCCTTTATTGCTCCATCCAGTCTGTTGCAAAATATAACCTTAATCTGATTTAGCAATTCCTCCAGGATTCGGCGCGAGCTTCCAGCCCAGAAAAAAAAAAAAAATCGTTATTAAAAAAGTTAAAGTACAGACTTGGATTCGGGTGCGTTGCCTTTTTTTTTTTTTTTTTTTTAAATCTTGCCCCAGCTCCTGACATTTAGCACTTTCTGCTTCTGTAGCGGCGCGGTGTTTTAGGGTTGTTAATACCCGCAGTGCTGGGGATGCGCGGCGGTGCGGGAGGCGGGGGTGCACAGGTGGGAGGGGCCGCGCGGAGCAGGTGCAGGCGCGCTCTCGGGACCCGGGCCAGGCCGGGAGGGAGCTGCTGGGGCGCAACGGTCCCGAGGCTGTCACTCCGGGTCCCAGGCGGTGCCACGCGGGGAGGGGACCAGCTCTGGTTTGCAAGACGCACGGGATGCTGGCTCCCCGTTCCCCCACCTGCTTTGGTTACCTGCACCCCTGCGCCCCAGAAGTGAGGTGCACGTCCTCCTGCACCCCTGGAGCCCCGACTGCACCAGAGCAACCACAGTGTCTGCTTTCCCCTTCCCTCCTCCTCCTCCTCTGCCTCCTCCCTACAGGCTGGGGCAGCCGGTGGGGAAGTGCGTTTGCCTCTGGGTACCTGATGTCACATCAAGGCCGTTGTTGCAAAACTGACACACAAACGACAGCACCTTCCTCCACAAAGTGGTGGGAGAGCAAGGACGGGCTGGCAGCCCACCTACTGCCCGCGGCGAGGTCTGGAGGGCAGCCTCTTTGCCTTGGCTGTGTTCGGGCTTCACAGGCCATTGAAAACAAAACGCCAACTCTAGCCGCTTCCAAGGGTTGTTTTGAAATAATGTCAGAAAACGCCTTGTGATGCTTTTCTATAAAAAAAATAAAAATCTTGAGCAGCTCTGGTGGCCCAGTGGTGTAGCACCGCCTTCAGCCCAGGGCCTGATCCTGGAGTTCCCGGGATCAAGTCCCATGTCAGGCTCCCTGCATGGAACCTGCTTCTGCCTGTGTCTCTGTGTCTCTTTCTCTCTGTCTCTCTCTGTGTGTGTCATGAATAAATAAATAAAATCTTTTAAAAAAATAAAAATCTTTATGAGAAACTAAAAATAGAAACCGGAGTCATCAGTCAGTGGAACAGGACTTTGGAAAACTGTGGGACCTTCCTCTCACCAAACATAGAACAGGGTTTTGTCTAGGTTATCTGGGTAGCACTTCATGGTTGAGTTTGCCTCTGAAGACCCTAAATTCAGTCTCAAGCTTCTTTCCTGATCATGAGTTTCCCAGATTTTTTTTTTAAATAACCAGCATTTGCATCTGGCAACCTTAAAACCCTCCCCTTCCCATGGAGCTGTGGTCTCTGATTCCACCAGCAGATAAATGAGTCCTTTAAGAAGCAACACCGAGGAGCACACAGTTGCCAGCCTGGGCTGATCATTTAATTTCCCATGTGCAGTTCTAAATAATGTCCTGGAGCTGCAAGAAAGGTGAAGCTTGAGCATCTGGTAGCCCTGCAAGTCCTCCTGCGCACCCTGTCCCCCACGGTTGTGGGGCTTTCTCATCAGGGAGATATGGAGCAGTGGGAAGGAGAGCTCAGGCATTCCCTGGCCCCAGCGCTTCTCTGCAGTGCCCTTGATGGGTTTAATGAGGCGGAACACCGTGAAGGGGATGTGAACTGGTCCAAATGATTGATGAAGCCAGGGGCAAAGCCCAGGCGTTTCCAGATAAAGCCCCATACAGCCCATGATAAAGGCAGGATAGTGGCAGGGCTGGGCTCCTTCAAAAGCTGTGGCCCAAATGCATTGAGAGGAAACAGGGAGGGTAGGTGCTCTGTTGTTACCTAATCAGCTCATGCACTAAGCCACCAGCCGCAGAGAGCAGAGGAGGGCTGCAGAGGAAGCAGGGAGGTTGAAAGGCGAACCTCGGCTCTCTTTCTCACACACACACACACACACACACACACACCCCATGGCTGCCTCCCTTTCTCCCTCAGCAAAGGCTAGGTCAGCCTCAGCCTCCGCAGATGTCTAGGTGTCAGAGTGGGAGCAGGGCACAGGGAAGAGCACAAGGTACCTGGCCCCCCTCGGCAGGCCTTCCGTGGTGTTAGGGTACCTCCTGCTTCCCTTCCCAGGTAGTAGAAGGGAATTATCAACGCAGCAGGTGCTAGTCCTTGAAAGTGAGGGAAAGAGACCCAGGAAAGTCCCAAACCCACTGAGGAATCGGAATGAAAGAATTGTTTACTGCTTCTCTGTTATATAACAACAACTAAAATAAAGCAAGATTCATTAGGTTAGTCTAAAAACAAAACCAATTATTATTATTATTGTTGTTGTTATCATTATTATTATTGCTATGCCTTTATTTTCTAAAGGATGCTGTCCCATTGTTCTTATAACAAACAAAGAAGGTTGCGGCCATTTGGCCAGAGTTACCCTGGAGTGCACGATGACTCGATGACTCGATGACTCGAGAAGCAGTAGCTGCCAAATGACAGGGATATACCTGTGGCAGGTGACACTCTCCAGTTCGGCTCCTTAGGCTCCTAAGAAACCAAGTGAGAGGTCCTTCCTGGGTCTCCAGGGCTGCTGGGCAAGCACAGCAGTATCTTTGTCTGCAGAGCATGTCAATGCATGAGCGCTTCCAGGTATGGAAGCGTCAGGGAACGTGCGCATCCAGGTGGCCGAAGCCTTGGTTTTCAGGGGGGCACACGTTGAACAGAGTTGGTCGTATGACTTCTACCCGGGGTCCTAGGCACTGACTAGAATTCGTCTTCAACTTCTCCTCCAGTGGCCATGACTATATTTTGTTATATTTTATGTTGAACAGAGTACTCACAATGGTGCTGGGTACCCTTGAAGATCTGAGAGCCCTGTAGGTGAGGTGGGAAGGACAGCCCCCCGCCCCCATTTTAGAAAGAAACGACCCTGCACACTCACTAGCCTTCAACCGATACACAGAGCTTTTGTATCTAATAGACCGATCTATTGTATTTTCACTATTTATGCCTCTCAGATACCGGTCATTTCCACTTCTTTTGTCCTGGAGATTTCGACCTAGAAGGCAAACTCGTGGAGTAGAGCCATCAGTCTACTGAATTATTGTGTATTGCATTCCAAGGAGGTAGAACTTAACAATAGGTCATGTGAGTTTATCATTTAAAAGAGAAAATATGGTTTAGCACCTCTAGATGAGGAAAGGGATTTAAAAATTAACCTTTTCTCCGATTGTAAAGCAGTACATAGTATTTTTAAAAGGCCTTCAAATGTAATATTTTAAAATTCTTGGGATGGCTGGGGGGCTCAGTGGTTGAGCATCTGACTTTGCCTCAAGTCGTGATCCCGGGGTCCTGGATCGAGTCCTGCATAGAGCTCCCCGCAGGGAGCCTGCTTCTCCCTCTGCCTGTGTCTCTGCCTCCCTCTGTGTTTCTCATGAGTAAATAAATAAAATGTCAAAAAAATAAATAAAATTTCTAAAGAAAATTTTAGGACCTGACAATGTCCCCTGAGTATTCCTTTGCAAACCTTCCTCGATTTATTGTGTTAAAGTGAATCCTTTTCTTGCTTTCTTGAGCTCCAACATATTATATGCTCACAGAAGTCTTTTGGGGAAGAAGATGAGACCCGGTCTGGAAATTTCAGTCTAGAACACAATTAGGAGCTTGCTGGAGAGAAGGCTGGAGAGAAACCATAATATCTTAAGAACCACATTGAACTGCAGTCAGGTCAGCCCCATAAAGTCTCTGTGGCCACATCATTTCTCAAATTGGGTTGTAGAGCTGAGGTAGTTATCCATATAATTGGCTGAACAGACATGTGGCGAGTGTACAGACTTTTCCCTACGAGCAATTTTACAGTGACCAGATACTGTAAAGGGTATATCTCTATGTATGTTGAGACAGAGAAAAGGAAAGACTTTGAGCCCAAACTCTCTAATTTATTCCACTGAGTTGATTTTGTTGATTAAATAATTGCTTGGCTCTCTCACCTTCTCCTCGCCTCTGAACAAAATAAACTGCAAGCTTTTTGGAATAAAAAGCCTATTGTGTATCTCCGGGTCCTTAATAACAAGTAGAAGTATCTAGTATTGGTACCCTAGGATAGAGCAAATTCAGTTTCCCCAAAGTTGGCCTAAAATTCCGACTGAGGGTCCCGGGAGCTCTAAGGGTGAGGATCTCCCACGGCTGTCCCGGGACACCTGCAGGCTGTCTGCTTACAGCACTTACTGAAGACAAAGCACAGTTAACTTTTTATGCAATTATTTTCTAATACATGTTGGAAATATGTATGTGCCTTCAAGGTGGACTTTAATTAGCTGCTATAGGAAAATACTTTAATTAGCTGCTATAAGAAAAGCTCTTTTTGTCTTTTTTATAGAAATATATATATATATATATGTATTTTCAAGTTCCTACTGTTTAACTGGATTTTAAGAAAAATTCCAAAGTAGGTTTGTGCGGACGAGTGAATCAGCACTTTTGTACCTCAAGTATTAAAACATGAAATGATTTTCAAATAGGGAGAAGATACAGGAAAATATCCCAGCATTGACTTAAGTATACATGATTATCTGTGTTTGGAAAATGTTTTGTTGTAATCACAATGAAGATCTCAATTATGAGAAGAATTTCCTGAAAGTGAGTTTTTATGAGAAACCTCTACCAGACATTGTAAAATATGGTTCTATTTTGTTTCTTCTCCCACTTTAATTCAAGTTTTGTTTTCTCATTAAAAAAAGAAAATAGTTGATCATTACCTCCTCATTTACTTTGTTTTAAGGAAGGTCAAGGGAATGAGTCTAAAATTGCATTTAAATTTTGCAGGGGCTGGGTTTTTACTTAATTTTCTTTTCATGATAAATATTATTTTATTAGCTTGTCCAAGCATCATTACTAAGGTTATATACATATTTGCATAGCTATTTTTTATGCTTCTAATTTTCCGGGAATATTTTATTAGCTTAAAAGTGCACAGTGAAAAATTTTTCTCTTCCTCTGAAGACTGGCTGGCTGTGGCATAAAAATGATGAAAGTTTTTATGTGCTTAGTCCTCAGTGGATCTCTAGGGAAATCTGGAAAGAAATGACAAAATAACTAGCTATAGTGACTGAAAAATTGCATTTGTTCAAATGTAGGATGGAATTTCATAAACATTGGGATTCGCATAACAATTTATATGACTATAGAGTTTCATAAGCAGGAAGTATTGATGTTTGGTATGTACATGGCTAGAGTTTTGGTACATCTGTTTGATAGTGATGCAGGTGGAGTTTGTTCGTATATATCGATGAGGCTGCAGTCAGATCTTTTTTATTTTCACCTCTTACACCTTCTGTGGTGAAAGCTAATCAGAGCAAAGGAACCACATGGTCTTAATTCAAGTCCAAATTCCTTAGGCCTCTTGATAAAGCCTTACGGTCGCTAAGTTCAATACACAGGCAAGACAGAAAAAGTTTGGCTCTTAGAGTCCAATATGTTCATCCATTTTTCGACGAACCGCATCACTCCTTCCCAGCTTCTAAAATGTCCTTTCGGACCAGTTTGTTAAAAGAGGTCAGTCATTAGCGATGTTTTACAAAAACTTAGCTATGTCGTTGTTTGAATAAGTCGTTCAAACTTGGAAGCTTCCTGCTCATATGATTCATGTTCCTCTGCACATGGAAAACTTACCCTGTATTTTCAAAGGCCATCCGACTGTTTACTGCTTTTGAAAAGAAACGTCACTCACAGTCCAGGTTTCATATGTTGTAGGTATACTTTTGTGAGACTCCTAATTATATGGTTTTCCCACAGGTCTTTATAAACAACGCTATTTGCCTCCTTTTCTCCATAAACTGTGTTCTCAGTAGGGACCCACCCTATCGATGACAAATGCTCCCTGTATATGTTCTCAAGCTTGCCTCTGATTTGCATGATATATTCCGGCTTAGGAATGTGTCTCTAAAAATCTAAACGGTTCTTTAAGAAAAGGAAAGTGCCCACTGGAAGTGAATAAAACTCACAACAAAGATCAGCTGGGAAGTGTTCAACGTGCCTTGTTTGCCTTGCTTTCTTCAGAAGCCACTCCTGTCAGTGGTCAGTTATAATAAAGGAAGAACAAAGTTCCTTGATGTGTACTGAAAAAAAGCTGCCTGCAGTTCCTTTCAATTGCTCTGTTGCCCAGGCCGGCCGGCCTCCAGCCAGAAGCCAGCAGGCAAAATTTAACAGCCACGCTTCAAAATGTTAGTAGCAGCGATCAATGCGTCCATAACTCTTCGCCCTCTAGATATGGGGTCATCTTTCAATACTACCCCACTGTCATATACAACATTTGTCTTGTCCCACATTCAACTGATTGTGTCAAACTATGGAGTGACTCCATAATACACATATACAATAGCACAATGAAAGCAATAATCTCCAACCCAGTTTCTTTCTTTGTCCGAGTGCTATTACAAAGTTTCCTGCAGCAAGGAGGAGCTGGGGAGGCCGCGACGTGCTCCGGCCCCGCAGCGGACGGCAAGGGAGTCCCAGCCCCGGAGGCCGAGGGACAGAGCGCCACCCGCCCTGGCGTGAGCCAAGCATCCGGCTCCTCCATTCCCTTGGGAGCCGGTTTGGTTTTCCAAATCCCAGTGGTCCCGACTTCCATGACGCAGAGCCTACTTTCTTTCTTGCTCACAGAAGTATCTTACGCTAACGCTCATGTGTTAGGGCCACAGACACAATAGGCGGTGTAGACAGCCGACTACCCACCCTGGCTTTTTAGCTTCCACGACCAAAACGAATCCCATGCGCACGAGAGTGCGTCTCCTGTTGTTGCAACTGACCCCGATTCACAAAATCATGGTGAGGTGTTCCAGGTCTACTCGCCTCAGAGTTTTTTCGGGTTGGTTTTTCTCTGCGTAAAAGGCTTCGAGAAAATAAGTGGGTTTGGAGAAATGATGGCATTTTTCTTTTGAATAGACACCTGCCATAACGGGTGAAATGTCAACAAGTCAATAGAGACCATTTAATTATTTAGTCGCTGGAAAGGTTGGCGAGGCATTTAGATCCAAGCCGGAATGACTGGCTAAAATAATACTGGGAAGCACTGCGCTCAATTTGGAAGTATTGCACGAAGCAGAAATTTATTATGCTAAGCAACAGTCACAACTTAAGAGCCGTGATAAAACACCCCGGCGATTAGGATTTTTCTGAAACTAGTTAATTTTTTGAGACGACTGTTTCATTTTACGGCGCTATTGCGGGGTTTCTGAGCAACTAGAGCCCACCCTTGCCGTGGTGACAGTACGAGAAGAGTGACAAAGGAAGAAATGGGTTTCAGGAGAACGGTGTTCTTTGGAGCCATCAGGAGCAGTGCTTTGTGCAAGAATGTGAGCCGCTGCACGAGGAACGTGAGAGTGACCACCCAAACCAGACGGCGGCGTGGGGTGGGTGGAGAGGATCCTAACCTAGGCGTGGCGAATAACGCGTGGTTCTCGTACGCCACAGAGCTGAGGAAGTCGCTCGGAGCCGTTAGTCCCCCCCAGAGTGTGTTCAGAGAGACGGCGGATGTTGTAAAGATCTCCCCCAAAGTCAATTGTCTCCCAGCAGGCCAACGACGCTCTTGTACCACGGCTACAAAGTACGTGGGGTTTGCAGCCACACTGTAATATTTTTATAGCCCTGCAGTCACCATCTATTCCATATACACAAACATCCGCGTACCCAGAAAATAATTGTGGATAATTCAATGTTCAGATTCGATAATGGATGCTCAAATAAATATGAGAATTCCAAGCAAATTTGTGCAAATGAAAAAAGATTTCCTCTGACATAATGGCATGGTGCAAGGCTGTGTGTAATGAGCTGTAATTTGTCTGGAAGAGCATTTTAAAGGGGTTGATCCATCCACTGGAAGGCCAGCAGCCGCTCCAACTCTTGCAGCAGTGAGCCGGCCTGCCTCGTCTCAGAGGAAATTACACCACAAGCAGGCCAAATTTCTGACAACTTCCATAAATTATTTCAGATTTTCATATTTCAAATTTCATCTGCATTCATCATGTGAGTTTGACTGGGGAAAAATGTCTAGGAGGGGCTCTGCTAGCATTCAGTGCAGCAGTCCCAGGAGCCTGCCCTGGGACTAGATAATTTAATTTCGTTTTGATTAGATTATTCTTGCTGCAGTCTACTGCCAATCTGAAGTATTGTGCCTTCTTTTCTACTTAACCTTCCTGCCCCACGCCTGCTCCAGCCTGCATGCAGCTCTCTGTATTGCAGAATAGATTTGAACAATCAAAGTTAGGAGTTATTATTTTGCTTCCCATTGTCCATCCTTATAAAAGCACACATCTTTCACGGGGCTCCCTCTTCCCAGAAATCAGATTACTTCTTTTTTTTAGTTTGTAATATTGTTTACCATTTTCAGTGGAAAGTGCCCTGTAATTTAGGTGGAAAAATCTAAAATCATTACTAAATCTCAGGATGATGCAATAGCCCACAGATGAGGATCATCTTTAAGACAACTATAATCATCACTAGGCGATAGACAAGAGACTGAAAACAGGGAAATAATGAATACACCCATCCATTAAACTAAAAATCTATTGTAAACCAAAGTTATTTTTCAACCCTTTACCTAATGGTCAATGAAGAAAACCCTCTGTAATCAGTCTTCAAAGGCAGGACATTAGAAATTCAGGATGCGAGCCCTGGTAAACATGCCAAAGCAGGAGCATGATTAACTCATAAAAAAATACTGGCGCGAGAACAAAATAATCTGGGAAACAGACCCCGTAACATTCTTCAAGATTCTCTTAAATTAAATTTGGATGCACAAAATGACGATTAACGGTAAATACCGACCGGGGGTACCTTGGAACGCATGATCACCATTTCCCCCTCTTTTTCAGAAAATGACTATATTTACGTAGGATTCAATAACCAAGGGACACCAAAAATGCTTGTCGCTTACTAAGTTAGAGGCAGGATTATTAGAAACACAGATAACTAAACAAAGCTAATGTTGCTTTTTAAGTAATATCTATCACTTCCTCTTATTGAGTTATTTCTTTAAACAATATAAGTTTTTCTGATGCTATGTGTCTGAACTGAGGACTTTAGGTTCTTTATTGTTCTCCATTTTGATGAAAAAAATTGAATTGGGGTCTGTTATATTGAATTTTGTTCAGTAAATATACTGAAATCATATTTTTGTTAGAAACTATCAATAAATCCAGTATAAGAAAAGTAATAAGATACAAATATGAACAGGACCTTTGCAAAGGAAATATTACAAAGAGAGTGCGCCCAGAAAATATATTAGGAAGGTGTTTTTTCCCTCGTGCTAGGAGAAAATACAGAAAGAAGGGCATGAAACTGTGTTATTTTTAATACAGATTCCGTGCTTGAAATAAAAACTGTTCTAACGGCTCTATCACATGGTTCAATAAAATGGTTTTTGCAGTATTGCGGCCACAGAAGTACAGTAGGAGCCCAGATCTGTTCTCCTACGTCAAGATAACTTACTAAAAAGATACCGCGCTTGAGAAATAATTATGACTTCCCCAGATTGTGAAAATTCTGAAGTTTTTGCTGTCCACGTCCTAGGTACCCCTGTGGCCTGTAAGTCTCCATTATTTCTTCAGGTCGACTTTAAGGGCGTGGGCGGCAAGATCGTCTATGATCAGAACCCCGTTATTTCCTGTCATAGCATCCTAGGAAGAGAGGTGCACAGTTTAATCAAATCTAGCTTCTTACGGGTAAATCTTTGGAGGCGGTGGGTGGGTTTGTCCCCCCTAGTGTTGGGGGATGTTGGAGGTCGAGAGAAAAGCACTCAACGTGTTGAAGCTTCTCCCCCCGCTGCGCGTGTTTAATGGAATTAATCCCGTGGAGAAGGAAGGCCCCATAAGCTTGAGGCAACCTTCCCCTGGGGACAGTCCCCTTTCACTCAGTCTTCCCTTGCTCTCCTGGGAGGCGATACCCCGGGTGTCGGTCCCTTGGGGCATGAAATGTTGCCCTAGTGTCTCCACGTTTCTTTCTTTCTTTCTTTTTTCTTTCTTTCTTTCTTTCTTTCTTTCTTTCTTTCTTTCTTTCTTATTTCTTTCTTTCTTTCTTTCTTCTTTCTTTCTTCTTTCTTTCTCTCTCTCTTTTTTTTTTTAAGTATTGTTATTTTAAAGTAACCTCTATGCCCACTGTGGGGCTTGAACTCACGACCCAGAGACCAAGAGTTGCAGGCTGTCCTGCCGCAGCCCGCCGGGCACCCGGAGTCTCCACTCCTCGGTGCAGCCTGGACCTCAGCAGTTTAGACCCAGGAGACATGAGTGACGCCCACTGGTGGGTCAGCTCCTCGACCCCGGGGTTAGCGGCAGCATGAAGGGGCCTTGGACAGGGAGAAGGTGCAAGGGACGGGCGGCGACCCAGTGTTTGCAGCTTGTCTTGAGGCTCTGAATCTGCTTCTAATAGAATCACGTGTGCGCGTTTTTAAGGTTCTCGTCTCCTGAAGATCCCTGTGCCTTCATGTTGAAGCCGCTGTGCCATTTGGCAATGGGGACTGGCAATTAAGCTTTTTGTACCCAGTATTCAAATTTGAGAATGTCACTTTATTGCTTTGATTTTTAATTATGGACCATGTCAGCAGAAAGCCTTCCGCGGAGTGCAGTGAAAGGGAGAAAAATAAATAAATAAAAGCCCGACCTTCTTTCCTGGAAATGGCAGTCAATGAAGGGAAAAGCGGCGTTCCTAGAAACGTCCCACTTGGACTGCAGCGAAGGCTCCGGTGGGCCCACGGCGGGCTGTAAACCAGGCGGGGCCAGGCGCCGAGCTCCAGCTCCAGCGGACAGGACAGGATTCCGCATCTACGTGGCCTGAGGGCCGGCAGGCGGGTTCTGGTGGGGCTGGGACTGGGTGGGTCCTGGGACAGGGTGAAGCCCCCGGGGCGGCTCGGCCCGACTGCCCGAGCCCTACCCTGACCCTGTCCTGGCACCTCGGGGTGGGACCCGGGGGCTCTGTGACTGTCCCCCCCACGCAGAGGAAGCCCCCCGGGCCACCTTCCTCCCCCAGGCAGCCCGCACCGGGTGCTTCGCCCACTTGGCGGGGGGGCTGGGTTGGGGCCGTCGTGCGGGGCCAGGGCACGGGCCACAGGCCGGCCACCGTGGACGGGGAGCCCAGGCGCAGGTCACAGTCGCAGGCCCGGGGTGCTGCTGGGAGACGAGCCCCCAAGCTGCGTGGCCCCGGGGGTCCCCTCTGCGGGCCAGCGGGGACTTTCCTGCCCTGGTAGAGACCTCTCAGGCCGGGCTGCGCGGCCTCCACGGCGTGGCTGGGCAGATCAGGTCATTCGGGGTGTGCAGGGAGGCAGGGGACACTGCCCGCCGCCCGACACCTTCCGGGCCCTGAGACGGTGACCCAGCCGGGTTTGTCTCGAGCTGCGAGGTGTGGCAGGAGTGACTTGAAAGGAGTAATAGAGTGTAGACGTCTGTGGACTTTGATTCTCTCTTGCAATCCAGCAACGCTATGTGCCTGTGCTCTTGGCCTTGCTTTCGTAGGTAGCGGCGACATCGCCGTGGGTTACAGCCCACGTCCCGGGAACCGACTGTGTCACCAAGAGTGTCGTCTGCTGAGGAGGCGGCAGTGTGAACACAGCCGATCACCGCTAGCCGGAAGGACCTCGAAGGCATCTCCCGCCAATGTGTGACGTGCCAGGACGGTCACCAGGCTGGGCCAGCGCTCACACACACCTGCAAACTAGCCATGTCCCTTGGGGGCCTGCCCTGCTCTTGGCTTCTGGGGCCCGATCCCCCCTGCCCTTGCTCACGTCTGCGCCGCCCCGCCGTCTCCCCGGCCTGCACCTGCCTCCTTCCGTCCTGTTGCCTGCTGCGTACCCCACGGCCGGCTCTGGAGTGTGCATGTTGAGGCCGTCGTGGGGGCTCCTTGCCCAAGTATCTGAAATGTAATAGTTAAGTATTTATTTTAAATTGTATTCGAGACTCAATTTGTAGAAGTTGTGATGCTGGGATATTATTGGTCAGCGCTAAGCTGACGTCGGAATATGCATTTTCCAAAAATAAGTCAATTTAAATAAGACACTGAGTATGTAAGAGTACGACGATATGACACAATGGGAAGAACTCATGGGGGGCACACCAAGGACTGACGCTGGATAGACCAAATTTTGCTAAAGACACTGAAAATGATTGGGTAAGCTTTATTCCTACCCCAGGTAACAGCACACGGCAAAGTAACAGCGGCCCGAAGTCACAGAAATGGAAACCGTTTGCTGTGGAAATTCCAATGATAATACGGATATGTCTATTTTATTTATTCATCTTTGTTCCAGTGTTGCTGTTGGTTGTGTCTCTTAGCTCTGGCTCGTGGTGTCTTGAACTTGTGTGTTTTGTGATTCTTTTTCTTTTCTCTTTTTTTATTTCCTTTTTTTCTGTGAGCACTTGCTCATGAGGTAAGTCCTTGGAAATTTCTTAGACGTCTAGTTTGAGGGGTGACTTTTTCCTCCCCCCCCCTTAGGTTCCTTGGGTGAACTCCTCGTTCAGAACTACTTTATTTTTATTTTTATTTTTTTAATAATAAATTTATTTTTTATTGGTGTTCAATTTGCCAACATACAGAATAACACCCAGTGCTCATCCTGTCAAGTGCCCCCCTCAGTGTCCACCACCCAGTCACCCCCACCCCCCGCCCACCTCCCCTTCCACCTCCCCCACCCAGTTCGTTTCCCAGAACTAGTTTAAACTAAATTCGGGTCTTGAGGTGTTTCGCACCTCTGAGTGCTGTGAATCTGAGCTGTGAAGGTCTGTGGGGCCCGCCTGGGGCTCTGAAGCCTCGGGGCGGGCGTTTCTCCCTCACCTCCTCTACTCGGTGCCCAGATTCGCACAAGGCAGTTTTCTCCCTCTCTTCTGGAGGGTCAGTTTATTGCTAGTTCCCTCCGACTGGGGCCCTTCGTCTCTCATGCCCCTTGTCCCGTGAGACCTCACGTTTCCAAGCCTTGAGTCCTGTGGCCTCAGCAAATGCCTCCTGAGGGGGGCGGGGGTGTTCTCTTCAGGACCCTAAGCACTTTTCTGGATTCCTGCTTTATTAGTTAATTTTGGTCTCGGAATGTTCCCTATTTTACTTATTGATACATTTAAATTTTTAGAAAAAGTCATGAAAGAGTATCACAGGTGTCTGGGGGAATGTACGCGGGCACCTGCACCCCGGAAGGCCCGTGTGTGTGCACTGGGGCCAACCCCGCGTGCATGTCCAAGCCCAACAGCTGCATTCCAACATAGGGCCCCAACACCAATACAGATGCAGAGTCGCCGAGGGACGCCCCTGAGGCCGTTCCCTGCAGTCTTACTAGTAAGCGCCTTAAAACTAGGAAGGAGGCGAGTCCTCCTCCGCAGGAGAACGGCCCCATCAACGGGGCATTAGTCCTCGTGTAGTGTCTACACCTCTATGCAGGGCTTGGGAGTGAATAAACCGGTTACAGGGAACGGCACGAACGTGTCTCAGGAGCGTCACTAGACAACCTGGACTTAGAAGTGATGGCACGGGGCGCCCGGGGCTCAGTCGGGGAAGCGGCTGCTGTGGGCTCAGGTCAGGATCCTGGGGTCCTGGGATCGAGTCCCAGGTCGCGCTCCCTGCTCAGTGAGGAGTCTGCTTCTCCATCTCCCTCTGTCCCTGCCCCTTGCTCATGCTCCCTCTCAAATACACAAATAAAATCTTGAAAAATAGAAAGAGAGAGAGAGAGAGAGAGAACATACAGCATGATCCCACGTATACAGAAATTCAAAATCAGCAAATTGATCTATGATGTTGGAGGTCACGGGGGTGATCGAGGATTAGTACCTGGAAGGGAGCGCGAGGGAAGTGTCTGGGACGCTGATAACTTAATTTCGATTTATGCATTTCGTTATTTTTAGGGAGGTGCGGGATTGATGTCGGAGGGATTGAGGAGGGCGTAGGGGGAGTGAGTGAGTGGGAGGGAGGATTAGGGCTGTATTGATTTCTGTTATTTTTTCTTGATGGTTTCGTTCTTTATTTTTTTTTTCTTATTTCTAGTTCTTTCTTTCTTCTTTGATTCTGTTTGCTTTCTTCTTTATTTCGTTCTTTTTCTTTCTTTATTTCTTTTCTTTGTTTGATTCTTTCTTTTTTCTTTCTTTCTTGCTTCTTTCTTTTCTTTTTTTGCTTTCTTCTTTCTTTTTTCTCTTTCTTTCTTTCCTTCTTTTTGTTTTTTTGATGACGTATTTCTAATTCTGGCTGCCAGTTACACAGATCTGTTCAGTTTGTGACAGTTCATTGATCCGTATACACCTCAGATATCTGCATTTTTCTGAATATATATTAGGCTTTTCTAAATAAGATAAATACTTTATGCATGGTTTTGAATTCTCTCTAGTGGGAGGAGTGGTCGGGGAAGCACTTTGTCACCCTGCAGGTAGTGAGACTGTGTGTTTGGCTTTCCATTGCATCTCCAGCATCTAGCACAACACTAGACCCGTGGTAAGTGTTCAGTAGGTATGTGTACAAGTCATACAACTGAAGCTTATTGGTAATGATTAATTAATTAATTAATTTTAATTTTTTACTTATTTATTTTAGAGACAGTGGGGAGGGGCAGTGGGAGGAGAGGAAGAGCGAGGGAGAGAAGCAGACCCTGTGCCGAGTGGAGAGCCTGATGGGAGGCTCCACTCAGCGCCCCGAGATCAGGACCTGAGCTGAAATCAAGACTTGGCCGCTCAGCAGACTGAGTACCCAGGCGCCCCCGGAGTTGGGTTTTTAAAACACATAATTACCACTTGACCAGGTTTCTTCATTAAAAGAAAAAAGAAGAAGAAGAAGAAGAAGAAGAAGAAGAAGAAGAAGAAGAAGAAGAAGAAAGAAGAAGAAGAAGAAGAAGAAAAGAAGAAGAAGAAGAAGAAGAAAAGAAAAAGAAAGAAAGAAAGAAAGAAAGAAAGAAAGAAAGAAAGAAAGAAAGAAAGAAAGAACAAGAAGTATCTGATATACGCCTTTGGAAATACAGTGGCTTCTTCGAAAAGCTGTGGGCTGAACAGATTACACTACTTTATTCGGTCTCAGGAAGTTAGGGGTGAGTGAGGAAGGCTCCCATCGGTTCTCAATTTAGAAGGGAACAGAGCGCTCTGATGGGGGTGGAGGAGAGGAATTCTTAAGTAAGTTCTTTTTATTTTGGATGTTTTGCCCTTTGCCATGTCAGTTCCTTGAACAAAGAGTAAAAGTAATTTCCCTAATGGGAAGAAACGGAAAAAGGAGTCTTTAGAAAAGTTCAAATTATATTTAGACATGAAGGACATTGACTTGAGAAAGTTAAACCTTATAACAGAAAATGTTATAGCTCTGCAGGGAGACCTCGGTGAGTGGCCATGTGACCTTGACCGCGCCTCTCATCCTCTCCGTTTCCAGTTTTCTTACTTGTAAAATGAGGAGTGAGCGCCAGGCTTCTTTCAAAACTAAAATTCTATGATTATGCAATTCCATCTTTTTGTAGGAAACATTGGATCAAATTACTTCAAAAATGTGAATTATAAATCATCGAAAAGGAAAGGTGGTTTCTTTGACTTTAAAGTGACAAAATGCAGTATGATTTGGGATAAATTTTACATTGCTTAATAGAGGCCTGTTAAAGGGGCTTGATTAAAAATTAGAGAGGATTTGTGACTAGAATATTAATTCTTTGAAGATTTTATTTATTTGAGAGTGAGAGAGCACACAAGGTGGCGGGGTGGCAAGGGAAAGCGACAGGCAGACGCCCTGCTGAGCAGGGACCCTGACCTGGGGCTCGATCCCAGGACCCTGAGGTCATGACCTGCTTCACCGACAGCCCCCCGGGTGCCCCTAGAGTATTAACAGCTTACCTTTTCCTGGGCATTTGGGCTAGGGCCGCAGCGTGGAGGCTGCCGCCCGTGGGCCTGCTTCCTGCTCCCGGGCGCAGCTCCGCTCGCCTTCCAGCCTCCGTGGGTGAGGGCACGCCATGGGGCCCGGGGCGGCGGTAGCAGAAGTGACCGTCCCGCTTCCCCGCCTGGCCCGTGGCACCTCAGGCCCGGGACCTCAAGGCTTTCGCCCTCCTCTGAAGCGTCGTGACCCTAGAAGCCACGAGTTGATGGTAACAGGCCACAGGGAAGGGAATCGGGCCTGGATCATCCCTCGAGGAGAGTTCGGGACGGTCGGGAGCCCCTGTTTTTTTCTTTCCACCAACAGGAAATAAATCCGTGTCGTGTCTGATGGATGACATAGGTTGAGCTTGCAACTATGAATGCACATTAACTAAACAAACCCTCACAAAATGTGTCTTAAAAAGAGAAACCGCATGAGGCGCCTGGGTGGTTCAGTCAGTGGAGCGTCAGCCTTGGGCTCAGGGTGTGACCCCGGGGTCCTGGGATCGAGTCCCGCAGCAGACATTCCCCTTTCCCTCTGCTGCTCCCCCTCCTTGGGCTCTCTCAATCTCTGTCTCTCAAATAAATAAATAAAATCTTAAAAAGAAAAGAGAGAGAAACTGCAGATTGAAGAGAATACTAATTCTCAGTTTATAAAAATTCACTGAGCCGCACACTCACAATATCTGATTTTTTTCTGAATGAATATACTTTTTCTAAAAGGGAAAAAAAAAACGCTTTAAGTGAATTTTCTGGCATTTGCAAGCAAAACTAAAAGAAAATGGCAGAGCTGACACTTCTATTTCTATAAAGAACAAATTTTCTAACAAGAAGATTGTCCTCCCAGCGTTCTCCAGGGACCGGACCACTGGTCATACTACTGACGTTAGAAGGCAGCAGGGTAGGTGGGAAGGCCACGGGCTTTGGATTCCATTAGGTTGTGTTCAAGTCCTGCCTCTACCACCCAGTGCCTCAATTTTCTCATCTTTAAAGTGGAGCTAATAATATGCACCCTGTTAGGTTGTTAGCAGTAAAACATACAACTGAGAAGCGTGAGGTTGAGGGTAGGTCGCTTAGACTTGGATCCAGGCTCAGTCACCTACTACGGGCTGGGGGGAGATACTTACATTCTCTGTGCTTCAGTTTCTTGTTCTGGAAGATGGGGACGATGGAACATCCTTGGGGAGTTAACCTGAGCACAAAATGAGTTAGTACAAGCAGAGTACGTATGGCAAGGCCTGCCCAGAGGTGTATACATGGGGCGGGGGGGCTCAGTCGGTGAAGCAGCCGACTCTTGATTTTGGCTCAGGTCATGATTTTGGGGTCCCAGGATAGAACCCCGAGTTGGGCTCTGCCCTGAGTGTGGAGTCTGCTTGAGATTCTCTCTCTCTCTCTCTCTCTGTCCCTGCCTTCAGCCATGCTCTCTCTCTCTCTCAAGATGAATAAATAAAATCTTTAAAAAAACCTCGATGTATGTAAATGTTTATTTTATTGCTAGTGTCGCAAAGAGTGAGTAGACCCTGGACGAGAATTTCCCCTCATCGTAGACACTCATTAAAGGCAATAGTGCATTATCCAGAGATGTTTCCTGATACTTGTCTGTACATAACCATGACACTAGTTCAGTTTGACACTTTCCACATGCACAATAACCTGTCATCCAGAAATGTCATTTTAACCCACTTCGGTTTATCCAATATGTGCTGGTCCGATGTGAAATAATTTGATTCTATTATTTAACAGGTTATTGCATTGAGAAAAAATAAAGCATATGGAAAGAAATCTGTCTTCTCCATGATCTTATGCGTCATGTTCCCCTCCTCCTACCTGGTGATATATCAAGCCCTAAACTCTCATGATGAAGGTCAGAGATGTTTGCCCCCGCAGCCAGGAAGGATTTGATGGAATCATCCTTCTACGAGGCCAGACTACCCTTTTTGATTGTGTCCTTGATCAGTAAAACTTTTAAAGCATGCACTCTCAAAATTATGGGTGAACGGCACACGCTTAGTGTTCACCTGAGAGTGTCTGTAATTATATGCTGTGCACTACTCCTCTTATATGGTGTTGAATTACAACACACACACGAAAGTCAACAATTTAGCATGACGAAATAAAGGAGGTTACCTATAAGGCAAGACATGCGTGATGGCTTCATACCATCAGGAACCAATGTCTCAAGTCTCAATATTATAGTTAGGGTGACGTTCAGTGTTAATGAGGGTACATGTCGATCATATTTATTTATTTATTTATTTTGTCGATCATATTTAAAATAGGATAATCTTGGGGCCCCTGGGTAGTGCAGTCAGTGAAGCGTCTGCCTCTGGCTCAGGTCGTGATCTCCCCACCACTCGTATGGTCTAAAATAAATGAATGAAATATTCTTAAAAATCATAAAATGAGGGCAGCCCAGGTGGCTCAGCAGTTTGGCACCTGCCTTCAGCCCAGGGCGTGATCCGGGGTCCTGGGGTTGAGTCCCATGTCGGGCTCCCTGCATGGATGAAGCCTGCTTCTCCCTTTGCCTGTGTCTCTGCCTCTCTCTCTCCCTGTGTCTTTCATGAATAAATAAATAAAATATTTTTAAAAAATCATAAAATGAAATGTGATATTTTTTGAGGCGCCTGGGTGGCTCAGTCAGTTGAGCATCTGACTCTTGATTTTGGATCAGGTCATGATCTTGGGGTCGTGAGACCCAGCCCCGCACTGGGGTGGGGGGTGATGTGTGTGTTGAGGGGTTGGTGCTTGGTGGGGAGTTGGCTTGATATTCTCTCCCTCGCCCATTGCCTCTCCCCCCACTCACATGTGCATGTTCTCGCTCTCTCACTAAATAAATGAATTTTTAAAAAATAGGACATTTCTTGATGACTTTAAAATGGTTTAGCTGAGTTATGTCGGGCCTGAGTAGATCATCTTTTTTCTTTTCTTTTCCTTTTATTTATTTGAAAGGGAGAGAGAGCCAGAGAGATCCAGAGCAGGAAGGGAGGGCAGAGGGAGAAACAAACTCCTGCTAAGCAGGGAGCCTGATGCAGGACTCGATCCCACCACCCTGGGGTCGTGAGGCCCTCATCTGGTTCTCATCTGCACGTGAGGCACACTCTGCCCTGATGCTTTCTCTGCAGCATCCCGGCGAGGAGAGTCATGACTCGATTTCCCCCAGCCGCAGAGTATTCTCCTTCTGGGTGTGGCCCACCTGGAGGAGGCCTCCACCTGCCTGGTGCTGAGGGGAACTTCCAGCCTGTTACGGAGCACTGTGCTGGACTCCATGGCAACCAACGGGTGGAGATGGAGCCCGAGGGTTAAACACTGACCTACAGAAGCTGGTGAGCTGGGCACCAAGAGCCAGCCGTGGGCACCAGCCCCACCTCGACCAAGTCCTGGCGCGGGTGCTCATGATTGTGTGGCCGGATGTCAGGTTGGCTGGCTTTCTTTCTTTTTCTTTTTTTTAAAAAATATTTTATTTATTTATTCATGAGACACAAAGAGAGAGGCAGAGACACAGGCAGAGGAAGAAGCAGGCCCCATGTGGGGAGCCCGATGCAGGACTCGATCCCAGGACCCCAGGGTCACGCCCTGGGCCTGAAGGCAGATGCTCCATTGCTGAGCAACCCAGGCGCCCCTAAGTTCATCCATCTTAACCTCAATTTCCCCATCCAAACAAAGCAGTACCACCTGGTGGACTAGTTAGGGTACACGACAGGTGCTTGGCGTGTGTGTGTGAGAGAGTGAGCTCAGCCACGGAGGCTGAAAATAGATAATTTTTTTCCTTGCTCATGTTAAATTTCAGGGACCCTGGACCCTGAGCTCATGATCTGTTCCTGGTGTTGCTATTATGTCTGGATCGAACCAGAGGAAGGAGGAAAAGAAAAGGAAAGGCACGCTGCTTTTCTTTCAAGAGCAAGACTTGGACGTTGTTTCAATCCTATTGGCCAAACCTTAGTGGCCCGGGCGGCCCATGGCAGAGAAGCACGGAAAACGTGTGTTGCCGGCGGCGCTGGGCCTTGCTCCCGGTCCCTAACTACTAAGGGAAGTCGGGAAAAATGGCAATTGGGGCACAGCCAGCTCTACCCAGAATACCTGCCTCTCGGGGTAGTTGTAGGGATTAAATACCATCATTTAGCACAGATGGAGCTCCCGGGGAGCAACAGACCCAGAGATCACTGTTATTATTATCAATCTCTGAGTCTTTCATTTTCTCTTTAGCAAAGCGAATATTGATCGATTGTCCTATTCTGTAAACAGCAGTGAGAACTGAGCTGTGTCAAGAGTGTCCTGACTCTCTGGTGGGTAGTGAGTGTGGAATAGCGTGGTAGTGACAGTAAGGGAATGGGCTTTAAAAAGTGTGTATGTGTAGATATGTGTGCATGTATTTATATCTACATTTGCAAGGAGTCATTTGTCTTCCATGTCAGGATTTTCTTCTTTCTTTCTTTCTTTCTTTCTTTCTTTCTTTCTTTCTTTCTTTCTTTCTTTCTTTCTTTCTTCTTTCTTCAATTTATTTAATTATTTATTTCAGAGACAGAGCGAGCAGAGCAGAGGGAGCAGAAGCAGACTCCGTGCTGATGCGGGACTCAATCCCAAGACCCTGAGATCCTGACCTTCCTGAGCCAAAATCCAGAGTTGGACACTGCCTCATGTTGGGATTTTCCAGGGACTAGTATCACAGCTAGGAAAACAAGGCAAAAAGAGAGGTCCTTGTATTTTTACCAAGGATATTAAAAATAAGATACCAGGAAATAGGCTGATGATGGGGAGAGCTTGAGGCCTGGGGACGGGGGCACTAGGGCAAAATGAAAGAGACCCGGATTGTGGATCCAAGCAGATGCCCTGCACTCGTGGGCTCGTGCTGTACTCACTCCCAAGCTCGTGTCTTATGGGGATACTTCTCGCTCCTCACCCCAATGTCTGTGGGTTGGCAATAGCTGTGCTTGGTTCTGCAAGGCTCTTCTCAGTTGCGCTCCCAGTTTTTCATCGTGACGCTTCTGTCTAGGGCGCATTATTGGGGCAGATGGTGGGAGCCTCAGAAGTCACACTGCATTGTGCAACTGCTCCCGAGTTTCTGTGTTTTCTCCCAGCTTTGCCGAGACAGAATCAGCACACAGCGTCATATAAGTTGAAGGTATAAATGTCTTGACTTGATGTGTGTATCTGTTGCAAAATGATGATCACCGTAGCGTTAGCCGGCGCCTCCAGCCCGTCACTTGCTACCATCTCTCTGTGTGGTGAGGACATTTAGGATCTGCTCTTCTAGCAGCCTTCAGGTAGACAATACAGCATCATTAGCCGCACTGCCTGCTGTATGTTAGATGCCCGAATTTGTTAATCTTATTACTGGAAGTTTGACTTTTTAAGATTCCACATATAAGCCACGTCAAACACTGTCTTCTGTTCTTGGTCTGACTTATCTCACTTAGCATAATGCCCTCGGGTTTCATCTAAGTTGTTGCAAATGGCAGGACTTCCTTCTTTCTCAAGACTGAATAACATTCCATCGAGGATGTATGTCCACACACACACACACACACACACACACACACACACACATTTCTTTATCCATTCATCCACTGATGGGCTCTTCCGGGGTTTCCATATCTGGGCCGTCGTGAGTGAGGCCACAGTAAACATGACAGCACACACATCTCTATGCGGTTGCAGCCCCCATTTGGAGATGGCGCGTCCACATGCTTCGTTGCCTGAAGCGAGTCATGGGTCCGAGCCTGGAGTTAACAGCGTAGAGGAGTATTTTCCGTCTTCCAAGAAAGCACTGTGAGGGTAGGAAGGGAACAAACAACCATGAACGAGTAACGTGGTCGACGACAGCTGAGTTCGCTTCTTACCTGGCTGACGTGATCGGGGCCTCACTCACCGCCTCCCTGCCTGGACTTGTCACATGAGGCGACCCCGCAAGCAGTTTCCCCATGGCTTGCCACAGGTGGGTTAGTCGGACGGCATGATACTGTGTTTCTGGGACCACCGATGGGTCAGTGTGGCCTGGAGCTTCGCGATCCCTCGCCAGTGGCTTCTCGCCTAGGCCACTGGCTGCGTGCTGGCCACACACGTGGTGTCTTCCACGCATCGTGATGCAAAACACGTCAGGCAGCGCTCACGGCCAAGAAAAGCACCTGCATGGTGCCTGGCTCTCAAGTAAGTTTTAATCCAGAGGCAGCCGTCGCCCCCGATGGATGGAGAGTGGCGCGGGTGGTCCCTGGGTTCACGGCCATGGAGGCCTCAGTGGGAATCGCTGGCAGGACACAGCTTCCCCCTTGGCAGCGTCAAAACACTCAACTGGCTGCTTCGCCGGTTTCCTCTCCGTGACCCTGTAGGGGTCATCCCCCCCCACCCTGCCCAGCGATCCGAGAGCTCTTGGGAAAGGGGCTGTGCAGACAGTCAGACAGTGTCCAGGCCCATGCTCGGTGCCGCCAGAGTCAACGCTGAGCGCAAAAGTACGTCTTGTTGTAGGGCCGATCGCGCTGTTTCTGTAGCCATTCTGCCCCTTAGCACACGTCTGCCCTGCAAGAGGTTCCTGGACTTGTGTTTGCCTGTGCGTTGCTGGGAGGACACGGGGCCCTTGCGGGCCCGGCTCGTGGTGCAGGCGGGCGGGGTGTGCGGCTGCAGCTCCCCGTGGCCCCAGGGCCCTGGCCTTGGCCGGAGTCCATCCTGGCTGCTCAAGAATCATCTTTTCTTACTGCTGCAGACATGAGCATTCTCAGTGTAGACCCAAAGCCCAGGGCAACAGCCTAAGTCATGCAAAGGCTGCTGGTCCCCCGCCCCCAGCCCCCAAATGTCCTGGGTCCTTAGGCTCCTTTTTCCTATGATCTCACTCTTATGTTTCTCTGCCACCCAGCCTTGGCTTGGTCAGGGCCCCGTGTCCTAAGGCCGACATAGCAGTTGTGAACACGGAGAAGTGAAGCTCTTTTGTTTTTTAATTAATTTTTTTAAAAATTTATTTATTTACTTATTCATGATAGACATAGAGAGAGAGAGAGGCAGAGACACAGGAGGAGGGAGAAGCAGGCTCCATGCAGGGAGCCCGATATGGGACTCAATCCTGGGACTCCAGGATCATGCCCTAGGCCAAAGGCAGGCGCTAAACCACTGAGCCACCCAGGGATCCCAGAAGTGAAGCTCTTAAACTACGAGAGTTGAATCCAATTTTTGCGTCATTTCGAAAACACAGCTTTAAGGTATAAAGTGATTTCCATAGCACGGCCAACCGTGGGTTTGTGCGACGTGGATTTAACCTCCTTTTATTCTTGGCTTCAACAGACATGTCCTGAAAGCCTTTTACGTGCGAGACACTGGAGACACAAGGACACATCAGGCGTCATCTCTGGCCCCAAGGAGCTTACGTAGTGCGAGGAGCCTGCTAGCCCAGGTCAATAGGACTCTGGGTTTTTCAGGGCCGACGGCTACTCTAACGGCTCGTACTGAAGAGAGAAAACCTGCACAAAAGCTCTCTGGCCATTAAACAGTGCTTTACACGCACACACCAAAGCATTGGCAAAGGCCTCTCCGCAAGCCCGGGACATACGATGAGCATCTCCCTGTGACGGGGACGGGGACTTGGACATCCTCACGACGGCAGACCGGGCCGCGCCGGGCAGGAACTGGGTCAGGCTTCGGGAATGGCAACTGCTGGGAGCCTCTGTGCGCCGTGGGCCCTGCGCAAGGGCTGCTGCGGCCTCCGCAGACCGTAGAGGGATGCTCCAGGCCAGCAATGCAGTGGAATGTGCTGTCGAGTGAGGAAAATGCAGCACAGTAGACGGTGTGATTCCAGGTGTGTGTGTGCAAGTGTTCACATGCATAGAGAAAAGCGGGAAAACAGTACTGTGGCTACGTTAAGGGCGGTTGTTTCTGCCTTTTTTAAAATTTAAGATATTTATTTATTTATTCATGAGACACAGGGAGAGAGGCAGAGATGCAGGGAGAGGGAAAAGCAGGCTCCCGACGTGGGACTCGATCCTGGGGCCCCGGGGTCACGCCCTGGGCTGAAGGCAGACGCTCAACCATAGAGCCCCCCAGGCGTCCCGAAAGTGCCAGCTTGAGTCTTGAGATTACAAGTGATTTATAATTTGGAAAATGCTTTTCAGCACTTTTTGAATTTCCCACAAGGGACAGGTGCTGCTAGCATAATCAGAGGTGCTGGGGACGGGTGCGGGTTTGGGATTTTTGTTGGTTTTGTTTTTAAAGAAATGAAAAAGAGTCTAGATCAGGTCATGTTAGTTCCAGGCCTTGGGTGGGCGGGGGCACAGAGGGGTGTGTGTGAATAATTCCAAGTAAAAGTATTTACATTATGAGGCGGAATTAAAAACAGAAGTTTGGTAGCTGATGGGATTTCTGCTAATGTAGACTTTTCCATCGAGGCTTGTTGAAGAGGCAGCCTCAATTCTTTTTATTTTTGTAAGCACTGAAATGAAAGGAAATCCAGCGCGCTCGCAGGGAGGGGATGAGCTCAGCTCTCCCAGACAAAACATCCTGCCTTTGGTGATTTTTCACTGCAAATCTGGAGAGAGGCCGCTGGGAGAAATGTTTGCTGGGCCGGTGTCGGAGTGAGCTCGTCTTCCCTCGCACCATTGAATTTGTGGAGTTAAGGAAGCTGGTCCTTGATCTCAGATTTCTAAATAAACTTGATTGTTTTATTTTAAATATTGCTTTTTTAAGAAAACATCATATATTTTAAACGTACTTGGAAGAAACAGAAAATTACGGCAAGAGCAGCAGTCTTACATATTGCCTTATTTTCTTCAGATGCCCCCCCATGTAGAAGTACTGGACACAACTGAAGCCATCTGTGAACCCCCACCCCAGTTCTACTTCCGCACCTTCCTCCCTAGTGGTAACCGCCCTAGTGATTTCAGTGGTTGTCATTCCCACGCATGGTTAGCAATTTTTGTATGCATTTTGCATCCCTAAACATCCAGACTTTTTCTTTTTGTTTTTTAAAATATTTTATTTATTTGTTCATGAGAGACACAGAGAGAGGCAGAGACACAGGCAGAGGGAGAAGCAGGCTCCATGCAGGGAGCCCAATGTGGGACTCGATCCCAGGACCCTGGGGTCACACCCTGGATGGACGCTGAGCCCCCCGGGCATCCCCATCCAAACTTTTTCTTAAGATTTTTTTTCTCAACTTTCTGGGAAGTACTTTTTCTAAATTCCTGCAATTTGCTTTTTTTTCGTTGTTGTTTCTGAGATGTATCCCTGTTGGCAGACGCCACCGTAATTTATTCCTTTTGGCTGCTGCATAGTATTCCACCCAGAGTGGAAATATGCCAGGATGGGTTCATCAATTCTTCCACTGAAGGACCCTTAGATGAGCTGCAATTCTGCTTTTGCTTTCGCTACCTCCAACAATGCTGCAATGTGTGAGCTGGTATCCTTGTCTGGAGTGTAAAACCCACGTGTAGGATGGCTGGGTCTTAGGCTCAGTGCATCTTTGGCCGACCTACCTGCAGCCGATGGCTCTTCCCGGTGTTTGCCGCAATATTCAGTCCCACCCTAACGGTGTGACGGTTCTTGCAGAGCTCTGAGATGGCCCATCTTTCTTTACATTTTTGCCAACATGAAGGGCGTGACGTGGTTTCTGCTTGTTGTCTAATCTGATGTCCCTGAGTGATACTCAGACCGACCACCTTTCTCTATGTTGATTGGCTTTTGAGATTTCTTTTCCTGTTCGTGCCCTTTTTATAATCTTTGATTACTCTCTGAATGGGGGTGGTTAGACGTTTTCTTCTTGGTTTATTCTCATTCTTAATTTTAAATAAGTAAGAAGAAGAAATCCATCCATCCACTTAAAATACTTTTTGAGTGAAACTCGGGTGCTAGATGCTATGAACGGAGCATGAAAAATGCATCATGTCTTATATGCCAAGATTTGATTCATACTCTTTTTGGTGATCGGAAGAGAAAACTTCTTTAACCTTACATAAGTGTTGCATTGGGGTGAACATTTACTTCATTTACGTTTTTGTCCTTAAGGTTTATATTAGACGATTCCTAATAATAATACAAAATTATGTGGTTACAATTATGGCTGTGTTGCTCCTTAATTGTCAAGATGAAGCACATATTCTAGAGTCTCAAATCAGAAAATAAGGGAAGATGGCCCTGCTCCCCAAGGTTATCTTGCACTCATTATGCAGCAGCACATGTGGGATGGTCAGGGGTACATGGGGAATGACTAATGCATTAATAAGGCTTGCGTGTACCTCCCACCCCCCTATAATTGCATTCCTTTCATTAGCTTTTACCCAGCTGGTCTGAGTTGCACAAACAAAATATTGTATAAGATCAGCCCATTGATGGTAAATTCGGAACAATTTTTGTAAAACTCTTGCCAAGTTACATACTGACCCCAGGGTCTTTAAACCAGCCAAAAAAATGTTAAGCAAAAACTGAATTAAATCTATTATCACAAATTTGTGCCCCATAATCTGATGAGACTTCCAGATGTCCAGCCCGAGACCATCTGCTGAATGTCTGTGGGCACACATTCTTGAAACATGTGCATGGATAAGAGTAACAGATCGAGGGCTTGGAGCTCTAAAACTCCAAGCAGTTCCTGCTTAGGAGAGAAGCTCACAAAGAAAAACAAGTAAGGGAGTTTTTTTTTTTTTTTTTTTAACCATTATTTGCTTTCTGTTGAATCGATCAGTTGCTTTAGTCTTGGAGTCAAATGGCTTTTTCAACACATAATAAGACAGGCTTATTTCTCTCGAAGATAATGGACTCTGTGATTTCAAATATTTTAAAAGATAACAATAAAACCCTTGGGAGTTAGCCGCTAACGTAGACTTGGTAACTATTCCGATAGCATGGTTTGTGCATCTTGGCGTCTCTGTCTTATTTCAGGATTCTGGGAAAACAGACTCTCGGAAGGAGTTATCTGTACAGGAGGCTTGTTGGGGGGGTCGCTCTTGGGAAAACCAGTAGCGAGAAGGTGAAGGAAGCAGGACTGGGTGGGGGGCGGAGGCTGGGCTGAGGGGCGGTGGCGACAGAGGCCACAGCCACTACTACGGGGAGCTGTACGGCTTGGGTGATGTGACAAGTAATTATATATATATATATATTTTAATATTTTATTTATTTATTTGAGAGAGAGAGAGAAAGAGAGAGAGAGAGAGAGAGAGAGAGAGGCAGAAACACAGGCAGAGGGAGAAGCAGGCTCCATGCAGGGAGCCTGACGTGGGACTTGATCCCGGGACCCCGGGGTCACACCCTGGGCCAAAGGCAGGCAGTCAACTGTTGAGCCACCCAGGGACCCCCAACAAGTAATTTTATATTGACTTGGTTAGGCTGTGGTACCCAGTTTTGGGCGTTGGGCCAAACACCAGGCTGAAAGTTGCAGTGAAGGCATTTTTTACATGGAACATTTATTTTTTATTAATTTTTTATTTTTTTTACATAAAGAATCATACATGAATTTTTTATAAATTTATTTTTTATTGGTATTTGCCAACATATAGAATAACACCCAGTGCTCATCCCATCAAGTGCCTCCCTCAGTGCCCGTCACCCAATCACCCCCACCCCCGCCCACCTCCCCTTCCACCACCCCTAGTTCGTTTCCCAGAGTTAGGAGTCTCTCATGACGGAACGACATTTAAATCAGCATCCTTCCAGCATAGCAGATTGCCATCCAAATAACGTGAAGGGCCTCATACTGTCAGTTGAAGACTTAGGAGGAAGCCTGAAGAATAAGAGGTTTCCTGAAGAATAAGTCTTTCTTATGACTGCAGTACAAAAACCTTGCCCAGGTTTTCAGCCTGTTGGAAATCTGGCCTCTGTGATATCAACTCTCACCCGAATAGATTTCGGGCTGGACAGCCCCATAGTCCTGTGAGTCAAGTCCTTTACATCTCTTGGCTGTTTGTCCAGGACCCTGGGGGCCCACGTCATGACTCTTTCATCGGGGCGTGCCATACACGGCACACTGAGTCTGTTCCCATCATAAGTTTCAAGAACTGTGAAGGGTCTGAAGCTTTAACCTCCTGGCAAGCCAACAAGTCAACCTGCCACACCTTCGTGGGTGCTGGAAGAAGACATGAGGCTCTTGGGTCAGAGATGAAGAGCACTTTGTTCCCCGCAGCTATAGCAGTAGCCCGACTATCAGCATTTTTGAACTGATTTCCTGGACCCCAATTCCCATAAGGTGATGCAGAGAGTATCACATCACACCTGTATCCACAGCGGTTGTTCCAGAAGAGGGACCCCTGCATTTAGGGAACCCAAACATTTTATAATGGGCAGTGAGCATGCCTGCACTTTCCTCTAGAAGGAAGTACTATCTTTACCTTTATCTTTATGCAAAAAAAAAACATGGAAAATTGTCTCTCGACACAGATATCTCCAGCATATGGCCTGCCAGGTTATTTGGTCCAAATGACAGAGTGGTACAGGGGCCTGGGCCTCCTTCAGAGCCCTGTCCGGGCCCTACCAAAGCTGGTAGGCTTCCACGTCACCTGGTCAACTAATCGGGGGTAGCACTCAAACATGGAGAATATACTTCTTCTAGAACTCCAAAAAGCATGAGGTTTTCTTTCCAGAGGTGGAGGTGAAAGAGGCATACTTTGGAGAATATCTACCAATACGTCCTGCATTACTGGACTCTTATAAAATTTTTTGATGTGTTAGGTTTCTGAATCTTCCCAGGGTTTATCTTTGTCTCTCAGGACTACATGGATCTTATGAAAGCCTCCACCACACTTGCTACTTCCTGCTTGTCCAGTCTGATGAGCTGGATATCATGCTGCTGACACAGTGGGCCAGTCTGATGCTTTGTGGTATTTCAAGATGGTCCAGATCCCTTTGGAAGATATTATAACACAGGGCAGAAGAGTTAATATAGCTGGGGACGAGTCTCTAAAAATATACTCTTATCCATCTTTTGTGGATGCAAATAGGTTTTGATCCCCCTTCCTAGTATGGATGGAAAGAATGCGTTCACAAAGCTGCTCCAGCAATGATACCACATTTGGCACAACAGCTGTAATCGAGGCTACCACGTTTTTTTTTTTTTAAGATTTTATTTACTTATTCATGAGAGACACAGAGAAAGAGGCAGAGACACAGGCAGAGGGGGAAGCAGGGTCCATGCGGGGAGCCTGATGCGGGACTCGATCCCAGGACCCCGGGGTCATGTCCTGAGCCAAAGGCTGACGCTCAACCCCTGAGCCACCCAGATGCCCCTATTAACCATTTTCCTACCTCTCTGAGGCTAGGCCCGCTTTATTGCCAGTCTAACTTTGCTGCTCATTACGATAATTGCACTCATTTTGCTTCTGATTTTTAAGTGCCTCTACCTAGCTTCTATTATTTTAGGACTCTCTTACTCTCAATGCTACGGATGACTCAGTTCTATAACAACACGGTCTACCTGCAGTCATCATCTGTCTCTCCGAGATTGGCAAACTACTGCCCACATGTCAAACCCAGCCCATTGCCTGTTTTATAAATAAAGTTTTATTGGAACATACAGCCATGTTCATTCACTTACATATTGTCTATGGTCACTTTTGTGCAGCAACAGCAGAATCGAGCAGTTGTGGCAGAGGCTATAGGGTTTGCAAAGCAGAACATATTTATTCTCAGGCCGTTTATAAAAAAAAAGTTTGCTGATCTCTGCTGTAGAGGACAGTCATCTCAATAATGTTGGGCCCTCGTTTGCTGCTGCATTGGTGATTGCTTTAATAAAGGGGTTTCCTCTGGGCCTCCCCATGGAACACAGTCAGTTGGTAAGTTTTTCTATCTTAGGTGGTATTTCCTCTTTTCTAAGTCTTTGATTCACCTCACCCCACCTTCTCTCTTCGAGTATCCCTTTGGGGTCCCCTACTGGTAGAGCCTAATAGGAACAGCTGTCATTTGTTGTCACTAGGAAGCAGAAATGTATTTTGCAGCAATCCAAATTAGAGTTTAGAAAGTGAGAACAATAGATTAATAAAGAGCCCAACAGCCATGTAGGTGGGGAGAACAGTTTAGAAAGCTGATTGCAGTAACCTAAGAAAGGTGATGATGGTAGAGACGGAGACAAGGAGTGGATTCAAGGTATGTTTGAAATTTATGTTAGCAAGGTTCCATGCAGAGAGTAAGAGGAAGGGAGAAAACAGGGGACTGACTGACTGGATGATGGTGGCATCTACTGGTGTCAGGAACACGGAAAGAAGGACAACTTTGTGGGTGAACAGTCTTGTGGTAGGATTTGAGCCGCCCTTGAAGGATGGGCAGGGAGCGATTGAGGAGGGCAATCCAGGATGGTGGCAAAGTCAACAAAAGAACAAGTTAAAAACAAACAAACAGACATCCCGTAATTGTGTCCAGGGGACACTGGGTCTGCCTGTTTGCCCGGAATAAGGATGGGAACAGAAAAGGAGACGGACAGGGGGATGTAACCCAAGCTACTGCAGCCTGCGCAGCTGCAGAGCCGTTAGCATGGTGGGTCCTCTGGACTTGCATCAACCATTAAACATTTAGCTTTTGTTTTTCCTTCTTTCTTTTTTCTTTTTCTCTCTCTCTTTCTTTTTTAAATATTTTATTTATTTATTCCTGAGAGATGCAGAGAGAGGGGCAGAGACACAGGCAGAGGAAGAAGTAGGCTCCTAGAGGGGAGCCTAATGCAGGACTCGATCCCAGGACCTGGGGATCACCACCTGAGCCAAAGGCAGATGCTTAACCAGGGAGCTACCCAGGTGCCCCTTGTTTTTCTTTTTAAAATGTTTTGTTGAGATATTGTTCAGATATATAAAATCCAGCCATTTAAAGTATACAGTTCAATGGTTTTTGCACATTCACACAGTTGTCCATCCATGACTACCATCTAATTTTAGAATATATTCCTGACCTCCAGGAGGAACTCCATTCCCATTAGCAGTCTATCCCCATCCCTTTCTTTCACCCCCAGGTGGACTTTATGTCCCTGTAGATTTGCTTATTCTGGACAATTCATATACGTGGAATCATACAATATGTGTTTTGTGTCTGCCTTCTCCCACATAGTATGTTTTCATGTAGCTTTGAGACTCATGTGTATGCTCTAAGAATGTATGGCTGAAACCAGAGGGAGAATAAAGTTTGAGTAATTTCATCCAAAAAGTATATCTTGAGTTTTTCTAATGTTTATTCCTTTGAATCATCTACCACAAATGAAAACATGATAGAAAGAAAAGTATTTTAGGAGCATTAAGAAAATGTTAACGAAATGGTAAGAGGAGAGGAAAGGACTTTAATTCTTAAGTTTTACTTCATCCCATATTTCGATTAAGATGTTGTGTTTTGTGGGGGCGCCTGGTGGCTCAGTCAGTTGAGTGTCTGACTCTTAATTCTGGCTCAGGTCATGACCTCAGGGTCTTGAGATCAAGCTCCACGTAGGCTCTATGCTGGGTGTGAATCCTGTTTAAGGTTCTGACTCTCCCCCGCTTACATGCATTCTCTCTTTCTCTCTTAAAAAAGATGTGTTTTGTGAAAATCTAAGAATTTGTTCTCTAACTTCGTTAGTTTGTTCAGTATTTATTTGGCAACTTCTGATGAGTAGATTAAAAGTCAGACCTCCTCCGTTTGATCCTGGCTCCATCATATATTTGCTGTCCACATATATTGATCCTGGGCAGGTCACTCAACCCTTCTGTGTCTTAAAATCTTATCTGTAACATGAAGATAATAGGAGGGCTTTTGTAAGAATTGTATGTATGTTGTAGAAATTAAATGAATTAATATAGGTAAAGTATTTAGAACAGTACCTGGCACCTAGCAACGTTATGTTATTATTCAATGCCTTTGACATTTATGCTTAAAGAAACCCTTTGCCTCTTCCTCTTCGACCCCCTGACAGGTATGTGGAGGAAATGAATAATTAGGCCAGATGGAGGAATCAAAAAAAATTTTTACAACCCTCTATTGCAGAGTATATGCTAACGTAGCGGGTATTATCATTGCCTAACCCAATACCCACTTGCCTTCTCTTCCTTGGTACCAGAGCTTGAATTCCAGGCTTGGACAAAAGACTACATTTCCGAATCTCCCTGGTGGGCGGGTAGGTGCGGCTTTAGGGCTACATTCTAGACGGTGAGATAAGTGGGATCGTTGTGGGAGCTTCTAAGCTGCTGAACAGCAGCTGCCTCCGCTTGGAGGGCTCCCTCTCTATCCTCCTGCCTTCCTGTCTTCGAACCTTCAATTCCGTCTAGAAGGTCGACGCCAGACCGTGTGAATAGCTGCAGGGGCAGGAGCCGGTGTCTCTGAAGACAGCATCGAACTGCATCGCTATCAATCTCATACTGTTTGACTCCGGAATTCCTTAACATGAGTGTGAAGGCAACTTTTTCTTGGGTAAAAGCCACCGTGATTTTGCTTGTTCGACATCTGGTGTAAGCAGCCAACCTATCCTGACTCCCAAGTGCTGGTTTCTGTTCTCATTAATTAATCGATTATTTATTCATGCAAATGTTTATTGAGTCCCTGCTCTGTGGTAGGAGCTGAAGAGTTAAAGCAACCTCTTGAGATATTTCCTTCTTCGGGTCACTGGTCTCATGGGGATGAGTTGTGGCTCCTACACATCCAAATGGAATATTATACAGAATGGTTATGTCTGTGTTATAGCATCTTCCTGCTTTTAAAAATGGAGCTGCCTAACAATCCGAAAATTACAAGTTCAGAGAAAAGAATGATGACGCACCGGGAGGACCGTTGGTGGTATAAGTGTGGGATGCGGAGAGTTCTAGAAATTTGTCTTGATTTTCTTCCCTGCCTTTCTGCCTTTTGTTGAAGATTACAGAATCTTTCACTCTCACCAGCCGAAAATGAGCTGTTCTTGGTCTCTACAACGATCAAAGTTCCCCCCAAACCTTCTATCTTTAAGACGCAAGGTAAGCAGGAGTAAAAGTATACAAGGCGCTCGTGATGGCAATAACCACACGCTCTGCATCTTCAAAATAAAAATCACCAGACCATCCGGCACGGACACAGGTACCTCTGGACCCGTCAGGCTGCTGTCCGGAGACATACTTCGGTTAGGTCTATCTGTGCAAAAGGAGAGTGAATGCTGAAGTTATAAAGGTTCAGGAACTCATTTAATAAGTATTTATTAAGCATCCACGACAGACTTGGCACCAGGGACGAGAGGAGGAAGCAATCAGAATGGTCCCTGTCCTCTTGTTGCTTAGATTTTTCCGCAGGCCCCTTCCTTTCCCTGGCGATAATCACTCACACCCCCGCCCCATCTTTACTTCAAACCTGTGCGTGAATCATGTGGAATCAGACCCTTAACATGAAGGTGTAAGTAAAACTGCCTTAGTTCAACCTTTGACGCGGTGTGGACTCACTCTTAAAAATATAACAGGTGAAGGGGCACCTGGCTGGCTCGGTGGGTGGAGCATGTGACTCTCGACTGGGGGCCGTGAGGTCAAGCCCCACATTGGGGGTAGAGATTACTTAAAAAAATGACAGATTTCTTTTTCCAAAGAATGCCCCCACCTTCCGGTACATAAGCCACGTTGTAGGTAAGTCCTGGGGCAGCAGGACAGACAAGAAACTCTCCAACCGCCCTTGGAGAGTTCCACACAATAAACATGTATTTACCTCCCCAGGAAACCACTCTTCCCATGCAAATTAAATCCAGTGCATCTCTGGGGCAAATAAATACTCAATATCCTTTTTCTCCCCCTTACCTTTAGAGCATCCTCACCTATTCAATATACATCATATTTGCAAAGCAGGTTTTGTTGTTGTTGTTGTTGTTGGTTATTTTGTTTTTCAATATCTGGCGAATAATTGAGATAAAATGTGGGTCACTGAATAAAAGAGACTTGTATTTTTCCTTCAACAGGCAGCCCTTTGATCTATTTAAATTCATCAATAATAGATTAAGCACATTACCATTTTATCTATTTTCCACAACCTCAAATCAGTTTGAAACTTAAAAAAAAAAAAAAAAACAACAAAAAAACAAAACCCCAAACCCTCTCTAACTACATTTGTATGTTTGTATATCTTTCAAATAGTATGGATTTGACAGGTTGGCATTTGCTTAGAATTCTGATCTGGGGCGGGGGTGCGGGGGTGGGTGGGTTGTGTGTAATTGATGTGATAAAAACAAAGAGAAGGGGCCAAATTAAAAGGGCTGGTTTCTCTTTTAAGGAAAAAAGACTGGACGTAATATCAACAGTTGTATTTTTCAGTTCACTTTGTTTCTCGTTCTCCCTCCCTGACACCAATCTAATTTCCTTTTGCATTAAATAATTCAGCTCCTTTCCCTTTGTAACGGGTTGTACTGGGGGAGGTGGAGACAAACTGCTTAGACCTTGAAAACCACCCGGGCTCCTCGGGTAGATGGCATCTGCGAGGACTCAGAACTCCCTCTACGTTCTATAGGGAAAAAACAGAGCCAGGTGCATTTCTTCCCAAATCAAATTAGCTGCAAGATGCCACATCCAATTGTGGCAAATTGATGTGAGAGTTTGTGATGTCTGCAGCCGCTCTTCCAGCAAAGGTCACCGCGAAAAGGCACAGACATCGGGCGGGGGGTGCAAAGCAACTTGTGCTCAAGCCGCTCTGACAATAGCAGGGAAGATGTAAAATGCAATCAGCTTTTTGAAAATTGCAGGAGAATCCAGTCCTAAGTATGTATTCTAATTGGATTTACTGTGCCATCATTTACCTCTTTAAGGATGTTAACATAACATTATGTTTAATTGAAAAAATGGGTAGTTAACTATTCAGAAGAGACTCTCCAGCCCCCCATGTAAGCCACAGTCTAATCAGGCACAAAATATAGGATGCCCTAATCACCTCACCAGTTTTCACATTTCTTAAATAAAATTTACTTATTTACCACCGAAAATTAACTAAAAATGTTGACATGTGACAAATGACGCCCATCTTGATAGTTGTTTTTAAAGATCGCCCCTGACATTAACAAGTCTACATCGTGCTTTATGACATTTAATTAGTCATATTTTATTTAATTAGCATGGTGAGACATCGAAAGCAATTCAAACGTTTTCTGAAATGCCCGAACGGGAAGACCGCTGTTCCATACGTTGCGAGATGCTGGGCAAGGACCTGCTCCTTGCTGACCCCGCCGCCCGCCCTCTGGCTGGGGAATGGGACCACCGTCAGATTGCCGCAGACGACTTCAGGACCCTCATCAAAACCTGGCTGCCGCATGCACACGCTTTCCCAGGCCAGGTCAACCCAGGGCAAGGCTCAGCTTGAAGGTAAGAATAGAGTCACCTGCCGCACCTGGTGGGCTCCTACTAGAACTGAGTTCATTAAACAGGGATTGGATAAATAGGCGTGTTATCTGGGCAGAGCCCGTGTCATGCAACTGCAACCCCTTCCTCCTGCAGTTTTCTTCTCAATTCCCCACGTACTTTCTTTTCACAGCTACTGATGATTCTCAGAGCACCAGCACCCTGCAGGTGCTGGGGAGACTGGACATGTGTTGAGCACTTGCTGTGTGCCAGGCATCATGCTAAGCGAGCTCACGCACCCCGTCCTTCCTGGCCTCCTATGGGGTAAGGAGCCATTACCACGCCCGTTAGTCAGGTGGTGGCATCAAGGCTCAGGGACGCTGCCTGGCAGCTGGCAAATCAGTGACCAAGTGAGGGTCACACCTAGACCTTCTCAGAGTGGGTCAGGCCCCCCTGCAAAATACCTCCCTGTCCCCCTGGAGGCAGATGTGGGCTCAGAGGCAGCGCCCCGGCCATGTTCACAGCCAGGCTGCTCTAATCCAAAGTCGAAGGGTGAGCACTCAACTTGTCCACATCTCAGCCCAACTCCTTGGTGGTTAATCATGGCTGGTCCTCCTCCTTTAAAAAAAAAAATTCGTGACCCTAGACCATTCGAAACACTACAGAATATCCGCAATAAAAAGTAGCCCCCAAAACGCACGAGGGAATTTTTCTCTCTGCCCCTAGAGTGTAAATTCTGCTCCCCTCACCCTGCAGCCTGGTCGGGAGGCCGGGACGCCTATCCCGCCCCGGTTTGCCTTCTGATAAGACCACACACGTGGACGGTGCCTCCGGACCTCGGGAATTCCTTCTTTGTGGACCGACGTGAGTTCAGCTTTCTAAGCTCCAGTGAGGAAAAGAACCACCTTTGTTTCCTGCAGGCGAGAACACAAGGCGTCTGAATTAAGGGGGGGTGATGAGAGGAATGGGCAACCTGGGCCTCCAGGCCTCCCCCGGCCACACAGCCCTCAGGGGGATCTGTGGGAAATGCCTCCTCATGTCCGTCTCGGACTCAGTGGCTCACGCTGGAAAGTGAGACGAACATCACCGTACGGTGCTCAGCGCAAATGTCCCAGCAGACACCCCGGTCTGTGGGCGCCCCCCGTTCCCCAGCCGCCCCCTCCCCCAGACGGGGAATGCACATGCAGGTTTTATGCTAAAATAGCAGAGCTCTAAGTGCATTAAGAAAATCATTTCAATATAGCGCTCACTAATGCAGATGACTTTTAAAATGGAACAAGGCAGCTACAGTGGCAGAGGCGCCACAGATTGAATAAGTATCACTTAGCCAATTACCAATTACCCATGCTAATGAGGGATGAGGCAGGGCCCTGATAAATTAAAACCCCAAATAAACCGAATGTTGGTTTAAGCAGGGACTGTTCCCCCTTTTGCAAGAGCGTCTAAGGACCTGCTATAAAAAGACGGATCTGAATTTCACTTCTCGCCCTGCCTCCACCTGCCCGCCCTGCGAGCGCTCTGGCGGCGGGAGGGCGGTCAAAGGGCAGACAGCTGGAGGCAGCTCGGCCGGAGCAGGGGGACCCGGAGTGGAGACTCTGCCCCTGGATAATTGAGAGTTGATTGGGGACACAATGGCCCCCTATTGTCCGCCTCTCATTTTGGAAGAGGGGCCGAAGCCAGCCCGACACAGCAGTCCTTTCCTGGCCCTCCTGTCCTGGGCCGTGTCTGGCACATTCCTCGCTCCGCTCCTCTCCCCCCGGAGTCAGAGACTGAGCTGGAGAACTGCCCCCCGGGGTGGTGGTGGCCGTGGAGCCTCGCCTGGGTCGGAGGCTGCAGGGAGCCGAGGAGGGCTGCAGAGACAGGCTCTCGGGGGCGTGATGCCAGGAGCCTCAGCCGCGGCAGGCACCTCGCGGGCCTGTCCTGCCCCTGGCTTCCGTCACCTGGTTCCCCCCTTCTTCCGACACGACAGCTCTGAGCTCCTCCATCTGGAGTCCTTCCCCCCTCCATCGATGCTTTGCCACCTTGTCACCCCCGTCCTTCGCCTTATCTCCACTTTGTTGGCCGCCGTCACGCCTCTTGACCTCACGGTCGCCTTGCAGGTGGCGGCGGGGATACCTGGTTTTCCGTGCTCAGTGAGGCACCGTGGTGAGGGCTGATGCTGGCTAGGAGGCAACCACACGGTCGTACCATTTGCTAAAATGTCTGAGCCCCTCAGCCTGGCCTTCTCGGCCCATCACCTCCCCATGTTCTGGCAACTAAAGGGTTAAAGTTGAGCCCTGCCGGGGCTGTAGCTGCATCCATTCTCTCTGCCCCTTTGGAAAGACGCCTGCTTCCTCGAGCTCCAGGAACCCACAAGGCTAAGTGCTTATAACCAGGAGTAGAGGAATAAGCACAAAAGGTTAATATTTGGTTGGTTGCAGACTAGCAGTTGCTTTCAGGTACGATGAGCAGGGCTCTGACTTGTCGACGGCTGCAAGTGCTAGGATGTTGTATAATTTAAGATTTCCACTTATCTTAGAATTCCATAAATGGGTCGCAGGTCTGTGCCCCTGTACGGACTCCTTGCACCACCTGGAATGCCCATCCCAACCAAGCACACCTGGCAAGCTGCCACCAGTCTTCCAAGACTCTGCTCGGGTGGCCCTTCTTGCAGGCAGGCTCCGAGACCCGGGGCCCCGGAAGGAGTCCCATGTCCCCCGGTGCTCCCACGGAGGTCTGAACCTCTCTCTGAGCACACGCTGCCTGATGTTGGAGCTCTTTGCTCGCCCATCACTCTCCTCCACTAAAGCCGGTGTTTCTCAACCTTGGCAGCACATTACAAGCACCTGGGGACTTTTAAGACACACCAGTAATTAGTTCTCCGAGATTTTCATTTAATGAGGAAGGGGTGAGACATGAGCGTGGCGAGACTGAATATGATCCTCAGGTGATCCTAACAGGGAGCTGAGGCTGAGCGCCACTGCACTCGATGGTGAGCCCCTTGAGGGTGGCTCTTGGGTGTCACTCGTCTTCACAGCTTCTGCACTAGCACAGGGCATGACAAACAGTAGGCGGTCATCACATGAATGTGTACCTGCATTAGTCGACCTGGTGCTGGGTGATCTCTAACGGCCCGGTGGCAGAGGCCGCCAGCTGTCCACCCACATTTATTTCCCCTTTAATGGGAGAAGTGGTAGACTCTTTAGCTGCAGGTGCAGGGTTGCTTATGAGAAAAGCCACATTTCCCAGCTTCCCTTGTAGCTAGGAGAGGACGAGAAAGTAATTGTGGGGGGTGCCTCGGGGGCTCAGGGCGTGACCCCGGGGGCCTGGGATCAAGTCCTGCATCAGGCCCCTGCAGGGAACCTGCGTCTCCCTCTGCCTGTGTCTCTGCCTCTCTCTCTTGTTTCTCATGAATAAATTGGAAAAAAAAAGTAATTGTGGTCAAGGGGATGTGAGCAAAAATAGTTGTGCAATTTCTGGATTATGCCATTGAAAGTGTAGTCATAGCGCTTCTGTGGCCTATCTTCTCCTTCCCTGCTGCCTGGAATGCTGTCCTGGCGGTGGGGTCACCTTGGACCCATGAATGAGAGTGACAGGCCAGAGGGGGCCTGATTCATAACCGTGGAGCTGTCATGCTGCCCTAGACAGAGACACAGACCGAGATCACTAGTATTCGTGGTCTCTGTTCCATCACCCAGCTGTTAGTGCCTAACTAACTTGGAATACATTTGTTTTTTACCACCCCAAAGTCCGCCACTTGAGCTCGATAACACTACCAGGACTTGTGCTGACTCCGTCCTCTTGTTCCACAGCAACATTACTTGGGTGTCTGATGACTCCTCACTGCTCTTAGGCTGAAGGACAAAATCATGACACGGACCACAAAGCACGGCCTTCTTAGGCCGCGGCTGCCTCTCCAGACTCATCCTCCCCTCTGCTCCCCTGAGTCTCTGCGTCCCCATCTCGTTGGCTTTCTCTTGGTTCCTCAAATGAGCTGAGCCCTCTTCCACTGCAGGGGCAGCTGTCTGGACCGATGTTGCTCCCCGTTTTCACCTGGTTAGACTCAGCCTGCTGTCTTTCATCCTCAGCCCAACTGTCACTTCTTCAGGTCCCGCATGGCCTTTCCGGGTACACCCCCCCCCCCCCCCCATATTAACACATCCAGAGATTCTGTGAACTCACCAGAGTGGTGATTTTGCATTTACAGGGATGGTGATCAGATTAGCAACTGCCTACATCACTACACTCTTAGCTCTACAGGAAAAGGCCTGTGGTTGTAGGCTCACCATCGACTCCCGGTGCCTAGCATAGAGTGAAGCATACAGCAGGTGCTCAGTAAATATTTGTTGACTAAACAGATGGATATATGAGTAAACCCAAGAGTATGATCCTTCCCTTCCATTGCAGAACCAGGCAGAGGCAGGAAAGATGGAAAACATAAGGTTAAAGCATTAAAAGAAGAGGGACTTTATTTCTTTGTTTCTCGACACGCCTGCCAGAGAGCAGCAGCCAACCATGATCTGGCTATAGGAAAGTTAGCCAAGTGTGATCTCACTAGCCTCAATCCCAAATTAGGTTGTTCTTGGCACTGTAGCCGCTGGATCGGAGATGCGTGGACCGGCCCGGCTCGGGCTAGCAGCCTGCCCTCCTTGGGCTATGATGAGCGACGAAGCATTAGTACTTTCTCTTCTCTCTCCTGCTGGCACACCCATCTGCCCAGGACCCCCTGGCCAGAGCTCCCCTTGGAGAGTGCTGAGCCCCTCTCCCACGTGGCTCCTCCGGCCTGCCATCGCTCCTCCTGTCCCCTTTCAAAGTATCCAAGTCCAGCCCTCCCTTCAAGGCCTGAGCTTGCTCTATCCTCAGGAGGATTGGATGAGCTACAGAACTTGTGAGCCCGGTCCCCTACCCCGAGCTTCAGCAGTTTTGTCAGAAGCATTCCACGGGCCTTATTATAAGTTGCCTAGCAACGTTATTTTTACGTAACTACACTCTCTCCCCAGATTATACATTCATTAAGGATTCCACTGTGAATCCTCTACTCTTAGCGCCCGACACAGGGGTTAGCACCTAGCAAGCATCTAGTGAAGCACGAAGTGCTTGTTTCAGAGGAGATGGATGATGATAACGACCCAGGGGTCCGTATATATTCCTCCCAAAGGCGGTGGGCACCTTGCTAACCTGTGGTCCTGGGCCCTGGAATCAGGGCACCTGGGTCTTCCGAAAACATTTCACTCCAGGATGGAAAGTTAAGTCGCTTCCAGCCCGACACAGCACGAGGGCTCCAACTGATCCACGGCTGCGTGAAATAGCTGGAGCTGAATCTTGAAATTGTCCGGAGCCATGGAAACTCAGTTTCATTTCACTCACAGTGAATTCAGTCTCCTTCAACTTTGTAGCGGAAGAAAAACCCAAAGCAGTTAGGTTCAAAAAAGCGTTAATCTTGGCACCAGGTCCCTGTCCTATTGTATTCACCGGGTGCCTCAAAGCCCCCATCTGACTACCTGGTAAACACCAAGTTTCGTTTCAGAACATGTATTGGTTTGTCTGTTTGCTTTTGCCTGTCCTTCCCTCCCTCCCTCCCTCCCTCCCTCCCTCCCTCCCTCCCTCCCTCCCTCCCCCCTCCTTCTTCCTTCCTTCCTTCCTTCCTTCCTTCCTTCCTTCCTTCCTTCCTTCCTCCCTCACCTCCCTCCTTCCTCACCTCCCTCCCTCCTTCCACCAGCACACATACCCTGGGAGTTGCCCATACTCTAGGCACCGTGCCAGGCGTGTGGTATACACTCAGGTGGTAGTAACAGCAGCCACCAAAGTGACGGCTCCCGTTTTGCGGGTGTTGACCACGCAGTAGAGGTGCACATCGCCACATTGCACCCTCCCAACACGTGAGGACCAGAACCATGGTCTGCCTCACCCGGCTTCTTCACTCAGCTTTTTGGTCCAGCTGTGGCCACGACAACCCGTTTCCTCCAGGTGCGGCCTGGGGGCACCTTGTTTCAGCTGTGTGGCTTCTATCAGGGTTTCTGCTCTGGGGCGTCACTGCTTCCAGATCCCACAGGGCCAAAGCCGGCTAGGTGATGATCCCTCACAGGACAATGCTGAGGTCATTCTAGACACTTCTCAGAGGGTCCTCAGCAGGATGGAGCCCCAGCTACACATGGAGACCAGCTCTATACAGTTTGCTCCTGTGGACTTCCCTCCTTCCCTGTGTTACTCTCCCCAGGCCCCCTCTTGCTCCTTGGGATCTCTTCCCCCCAAAACTCTACTTGCATGAGTCCCTGTCTGGGGCTTACTTTCCAGGACAGAACTCCAGTAGAAACAATTATTAATGGTTGAGAAATGTCACGGTGGCCCCAAAGGTGTTAAGTCCTACTCTGCTACCTGTAAATATTACCTCATTTGGAAACAGGGTCCTTGCAGTTGTGATTAAGTTAGAGATATTTGGGGCGCCTGGGGGCTCAGGGGTTGAGCATCTGCCTTGGGCCCAAGGCGTGACCCCGGGGTCCCGGGATCGAGTCCCACATCGGGCTCCCTGCATGAAGCCTGCTTCTCCCTCTGCCTGTGTCTCTGCCTCTCTCTCTCTGTGTCTCATGAATAAACATTTTTTTAAAGTTCGATTTATTTATTTATTGAAGGGATTTTATTTATTTATTTGACAGAGAGCGATGGAGAGAGCACAAGCGGGAGGAGTGGGAGGCAGAGGGAGAAGGATGCTCCCTGCTGAGCAGAGAACCTTAGCAGCGGGGCTCGACCCCAGGACCTGGGATCATGACCTGAGCCAAAGGCAGACGCTTCACCAACGGAGCCCCCCAGCGCCCCAAGTTAGAGACATTTAGATGGAAGATTATCCTGGACTCTCCAGTGGTCCCAGGCCCTCATATTTATCCTCAGATATGGCCCACACGGTGAGGCCCCGTGACACTCAGAGCAGGGGGGGTGGGTGGCTAGGAGGAACTGACCCCCCGAGCCCCCAGAGGGGGTGGCCCTGTGGAGCGCCGGTGCCTGGCCGGGGAGCTGCGGGGAGTGAGTGTTAGGTTGAGTCCCCTGCCTGGGACAGCTTGCGGCAGGAGCTGCAGGACACCGATGCGAGGACGCCGAGGCGGGCGGACTGCCAATGGCTCAGCAACTGGCAGAGCAGGATTCAAACTCAGGTCTGCCTGACTCTGGTGCACCAGGTCGTAACATCTCACTTTGTCTTCTCTCCACACAGAGGGCAGGGCTCCCTCAGTTCCGGAAAAGTCTCCAGGTCCCCACTGAAGTAAGACGGTGTGTCTCCGAAGCCTCCAAGAGGGAATGCTTCTGTGGACTCAAGAGGTCCTCAAAGGCATGGCCCCCATCAAAGCACGAGCCCACGGATGGGCCTGACAACCACTCGGGGCACGGGGCTCCCCTCCGCGAGGGCAGTGGGGAACAACAGGATGCGGGAATGGACGCAGAGCCTGCAAGGAGTTCTGCGGGGTTTGTTCAATGGTGGATCTTAACTCCTTAACAGCGACTTTTCTAATTTGATCATTAATTCATAATTAGGCCATAAAAAATCCTAGCTGTTCCCACTCCGCTCCTCCGACACTCCCAGTGCTGCGCCCTCCTTCGCCCAACAGTTTAGCTCTGAAGAAATTCCTGGGGTGAGATGCGAGAGCACCCTTCTGGGTCCTTCCCAGGCGCCGGGTGGGCATTCTGCTGCCCTGTTGTCCCAGAACATTGATCAGATACCGTCTGCCAAACACCAGGGAAATTTCTGGGGCTACAGCGATGACAAGCCCAGGGAGCTCACAGTCCAGGTGGCAGGACACATGGATGCACACCAGTCACAAAGTCACAGGTGACCTAGGAGGCCCTGGCTTAGGATGGCACAGCCTGGGGGAGCCGTTCGGAACAGAGGACGCTGCTGGGCATGAACGTGAAAGGCTGGCGTTCCCCGGGTGAAAATGAGGAGAGGAGGCGGGGTGTGCAAGGAAGGCAGAGGGGACGTGTCCACGGGTGCTGCTGAACAGAACCCCAGGCCGGGTGGCTTCAACAGCAGCCACTCACTTCTCGTGGTTCCGGAAGCTGGGAAGTCCACAAGTAAGGGGCCCAAAGATCTGATGTCTGGTGGGAACGCTCTTTCTGTTGGCGCATGACCACCTGCTTGCCGTATCCTCACCTGGTAGAAAGAGAGCTCTCTGGTCCCCTCCTCTTCTTATTACTAATCCCATCATGGGGGCGACACCCTCAGGACCTCATCTGACTCCAAGTATCTCCCAAAGGCCCCACGTCTGAGCATTGACACGTTGGGATTAGGAGCTCAACGTATGAGCTTGAGGAGGACATGGCCTTCAGTGTGTAGCACACGTGCAGGAGCAAGGGTGTGAGAGCAGAACTGAGCGAGCAGGAGCCAGTGCTGTGGGAGCTCGGGCCACAAGGGGTGAGCGTGGAGTCACTGAGGGGTTAAGTCGGGAGTGATGAGATCAGATTTACCTTTTAAAGACTTTATTTACTTGACACAAACACAGAGAGAGAGAGAGAGAGAGAGAGAGAGAGAGAGGGAGCACAGGTTGGAAGAGCAGCAGGCAGAAAAAGAGGAAGAAGCAGGCCCCACTGAGCAGAGAGCCCAACGAAGGGCTTGATCCCCGGACCCAGGGATCAGGACCTGAGCCGAAGGCAGACACCTGACACACTGAGCCACCCGGGCGCCCAGGTTAACCTTATAAATTGTCACCGTGGCCTAAGGGTCCAGAACGTGTTGGACGGAGGCCCAACTGGAGATGGAGAGGCCAGCTGGGGAGCTGTGGCAGTGATCCAGGTAGAGTTGATGAAACGAGGACGGAGATAGGGGACGGATGCAAGGGTAACTTGGGGTACAGAGTCAGCAGGAGTCGGCCTCACATGAGCACTGGAAGCTGAGGCCGGAGCGAGGCTGGCTTCTGCATCTCCAGCTCGGGCCAGCTGGGGCACGAGCGAGAGATGCTGGGGGGAATAATGAGCTGAGTTGGGGATATTTGGAATCGGAGTATATCCTCACCGTCCAGAACAGAGGTGTCATTCGAAGACCAGTTCTAGGGCCTCCTCCCTCCCAGTTGTACTCTCTTCTCAGTGGTGTCATCATTCGTGAACAGCAGCTACCGTCTCACTGCTGATAACCCGCATCTTTAAATTCGGCCTGGATTTCTCTTCTGAGTCCCAACATCCTGGCTTCAGCCACCCACTGGGTGTTCCCTTTTGGAGGCCCCATCGCAGAGGTTAAGTGGCTGCATCCATACCCAGGGCGAGCTACCAGAAGCTGTGCAGTCCAACGCAGGGGCTGCTGGGCCTGTTGGGCACCACGGCTAGGGGGACCACTGAGTCCTGGAAATGTGGCCAGTCTGTCACGAAAATGAGACGAGGCACAGATCAGGACATGTTCGCTAAAGACCTTTCTGGATAAAGCACTGTTCTCTAAGGTGTGCAAAGAACTCTTAAGATTCAACAATAAGAAGATATACAACCCAATTAAAAAAAATGGGGCCCCTCGGTGGCTCAGCGGTTGAGCCTCTGCCTTCAGCTCAGGGCATGACCTCAGGGCCCGGGATCGAGTCCCACGTCGGGCTCCCTGCATGGACCTGCTCCTCCCTCTGCCTGTGTCTCTGCCTCTCTCTCTCTGTCTGTGTCTCTCATGAATAAATAAATAAAATCTTTTAAAGAAATGAGCAAAAGACATGAACAGGCACTTCACCAAAAGGTATATAGACAATATGCACAGGGAAAGTTGTTCAACATCGTATCGTCAGGAGATTGGAAATTGAAACAACTATGAGATATCATTGCACACCTACTAAAATGGCTAAAATTCAAAACCTGGACAACACCAAGTGCTGATGGGGATGTGGGACAACAAGAGCTCTTATTCACTACCGGCAGTCATGAAAAATGATGCAGCCACTTGGGAAGACAGTTCAGCGATTCAAGTAGTTCCTTATGAAATGATCTGGCAGTTGTGCTCTGTATTTACCCAGATGAGTGAGAAACTCATGTCCACACAAAACTCCCGGAGCAGGGGGGGGGGGGGGGGGGGCGCGGGGGGAGGTGGGGGACCGGCATTGGGGGGGGG